>NC_064919.1:52419403-53032569 GCF_929443795.1 Astur gentilis | reverse complement strand
TAACACTGTTAAGAACCAGTCTCTCTTTATCAGTTTAAGTTCTTTATTTTTGTAAACTAAACAGTGTTTTCCAACCAGTGTGCATCAATAGGTTCTGTAGGAACACCACATTTCTTCCTAGTATACTTATTATAGCAAAAGCATACCATAAATTCATGTTGCAGTAAATTGGCACAATGAGTTTTGCAAGAACAGAACTAAACTTGTTTAGAAAAAGTGATTAAGTATACTCATACATTAACATTTTAACAGCTATAAAAATGCCAGTTCCAACTCCTACAAAACACAGTGAAAAGACATCCTAACAAGAGTTGAAAAAACTATGCACAAACAGAGGTCAGTATCATAGGAAGAGAGTAGGTTTTATACAAGTGAAGCAATTGGGCAGTTAAAAGTATTTACACTTTTTCCTGCTATTAGCTAGACAAACATACAGTAGTCAGGTAAAAATATACTACAACTCTAAGTCCTGTAACATGTAAGCATATGTCTTCTAACTGGAATTTTCATCTTTTGAAATGTGTTACCTGTTAATACTGGACAAAACTATTGGCAGAAGTGTTTAAATACTTTTAAACCAAGATTAAAGGGGGCTTCTATTCCACAAAATTTAACTTTAAAATACTATGCTTATAAAATTATTTTAAACTTTCAGCAGTCTATAGATTTGAAATGCAAAACTTAACAATCCCCTTTATTTTGTATTTTAGAAAAAGACTCCAGTGATGTCATTTGCTTTCAAAGGCAGAATCTTTTGCTGGCTTTTCAAGCTCCCTCTCTTCACCGCATGTCCTAGAAACAAAATAATGTAACATTAATGACCATATAAAAGTCTGGAGAGCAAGACTTACTCCAGATGAATTTGTATAGTCTAAAGTAAGTGATGCTGATGCACATTCAGCAGCAGATAGAGTCTGGAGAAGCGAAGCAGGTAGTGATGCCAGCTGTCCATCTTCTCTCTTACTCTGACTGCCCTCAAATGCGAAGCTAAGCTGGTAGTGACTGTTGTACAGCTACACTATATTACACTAATTTAAGTGGCTTGCCTATTGATTAGAATACATGATTTCACAAAAAACTTGATAAATCCCACTAGTTTCTGGAAGACTTGGTTCAGGCTTTGCTTCCAACTTAATAGCACCGAGTAGTATAAAACAGGAGAAAGCTTATACTTTGCCCTGTCTCACCACATGCTGATTTTCTCCTAACAGGACCTCCTGTTCCAGTCTCTACCGCAGCAGTGAGTGAAATAACTTTTAAAATGTTCATTCAAAACTTCAATGGAAGATTTGCATGCTATTATCATTCTCTAAAGTTGAGAGAAAACTCTGTAAAGAAAACAGTACCTCACCATGGTTAAGTAACTTCAATCTACTACTGTTTTATTTTACATCATTGTGCTAGAGCAGAACAGATCCTTACTTCAGGTAAGGTTATTAACTCACTTTTTCTTACTGCCAGCTTCATGCCTATCTTTCTTTTCCTCTGTGTTCTCTCCGTTGTGTTGTGACTGGTTGGTGTCTTGAGCGTCAGACCCTCCATTGAGAACCTTTGAACCTTTAAAATTAAAGGGCAGGGAAAGATAACAGTACTGCAGGCAGCAAAACTGTGTTATAAAAAGCCCTAGATAATTTCTTTACCTTCATCCACTCAAACACTATAAATGTTTTCCCCTCACCTTGATACCCAGCAGCTGAAACAATACAAAATGCATAAAGTGATACAGCTTTAACTTCCTAAAACTCCACGCAATGAGCCTCATCCCATAATTTTAATAATGGGAAATGAACAGTGTATGTATTTCATGTGATTTTGAGTTCTTTTGCTTGCTAGGCTGCAGGTAATAGGATTAATGCTTATTTATTTTCTGAGCAACTGGAGAATATACTTCAGCAGTAAATGCTGTTTATCACTCTAACGTGGTCAGACAATTTGGGGGGATTTCTGATACTTCCACCTGGAGAAGTTACTAATTCCATGGATTCTTGTTTACTCTTAACTCTAACAAACATGTATATAATCAAAATGTGACAAACAGTATATATAATTAGAGTAAAAGTGTTTAGTTATAGCATGCAATTGTCTAGCAGGAAAACAAAGCACTTTGTAGAAGCTGTATTTAGTGAAGGCAAAGCAGGAATATTTAACCACTTTAAAATTTCTGTGATGAATACATGTTTTGCTCTAGTACTACCAGCTAGGGAATTTTGAGTGGATTGTTGAGGAATGTCACTTTAAGTCAGAATTGACAATCCATTTTATTTGAAGTTACAGGTTTACCAAAAGAACTCTATTAAAACTACTGTGCTACAGCAAGAAAAAAAATATAGGACATTACTCATCTGAATACCTGCAGACTGAGAGATGTTAAAATGCAGACAAGATCATTTTTAAGATGACATTCTAGTAGTTGGTCTACATAGACTTCCTCAGAATCTGTTCTGAACATCAATGTCATAGGAGGAATTCAATGAAACAATGAATGCTACAATCACTTGTTACAAAGTGGATAGTCTGAAGCTGTACTTCAGCTGAAGTACAAACCACTGTAATTGTCATGCTTCATAAAGATAGTAAGAGTTCAGCAGTTCAATTTTTAAAAAGGCAGAAGTACAAATGTAAGGAACCAGCATTTCTCTTCGTAGCAAATAAAGAAAAATCCACTTCCATTAAATAATCCCCTACTCTGATAAAACTTCTTACCATCTTCCATTTGACTAGGCAACAACATGGCATTTCAGTGTGTTCCATTGAAATCTAGTGTTAACCTTACCAGGAGTAGCTACATTAGTCGGGCTATGTGTAGGTAGTCTTTCAGTAGATTCTTTGTTGAAATATTAGCTGTGCTGATTGCTGGGTTGGGGAAAGATCTGTTTGGAACCTCTACTACATCATACATACTTCTCTCACCATAACATGGTTGGATTTTATCATCCTTGCTTTCTTAGAAGTTACAAATATGGTGGCATTTCAACTACAGTTATTCTGAATCCTTGGCATCCTCAATCACCTCAGTTACAGTAACATGTTTATTCCAGATCTGGGTGGTGTAACTTTCAAAACAGTTTTCTGAAACAGTTTTGGTCCTCGGATTCAAGTTCAAAGTAAGTAAAATTTCTTTCCAGTGCTTGTGGAGATCAAGGATCTAAATAATTTAAAAACACAAGTATCTATTTTACTACACTTCTTTCCTGTTTTGTTTGTTGGTTTTTTTTAAATAACAAACCTAAGTTATTGTAGAGCATGGTTACTATGGAAAGCTTTCAATATCATGCTGTACTTGTACAAGCGCTCACGATTAATCTGTAATAGTACTGCTAAGAGCATAAAAGCCTACTGTCCCCTAAATTAAGATTATTTCTTTACTGTTAGACTAACTATGAAGTAGGACGTAAGTGGTTAAAAGCTGCTGCTACACATAGTAGCATGCATGATACAGGGAGAGGCCAGTGAGGTAAATTAAGCAGTTAAAGCACAGGTAAGTCTAGGCACCAAAAGGCTACTTGAGGAATGGAAGGTAGTATGTTATTCTACCTCATGTTTAATGTTTTTTTTTTATTCCACAAGGTAATAAAGTTAGAAAATTTACAGAGAAGTAAAAAATGCTAAACTCAATTCTTGCAAAAGCCTTTCCCTTCAGGCAATAAAGGTAAAATAGCCACAGAAAACATCACACACTTGAACCTGAAATTTATTTATAGCAGTACTATCCTTGACTATTTCAGATATGTAAAAGTTTTAATAGACGGGCAGAATTCCTACATCAAGGATTTTTCAAAGCTGGCTCAGAAATTGATGGAGACTAGGTCTTTCATATAACAAAACTAAAACCACAGTAACTTACCTGTTTGGTCCTTTTCCATTTTTTTGTTTGCTCCTTTCTTCCACTGTTCTTTGGTTTTGCTGGCTTCCTCATGCTGCTTCTGCTCAGCAAGTGATTTATTTAGTACTTGGGAAAGAACAGAATCTCCTTCCCCAACCAGAAACATGGTCTTGAACTTGTTATATAGCATGGTAGATTTCTCCATGATAACTTGGCTAACTTTGAATTTCCGTATCTGAAATCAAAGTAATAAAACAATGAGCTCCACTCAGGTATTTAAATACCTATGTAATTTCATGACATGCTAGATGAAGTTTTTAATTTATCCTGAAATGAGATCATAGACTTTTACATTCTCTGAAGTATCACAGGATCCCAGAACCTTCCCAGGTTGGAAGGGACCTTGAAAGATCATCTGGTCCAGCCCTTCATGGGAAAGGGAGCCTGGATGAGATTATGGACTACCCTGTCGAATCACATCTTGAAAACCTTCAGTGATGGGGACTCTACCATGTCCCTTGGGAGGTTTTTCCAGTGAACAATTGTTCTCACTGTGGAAAAAAAAATATTTCTTTTTTATATCAAGACAAAACCTCTCCTGGTGCAACTCGTACCACTGCCCCTTGTCTTCTGCATGTGGCTCCTTGTGAAGAGAGAGAGACTCCATCCTTTTTGTAGCTGCCCTTTAAGTGCTGGAACAGTGTGATGACGTCTGCCCTGAGACTTTGGGAAGAAAAGACCTAACTCCTTCAGTCTTTTCTCATAGGGCAGATTCTCCAGCCCTCTGATCATCTTCATGGCTCTCCTTTGGACCCTCTCCAGTCTGTCTGCATCATTTTTCAATTGTGGGGACCAGAACTGGACACAGTACTCCAGCAGTAAGAAACACTGGTATCAACTTAGGAAAACACGTTACTTTGATTAACATTGCAGATCTCACCTTCTTTAGAGTCAGAATCATCTCTGTATGTTTCTGAGCTTGTTGCATTGTGACTTGAAGGGATGCAAGCTCATCGAGAGCCTCAATACACCTGTTCACATCCTGTATGTAAACAAGAAATTAGTTTGAAGACTTAACTTACATGTTAATAATCTTTAATTAGCCATACTACTTCATTTCAATGCTCTGATACATTCCTATAATATCCTTAATTTGACTATGTACTTAATTTTAGAATAATTTATATAGTCAAACTTTCAAACAAATTATTATCAACTGCCTTTCAGCTACTTCCATAACAAAAGGCAGATGCTATCTGAATAACCTACTATTACTTTCAAAAAACAAACTTAAGCTTTATGTCACTTCTACAATTCTAGTACTTCCATGCTTGAAGCTGTTCTCGATAGTCAGCCTTCTTCATACACATTTTTCCCAAGTGATTTGCCACTGAGAAGGGAGCAAAGCATCTTAAGTGGACTGCAGTTAATATACAGAACTGTATCTTTGTAGATTCTTCAGTTGAAAGTTTAAGAATTACACACTATGCAGGGACAGCTAGAAGTAATGATGTGAGCTTCTGATCCATTTCTAGGAATCACTGTACTAAAGTCTTCTTCCTATAATACTTGGTTCTCAATTTCCTTATCTTCAGCTACTCTTATTTATTTTACCTCCTATTTGGAACTAACAAGATTCATCACCAGCAAAGGTCATAGTAACATTCTGCATTTTGTATGAAGTTGTAACTCCTGTTCTCAAGGGAAATTAGTATTAAAAAAAAACCCAAACAAACATCAGGACTATGCTTAGCAGAGTTCTTATTATCATGTTTACTTGATAAATACAATTATGGTAAACTAAGTGTCCTTGCTGTAGCTCTACAATTAATGTTCTTCCCAATATTCAAAGATATTTGCTCCATTATACTGCTGAATCAGAGGTTTGGTGGGGCTTGGGGGGGGGTGGGGTGTTCTGCTTTTTTCTGATTATTTTAGGGGAATTTACTATCTGGCTCAGGACAGAGTGATTTATTTAAGCCAAACCATTAAGTTATGAAGTAAAAGCTTTCTAGATTTTATTTAAGGTGAGCTATTTTTTTGAGACAAAGTATTGGCATAGACTTAATAGGCCACAGCAGAAATGAATGTTTCATATTTAACACTGTGGTTAGCCTTGGCCAGCAGCCAGATGCCCACCCAGCTGCTCACTGCTCCCTCCTCAGCAGTGCAAAGGGGAAGACAGGATGAGAAGGCTCATGGGCTAAGATAAAGACAGGAAGATTGCGTACCAGTTACTGTCACAGGCAAAACAGACTCTACTTTGGGGAAATTAATTTATTACCAATTAAAATATATTTGGTCGTGAGAAACAAAGACAAATGTTAAATCTCCACTTGTCCTTCCCTTCTCTTGCATTCTCAATTGCACTCCAGACTTGCCTCCCCAGCCCAAACCAAGCAGTGCAGGAGGGGCAGATGGTCAGTACATTACAGTTCCCCTCTGCAACTCCTCTCAGTCTCCTCTGCTCCAGCTTGGGCTCTCCCCACAGGCTGCAGTTCTTCAGGAGAAATATCCAACATAGGCTCTCCACAGGCTGCAGGCAAATACCTGCTCCAGCTCCCTTCTCCTCTGACCTTGGTATTCCCTCTATTCTTTCTCTTTCTTTCCCTCCTCCTCTCTCTGCCCAGTGTTTTGCCCTTTCTTAAATATGTTTTCACAGAGGCACCAACATCTTGGCCAAGTAGTTCAGCTGTGCCCTGTGGTGGGCCTGCTGGAGCCAGCTGGAACTGGTTGTATTCTGGCACTGCTACCAGAACCTTGCCTCTGACACCCAACACAATGCTGGGTTCCCAACTTGGAGCACCTTGCTGCTTCTCATACTACTGTATTGCTTTGCTGACACTCATATTTCCTCATTTTACAAATGGCACTCAAAAAATGAAGACAGTAGACCAAAGGCTGAATCCCTTTCAGCACCATCCATGCACTGGTACTCTGACAAGACCATGTAATCAGTTAGGGAAGGTCCTCAAACTGATGTCACTTTCACACCTCTCCTTGGCCAGTTAATAGTGGTAGTGAGAATTTCCTTGTCTTCAGCAGTACATAAAGGCAGAGATGGAATGAAGCCTTTTACTTGCTTTTTCAGTTGTGTAAATGGAAATGGACTTTTGAAGATTTGCATACCCTCCAGGACTTCAAGTAAGAGAGAGACTAGTGAAGTATTTTTGGTCTGGTCTCATGATTTGAGGTTTCAGTTAGAGAAAACAATAGAAGCACAAATAACCTTGAATTCAGAAAACATGGTAGTATTCTTCTACAGCACCAAAGGCATCAAAATTAAAATAGGCTTGAAAAAAGATCCAGTTCTTGTCCTTCCCTATGTTACTGTCCAACCTTAACAGTTGATTCACAGGTGTAAGAGTTGGACAATATGCAAGTGCTTGATGATCCCCACTGTAAAAAAGCTTTTTCTTGTTCCTATATTTACATCAGTGTTCACTGCCTCTTGTGCTTCCACTGAGAAGTCTGGCTCTGTCATCTTTCCTCACTCCATTCAGGTATTTTCACACATGGAGAAGATCCCACTCTCGACCTTCTCTTTTCCAGGCTGAAGCCTCCCAGCTCTCTCAGCCTCTCCTCCTATGACAGATGCTCCAAGCCCTTAATTCATCTTTGTAGCCCTTTACTGGGCTCCCTAGAGTTTGTCCATGTCTGTTGTACTGGGGAGCCCAGAATGGGATCCAGCGTCAAGTAGAGGGCAGCCATCACCTCCTGTGTTTTGGCAGCTTTTTCTAATGCAACCCAGGATGCTGTTGGCCACCTTCACCACAAGAGCACATTACTGGCTCGTGGTAAGCTTGGTGTCCACCAACACTCCAAGTCATTTTCTGAAAAGCTGCTCTCTAGCTACTCAGCCTCCAACTTGTACATGGGGTTATAGTCCTCGAGGGGCAGAACCTGAACCTTTGTTGAACCTCATGAAGTGGCTGTTGGCCCATTTCTCTAGCCTGTCCCAAGTCTCTCTGGATGGCAGCACACCTATCAAGTCTTTCCTTTCAGTTTTGTATCATCTGCAAACTTGCTACAGGTGTGGTCCCATCCTCCCAGTCATTAATGAAGATGTTTGAACAGTATCGACTACTAGTGACTGGCCTTTAGCTGGACACACTGCCACTGATCAGAGTCTTCTGTGCCCTGCAGTTCAGCCAGTTTTCAGTCCACCTTGCTATCCATGTAGTCCAGACTTCATCAGTTTGTGTTATAAGAGACAGTGCTCTTTTGTTTATTCTGCATCAGGTCCAAGTTGGTTTAAATGGTCCCTAATTTGATCCTTGTCCACTGAGCATCAAGTCTTTCCTGTTCTGGACCTTCCTCTAGTCTCCAGGACCTAGGATTCCTGAAAGAAGTTGTACAAGCAAACTGAGGTCAAGAAGGCATTGAGTACCAAGTTAGTGATAAAAGGAAGACTAGGCAAATGTGGGCCCTCTCCAGAAGGAAATGAGAGACCTGGTTACCCAGGACATGGAGAAGGCTCAAGTAGTCAATGACTTTTTTGCCTCAGTCTTCAATGACAAGTTCTCCAGCCACACTGCCCAAATCACAGAAGGCAAAGGCAGGGACTGAGAGAGTGAAGAACTGTCCACTGTAGGAGAAGATCAGGTTCAAGACCATCTAAAGAACGTAAAGGTGCACAAGTACATGGGATCTGATGAGATACATCTGTGGGTCCTGAGGGAACTGGCAGATGAAGTGGCTAAGCCACTATCCATCATATTTGATAAGTCAGGGCAGTCCCAGCAATTTCCCACTGACTGGAAATAGGGAAACATAACCCCCATTTTTAAAAGGGGAAAAAAGGAAGACCCAGGGAACTACAGGCCAGTCAGTCTCACCTCTGTGCCCAGCAAAATCATGGAGCAGATCCTCCTGGAAACTATGCTGAGGCACATGGAAAATAAGGGGATAATTGGTGACAGCCAGCATGGCTTCACTAAGGGCAAATTGTGGCTGGCAAATTTGGTGGCCTTCAATGATGAGGTTACAGCGTTGGTAGATAAGGGAAGAGCAATAGACATCATCTACCTGGACTTGTGCAAAGCATTTGACCCCGTCCCACACAACATTTGTGTCTAAATTGGAGAGACATGGATTTGGCAGATGGACCACTCAGTGTATCCACTGAATTGGTTGGATGGTCACACTCAGAGTTGCAATCAACGGCTTGATGTCCAAGTGGAGACCAGTGGTGTTCCTCAGGGGTCAATGCTGGGACCAGCGCAGTTTAACATCTTTGTTGGTGACATGGACAGTGGGATTGAGTGCACCCTCAGCATGTTAGCCAACAACACCAAGCTGTGTGGTGCAGTCAACACACTGGAGGGAAGCAATGCCATCCAGAGGGACCTTGACAGGCTTGAGAGGTGCGCCTGTGCGAACATCATGAAGTTCAGCAAGGCCAAGTGCAAGGTCCTGCACATCGGCTGGGGCAATCCCAAGCACAAATACAGGCTGGGCGATGAGTGGATCGAGAGTAGCCCTGAGGAGGACTTGGGGGTGCTGGCTGACACAAAGCTCAACATGACCCAAGCAATGCGCATTCTGGGCTGCATCAAAAGAAGTGTGGCAGCAGGTTGAGGGAGGTGATTCTCCTCCTCTACTCCACTCTGGTGAGACCCCACCTGGAGTACTGTGTTCAGCTCTGGGGCTTCCAACATAAGACAGACATGGACCTTGAACAGGTCCAGAGGAGGGCCACAAAAATGATCATGGTGCTGGAGCACCTCCCCTGTGAGGACAGGCTGAGAGAGCTGAGGTTGTTTAGCCTGGAAAAGAAAGGGCTCCAGGGAAACCTTATAGCAGCCTTCCAGTACTTAATGGGGGGGCCTACAGGAAAAACAGGGAGGGACTCTCAATCAGGGAGTATAGATAGGATGAGGGGTAACAGTTTCACATTGAAAGGGGATGCATTTAGATTAGATACTAGGAAGAAATTCTTTACTGTGAGTGTGGCTGACTATTCTCTACTTCTGCCTCATGAGGTGATCTGCAGTGGATGTCCCTCAGGATGTCACCCATATTGGTCTGCCCACTAATCCTGACCCATAAGCTCTCAGCTGACTTACAATCTGTGCCAGTGCAGAGCTCCACACATTCCCACTGGTCTATCACAAAGAGTTAACCTGCATCTTGTCCTCCCAGCACCTGTCTTTCCTAAAGAGCCTGTATACATACATGGCAAGGCTCCAGTCTGGTCAGCAGATGGGGGCCTCCATCCCTTGCATCGGGAAATCTGCCACTAGTACACTCACCATGTCCTTCTGGTGCTTCTGCATGGCTCAGGCTGAGCTGGCACAGATACTTCATTTGACAGAATTCTGTCTGAATGTTTCTGGTAAATAATTTATTACTAAGTATTTTCAAACAAAAAGCATTGATCTTTTAATGTCCATAATAACCTCATTTAAGCAGCAGTTGTCTTTCAAATGGAAAAAATTCCATTCATTCTCAGAATATTAAAAACAAACATGCACGCCAAGTATTTCCTACTGGAATTACACATATAAATTGGTTTAAAAAAGAATATACTTACAAGATGATCAATTTTCAGGGAGTTCTTAATTTCTGCATGTATCCTTTGAAGCCTAGAATCCATTGATGTTTCTGAAGATTAAAAGTAGTATGCATAAATATTTGATAATCACATCAGGTTTGATTTTTTTAGAAACTTTTCTACAAATCTGAACTTCACACAGAAGGTAGAAAAATACAGGCAGGCACTCTGCATCAGACAACAATGCAGGTGCATACATAAGTACACCACAGGGCTTCCTATCAGAGATAAAGTATGCAGCTTTTTAAAATTGGACAACATTAATAACCTACATAGTTTTCTCCTGAGGAGTTAAACTGAAAATAACTTTGTTTCAATATACAGCTATCACTCTTTACTTCTGGGCCAGGTTAAAATGAAGTCACAATAAATACCAAGAGTGACAAAGCTAGAAAACTTTTAATGACAGGACTCCTGGATATTGATGGTTTTATCTTCAGTAAATTAGACATGATTCCAGTTACAGTCCAAATCTATCCAAGTAAAATGTTCCTAGCACACATGCTCCAGCAGGTGTGCAAGATGATGAGTATGTCTGTCTAATTCACATGCTGAATGTCTGTTTGGATTTTTTCACACAAAAGTGGTATGTATTCAGAACAATACTGCAAGCAAACAGAGTTTCTTTCAAGTCCAATCCATCTTGGATGGGTTCGGCTAATTTTTGACCTGCTCCCTATCAACACGGTGGGTTGGTTGGAGTCCATGCGACTGGATCTGTACTACACTACAATTACAGCTGGCAGTTTGGATTGCCCTTAAAGATGGGAGTACTAAAAAAGGAATGACTTATCCCTATGAAGGTCAGTTTGCAAGTGTGGGTTAGTAGACAAGACCACAGTAATCTGAATCTAAGCCTCTTGCTTAGGAAGAACAAGCCTCTTGCTCAGCAAGCCTCCTGCTTAGTAAAAGGTAGTATCTAAATACTTAGAAGAGGTCCCTCAGATTATTGTGTTGAGAAGACAGAAGGGAAAAAACAAAGGTAAGAACTACAGTGATTCCATTCAAAGAATAAGAGCTTTTGTTTCTTGTTCACAAACAGAAGGGATCATCAGGGTTTAAAAGCTTGAATGACAGTGAAATAGGAATAGCAAAGACCTGTTCTGATGCACTGAAGAAAGAACATAGAACAACAAGAATGCACTACTTCACAGACCTGAAGGAAGCAGTCATGGATCAGACATCTAAGACTGAGACCCCACAGCCACCCTTGGCAGTAAATTATCTTATCCAGGCAGATAATTCTGTTCAAAATTTAAGACAACCAAAAATACCATTTTAACTTCTTTAAACTAACCTCTCTTCTTCTCCATCTTCTTAACTTCTGTTTTCTTGCCTTCTTCTTTACTCTGCCTATCAAAAACGTTAAAATGTTTTTACAGTGTTGTAAAGTCTGTTTCCTCAGTCTTTCCCCCCCCTCCAAATTTTAGATGAGATGCAATGTTTTGAGTTATTATCTCAGTAAAACATTAGCATACAGAAAACACAAAGAGCCAAACCCTGGCTTTCAAAGACTGAAATAAATTAACAAAATTAGTTAGCTGAGATACTGCTGATAAATCTTCCATACTGACAGACGGTTTTCCCTAGAAGCAACAAATTACAGGATTTTAAAAACAAGTCACATTTCCAAACTGTTTTGTGTTGGTTGCATGTACAAATTGGTAGAATGGTGTTGTACAGAACTAACTTATGGAGAAAGAAAATATTTTTATTATGATGACAAAGAGTAAAACTATTTAACATTACCACAGGGAATTATGGAGAGATCAATTAGTCATAATCAGTTCCGATGTGATAATTACAACAGTATAAGTATCCTACAACTGAACATAAATGTATCAGTGATAATTTAAATATTCTTGAAGCAAATAGTAATAAAGGAAAAAGATTTATTACAAGTTCATTGAAATCTCCTGGCTCTTTCTCTAATTATATCACTAAAAATAAAGCTGGGACTCAACCAAACCAAACCTGTCTCCATCTCAGTTACAGGATGAATAGAGCTTTTTCAAACAAGCTTTTGAACTTTTTATTCAGAAAGAATCATGAACCCGTTTAGCAAATCCTCAGTCTTGTCTTACTGAGGGGTTTCAAAGCCTCATTTTAGAATTTGCGTATTTCAGCACATCATGACTAAATACTCTGTGACTGATTTTCTTGTCATAGCTATATGCATCCATAAAATATCCAGGCCTGCATGTCTATCATCTTTCATGTTCCTTTCATACTCTATCCAGTTAGAGAATTGGCAGTTTTAAAGTACATAAGACTATTTTACTTCAACTAGCAGCACAAGCTCATGCCATTTAAGCAGTACATGTAAGCTTTGTATATGTACAGAACAGCATACAAAGCACCATTATTAGACTTAACTAAGTATTAACGAAGTAGCTACAAAGACCAGAAAATGGAAACTATGCTGATAAGAAAAGTAACCAAAAAAAAGGTATCAGCCTATATTCAGTGTATTAGTAGAGGAACTTGAAGCCAGACAGCACAAAAAGTCTTTTTTTACTTTTTATCAATATTGAATTTGTTGTATTAGTCATCAGCTATAATTAAATTCATTATGCATTCCTTAACTACTACTCCTTTATCTTACTGAAACAGAGCTCTATCTACCCTCCAATGCATAAAATATGACAGCTATTCAAAAGTAAAGCAGATTTGATTATTATAACCAAATCAATATATGACAGTTTGATTGCAGAAATCAATCAGCATATGTCAGATTTAAATAGTGATATATTAAGAGCTGCAAAGATGCTAAGGACAATTTTGTATCTCTCGAGTTGGAAACGCTTAGGTTTGCTACAGGCAAGTAGAGCAATTATGTTAGGTTTCCAAAGGAGTGACAGGAAGAAGAGGAGAAGAAAGGGCTAAAGAATTAAAAAAACCCAAACTAGATTCTTGTTAATGAATGTGAAAAAGGCAGAATTTTGTTATTACAGGTGAAGGGGACCACTATCCTCCTCCTTTTTCTCCAAATTTTTACCTTGTTCTCCCTCCCTTTCTTCTACTGTCCCACCAACTGTGGGGATGGGGAGCATCATGCTCTGTGGTGGCAGCTTTTCCACCCATTTGCAGAATAGCTCTCGAGAATGAGTCAGATTTCTTCCTATTGTCATGTCCTGTGTCCCCGCCTCTCCACCCCCAACCCCCCATTCCCACTTTCTGGCAGGATCCTCTCTCTATTCTTATGCTTGATTCATCTGTGATCATTTATCTTCCAAATGCAGACTGCTCATGGTATCACTCAACTGGCTTTCCAGTGCTATAGTAGAATAGTTCTTAAATTTTCCCTTGTTCTGTCTGACAGTGTGTGCTCCAGCTGCCATGCAGAGAAGGAAATGTCTTCCAGGTGACCCTATGCATTCCACAACCTGATCAAAAAATCCATAACCATGGATTAATAGGTCCTACCAGCTCTCAATCTAATATATCCAAAACTTAAAATACATGGCTGTCCTGAGCAGTTTTTCACACTGATCCCTTTTCACATGGATATTCTTAGGCTACTTCTAAATACAACCCACCAGCTGTCTTCTGCTAGAAATTCTAAGTTACTGAAAGACTGACCGACTTTGCTTAATTTCTAGGTTCAATTCTTCCCATCTTCCCACAATAGAACATATTGGTTTAGAGGAGTTTTTTATTCTCCCCTTAAAAAGAAGTTAAAAAATAAACAAACAAACAAAAAAGGTAGGGGGAAAGAACAACTGAACACACTGCAAACCATTTTGGGATTTTTTCAGATATTGTCTCCTCCTGTTAGTTTCAAAGTGTTCCTACAACTTGCAGACACACCACATGTTAAAACATACTCACAATTCAGATTCTGTCTGTTCCTCTTGCTTACGCTTTCTTTCTGTTACTTCTCTCTCATGTTGGCCTCTTACAATGTTTCTTCTATGAGGTGCCTGAAAGCTTCTTCCCCCTTTTTTCTTCTGTTTTTATTTGCGATTTTAGGATTGGAAAGAGAAAAGCAAGACTATTAAATCATTGTTTCTGTAAACAGGTAAACCTACCTACACTAAAGATCTTTGAAACAACTGTGCTCCATGGAACAACCTCACAAGAGCTGGCTTTCCCTGCAAATAAAGGTAAGACTTCAACATGTTGCTAAGTTCTGAATTTCTTTTAGACCTTTCTCTCTTCTTCCTTTTCTAGTAGAAGGCAAATATCCTAAGCACCAGAAAAATTAAGACTTTGCAAATTATTGGCTAGGGACAGCTTTACACCTTTCAGAAACTTGGCTTCAAGCCAAATGTTCTCTTAGATGCACCCAAGGAAAAAACAGTCTGTGTTCCAAGGAACATACATGGGAAAAGCCTTTTAACAAAATAAAGAATGGCTACATTTAAATCCTTTAAAAAGAAAAGATGCTTTTCTTAGAAAATAGCAAAGAAGTTCCTGAAAGAGTTGTTTGACAAAATGTAGTTCTGCAACTTTTATTCTCTATATAGTAGCCAGCCACAGGGCTCCAACCTTTACTAAGAGCTAGCACTAACTTCAAGAAAGATCTTCAGTGGTACTATTTTCCTCTATAATAAATACATCAGGAAAGCAAAATTATACCTTGTCACCTTCTTCTTGTTCTCCATCATCTTCAGAATCAGTAGCTGATGCAGAACCCACTTTTGCAGCATTTTTCCTTTTTGGTTCAGCCTCTTTCTTTCCTTCCTTTTTGTCAAATTCCTTCTTTGATTTCTCCTCTTCCTTCTGACTTTCCTCATCTTTTTTGCCTTGCTTTTTGGGCTTTTCTTCTGGTCCTTTTTTCTTTGCCTTCTCCTCCTCATTAACACTAAAACATGAACAGTACTTAGGCATCATATCCATTATCTACAGTGAGTTTAAAACATCACTTTTTTTTAAACCACAGAATGTTAAAAATTATGAAGTTAATTCACTCTCCATTCATTTAATGACTCTTCAACAAATACTCATTCTTTTTCCAAAATTATAGCCCACTACCTATGCAAAAAAAGACGGAAATAATAGTATGGAGGCCCTAATGAAGCTAATGTGCATAGATCCAAAACCAAGAAGTTAATGCTCAGAAGTTCTCCACACACGTATGCGTCTGCAGGACCAAGGCTGCATACAGTGTAAACTAGTTTTATAAAGTATACTTATTTAAAGTGTACATATACTGAAACTGTGCATGTGCTAAATGCTCAACTTTTCCTTAATTTACTAGAACCACTAAGGACTTGACACAAGAACTGAAGAGGGTAAAAACAAAACGTAGGTAACAAATAATGTTGGAATTCCATCAGAAGAGATTTCTGAAACAAAAATGTAAAAAAAGTCAGTATTTTAGTTTTGCATGACCTTTTCTTTTCTCTTAACAAATATCTTTTCCTCTTCACTCAGCATACAATTATATATAGAATTTTGCACAGATTTTACAAGTTAGGAAGGTTAAGATCTTCTGTCTCTTGTTCCAGAAATGTACTACCTTGAGTTACTACGTATTAATTACGTGAGCTGTAAGTAACAAAAGCATAGCAAACAGTAGCTCATACTGAATATACTAAAGGGGCAAAACCCTGTCAGACTTACAAAGTCTTAACATAAGCAACAACACGGTTTACAGTGAAGAAGCTTTATATTAAGAAACAAAACAGAACAACTCACAAGTCACTCTCTGAAAGGCAAGGTGGTTTCACCAACTTGGGTCTCCCTCTTGGTTTTGGAACCTTTACTTCAGAAGCTAGTATTTATACAGAAACAACAGGTTAGTCCACAGGCACCATATGCTCTTTGTCTACGAGGAAAGACTCTCACTCAACAGACAGAAGCTACACTTCAATGAAAATATATACCCAACTTTGTTATTATACAGAATTAAAGTGTTAAATGAATACCAAACTTTATCTCTCTGAAAAATTGAAGTTTTGGTAGTTTTTATTAGGTGATTGGTGTTTTTTTAGCCACAGGCTCCAACTACTGATTCTTGTGGGGTTTGCATTCTGTGTAGTTAGGATGTTTCACATGTTGCATAACTAATATGAACAAGTCTCAAATTAGAGAAAGTTTGAAATTAAGAGAATGGAAAGAAGTAATTTACTGTCCACATGTACACAGTCTGTTTGCCATTATTTTTAGATGTATCATGGGGCTTCCATCACTTTTCCCCGATAACAAGTGACTATCAAGAAGTTCTACCACCACACTACAGCACAGAGCAAAATTTTGCATTTCCTCAGATTCACCATATTGTTAGAAATAAGACAAATAAGGTATCTGCCTTCTTGGCACTTATATCATTCAAATGCTTGTCCAATACCACAGTGAACATGTGGTTAGGAAACCTAATATCCAGTGTTGAAACTCCTGTTGGTGTTAGCATGGAGCACTGTTAAGGAAGAGATGCATGCATCATATCAACACTAGAAAAGGCTGCATAGTACATCTTATAAAAAGGTATTTTATACAGGAGGTGAAAGCTTCTCTTACAAATCCTTTCCTGCTCTTACAGACAGTAGTTAGTAAAAACAAACAAAAAAATTATAATGATAAAAACACATACAAATATTAAAAATGTACATTTAGTACATGTATTGAAATGGGGTGGGGAGAGCTGAAGTAATACTTAAAATTTCCTCACAGCTTCCAAGGCAAAAGTAATTAAGTCTAGTTGACTGCAGCTGCACTTTCTAGAAGTTATTTTCATATTGTCAGCAGATACAGATGAGTATAGATTATGTTTCCTAGAGTAGATACTCATACAATGTACTTAACTGCTACAATGTAGTAGTTAATGATCAATTCAAGAATATCTGCGAACGTACCACAAAAATTCCAATTAGATCATTGCTACTTTGAAAAAAACAAGCACCGCAGAATTATCACCAAGTGGTTCTCATTAGACATTTTTTAATAAGCAGTTATATCTTCTTTTCAGTTGTCTACCTACACAGACTGTCTTAAACATCTTTTTAAAGAAATCTCTCCTAATCTCTTCTATTGTCCTCTGAGCTCCACCTACAGGCTCTGTGTCCCCCCAGTTCTCTTCCTTGTGTGTTACGGATATTTTAACACAAGTACAGTATTTTCAGATCTTTAATGAATATAAACCTTTATAGTGCAACAGTGCACAAAGAGCTTTTATTGTATATCTGTAGTTTAGCAACATTCTATGAAGAAGGCTTTTCTCAAGGTTGTTGTACCCCAAAACAACAAGTCTTATTTAGAGGACTGAGCATTAACGCTAACAATTTAAATCCATTCATATCCTAAATTCCCAAGTTTGAGATGATGTGTTTTCTCATTACAATTTATTAGTAAAGACTGCTTTTAGCATGAGAAATACTACAGAGGTAGTACTTTAGGGGAAAGAGCTCCCTGACTAATTCTAAGATATTCCTGTGGTGAAAGAAATTAAATCTTTATTTTGAAGTTACCTGCCGGTCTTCCTCTTTTGGGGCTCACTTTTGGAGACACTGGCACAGGAGCTGCAGCTGCTGTTGCCACTGCTGCCGCTGCCACTGCTGCTGTTGCCACTGCTGCTGCTTCCTCAGCTTCAGCTTGTTTTTCAGCCTAATTTAAAGAATGAATTTCACAAGTAAAAATATAAAAGGCACCAATATCCCAACTACTTGCTCAAACAACAGTTTTAAATTTCTAGAAATGCATCATTATGCTATTGCTTCTACACATGAAAAAAAAAGTTTCCAAATTTATGAACAGGTTCTATTTAAATAGCACTAATTTAATCCTCTCCATGTCATCACTCCCTGATATAGTAACTTTTCATGTAATTTCAACCAGCCCATTCATCTTCAGAACAATAACTATTGTGGTAGAACAAAGGAAAAAGATTATTTGTAAGCAACAGCATGCCAAAACCCAGTTTTAAGCAGGTAAATTCATATTTCTCCTACTCTTAGATGCCATCATCTCCCCTAGCTGCATCACAGTATCAAGCCAGTAGATGGAGCTATTCAGAAAGACACCTGCTTCTAGCTCTACAGCCAATTATTCACGAAGAAAAATACTGCACTATGGGACATAGTGACCTTCATCTACATCGGGAGCGGGTTGTAAAGATAGACAGAACTTATGACAAAAGATGACCTTGATGAAAGGTTACATATCTCCCCGCAGAAACATTCCATATCCATACATACAGACAAAAAGAATTGAGAAAAATGCCAAGTGGAAAAATAGTAACAGAATTTAATGTCATGGATGCAGGAGCATCAGCTAGCAGCAAGAGAAAATTATAGGCAATTACATATTTATCTTATTTTCTTTGTGGGCACCTATAATAAAAGACAATTTTAAGGAACAGAGACAAACTTAAATCTAGAACAGAATAGAGGTGGATCTGTTGTATTAATTCTGCTTTCCATCAGTCTGCAGAAAGACTGTTTAAATGAAGACAAAAAAACCCCACCTGTTAGAATGCTTTTTTTACAATCCCAGGAAAAGAAAATACCATGTTTCTTAAGGCAAATAAGAAATGCATTCAAAGTCATATAACTGCATAGCCAACCCTCTTTTCTGACCCCCAAGCACACATCACATCCCTTGAAATACTATGTTTTTCTGTTCAGCAATGGCCTGTACTAACAGAAATTTCTGGTTAAACCCCTTGCCACATGCAGCACATGCCAAACAAAAGCGGGGGGGGGGGGGGTGTGTGGGTGTGTGATCTGTGAGGCTTCTCTCCCATTTACAAGCTGAAATCACATGTATGCATAGTCACAGACACTCTTCCAACTTCTTGCTGTTTCAGAGTAAAAGCTTTCTTCGAATTTTATTTTAGGTTTTTATAAAATTTACTTTTTTTTAAAATAAGGTATTCTTTAAATTGTATTTTTTAAATATTCAAGTCATTTTTGTAAGAGCATCCAAACACATATCTTTCTTTTTAGTGAAGCAAATAATACTCAGCATGCTACTGACCTGTGATGACTGTACTAAGGTCACAGTTACTTCACACTCATCCCATCCCTGCTGTCAGCACTAATGTTAAATTGTTTCAAATTAAAATTAAACTTTGCCCCACTTTAATCTAGTTTTTAGTTGGGTCTGTGCCCTGGTCTTGCTTGCTGTGTGACCACATGAACATTAAGGCTGCAGCATGCTGAGCAAGCAGCTGGAACCGCCTCTTTCAAAGTAACTCCAATTTTTTCCAGGTTGAAAAGACCACAAAATCAGAACCTCATGAAAAAGGGGGTGCATTTCAGGTGTTAGTTCAGTGTTAAGATGTTAAAAGAAATTTTTCAGAGCTTCAAAACAGACTATTAGTGGTCTAGCAACAAATTATATCTTAGTTTTACTTACTTGCAATGGACTATTTGGGAAAAGATGGGAAGTCCCTACTCTACATTAAGCTCAAACAGAATTAAGATTTATAAATCACCCTCTGAGAAAACTTTCATTCCTAGAAATCTTTCAGCCATTTGAAAGGGGGGAGGAAGGCATCAAGCACTTAAATTTACACATAATCTGACATTCCAGAAAATAATATCCAGGCTAATCACATCCACGAATTCCAGTAAGGTGAATTAAACATATTGTTACCTTCCTTTTTCTTCCTCTTCTAGCAACTTTAGCAATAGAAGCATCATTTCTTTTCACCACATCCTGTGAAGATTAAAAACGGTGCTAAGACTCTTAACAAAACAAAGATACATTTTAAATTATTCTAAGTTTTTTCCACAACTGAAGCCACAAAGACACCTCCTGCTTTTAAATTATTAAAATCCTGCTTATCTGGTAATCAGGATTTTTCTTTCTGAAAGATAAGAAATAAAACAAGTAGTAACTAATATTCTGTTTTAAACAAAGATATGTACTCATGGTTTAGTCTGTCTGAACTCTTTATCTAGTCCTTCAAAAAAGTACATTTGCAATACAGAGTGATAAAAAACATACTCTTCCACCGGTTTTAATTGAACTTAATAGACAAGCCAGACTAAAAGTCTCCTCTCTGACGAAAGCTTCAAATGAGAGGTATAAACATGAGTGAACACATAGGGAGTTTTATATAATTAAACAGTTCCTGAGACTGTCACAGCAGTAATAACTAGCTTCTTAGTACTCAGATTTATGTCAGTCATAACATTAAGATATTGTCTGGTACATAGAAAAAGCTTTCACATACTTCTTTACTTTCAGAAGGTAGATCATCTTCCTTTGAAGTATCCATCTCCTTTTCTTCTGTTTCAGTTTCTGCAGTTGAGCTATTATCCCCCTTAGGGGATAACTGCAAAGGGAATCAACAGAGTAAAAGAAAATGCATTAAAAAGTATTTCATAATGAAAAGAGAACACGCTAATAACCATCAGGCTGCTTTTCACTTTAAATATTTAAGTCTGTAGATACAATCCTTTCTTATGTACACATTAAAAGCTTAAGGCAGGACCACTTCCTCCAGTACACGGTTGCAGACAGTTGTCAGAACAGGTCAGAATACAGTAATGTACTATGGTGAAACTTAAATTCCACTTTGTGTTCACGGTAACATAACTACACTTTTTCACCATATCACCATTACATGAGTATTTCTAAGTATTCATGCCAACATTCAAGATTCATTTGGATGACTGTTTATCTATTACATACAGATGGATATCCAAGTCACTTAGCAAAGAGTATCTTTCTACTAAACAAAGAATTAATGTAGTAAACAGACCACAAACAAGTTGTTTTATCATGTGTGAGAGTGTAATTAGTGATAACTGGGGTCATCTAATCGATGCCTTTTTTCCTGTTTTGTGCTGGGTTTTTTTAAACCTTAAAATACCAGTTTTTGTTTTTAGTGAGCGGTTAGGACTTGAAAAATTAAAGAGTTTTAATAATCTATATGAAAATAATCAACATTTCCTTGCAGCTTATGTATGTGCATGTTTTTTAGATCTTCAGTTAATTCTCTCAACTTTAATGCTATTGCCTTGTCCCTCCCACTTGCAGGCACCTTTTGTGAAATTCCCTTTTAAAGTAGCTACAGTTCTTAAAATTTCAACATTGAACAAAGCAACTCAGGCACAAGGCTATCATGCAATATTCCTAATCACTTGAAGACGTAATATCACTGAGTCTTTTTACTTTAAAGACAGACGAATCACTGGTACACTAAAACCACCGGAAAACCAGAAAACTATGACCAGTTAAAAGAATGTTGTAGCTATATTAGTACCAAAAGGAAAGGAGTACATTTGCTCCATATTTTGCCTTAAACTGATAAACTGATCAAGTCTAATTACAGAAATCTACGTAAAAGGACCCATTCAGGATCTTCCATTCCATCTTTGTGTTTAAATGGCTCTTGGGTCTTCTTTCTCTTTCACAGCGCCAGCTCAGGACAGCCTGAGTGCACTTTTCAGGAGAAACATGAAGCTTAAGTCGTTGCTGTCCCCACTAGCACATGCTGCTTGCTGCAGAAATTCAGTTAAGTAAACTGATGAACCAGTCTAGTTTAAAAGAAGTTTTCCCTTGCAGTAGCAAATGCTGAGGAACAAATGCTTTTATCAGCAGTGTGCATGGGCAAGAAGGAAGAACAGCACTGGTTTACTAATACTACCAGGAAATTACGTATTGGAAGAGTGCTTCTAAAGTATAGCTGATAGAACCCAAATCACACTGACCTTTGACATGCAGAAGTACTAAATGAAGGAACACTAAGCAGTAAGAAGTTGGGAGAAATAACCCATCAATAACTCTGCAGTCTCCAACTCATCAAAACAACTCTCAACATAATCTATCAGTGTACTACCAGTACACTAATTTCTCCCCAACCCCCCTCCAATCAAAGTTCTTTTTTCCTCTTGAAAAAACAAGCTATTACAGCTACTAAACACTAATCCCACATAAGGAACATCCACAATGTATTTGACACATCGTAAATTCTTCAGTTGCAACTGTGAATCAATACTAAGGGGCAGTCAGCAAGACCTACAGAAAACTTACATTAATTCTTGGCAAATAATGAAAAGCAAAACAGTCAGAATAAAGGCAAGTCTATTCAAAATAGTTTGACGTTAATTTAAGGGCACTGCTCACCCTGTAGAGTAGTAATTTCCAGAAATGAGTTAGAAATAAATGAGATACCATAAATGGATCAATACCACCTGCATCACAATTTTTGTCATCTTAGGATTCTATTATCCTTAAAAAAAACCCGAGATGACACACAACATCTCTTCCACGCTGTATGAAAAATAACCCCACATGAACAAAAACCAAAACATCCAAGGACTGAGAAAGTTCAAAGCAGGTTGCTACACTATTATCACTAACTGTACAGTAAGCTAGGAAGGTTCACCTCTTAACAGTACGAAACCAGTAAGCTGAAACAGAGATGTTTCAGACAGAAATGCATTTTCTTAGTGTGAATACAATATATTTAGAGAACACAATCTTGTTTCAGAACAATTCTAAGGTATGCCCACATTTACAAAGCAAAGAAACTAAACTCTGTCCATAGAAACTACTCTATACTGATTACTCAGATACTTTCCTGACTCAGAGTTCAATTGATACAGCTATGAAATGCTTTATATCCATTTATATCCTAATTAGTCCCTTAGCAGTACAGCCTAATTCAGACTGATTATTATAAACTGTTCAGGCAAATACACTGAAGAGCCCTTTCAGCCCAGGCAAAAGCTAATACTCTGTTAGGCTTTTTAACAAAAACTGACATAATTGAAAGAGAGTCATACCTGCCTATGATATTAAAAAGTCTCCAAAAACAGAAAGGGAAACTTAAAGCTAAACCTTGGTAATCATTTCCACCTTCTCCTGCCTAGGAAGTACTGTATGAATTTAGTTTTAAGTGTATTATGATTTAAAAATACAGACCACTAAAGAAAGAAATTTTCAAAAACACGTACAGCACCTTAAAGGAATACAGAAGGACAAAAATATTACTGTATTTACATCTGAAAAGAAGCAAAGGCCAGGCAGTTACAACAGTAAAGTACTTAAGTAAAAACTTGGCAATATAGTTTTGACTTAAAAACATTTCTGGTAGAACAAAACACAAATTCAGTCACTTACTTTTGGGACAGAAGACTTTCTTCTTTTGGCTCCTGCTTTTTCTTCACTCCCCTCAGCAGGCTCCTGACTGCTTTCTTGAACAGTTTCTTTGATAGGAGTGTTAACGGCTGGAGGGGACTTCAATATAAAACCACCAAAAATGAGATCTAAATCCCCTCCTGAACTACAGAGTAATAATACTGAGAGCTGTTCTGCCACCTGTACATTACTGAAGAAAGTATCATGCTAAGGAACACCTTATTAGAACTACAAGAATATTAAAATATATCTTTATTTCATTAGTTTCCACACTTTTCAGTTTAAATTGCATTTTCATTATCAAACTTTCAAGCTCTAATGCTGTAACAACTTGTTTTCACACTAAAAATACTACAATGTAAGGTTTTTCTTATGTATAATTTAAAAAAAAGTTGGTTTTGGTCAAATACAACTTGTGACGCTACTGCCAAGAAGTGCGTTTTCAAATGAGCTATCAATCCTAAGTCAGACAACTACCTCTTCCTGAAAACATGACAAAGAGAGAATAATAAAGGCTAAAGAATTAAAGTTAAAAACATGGAAATAGAGAAAGTAAAGCCAAAACTACTTTTCACTTCCATTACATTGTGGATAGCATTCTCACTCTTAATTATTAGCTCCTTCAAACAAAGCTGGCAGAACCCCACCCACCCACCCACCCCCCGACTCTATAATTTTTCTCTCACTGAGGAAGTGGTTTTGGATTTAAGCTGAAGCCACAAGCTCCCTTCTGCCCTCCACCTCCCTTACTAGCAGTTACAAGCAGCATCTGCAAAGTATAAACACTGCTTTCGGAACATTCCAGCCAGTTCTGGCAGTTAAACAGAAAATGTGGCTCTCAGAAGGACTTATGAAGACAAAATATGCCCAGTAAAAGGAGATAAAAAAAGAAAATAAATTGCAAGTGAATCCCTGTATATGAACAGCTGACAAGTCTGCCACTATGATATTCACCTTGTATGCAGAATAAAAGCTCGATTTTACCAACATCTCCATGTGATTACCCACTCCCCTCTGACCTTACCTGCTGTGTGACCAAGCACAGAATTATCTACTCACCCTGAATTTTTAGGCTCTGACAACTAAACTGTCTTCCCTGCTACTGTCCAGTAACTGTGCTTCACTTAACATTATGAGTATTTTTTTAAATCAAAGAATTGTATGTAGGTCAAATATTGAGATCAAGGAATATCTTAAGATACATTCATTCATCTCTAAGACTGCAGCTAAAAAATTTGTCCATTCACCGAGGTGTACCAGATACTGCAACATTTTCGTAGGCCGTAATACACTATTCTACTTTACTGTTGGAAAAAGTGTCTTCACTTATCAGAATACTTATGTTACCTTTCCTCTCAGTCTTCATAACCAACTACTTGTCTTCACTGTCGAGATGACTCCCTGCCTACACTGATCTCCTCTCACACACTGCACCAGGGAAAACAGCTGGCCAATGTTGTCAGCAGCTGCCAGCAACCTGTGTGGAACCCGGTCTGGGACTGCCCTGAGCCCGTCACAACAGGTCCCAGCTGGCTTGGCAATGGGCAAACTCACCCACCCACCCACGCCAAACAGCACCCACCAGAGAGCAGATGGCACCTCTGCCAACACAACCACGGGAAAGAGTCACTGAGGAGAAGAGCAGCTGCCCAAGAAGGGCTGGAGAGATGCTGCAGAAGGGGGATCCCAACAGACAACATGCCCACAAGGGACACTGAAGCAAAAGAGATGCCAGGGCAGGAGGGATGTCAGGAAGGAAGCACGTGAGGTGCCAGGCTCCAGCCCACAGGAGTTGCCTGAGCAGGGGCAGAGAGGGGACAGAAGGGACAGCTCTGAGGGGACTGCAGCCCACAGAGAAGACCCTGCCTGAGCCACTGGGCAAGAAACAAGGAAAAGCAAAAGCAAAGTAACCACTACACACCAGCCTTGGTCTCCTGCACCACCACTGCTGCCTCACCCAAGGTACTGACTTTGGTGTGCAGTGAAGGGACTGGAGACCAGCAAGGGAGAAACAGAGGTGGCTGGAGGGAAGCGGAGGCATGTTTCTCTGTTTGTCTTTGTTTCTCGTTACCAGAATCAGTAACAAAAAGCTTATGTCAATTGGCTAATTGTGCCAAATCCCCTGACATGATGAGCGTTTTGTTGCCTGTACCATACCCCTCATTGGCAAAGATGGGAAGCTGGGGCCTCAGAAGCCAATTTCAACCACTCTGCTGCCCTTAAAACAGGTACAAACTTCCACATAAACTCGCAATAAAACTGTCTAAATATCTATAACAAGCATCTTACACTTCCTTTCCTTCTCCGAGTAAAACATCCAGAAGCCCTACCTCTCCAAAAACCCTTAGCTGTTAATTAAGACAGCCACAGAGGCTGTTATCAAGCAGATAAGCATCCTTCCCTTATTACTAGGAGGGAGAAACCATATGCACTTGTTTCTCTAGCTTTGAGAATAGGATGCTAAGGCAACATCCCAATGAACAGGAAAGCTGCAACATAATCAAGTGCCAAGGGAACTCAAGAACCTGAGATAAGGTACTTCAGAAGTCTCACCACTGTGAACTGTATGCTGTCCTGCAAAGTACTGAAGAAATAGAGCTCATTTCAGCATGTAAGCTGAAACAAGTAAAACCAAAACAAAATCCAAATATCACACTGCAATTTTCGTAGCCTTGGAAGAGTACAACGTTCCTTCATCTTATCTACAATCTTTGGTGGAACAGTGACATAATATTTCCGTTCTAACAATTAAACCCAGTTGGTAGTACTTTGTGAAAAAACATGGAAGATCCATGACTGACTGACCTGACATCATCAAGGATGCTCAAAGAAACTATCTCTGAAGCAGACCCTTACTGGCTGTTTTACATCCTGATTTATTTTACAGAATGTCAAATCTACTCAGCTGTTCGCAGATCTGCTACTTTAGCACCAACGAGAACTGCCCGCAAGTAAAAACAAGAGCTAGCTAAATCCTAAGGGCTTGATTTGCTCCAGATAAAACTTGCTTTTAACAATGCATAACACAGGATAGAAAGAGAAGGGTATCAAAAGAAAGGCTTTCTAAAGTTAAGGTGAAAATTCAGAAGAAAATTTGTGCAAGTCCACTGCATTACTTCGTTCATTCTGTAATTCAGTCTCGTTCAATCCCCCTGCCCAACCACAGCCACCCAGAGCCAGCTTACCAGGACCATGTCCAGACAGCTTTTGAGTGTCTCCAAAGATGGAGACTCTACAGCTGCCCCAGGCAACCTGTGCCAGTGCTTGTTCTCCCTCACAGTAAAAAAATGCTTCCTAATGTTCAGACAGAACCTCCTGTGTTCCAGTCTGTGCTCATTGCCTCTGGTCCTGTCACTGGGCACCACCTAAAAGAGCCTGGCTCCATAACCTTGCACCCTTGCTTCAGGTATTTGTATACGTTAATGAGATCATCCCTGAGACCCCCGGGGGCTGAAGAGTCACAGCATGCTCAGCCTTTCCTCACAGCAGAGGTACTCCAGTCCATCATCTTTGTAGCCCTCTGTGGGACTCTATCTCCAGTATGTCCATGTCTTTCTTGTACTGAGTAGCCCAGAACTGAACACAGTACTCCAGTTAAAATATCCCTACTAAGAGAAGTTTCTTCTTCCAGTAATTTTAAGGGTCACTCATAGGAACAGATTTAAAGTGACCTGTGGAAAGAAAAAGCTTTTTTTTTTTTAAATAAAGAAATAGCAAGGAAAAAATGGCAAAGAACAACCCAATGGCTCTAGGCGGAACCTGACTAGTTCACAGAAAGACCCCATGAAAGACCTATTACCAAAGCTGAAGTGAAGTATCTGAATGGAATTCAAAAGGTGGAAAGGACTACCCCACAGAAAAGCTGCTAGACTAAGAAAACAGTCTGTATGTATTTCTTCACAGCATGCTTTGCATATTTGCAATTGGAAATGTATTTAGGACTGTCTGAGATGCTACAAAAGCAACCCAGAGCACTGCTTAATTGAAGTTACTGATTCCTGCTGTGAAACAAAATATTAGGCAAGCTTATTACTGTTGACTGTTTACACCAAGACTTTCACCTTGTTAGAATGACTGGTAACATACAACTCAGTTACAGTTCACAACTGCCTCAGCCATCCACAAAGCATCTCTCCTAAACTGTCCCAAAGAAAATGGTGAGAAGGTATATCAACTCATATTTTACAGTAGCAGAAAGACTCTGCCCCTTATTAATACAGTCCTTCCCACTGTGATGAGATTAGCATCTTTCCATATCCCAGGGCAGAAAATGTGTACATCTGGAGTACATAATCTTATCTCTTGACTCTACTTCAACTCTTTACCCATGTTCTCCTTCAAACTAGAAACATAGTAACTTGGGATATCTTATGAAGCAGGGATTAACTGGTGCCAACATGGCAATCTGGCATGTTGTGCAAGAGCAGCAAGTAATACCAAGATATACCAATTCTTTTTATTATTACTGCAGCATTGCCTAGAAGGCCTAGTATGTGATAAGGGTCCAGTGTACATAGCAAAACCAAGAGACTATAGAACGTTCAGAGCAGGTAGGCAAAGACAAAATGAGAGAAACAGTTTGTCTTCAGATTCAATTTGGGTCTTTTTTTAAGGGTAGCACTGCATAACTCCTGCTCAAGCTTGGAAGATTTACCATGAGGGCAAGAAACGAGGAACTACTGATAGACAAAAATTGAATCAAGCAAGTCACATGACAGTTTAGGGCCAAAAGGCAAGCATCACATTGCTTCCAAATGCTAGAAGGAAAATACTGTATGCTAAGAAAACATGTACTGAAATCTTACAAGGATACTTGTGGAGAAAAGCACTTGGCTTTAGGGGACAGAACGAAGTCAAGTGCCTGAGATTCCAAAAAACTACCATGTTTCAAGGACAGTTGTACAGTTCCAAAGATAAGTATCTTAGAAATATATATAGTTATAAGTATAAATAAATAAGTATACATATAGCTGTAAGTAAAACTTGATGGGTACTGTAACAAGTGTTAAACTTTTAGCCTTGTGCTCTGAAACTGTCAACATGATCCCTCGTGATCTTCCTATAATAAACAGATATCCCCAGTTAAACACCCCATCTCTTTTATGCTATTAAGACTAGAGATCAATTAAAAATAAAAAATTAAAAAAATAAATTAGTCTAACCCATGGTTGAACAACAACAGTAATTCGTTACCCTGCGGCAAGGAAACACTCAGTGCCTTTTTTTTTTTTTCCCCAACAGTATAGCATAACTTACCTGCTGCTGAGAGAACTTCACTTTGGGATTGTTGTCAATTTCCCACAACCCTTCATTAAAACCCTTTCTTTTATTTGGTTTGCCATATTTATCTTTATTTTCAGAGTAAGGGAATATGTCCTTTGGTCCCAAAAACGCCCTTAAGGAGAGAAAGAACAAAAAGAACAAAATTTCACATTTTAAAATGGTTACAGTCTTTCCAAAGAAGTGAGCTCCAAATGTTATTAAGAGATTAAATTCATTACTACTGCAACAACTAATTCTGCTACACATGCATCTTTAGTTTTCTCAACTTTTGCCTTCAAGAGCCCAAGTTTTCCATCACTACCACCACACATATGGACACCCTCCTTCCCAGGGTGTTGAGGGTCTAGGCAAGAAACAGACGATGTTGCATCTTAAGATTGCAGCTGATAGGAAAACAAACTACTGTGAACCAGAACAATTAAAAACTGAGTAGCTTGCAAACAAATAGGAAGAGGAATTGCTTTCTTAGAAGAAAATCAAGCTTAAACATTAAAAATAAAGAATCCTTGAATCCGGACAATGTAAGGCAAGAGAACAATTTAAAGGAGAAGACATGACTCCAAGATAACAAAGAAAAATCTTTCAAAGTTACTAAATTAAAAATAATCCACGTAAAATAAAAAACTTAAGAATAATTTTCAGTGTATTGGACACAAAAAAGCAACACTTTAATACACTGACTGCCCACATCTTTGTAAGAATGCTATGTAATTCAGCATTAATTCAGTATTTTTCAGCATGTGACAACAGACCTTTTCACTTGATCTACCGAACTTAACCAATAAAAAAATCTAAGTAGTTCCTTATTTTAAGTTTCTCCCCCAACCCTTTTCTTGATGAAGTAAACATTAAAAATATTTTTAAGCTACTCTTGTAGTAGAGGTCTCAATACTGCCTGTGTGTCTTTGTCAGGCAAACAAACAACACTCCTGCATAGCACTACTGTAAGCTGTGTAACTAAAGCTTTTAGCCTAGTAGCTTTTCTCATATGTCAAAGTCGCAGTATCCACACTACTAGCTTGTCTAAGTTAGACTTGGAAAAACAAGGTAACATATTACTGAGAACCAATATTCTGGTTTATGCTGAGCAACATCAACAATGGCTCTACGTTCATGACCTTTCAGGTTAGGATTTCACTGTAGCAACCCATATGCTGCTAACAGAAAAAGACAACACTTTGGTGGTACATTCCAATTTTCTCTCTGTGCCTAGACACAGCTTTGTCTCGTATTATACATTAGATTCAACTATCTGAAAAATTGCAGATACTTGCTTTGTAAATGGCTCATGGAAAAGTTAAATAGATATTTCTAAGCTCCACTCTCCCATTTTCTTCATCATCTTTAAAAAGAGCTACATGAGACTAACATGCTACTAACAAAAAAAACCCCAACCATATCATCTAGAAAGCATAAGCGTTTCCCACTCCAGCAGCAAAACACACACCTATGTGCCCAAAGTATTAAGTGAGCCACTGTGACAGATTAGACTGCAGATCACCCACCTCTTTGCAAGAGATGGTTACAGAGGATTCAGCCAGTGTGGGAAACATGCACCTGCAAAGCCTACTTAACCAGACAAAAAAGAGAGGGAAGGAGACAGAGACCAGGAGGCAAAAACAGCTAACATTGCCTTCCTTCTTCCCTGTCTCCTGAAGGAAAACATTTTTCCAACGTCAATAAGCCTCTACCCATATTGCTCAGGCTTTGAAAGAACACCAGAAACCAGCTACTGTTAAAAGGTCCCATAGCTTACTCGGTTGCTGTAGTTAAATCCCCATGTACCAAAAAGAAAAAGGAACATGAAAACTGAGTAAAGGCGTTTACCCTAGTATATAAGGTCCAGAAACTAGAGTTCAGTGTGACCTTCTGTTGGTCTGCAACCAACCAGTATTTGCACTGATGTGATTTACTGGCACAACAGATACAAATAAAACTTTTATTAAAATAGTATCCACTTTATTACTCTTTTAGGAAAGGTTACTCTTGCTGCATTAAGACAGCGTGGAAATAATCAAAACAAACCTCAACCAAATTCCTAAAGCATATTTTAAGAAGCACATATCTGTTCACTGCCCAGAGGCAGCAACACATTTAGTTCCATTTTGACAAAACTTAAAACAAGAACAAAGTACAAGTTTATACTTGTTATAGTAATCTGCAAAACTGTACATTAGTCCTAAAAGTCAAGTAAGAATTACTCCCAAGCCAGTCTTGTTTTCCTTTTTCCCCATAGCTCCTCTTTTCCTACTGTAACTGTCCACACAGCTAGAGAAGGTCATCCTTTACACAGAACAACTTTTCAGCATGATTAAACTCGCTATCTGGATTTTCAGAGTTGCCACTACTTACATATGTATGTATATATACAGACTACTAACACATTGAAGATACATAGCATCTAACTTGGCACAGGTGTGTAACTCTCAACTGTGAGAAGTGCAGCAGAGGACAAGTTTACCAAATTTATTTCAATTCCCATGAAAAAGTACAGAAGATTGTTAGCTTTACCTAATTCCTGATGGATCACTAAGTTGCTATTTACAGCTATGAATCTAAATGAAATTACATGCCATGGAACAGCATTCTCCTTTTTTACCTGATTTGCTCCTTGCTATTGTTACTTACAGGTATTTGCTGTAAGCAGTAAGTAATATCAAGAAGCATGGGAGTTTCACCTGTCACCACTCTAAGGAGCACAAGGTAATTGACATGATTAAAGGTCAAATGCCATGAGACAGCTGGGTCATGGAACATCCTGTACTTTGCAATGTGTACAAAACAGAGACAAGAAGTTTCTCTTACATTGTATGGATCTCTGAAATGTACTAACCCTGAACCTACAGCCTAACAATAGCCAGACTGCCATATAACTTTATTTTGTAATAATATCAAAGAGTGAGGAATAGACATTCCAAATTTACACCACCCCCCCCCCCAAAAAAAGAAAACTTCCAAACCCATGCATGTCTTAGGAGCTGAAGCTAAATTTAAAATTGGACATGATGCTTATCAAAATTTGCAAAGGAATTTTTAAAGCTTTATCTAAAGAGTTGTTTACGTCTCCCTTATGTTCAGTCTGTGTCCCTGAACTGATTTACAACTGCACAAAACACCAGTATAATCTAGACACACAGATTACCAAGGACAGAATCAAAGCAATATTTTCAGTACTTTCAGCTGCCAAAAAAAATTCAGCTGGGGGGGAAAAAATTAAGAAAAAAGGTAATCTGCTGCATTGTTTAGAATTATTAAAAAAACCACACAAGATTCAAACCTTGCAGCCTTGAATTGAATTCCAGCAACCCCTCTTTACCCATAAAGCTACACGCACACAGAAAAACCCAAACTAAAAAAACTGAGCCACTGAAAGATGAGAGCAGTTAAAAAAATGCATAGGTTTGTGAGCCAGGCATATAGAAATCTTTTTCACAGGGAAATCACTTATTAAAAATAAAAACAACCCTAACAAGTAATGTCAGAGAGTAGAGGATGCTTACACTTTAATTCAACAGGCAATGTATCTTGTCTTAGCATAGCTTACTAAGGGATAGATGCAAAGTACCAGATTAAAGCAATTTCAATAGATATTCAGTAAGATGAAGAAAAAAAGCAAGGCCCTTCCACAAAATGCAAGAAACGGATTACTTGCATATACAACATCTATCCCTGACCTGCTTACATACCATTTGCCATTTTATTAAGAAAAACAGCCGTACTAAACCCATACCATTATAGGTTTTGGGTTTTTTTTAAAACAAAAAAACCCAAAACAAATCAGACAACAAATGAATTTGAAGTCTTAGAAATCTACACTAGGACAACCAGCCACACTATAAAGTAACACGATAATACCGCTGTGGGTAGGATTTTTATCTTTTTTTTAATTTATTTCTGACAAGGAAAGTGTACATGGTATGGTTATGGTCTACCATTCCCTTGAATAGATTAAGCAAATGTTAGAGAAGCATGTCTTGTCAAAAGAGATTAATTTGGGAATTTGGTCTGCTACTGAATACTATAGTTTAAAATACACTACATTCAGACAAGCTGTTAACTTCTTGCCACGGCATTCTACAACGAAAAAACAAATGACCCCTAAATGTAAAGAACTTACGTCTCATGGGTGCCAAAAAAGAAAATAGGCATTTTATTCGTAGGAGGCTTTACTGCTCCATCAGGAACTTCGTCCACCTAAGGAAAAGACAGACTGTAATTCAAGTCAAGTAACAGTTAAGAACAGTCTAAGAGGAAATAAGTAAAAGTGTTAAGCATTAAAAAAAAGGAAAAAAGCTACAAAGAAGTAAAGCAGGTCTCAAGATCTCTTTTTAACTGTATGTTAAAAAATACAGCAGAATCAAAGCCAGTGTTAGCAACAATAGGAAATGACAACCCTTCTCGTGTTACAGCAACACTTTTCACATAACCACTTTCTTTAAAAGTAGAGACATGATGTGCTACAGGTAAAAAGCAGAATTGAATTCCAACCAAATACTGCCCCTCCTTCAGCATAAGCAATAGCAAGACTTCCTACCCTTACGCTGAGCTGATAACTTGCCCAAGCCCAAATGTCAAGTGCTACAAAAAGGAAAGGTCAATAAACTTTTTAAAAAAACAATTCTTAAGCCAGCATCTTAGCTAAATATCTCAAAGTTATTCTTTTATCTACATTTCCCACAACCGTCAAATGACCTACAGCAGTCACAGAACTTGCCATGCCTCTTCCAAGGGAGCAGGGAGAATGCGAAAAAGGACTGCACAACTTATCACATACCCTTAGCTTATTCTCCAGGAAGCACTGTAGGAACAGCTGACTTTAAAAGTGAAGAGTAACCCTGCCGTAACTTTGTGGTTTTCTTTTGTCAAAAGGAGAGCAGTTATGTGGGAACGGCATTTTTGCACAGTTAGGTGCCTACACGGCTCCAGCGACATGCTACCGTACGGCAGTCTTCATTTCTAAAAGCTAAGTTATGCAAATTAGGACAACTAACGACTACTAGAGCGGGCTACTTGTTACGGGGGAAGCGACTTACAGACGAGCATAAGGCAACAGCACACCAGAGCACGGGATCTGCAATGCGATTCAGAAGTCGCTTGCAACCGGGGGAGCACTACCGTGCCCCCCGCCCCCGCACGAGGCGAGGCTGAAGGCGCGACGGGCTTGAGCCGCATTGCTCCCCGCGGGCGTTTGGAAGCGCTTCTGGCAACACAAAGCTAAAACAGCAGGAGGGGAGGCCGGGGGAGGCGGGGGGGGGGGGGGATGGGGGGTGGGGGGGCGCGCGGAGAACAGGTACGGAGCAGGGGGTGCGTTGCGGCCTGCAGGGGAGGGGGGAGCCTTACCCTGGCCGGCCAATGGGGATAACCTTTCATCTTGGCAAAGATCAAGTCTCCGGGTTTGAAATCTCGGCTCATGTTTTCTCACCGACGTGACGCCTGTTGCCGCCAGGCGAACTGGGCCGAGGGGAGGGGTCTGCACCTCCAGCCCCCACCACCGAGGCGCTGCCAGCCGCCCGAGGTCCCGCTGCCGGGATAAACACACCGGGGCGGGGGAGCGGAGGACAAGGGCGACACAGGAGGGGACATCAACAGCGCGCTCCCCGAGGGCGGGCGGCCCCCCAACCGGCAGCCGGGGGACGCCGCGCCGCGCCCGCCCCTCAACCCCGCCGAGAGCCCGCCGGGGGGCCCAACGGTCGTGCCCGCAGCCCCCACCCGCGGCGCGCTCGCCGCACCGACGCCACACACATACCCACGCGGGTCGGGCCGGGCCGCACGCAGCCAGGAGCGCCCGCCGCTCGCTCGCTCGCCCGCCCCCGCGCACACACGGCTCGGCTCGGCTCTCGGCTCGGCTCGCCCGCCGCGGCCGAAGCTTCCCCCTTCCCCAGCCGGCACGGCTCCCGCCACACGGACGCGCCGCCCGCCCGCCCCCCCCCCCCACCCACACAGAGAAGGCGCGATGGCGCGGAAGCGAAACTCTGCCCGTCTACCTGCCCTCCCCGCCTCCCTGCCTCCCTCCCGCCGCCTCAGCCGCGGCGGTCTGGCGCCTCGCTACCCACCGCGCTGGCGCCCGGCCCGCAGCCCACCTCCGCCTGCAGCAGCAGCCGCCGCCGCCGCCGCCGCGGGAGACACAGCCGCGCTCGCTCCGCCCACCAGGCGGGGCGGCACCAACCGGCACGCCGCAACCGGGCGGCGGAGGAGCTGGGGGGTGTCCGTGGGGAATCGGCTCAGGCCCCGCCAAAAACAGGCGGCTCGGCTCCCGCCTCCGCGTCTGGGCGAAGTGGGGCAGCCACCAGAAGAAGCCGCCCGCCCGCCCCGCGGCAGGAAGGGAAGGAGGGAAGGAGGAAGCGAGCGACCCTCGCTCACCCCCTCTCCCCTCAGCCCTGGAAGTGGCTCATTCCTCCTTCCGCGGGGCGGGGCGGCCGCCCTGCTGCCGGGGGGGGGGGGGGGGGTCGGAGCCGGCTCGCGGCGGCGGCGGCGGCGGCGGCGGCGGCGGCGGAGGGGGGCGGGGTGCGGCGCGGCAAGGCGGGCCGGGCCGGGCCGGGCCGGGCGCGCGCCCGTGAGGCGCCCCGCTTGCTCTCCCGTCCCCGCGAGTGCGGCCCCACGCTTCGCCCCGCGCTCCCCCAAGAGTGGGGCGAGCTGCGTCGGGTGACGGCGGTGGCAGCGCGGCTGACAGGCGCGGGCCGGCGCTCCCTCGCTCACCCGCTGCGGGCAGCCCGGTGACAGGCCCTGGCCCGGCGCCACGCGCCGCTTCAGTCAGTCACGACCGCGGGCCGGCCGGCCGCCGGCCGGCCGCCGGTGTCACCGACGCTTAAGCGTGTGTCCCTGCGCTGGGGCCCTCGCTTCCCAGCCGCGAGCGTCGCCCCACTCACGGACCGGGAGCAGCTAAAGATCACCGCCCTCGCTGGTCAAATGGACGGACGGGGGGCGTTCGTCCCCGCCGGCCCCTTTGTGTTCCTCCCGCCCCACGAGCCCTGCTGCAGAGGCCTCCCTTTCCCGCACTTCTCATCCCATCCTGCTGCCGGCCCCAGAGCCACGCGTGTCCCCCTCGCCTGCTTACTTTTCCCATGTCTTGACTCCCCTCAGCACCCAACAACCCACGGGTTCAGCCTCTTCAGTCTACAGAGTCTACTAAGTAGGCTAGAGTCTACTGAGCCCGCAGCTTAGTCCGTTGCGCTTTCTTACTTTTTTTTTTTTTTTTTTTTTACTGGGATTACCCTTAATGCAGGCTTTCTGTTACTGCCCTTGTCTGCAGACCTTGGGCCCAGATTTTGACTCGACAGCTTCTTTCTCCCTGCCTGCCTGTCCTGTTGGGTCTAGTTCTAGTTCTTCTCCCTCTGTGTCGAAAATCAGCCAGCCTGTCAGCTCTCTGTGGCTTTGGCCCCACACAGCACCACCCGCAGTACCTTTCGTGTCTGGTAGCATGTGAGCCAAAACCACCAAAAAGCTGTAAGCCTCGCAGCCCAAAAAGTTGCTTCTTACACAATTACATTGTCTCACAGGGGCAGACCTGGCCATTTTGTCCTAGAGTGCTCATCCTTGGCATGTGCTCTGATGCACAAGTTTTACATGCCAGTTTTCTGCCAGATGCCTTCTGTGCTACTTGCAGACAAAGTTAAGTCCTTGTGAGAAGAATTATCTTAGCGCTTTCGGTTTTGATACTGAAACTCAAGTCAGGGCCAAAACACCACTGCACTTGCCACAGAGCAAGTTGTGCTTTGTTCAAGGCTCTCCTGTCCTCAAATGCAAACTGGTCATTCGTTTATGTTAACTGCAAAACTTCACTCGCATCTGTGCTGAGCACAAACAAACTGCAGTTTTCCAATGGCTTAAACTAGTTGAATTTGGTTGATTTTCTTGGAGGTCGTGAAGCTCACATCCCTGACATAAACATCAGGTTTCTACAGGGTTAGACGAGCTCATCAGAAAATCGAAGATCATCAACATATTAGACTGGAAAAAAAATTTCTTCTTATGCACAAATGGATGACCACTTGAGGCAAAATTGTTTAAAATAATTAAGACTAAGGTAGGCCGATCATCTGGAATTGTTTAGAGGGAGATGGAAGTTTGACAGTGGTAGAAATTTTACCTGCATTGGCAGATATGCAAGTTTTTATTTTGCTGCATTGAATCATTCCTATTTCAGCAATACATAAAGTTTCATTTTTTTTCCTAAGTGAGAAAGTGTTGAGTACTGCAAAATCTGTGTATAATAATATTTTGCTACGCAGGAACTGACAATCTGCACGAATTCCCTTAGCTAAATTGATACAGAGAACGAACTGCTAATTGCTTAATGATTGTCTCTCTGTAACTTTACATACCAAAGACTGGTGTTTGTCAGGGATTAAGCCTGTCAGAGACTGGTACTTGGGAGTGATGAGCAAGAAGGAACCATGAACAATCATCACAAAACTCAATTAAATGTTTGATAAATTTACAATCTTGTCGAGAAGGCACACGTAGAGGCCTTGCTTGAATAGATAGGGCCAGAAAAGATAAGAACTCCTGCCTTTGTTCTCGTCCTTGTAGATTAGCTTAAACTAACCATATGGTTCTACACCACTAATGAAAACTTAGATAATAAGAGCACCAACAAGCACTGATGTATCAAAACATGTAAAAGACCATACTGCGCAGAATCACCTGAGGAGGGTCAAATAGCAGACAAGTGAGGAAGACTATGGAAGACCACCAGAGGACTCCTGAAGACCACCAGAGACCTTAAATGCGCCTGTGTAAAGGACATTTGCATACGCTAATAGTTCACCGGAAAACTAATGAATATGTATAACTTTTCTCGGAAATCTAGTGAATATGTATGTAGAGCATGTTTTTAACCTGCACAATTAGACCCGACGCTGTGCACGATAGGTGGAGCGATCCCCCGTGTATCCAGCGCTGCCTATAAAGAATACCTACTTAATAGTTAATCAAACTATTGAGTTAATTTCTCTGAATCAATGTCACTACTCTGTTGAATCACGTAGTTACATTTGTCTTCCATATCAGATTAAGTAAGTTCATATTTTAGTTATGAATCTAAGCTTTTGGAATCTCTTGAGGACATTCCAATTTCCTCAGCCTTTGGAAGCAGTCTTTTGACTATGACATTTCTCAGGAATCAGAAGCTTTGCACCTTGTATTAAAATCAGTGAAGAGCAGCTGAAAATACTTCTTTTTTTCTAATTAAGGAAGCAACTCAAGCTGACTTGGTTTCACACAAAACTCTCTTGAAAAGAGACTAACGTGACTAAAGCATTTTTTAAAGGTAAAGAACAGTAAAATTTGCTTTAAAGAGTGAAAAATAAAATTGTTTGAACAAATTACATTTTGTGTGTAATCTGGCTGATTTGTACATGTTAGGTAAACACAAGATTGAAGACAAACTGTGCAAATACAGGCACAATGGAAGGAAAAAAATGTGTATTTTGTAATCCAGACATTGTACTTGTCAGTAACGTGCCACACTGATGCTATTACACTTTAAGGACATTATTAGCATCTTTCAGCAAACGGTTTCATTTTGAATGACAGAATCTGCAGAGCTTCAGCCAGACCTGCCACCTGATGCTCGAGTACACCGATACGCATTAAGTTGTTACAAGCCATTTATGAACTTTGGAGGTGAAAAACGGTTCTTCCTGTGAGGAGTTGTACGTCTTGAGCTTGCCTGTTTGAAAGAGCTGTTCCAACTGATTTCCTGCAGGTGTGGGTTAGGTCACATTGCAGAGAAGCACACTGGTATCCTGTCTACAAGTGAAGCAGTTGCTTCTTGCTCTGCCAAGGCCAGACCCGCACTGAAGCACCATGTTCTCCTCTCTTTTTCCTGGAACGCCGAGCACTCTTTCTAAACACATCATGAACAAGTCTCTCTGAAGGATAAGAAGTAAGTTAACGTCAAACTCCATGTGTGATACAACTCTGATTTTTTTCCACCTTTCTAAAATAAACCCCATATATCCTGAATATATATGTAGGTTTGTATTGGTTTTGTGTGGCAAGGTTTTGGTAGCGGGGGGGGGGGTTACAGGGGTGGCTTCTGTAAGAAGCTGCTGGAAGCTTCCCCTGTGTTCGAGAGAGAGCGAGCCCATACCAGCCGGCTCTGAGACGGACCCGCCGCTGGCCAAGGCTGAGCCAATCAGTGATAGTGGTAACGCCTCTGTGATAACATTTTTAAGAAGGAAAAAAAAGTTGGGACGGGGAGAAACTGCCGCCGGAGTGAGGAGTGAGAACATGTAAGAGAAAGAAGCCTGCGGACACCAAGGTCAGTGAAGAAGGAGGGGGAGGAGATGCTCCAGGCGGCGGAGCGAAGATTTCCCTGCAGCCCGTGGTGAAGACCCTGGTGAGGCAGGCTGTGTGTCCGTCCCCCCCCCCCCATCACAAGGTTTTAGACCAAAATATTCCCTGAACTGTTAAGAAATGCCTAAGACAGCGAATATATATGTGAGATGTATTTTTCAGTGTGGGAGGAAGGAAAGGTGCTTGTTTAGCTACATGCATGCAGCAGTAGTACTGTGTCTAAAGTGATTTTTGTGGATCAAGGTAAAAAATGATGTGTGTGCTATTTTGGGCAAACTCATCTTACTGATTCAGTATCTGGTAAGTTGTTTTGCTACCAAAACCTATCGGAACTTGCAGACATGGTGTTAAGTGTCTATGATTCCTTCAATATTATCCCGTAATTTGTATTTCTTCATTAGCCAAGGCCATTTTTCATCACATTCAATTTTTGACTACTCATCAGACAACAGCAGAGAGGAAGAGGCCCGGTTCACTATTGTATTTTTGATCAGCAAAAAAATGCCATGCTGTTATTAAAAGAACTGCAACATAATGAAATCTTCTGATTTTGTGCACTTGGGCAAAGAACTTTGATTTGGCATGATGCAGAAGCAGCAAAACCACAGCTAAAAGCCAGTTATACAGATCAGGTCACAAACTAGAAATGAAGTTTTGAGCCTTACCTCAGAGGGTGCAAAATATTATGGAGCTTTTTGTTTCTTGCAATTACAACTTCAATCTATACCTTGAAGCATATCAGTATCAGGCTATATTTCACCACACATCTTAGAAAATCTTAGCCCAAAGTGGTATTTTTTTGCAGTTATAAGCAACAGGAAACAACTTTGGAATAAAAAGTACTAGGGCACCTTAAGTGCTATGCCACTACCTGCAATCACGAATTAAGTCATGCTGACCTGTAAGCCAAAGCAATTAGCTGTACTTTGAATTCAGTATGAGTGTTTTCCTGAATGAGGACACCAACGGCAGCTCTGTGGTTAATACAAGATGATTTTAATTTCATAAATCATTATCTTTAGCGCAATTTTGCTCCTACTGGGGAATTCCAAATAGAAGAAAAACCCCAACAATTTTTATGTGTTTTTATAAATATATATAAATAAACTATGCTTTAGTTTAAATTCCTAATAGTATTTCTCTGTAGATTTTTTGACGTTACAAGATCTGAGACCTTTAGACTCGAAAGTCTGAATCAAAGAAATGTTAAGACTTCATTCTGCTTGTTTCCAGTTGTTGCATCCAGATTAAACAGTCACACCAAAGCTGAGAGGGGGTTACCAGATAGAATACAACCTAGAAAACATGAGAATAGGTAACGGAACACAGCTCCCTGTAGTGATAACAAAACAGCACTTACATAAGCAGCAGTACAGTACATGCAGCCTGTCAGACCGATGGGTGCTGCATACCCAGTGCTGAAGGAACACAGCACCTTACACAACTGAGAGTTGTGTAAGCTCGCTAGTCTTAACTATTTCCAATCTTCATGTGTCTCTACCTACGCTATCACTTGGGGTCAACTTTGATAACAGGTAAATTAAGTAGTCGCTTCTACAGACAAGTATACTTGGGAGTTTTCCACAGGAGATTTATTTTTTTCTCTGTTTCCATATGCGCCGATTCTGTGCACTATCCATCAATAATATTATTATCTCTTAAGTGACTTGTTCATCTTCTGGACAGAGTGTTCTCAAATAACCTGGTCATTTCTGGACGGTATATTCTCTAAGATCAACCTGGTCGTCTGTGGATTATATACTTCCCTAGATAATGTGGTAATCTATGGACATCGTGATACATTTTTCCTCTTCAGGTGCAGACCAATGTTCTTTTAAGAGACTATCTTACTGATGCTTTTCCAAGTGTGGTTCGTGATAGCTTTAATACAATCTTGCTCATGCAAGAGGACCCAGATTTCTCATGGTCTGTGGAAATTCAGGTCACGTATCAACAGTGTATCAACAGTATCAACAGTGAAAGAGCATGTATGAAAAGTACCTTTCAACATACTTGTTACTCACATCTCAATGTGTGTGTACTTACGATAATGTCAATGGTAGTTATTGAACATATTAACGTAAAATTGTTTTAATTCCCTTCAGCCTGTGACACACTTTCCAGAATACCTTGTCCATGTCTTTAGGATACCGTAGGGTGGATTTTATTGAGCCTCTCGTGCTGCTGCTGTCTGACATCATATACGCTTGCATCTGGGGCTTGAAACCTCTTAGTGGAGATGTTCCACGAGAACCTTTCCACTTGTGCAGCGAGGCCAACAGAAGGGGAGTGGTAACCTTGTTACAGGTCTCCGCCACCGACCCCGCTGCAATTTTGCCCCATGGTCTTTCAAAATAATTACCTGTCTGCATTTCTTGGTAATCTGGGCAAAGAACGTGCCGCCCCGCATTTGAGGACACCCAAGCCTCAGCCTGGCATTCACGTTAGTCGGTCGTTTTCATTGCCTGTACGCATATTCCCCACTGTCTCCTTTTGGGGATTCGGTATCCCTAAAACATGGCTGAGGTCGCCCGGCTGCAAACATGCCCACATGCCAGCAGCTCTGGGAAGAAGGGCACGGCCCCCCTCCCGTCCAGGAAGAGGGGTGTTTGGGGTGACACCTGCGCTGCTAAGGACCGCCCGACGACGACGATGACGCTTGCTGGGGTGACAGCTCGGCGGGCAGAGGCCGGGGGCAACCGGCGTCGGCTGAGGGGACTCGCGTGCACCCAGAAGCCTCGGATGGCCCCGAAGCAACTCCTGAGCCGGACGAGGCGCAAGCCCTCGGGGAGAAAGGGCGGCAGAAACCGCGGGGGCGCCGGGCCCCTCCGCCCGGCCTCCCCGGCGGCGCTCCCCGCTCCCCGCTCCCCGCTCCCCGCTCCGGACAGGCCGCCGCCGCCGCCGCCGCGAGGGAGCGGGCAACGCGCCTCCGCTTGCCCAGAGGGCCGGAGCCGCGGCCGGGCGGCGCTCCCGCTCCCGCCCCCGTCTCCGCCCCCGTCTCCGTCTCCGGCCCCGGCCCCGGCCCCGGCCCCGGCCCGCCGGAGGGAAGCCGAGGCGGGAGCCCGCAGCTGCGCGCCCCGCCCCGCGCATGCGCGGCGCCCCGCCCGCGCCGCGCGGCGGCGTTACCGGGGCTCTCGGCGGGCTCAGCGCGCGCCGCCGCAGCAGCCGGAAGTCGCCGTTGGGAAGGCCCGGCGCGCGGCGGGGCGGGTCCGCGTCCTTCCCTCTGGGCCTTAGCGACGGCGCGGCCCGCCGGCGGCCGCGGACAGGTGGGACCGGACCGGACCGGGCCGGGCCGCGCCGCGCCGCACCGGACCGGACCGGACCGGACCGGACCGGCGGCGGGGGGCGGCGGCGGCGGTTTCGGCGGGACGGGCGCCTCACGCACGTCTCGGGAGTGCCGCGTCCGCGTCCGGCGCCTCCGGCAGCCGCCTGCCGCGGTGGTGCGGCACCGTTAGTCCTTCTGGCCGCCTGCCGGCGGCGGCACGCTGCCTGGTGCGCAGGCAGGGCGGCGGGAGGGCCGCGAGGCCGTTCCGCCCAGCACCGGCAGGCCGGCGGCGGTCGGCGGACGGAGTGCCCCGCCGTGGCGACGGCGCTTCGTGCTCGCTTCTCGCTGGCGGCGGTCTTTGGGCTGCCGCCCTACCCTGAGCTGCCGCCCAGCCCGAGGCTGCCGCCGGCCCTTTCCCGTCGGCTGCCGGCGCGCCGCACGTCACTTTGGCCTGCCAGGTACACCGGCGGAGCCGCTGGTACAGAGTGCACTTAAACCAGTGACGTCTTTGGTAGTGAAGTGATGCTGTTGCTTTGATTTTTGGCTTGCATAAGATTTTTGGTCTACGCTAATGAAAACCTAGTGCTTCTTTCGGCTGAAACAACTGCTGGTGAGTTTTTATAGGTGCCAGTGCAGATACGTTAGTTACACCTGGCTTTGTATGATCTAAAGTAGTACATCTTGAGATCATAGTTAGATTTATTTTGAGTAGTCTCAACCACAGAACGGTTTGTGTTGGACCTTCAAAGATCATCTCGTTCCAAGCCCCCCTGCCATGGGCTGGCACACCTTCCACTAGACCAGGTTGCTCAGAGCCCCATCCAGTCTGGCTTTGAGCGCTTCCAGGGATGGGGCATCCACAGCCTCTCTGGGCAACCTGTTCCAGTGCCTCACCACCCTCACAGTGAAGAATTTTTTCCTAGTATCTGTTCTAAATTAATGACCTTGCTGAAGTTAGTTAAGTGTATTCAGAAGTTTGTGAGGTGAATATGATACAAGTTTTGTAGGGAGCATCTGTCAAACATATTAAGTCCTCAGACAAACACTTCTTATACTTAGGGGGCTCCTATGAGCCATTCCATGCCACTTGTATGCTTTTTTTTTTTTTTTTTTTTTTTTTTTTGTAGATGAAATAGCATGCTTTTGGAATGCATTCATTCGTGTGCTAATAAACTAGCTATTGATATATTTTAACAGAGGAATGTTGTGTATTCAAAACTACTACCATTCCCAGAAAATGTTATTTAGATTTTCTTTTTCTTCCCCCTCTATGTGACTTAAGAGCAGTTTTGGGGAGTTTTAAAACTGCAGAATGATGTGGATGTGACAGTACCTTTTGATTATGCTTTGAGACTAACATTTTTTTCTACTGTTCATGATGAGATTTTTGGTGTAGGTTGCAGTAAAGCTTAAAAGGGTTGTATGAAAAACTAGTTTGTCAGTGTTCAGACCTATATCTTAGTGTGAAAATTTGGCACAATTGATAGAGTTTCTCATACCCTGATACCACAAATTTTTTAATTCAAGTAATTGATCTTTGTTGACTACAATACTACAAATACTCTGTCAGGATTGTTCTTCTCTCATGTGAAGTTGGAGTTTTTAGTTTGCAAGTTACTAATAATTTAATGGACCTTAACATGTGCCTAGCAGTTGTACCACAGACTTGTCTATACTTTGAAAATGAGGTCTTTGACTATTTTCTCAGTTGAGATGGAAAGAAAGCTGTGTTACTTTCTCTAGGAGCATGAGTGACAATTGTATGGTACTTATGTGTTTTGGGGCTTATGGAACACATGTGCCAAGGTGAATTCTGATGGGTAGATCTTAAAAATCACGAATGATACATCTAAATATTCTTTGTTAACAAAGTGAAGCAAACTTAACCTTCACTGTCCTTTTCTTCCCATATTACTCCACTTGATTTTGAAGATACTTTGGAGTAACTGTGTGTTTGAATATAAAGCAGTATGGTAACCCTGGGCACCAGTTGTTATGCTTTTCTGTTAAAAAATAAAAAAAGTTTTTAGAAATAATAGGTTTATTCTTACTGCATGTTTTGTTAAAATTACAGTTTGAAGCAGAAATGCATTTTTTCTTCTTCAGATTTCTAGATTATTAGCTTCTGGATCAAACAAGATCAGCTTATGTTTAATATGTTACATCGAGTACTTCTGCATTCAGTCCAATGGAAATAGATTGTGGCAACCATGTGGCTGCAAGCCAGAGATGGTAAAGATGGAGTCCAGGCTAGCTTCTTGTTTAGGACTTTAGTGTGGATGTCCATCTGCTGTGGAGTTCAAAAGCAAACCTTCATAGCTCATTAATCTTCACTGTTGAATACAGCTTATTCTTTATATAACCTTGCTTTAATTAATGGAAAGAACTCATAAAAGAGTTTGCTATTCAACTTGAAGGAGTTTTTTTAAGGTCTATGTTATAAATATGTTATTGGTATTGATTTGTTTTTATGAGTAACACTAAATTGGTGAGCTCCTTCTAAAGATGAGCTGAGTAATAGTTTAATTTAGCATTCCTCCTGTATACCCCTAAATATTGCTGATACATCTAATACAATAAAAATCCATTCAAGTAGGAAGGTTCCAGGTTTATGAAGCAGTTAGAAGACTTGCTATGTTAAAGACTGCTATTAGACAGCAAACCTTGGATATTGACCTGCTACAAAAATCATGGTACATGCATTTATCTCCCTTAGAATTATTTAGAAGAGAGATGGAGTTTGTCATCCTCTTAGGAGAATAGAGAATGCAGGGAAACAATCTGTGCAAACATAACACTTTGTATTGACATCCTTCTGAAAACCCTGGCAGTGGATATTCTACAAATTATTATTTATTTTTTTTTGTGTCTATGATATTCAAGTTTAGTCAACTAGCAGGACAATCCTCTTTGTTGACTAAAACTGATGTCACATTACAGTTGGTGATAATTGTTCAGGTGACATAGTAGTAACACTGTTTGATGAGTGTTCACGAGTGTTAATAAATGATTCTTCTATTATGTTGCCAAATAAACTAAAGCATTTGTTACAGGTTTTGTTACAGGTTTTAATGTTTTTGCGATATGGAAAAGAATAATCTTTGAAGCTTGTCAAGTAAAAGTATATATGATCAAAGAAGATGTTTATTTTCCAGAGTTTATAGACTTAAAAAGCTGTGTATTGGACATCATGAGTTTGTCATCTCCAGTCAGCTACACTGTCACGGAAGCTAAATGGTGAGCTCCACTTCTGTATTTTTAAGTCTAGTAATATGGTTCATGTTTTTGTGGTTTATTTTCTAGATCCCTGAAATTATGTAATTCAGACTGAAGAAGAAGCAGGTATGGTGCGATACATGCAATATAGTCACTACATGAAAAGGTTTACTTGAAGGCGTGCGTACTGGCCATCTGATGTGCAAGAATTCTCACACAACTGTAGGAATCATTACTTAGAGATAGAGGGAGTTTGTGTCTGCAGTTAGGAACGGCGATCTGGAGTTACAGAATGGTTTTCTGCATTAGCTGAGGTAGTAGAGGTCGGCCTTAAGTCTTGCACATGGCTCTTATTTTTATAACCTGGTATGTGTTTGATCTTTGGCACAATTAAAGTAAGCTTTAATTCATTCTGTTTGTTGTGGCTGTGAGAGCTATTTGGCACTATTCGAAGTCTGATAATACAAAACCGCCAATTATGTAGGAACAGCAAAATTCCACAAATATGATCTTTGGTTAGGAAATCAGACTGCAGATTACTCCTTCAGCTGGGAAAGTTTAGCACAATTCCACTACTATGTAATAAATGAAGGAAAATTTCTCTCTGTTAAAAAGTGACTCTACGTTTTCTGCTAGATGTGGAAGAAAGGCTAGTGAAAAACTTTTTCTGCAATGTGCTATGTTCACTGTAACTAGCTGACTTTTGAAGTGCATATGAATTTAAAGTTTTTGAGTTACAAAAAGTCATTCTGCAGTGTTGGACTCAAAAGCTATTTCACCTGCTTATATGCTTTCTTGAAGAATCTTAAAGTACTAATAATGGTGTCTTAGATAAAAGCTGCAGGTAAAATACATATTTTAGTTCAAAACCAATGATCGATGAACTATTAATATATAAAAATGGAAGTACAAAGCATTCTCTGAATTCCTGTTAGACTGCAAATCATACATGCTGTGAAACTTTGCAGTGAATTTTTTTTTTGTGGTTTTGTCTTTGATTTAAGCTTCTGAGAGCTATATGCTTGTAGCACTTCTACTTGTAATATGAATATGGAAGGAAGAATCTCTTACAACAGGTATTACGAAGCTTTCATAAAGTACTGCATGTGCTGGCGATGCTGTGATGATGAAATATCACAGAAATAAGAATTCTTAAGGACAATCACTATTGTATTTGAAAATGTTTAAGTAGACAAAATAATGAAGTAGTTAACAGTAATGTTCCCTTGGGTTTTTTTTTTTTTTTTTTTAAAGTGGCTGATTCAATTTGATTCTATACTAAGAGCAAAAATAGGGTTTTCTGCTTTATGTATTTAATTTTTAAGTAATGGCATTGTGAGTTTAGAAGCTGTGCAGAAAATGCTATTTTAAAAAGGTGTTTCATGCTTTGTTTCCCAGTAGTTACTGTTGTGCCTTAGTGCTCTTATGCACTTTTCATTTCTATAATGTCCCTAATTTGCTATTACTTGTGATGTTCTGTAACTTGTTTGGGGTTGTTTGTTTTTTTTCCCACTGGTCCAGTTAAGCAGAACAGTTAATCACATAGTTAAATTTCCCTCTGAGTAAGTTTTATTGTGTAGATATCTCGATTGTGCTCCCCGCTCCCCCCCCCCCCCCGATAATTAATAAAGGAGTTGGAGTGAACGGTTTTCATGAAAGCTGATTGCCATACAAACCAATGTCATTTACTTAAGAGATTTAAAGGTGTTTTTTTATTTACTCTACAAAAAGTATTCATTCCCTTGTTTACATTCAGTGTGCTCTCTATGCAGGAAGTATTAAATATCACCAGGTTTAAAGAAGCAAAACAACCTCCCTGCTGCCCGCAAACTAACAAAATGATTACCCTTTCCATAACCCTTGTTTCTTTGCCATAGTCCTCCCCAGTTTTCAGTCTAGGTTCTGTTTTAGTCCCTAACCTGTGCCTTGCTAACTTTGGTGCTGCCTGGCCTTTAGCTATCTGTAGTTGAGATTGATACTTCTTGTGTCATCTCTGAGTAAGTTGACTTGCCTTTCTTTCATCTGTGTTTTTCCCAGCCATGGAAAAATAAAGGTCTCCCAAACCTATTTATTATCTGATGTCCACAAACAAGCTTTTATACAGTTTACAGGTACTCTGGCTGTTCATATCCTTCTTTCCTGCTTGACTTACCACTATATCTTCTTATTGCAGTGGCTAGGAATTGCATAAAATAATGATACGTGATTTTACTTACCTTGTTTCTGACCTTTTGCCCTTTGAGTTATGTTGGTTCCTTTGGGTATGGCTCCCATAGTAAACATTGAAAGCTAATAATGTGCCTGTGGTTTTCTTGCAGTACATGCAGGTTTTAATGGTCCTTATCTCCTACATTTATTACATACATAAAATGTGTTAAGCATGTGGCACCCTGTGGTACAATTACAGATGACGTACAATTACAGATGTCATACAATTATTCTGATCTCATAGATGAAGTCCATCTTGTTTTTAAAAGGAAGTAGACTTAGTATTTATTAAATTATAAAATATTTATAGGCTGCAGCTAAAAGCCTGCAATTTCATCCTTTGTTATTAGTAATGTCTTTAAAGGCAACACTTAATCTAAATTACTGTTTCCCTTGTTGATGATGTTTGTGCCTTTTTTGGTAGTCAACCTCTGTGAGAAAACATGTATTTCATCAAGTAGAGTTCTCAGTCATGGAAAATCTTAATGGTGCACAAACCTAGGAGTAAAGTCGTCATTTTTTTATTTAGAAAGAACAAATAATTAAATCCTGGTAGGCTGTCATTTCTGTAACTAATAATTAAGACCTCATGTAGACAAAGGCAAGCTATTTTAGTATTTTCAGTTCTGTATGAAATGATGCCAAATTTGTTGTTAATTTAATAATGTTTCTTTTTACAATATATTTCATACTTAGTGGTCCTGATGACTTGTGCTTTTGTGTGGAGCAACTAATTATTGCAGCCAGTCTTATATATGTAAAAAAATGAGAAAGCTGACAAATAATGTGAAAACTGATTTTTAACTCCTGAAATCATTCAAAAGTTGCCTGGTTTGAAGTTACAATGATTGCACATAAGATTATTAAACTAGTTCATTTTAATTAAATATGTGGTTTTATACTGATTTTTTTGTTCTACATATGAAAGCTTGTTTTGATTATTTTAATATTGCTTGTGATGCTCAAGGGCTGATCCTGCTAACTGCCAAGTAGATTTTCTTTTAACTGAAGTAGTGGAAATGAAGATACAGGTTATTTTAGAGGACTAGACCTTTAATTTGTACTGTGTTTGCTTGTGTGTAGTTTAAATGTATATATCTTTGAATAAAAAATGTGGAAAAGTGATTTTTGTTCCACATATGTGTATTTGTTTCATGACAGAGGTGGTTTTGAGATGGTAATGCATGTTAAAAAATGAGCCTTACTGCAGGATACAAACAAAAACTTGCTAGTCATTTTAAGTGGTTGGAGTGATGGTTTTTAAACATCCTGAAAGTTTATTGAATCAATAATGAAGATAATGGAAAATAATAAAAAACATGTTATGCTTAAATCAACTTTAGGAAATCCGAAGTGCATATCTGTTTTAAGTTTCTGCTGCTAAATCTCTCATATCTTGCACAATAAGCAATTCTGTATAACCCTGTTTTCAAAGAGCAATAGTGTGATGACAATTGCATGGCGTAATTTTACTTGAATGTTTAGAACTTTGAGCTCACAATATGATCATTGAAATAAGGGAACATTAAAACTTAAAAGGTATACTTACTTTTTTTGAAAACATTCATATTTTGCAGCTTACATAATGCCAAGTGTGAGTCACAGTTACTACAAAAGAGCAATGAATCAGAATTGGATGCTGCTGAAGATCTGAGAAGGAAACTCTGTCAAGCTAAAAAAGAAAAATTAGATTTAACCATTAAACACAATCAAGAAGTAAGGACTTTTTTGTTTGCTTTATTTAACTCCTGGAATAAATGCAATCTTATTTCGTTAGAACAATACTCTTGTGTGGTATATCAAAAGCACAGTCATTGGCTGAAAAATAACAAGGTGGCACTGTACAGACCCCTCATACCTGTTCATAGGAGCTCTTAGCACCTCTGCTGGCATTGTTAATAGTTAAAGTTGCACCAAGCAGAGTGCAAATTTTCTTCAGGGAAAGGAGTCACTGCCACTACCAGTAGTTTGTTAGATAAAATTGCCTGGTGACACAATACATAAAGGCCACAGCTTGAATCTAGTGCCATAAAAAGATCTTAGTTCTTATTTATATTTTTTTTTGCAGGGTATTGAAGTGTCATTTTAATTCTGCAGAAATCATTTGCAACTCATAAACCTAGTACAGTATTTTTGTGTGTGTGTACAGCAAATCCAGCTGGGATAGCCTTCCGTGGTCTTGCAATGTCTCAGCTTGTGCAAATTTGCAGTTTTCAGTAACTATAACAGTAACAGTTACATTTTAGTAACAAATGTAGTGATGTGTTTGTCAATAACTTCATACATGTTGAGAACTTCATTCATAGGGAAATAATTTAGCTGCATTACAAAGGTTTTCCCTGATGCTGTTGTAGCGAATTAGTATTGAAATGAAATAGTAGTAAGAAAATACTTAATCTTTTCTTTAGCTTGAATATCAGCTTTTGCACTGGTATATATAAGAAAAGGTGGCCACTGAGTATGGAAGTAGTTGGAATCAGTTTCAGATTTGTTGCTAGTAGGAACGCTTCCCACACTTGCTAATGCCAATCTGGCAGCTGATATCCTGGTTTAAACTACTGGTGCAGAAGGATTGTTACTACTACAGGTAACAATTCTGCCCTTGGCAGTTTGCTAGGAGTAGTTCATGTGGGTGCTCGTTCATCTGTTTTGTGCTAAATCCAGCCAATAAACCAAGTTTGTTGTTCCATATCCATTTATTTATTGGGGTGTATACCCAAATTAAGAGATTCCTGTTTTTCCCACAATGACTTGCTCTTGTGCTGCAGTTAATTTGTTGTTTTCTCATTGCCCCATCATCTGTGGGGTGACTGTTTAAAAATGGATCCCTGGAATTAATCTGGATTTTAAGAAAACCAAAGCAAACCACCTCTTGCATTGAGAATTTGAACGCTGGAGGTCCACAAGGATCTTCTGCAACATTTTGCTGTTGTGGTTTGCACCACAAAGTCAGATTGCATTTTAAGTAGATAAACTACTTGAGAGACTGGGTTTTTTTTCCCCCTATCCATTTACTGTATTGTTACAGATAATTAAAGTGTGGAAGTTACCTACATGTGTTACCTATTACTGAAGTCAAGGGGCTACTTTTTAGATGTTCTGAAGAAATACATGCTTTACTTTCCATCTTCTGGTGTTGAAATAGCTTGAACTTGATTTTCTGGACCCAGTTTTTGGCAGCAAAGAATAGACTATGTCTCCTAATCTGGATAAGATCACTTTTTGAAGCATTTTCTGTTCTTTGTTGTCTGTTAAATTTGATAGCATTCTGTTTGACTACTGAACATTATTGGACTGAATTTTATGTTCATATGTATACTTGTGAGTTACTACATGTTTGATAGTCTAGCATCCTAACATGACTGTTTCTCCAAGTGTTAAATTTAAAGAAAGTTACCAGAAAATTGCCTATGGAATATAATGTTTCTGTTGCTGTAGATTTTCCTTTGGAGGGAAGGAACATAACAGTATGATGACTTCTATTTCCTTAAGATAGTGTATTTTTGGAAGAATAGAGGGGTATGTTTAAGGTACATGAAAGGTATCCAGGAATGTCCTGGTTTTGGCTGGGATAGAGTTAATTTTGTCTCCAGTAGCCGGTATAGTGTTATGTTTTGGATTTAGTATGAGAATAATGTTGATAACACACTGATGTTTTCAGTTCTTGCTGAGCAGTGTTTATATTAAGTCAAGGATTTTTCAGCTTCTGATGCCCAGCCAGCAAGAAGGCTGGAGGGGCACAAGAAGTTGGGAGGTGTTGTGGTTTAAGCCCAGCCAGCAACAAAGCACCAGGAGGCTGCTCACTTGGTTCTCCCCCCCCCCCACCCCGCTCCCTGGGATGTGGAGGAGAAAATATAAAGAAAAGCTTGTGGTTTGAGACAAGGACAGGGAGGGATCACTCACCAGTTATAGTCACGGGCAAAAACCGGACTAAACTTGTGGAAAAAAAGCAAAATCAATCTGTTGCCAATCAAAGCAGGATAATGAGAAATAAAACCAAACATTAGAGTACCTTCCTCCTCGCCCCTGCCTCCTTCCTGGGTTCAGCTGCAATCCCAGTTTTCTCTCCCTCCTCACCCCAGCAGCGCAGGGGGACCGGGAATGGGGGCTGGGGTCAGTTCATCACACCTCGTCTCTGCTGCTCCTTCCTCCTCAGGAGGAGGTCTCATCACACCCTTCCCGTGCTCCAGCGTGGGGTCGCTCCCGTGGGAGACAGTCCTCCATGAATTTCTCCAACGTGAGCTCTTCCCACGGGCTGCAGTTCTTCATGAACTGCTCCAGCGTGGGTCCCTTTCTGTGTGCTGCAGTCTTTCAGTCACAGACTGCTCCAGCCCGGGCTTTCCCGTGGAGTCACGGCCATCTTGGGGGGCATCCCCCCGCTCTGGCGTGGGCTTCTTTCTCCCCGGGCTGCAGGTGGGCCTCTGCTCGCCTGCTCCCCTCCGCGGGCTGGGGACACACAGCCTGCCGCCTCACCAGGGGCTGCAGGGGCATCCCCTCCTCCCCCGCTCCTCCTCCCCTCCTTCCGCACTGACCTCGGTGTCTGCAGAGGGGTTCCTCTCACATCCCGATCCCCCTGCTCACTGCAGGTTCCCCCTCTTAAATAAATTATCCCAGAGGCGCTGCCACCACTGTCGCTGACGGGCTCGGCCTGGGCCAGAGGCGGGCCCGACTTGGAGCCGGGGAAGCTTCCAGCAGCTTCCCACAGGAGCCACCCCTGCAGCCACTCCCCTGCTACCAAAAGCCCGCCACACAAACCCAAAACAGGAAGGGATACGGCCAGAGCAGCTGACCCAAACTGGCCAAAGGGGTATTCCATACCATGGGACCTCATGTCTAGTAGAGAAGTCGGGGGGGGGGGAGTGGGAACGGACGGAGCGGGGCATGGAACAGGATGGGATGGGACATGGACACAGGGGAGGGGAGCTGTCTGGGGCTGGGGTGGGCAGATCGCTGTTCGGGAACTAACTGGGCATCGATTAGCAAGTGGTGAGCAATTGCATTGTGCATCACTTGTCTTGTACATTCCAATTCTTTTATTATTGTTATTATTGTCACTTTATTATTATCACCACTATTATTATTTTCTTCCTTTCTGTCCTATTAAACTGTCTTTATCTCAACCCATGAGTTTTACTTTTTTTTTTCTTGATTCTCTCCCCCATCCCACTGATTGGGGCGTGAGCGAGCATTTATGTGGTGCTTAGTTGCAGGCTGGGGTTAAACCACAACAAGGAATAGGAACAGTTTGCATAAAAAACAGTAGAAGTACTTAAAATCTGCATAAATGTGCATTTCCAAGACTATATTTCAAATTCAAGTGGAATAAGAAGGCAGCTGTAAATGCAATTCAAAATATCTTTTAAAAATATTCTGTAGGTATATTTCTGTAACATGCATTTTTTCAGAGGACCATTGTTGCCAGTTTTCTGAAACAATTTGTTTTCTAGCTGTCCAACTGTGAAAGCCAGATAGTGAAATTACGGTCGGAAATTGAGAAAGGAGAGGCTCTTCGACAAAGTCTGGAGTACGAACTGGCAATTGCCAGAAAGGATGCTCGTCTGAAAACATATGCTGCAGAAGAGGAATTAAGTGATGCAAAAACCAAACTTGCGGAACTGCAAGGTAAGTTTCAAAAAAAGCAAACATGGAACAAAGGCTAAGTCAGTTCCAAGTCAGGAAGACAAGTGAGAAGCAGTGACTTAATTAAATTTTCTAGTTATTGCTGTTTTTCTTGGATTGCTCTTATCTTTCCTGTCTCTTATCCATCTGTTTTTGTAAACTCATAGGAGTTTACAAAACTCCTGCTGTTGCACGTGTGAATTAAAACTAACCTGCTAAACCTATCAATGCTCTTTCCTCTTGCCTTTTACCTTCTGTTGTTCCCTGTTTCACTGCTGTCCTTGGACAGAATTGTAATTGTGGTGGCTGTCTCCACATCCTGGTTGTCACTATGCCCAGCAGTTCTTCTTTTCCATTTCAGGGAAAAAAAGAAAAAGTCCATTCCTGTTCATTTGTTTGCACTATTTCCAAGAAGTTTTTTCCAGAGGTTCTCATCATGCTGCTTCTTTCTTTCATCTTTTCAAAGGTTTCAATTGTTGTCATTGCTCATGTCTGGTTTCTTTTCTTCTTATCATCCTTGTTTCTCTCTTTTTAGGTAATGGAACATGTATGTTATGACAGTAGTATGTGGAAGGGAAGGTTTTTACCTAGACATTTTTTCCCTACTAGTTTTGTATTCAGAAACTCAGATTTCCTTGTTCTTCCTCAACAGAGAGAGATTTCTCATTCTTACAAGTAAGTGAGGTGCATTTTTAATTACTTAAGGAAGTATGGTACTTTTTTAGTCTAGTGTAGGAGATGTATTTGTGAGTGTGCTGAACCATTAATGTTCCATGAAGAGTGCTCCTTGTGGAGATTTTATGCGTTGAAGAAACTTACAAATACTTAAAGAACCAGGTGTTTTTTAAGATAATTAGAAAGCTGAACTTTTCAGTCATTTGGAGAGCACATAAGATTTTGGGTTTTTTTTTGATTTTTTGGTTTGTTTGGGTTTTTTTTTTTTGATTGCAAACTGGAAGAAGGCTTTTTTTTTCCCTTTGGAAATCTTCCTGTGATTGCAAGCTGAAGACTTGAACTGCTAGTCTCTCACTTAGAGGAAAGCTGTGTTTCGTTCTGTGTATGCTCACTTTACTGCTAGTTTGCTCACCAATTTAGGAACAGTGTGTGTGTGTGTATTTTAAAATACTTTAATTTTAATTTTGTGATTCACTTTATTATTCAGAAAACTCATTGGCTGCTGTATTGGGCCCAGCTGGCAGGTGTCGTTGGTAGGTGTGGGTCTGCGGGGCAACCTGTGTGAGCAAAGAGGTCTGGGCCTGCCCAGAGCTGGTCCGGCCAGCTCCACAGCGGGCAAACCCACCCGGCGCTGCGCACCAAACCGCCCACTGGAGAGTAGCTGGTGCCTCTGCCAAAATGTGTTTCAGAAAGGGTGGTAAATGCCAAGAGGAAGAGAAAAAGAAGAAGAGAAACAGCAAGAGAGATAGGAGCAGAGCAGCAGTCTGAGCAGGGGCTGGGGCCAGGCCAAAGTAGTGACTGCCCATGCAGGCACCAGGAGGCAGGACTCGGAAGGAACTGTTGCTGATGGAGGACTTGCAGCACAGTGAGCCCAGTCTGCTGTGCTGCCTGTAACCTTCCTGAAGGGACTGGGCTACCGTGCGGTGATGGGACTGGAGAATGGAAAGGGGGTAGGATAGGTTTTGCAGTGGGATGTTTTCCTAAATGTGTGTGTGTGTCTGTGTGTGTTAGTTTCTTGCAACACCAGAATCAGGAATTAGAAGTCTGTTAACTGTTACATTGGTTGAAATTTCTCAAACTGTTTTTTTTTTTTTTTTTCTCCTGTGACAGGTGCCAAAGAAGTTAAATAATCATGGTGTTGCTTCTCAATTATTTTGCAGTTTATAACTTCCTGCTTGTTTTCCCATGTCACTTGGAGCCTTCCTCACCTTATTTGGTGCTTTGATGTGACCCTGACTTAGCTCCTTGGTCAGAAGGCCTTATTTGTAGCTTGGACTCTTCAGTATTTCCTCCAAATTGTTTTTCTGCTGTTCTCACTGAGGCTTAACTTTCTGCTGTCTGACAGTCCTTTCCCATCATTGTGTCCACTGATTTATTCATCGTAATGTGCCTCTTCTGTTCATTTTATCCTTCTCCAACAGGAAAGAAACTTCAGAAAACTGGCATGAATTTGAAATAAAAATCTGTTAGAAAGTGGTGATCACTTAGATGCCAATTTAGGTAGTTGTACTCAGCAAAATGAAAAGCCAATATAAAGTACTTTCATCTGAAAGCTAGTTTGTAGAATAAAGTGAAGTTGCTGGTCAAACTGCTTAAATAAATAGGCATAGGTAATGAAGCTTTCTGCAGCATTTAAGCTTTCACAGAAAAGTATATACAGAGTTCCCCTATCTCAAGGCATTTAGTGTGCTGAAGATTTAAATCTCTTGAGCAGCAGTAAATTTCCTTGGAAAAGTTAAGTCTTTGCTCGCTAGCCCAACCTGCCTTAGGTTTTCCTATAGTCCCTTTCATGGGGCAGGTGCCTTTCTTTACCGTCACTTAAACTGAGCTCAAAATTAATTGATACAGACTAATACCTACATCAGATAAACATTGGCAAATAAGCTGGCCAAATATTGTAGAAATCTGAAATTAAGTCCTGCATGCTATAGAGACCTCACATGAAAGAATTACCTCAAGTTTTTATTCTTTTCCCAGAGGAGAAGAGTTTTAATTTATAAAAAGCTCTAAAGCATTCCTATGTCCTTGTGTGAAAGGTGCTGTAGGACCACAAAATTTGATTGTTTCTTTGTAGTGAAGGTCATGCTCTCTGGTGCTGGAAGTGTTAATGTTGCAATGTTCCACAAGATATCACAATACACAGAAAAATTGACAATCATTACACCTTGTTTTTTCTGAATATGCTTTGCAGTGCTACATGTCTTCTTCCTCTTTTTCTATAAACAGTATTGAATGAAAAACTTCAGCAGAAAGTGGCAGAGAGTGAGAAAATGTTTCATATTGCTCAGCAGAAGTGGAAAGAACAACAGCAAAGACTTGCAAGTGAGAAGGATGATATCCGCAGAACTTGCAACAGTGAATATGAATTGCTTCTTAAGGAAAGAACCAAACTAGAAAGTGTTTTGCAGGTATGATATTTTAATAGTTGAAAAGTTGCATGAGAAGATGGCTGGAACTTTTCGGGTGCAAAGTGTGTGGTGGGTTGGGGTTGTTCTGGTTTACGGAAAAAACTGCCCCAAATACCTAAACACTGCAGAATACTTCTGAAGAATATAGCTTTATAAAGTTACACTTACTGTGTCACAGTATTTCTTGCTTTGATGGAATATGTTGTGGCTGATTTTCAAGGTGAACACCTAAAACAAGTTACCAGTGCACAGTCATAGTGAGGCCCATTTGCACTGTTGTGCTAAGCTGAGTTAGTAAAACTGGGGGCACCCAACACCTAGCTTCTGACTCCATTTGCCTCTTATCTCCCCCAGTCTGACATCTAATAGCCTGTAAACACCAAAATCATTTGTATAATACAGACACTACACACTGTCAGGGAGCTCAAACAGTGGTGATGGCATTTCCACCTGTGCATTGTACATTATTCGCTCCATGCCACATATGAAAAATGACCACTGTTGGAAATTTTGCCACTTGGTTAGGAAAAAATCATCTAATACTAAGAGATGGCCTTATTATCTGTTTTAGACTGAGGGTTTTTATTCTTCAGATAACTAATTTCATTGTATTTCATGATATAAATAATTTTCAAAGTTGAGTTGCACTGGTATGCATAAATCCCTTAGGTGTTAAATATGTAAAAAAATAATAAAAATACAAAATTCTTTTTACACTTTTTTATACAGTCAAGCTATTCAAAACTGAATTATGTTTCAAAGAAATCTAGTAGTAGTATGGCGTGGAAGTGCTGAGTTAACATACCCAATTTTTACCGGCTCCCCAGGGCATAGACAATTACACAACTATAATTTAATAATTTTAAACTTTTTAATTGACAACTGAATTACCTTATATCTTAGCAATGTAATAATACCATCTGAGGAAAATCAAGAATGTATTCAGCTATAGTTATCCTTTATGCTTTTAAAAAAGTGTAGTGCAGAGGCTCTGTTAAGGCTGATAGCCATTTAGTCATATGCATGACATACACAGAGAACAGAGTGCTACTAAGAGATTGACTCTCTTCTATTCAGTGAGACTTTTTCTTTTTCAATATTGCTATTTTCTTCTTTTATAGCTCCCCTTCAGATGTGGCAGACTTGTCTCAGTTGGTCTGGGCATTGGTTAAGCAGTAGAAAATTAGCCCTACTTTCTTCCTGCCTGGTCAACTCCAAAGCCTGGGACAGGCCGAGACAGTGCCAAGCAGTCTTCCCAAATGACACAAAACAGTGCTTACCTGGCAGTTTGATAGCCAACCTACCTGTTGTACTACATCATGGTGCTGTTGGTCAGATGCTGTATGGCACTTGTTGGAGAAGCTCCTAAAAAAACAGGGTAGAGAAAATCCATTTATTACATGTATTCCAAAAGTACTGTGTACTGACTCTTCAGCTGTTTGTTTGAAGGCAAGAGCTGGAAAGAGGTGCAATAATGAGATCTGAAGTGGAAATCAGGTAGTATGTGGATACGTAATGTTTCTGTGCATGGGCTGTAAAAGGAGTTGCACTCTGTTGTTACCTTAATGACCAGTAGCCCTGATGGTGGAGAAGGATCCCACTGAACTGGATCTTCTCTGAAAGGACAAAAAGTAAGTTCCCTCCTCTCCCCTCTCCCCAGTAATTTTGTGGATACATTGAACAGTGCTTTGAAGGAACAGATTAGGAGAACTATAAAGGAATGGTTAAACACACAAAAAAAAAAAAAGGAAAAGAGAAAGCCAGGGAAGGAGAAGGCTTCAGAGAAAAACATATGAGTTGATGGACAGGTGACACCCTAAGGTCATCAAACCTACAGAAACATGATGCAGTCTTCATTCAAAGTCGATGCTTAAAAGAGTAGGGTTAGGTATAGGCTATGAAGAAAGCTATTTTTTTAAGTTGCCAGGTAAAATAGGCTAAGAGCGTGGCTTTGGCTCTGAGTTCTGGCTAACAATAGGCTGTGCTAGGTTGAGGAGGCTTTGGAATGGACTCATCTTCTGTTCTATACACTGTTTTGTAGAAGCCACATTCAGTGAGTTTAATACTGTATAAAAAAAGCAATGTTGGAGAGTTACACACTCTCAAGTCATGTTTGGCCTCATTGAAGAAGCAGTGGACTACTTGGGACATAGTGTTCTCTGTCAATGGATGCATATTCGGAAGTAAAGGTGATCTGCAGAGGCAGGTGTTTGGTTGGTGAATTAAAGCTAGAAAATTGTCCACTCTTAAGGGAAACATGATTCACTACTAGGTGTCAACTCCTAACCTGCTTTCAGTAGTAAAATAGTTCCATTTTCCCACTTTGCTTTTGTAGCTGTTTCCCTGCCCATCACCCTAGTTATAGGTTTTATCTATAGTCATGAAATTCCAGCAAATTAAAAATACATACATAAATGTTAAATATGGACTTTTCCAGCAAATAAAAAAAAAAAGTTAAATATGGACTCGACTGCCTTAGTTGTTGCTTGGAAGCTTAATTGATTTAATCTTGGAATAAATATCAGAAGAATCTGGGTTTATAAATTATGACTTCAGATGTGTTCCAGTCTTCTGCATTGTGTATTAACACACCTGTTTTAAATACTTTTATAATTATTTTGAGTTATGAAATGAAAGCTAGATAAAGTGAATTCAATTTTGGCCTTAATATGTACATAGAAATGAGATTCTTACGTGTATGCAAATCCTCATTGGAAAAGCTGCACTTCATGAACTGTAGTTCTGAACTTGGCTATGAAAATGCTGAGGTAGGCGTGGAAATGAGGTCACCTTAACCTGTTGAAATGTGTCTCTAAGATAAGGAGAGAAAGTAATCTTCTCTGCTTTCTAACAGGTTTGCAGTGTGCCCTATTGGGTGTGCTTAGCATGCCATCCACTTCATGATGTAGAGTTCAATAGTAAGTGCAATAGCATCACCTTGTGGTTAGTCAGAATATAATAGTCCTTCACAGAAGCACTCCGTTTTTCCTTAGACTACTTGTGAAATCGTGCTGTATATACACACTTTTTAAAAAAAATCAGCCATGTTTTTCATAAGCAGATATATATAGAGAGTAAGCGTGTATATCACGTGCAGGTATACATGTTTATATATATATATATATTTTTTTTTTTTTACATGGTGAAGCGGATTTCTCTTTGAACCTTCTAAGTCCAGGTGACTGCTGGGATAGTCTTGCCCAGTTTCATACCAAGTCTGAAAAGTTTAGAGGCTTCTTTAAGATTCTGAAATCCATCCTAAACTCATATTGACTTGTGTAACAAGCTTGATGTATTCATGTCAATTTTAGTCTGATTAATGTTAACTACTATTCCAGTATAAAATGTGTTTAAGTCTTGATGTAGTATTTTCCAGCAAACTATGTATTACTTATTTCATGTGCCCTTTCCCCAGCTCACTTTTGTTAATACCTGGAAGATATACCTGAGCAGATAAATATCTCTGTATCGTTCCAGTGTGGAGAGAGTGGGAGTAATTGTGTATTTATATAAAAATGATTAAAATTTTTTTTTAGCATGCTGATGGGAAGAAACGTATGCATTGGCTTTATATTACAGGCAAAGTTAGAGGATTAGCTTAAATTTGGTCCATATCCAGGTATACTATTTTTGCAGTACATTGATTTACTGAGGTTCCCATTTTTTTCTTCACATTTGTTTCACATACATGGTCCTTGTTATCCTTTCAGAGGATGCCAAAAAATCAAGCGATAGTGCCTGCGCATGAAAGAAAAGAGAAAATAAACTTAATTTTTCAGTTACTAATTGGTAACACTTGGCACTGTAGAAGAGTCGTAATTCCCTTAGTGTAATGTCTGAGTGGCCAAAACTTTCTACCTTAAATCTGGAGGAACTTCTAAAATTTGTTTTCCAGACTTTGGAAAAGACTAGTATTTCTTTGATCTTAATGTATAAACGTGGTTCTGTCAGACTTCAGTCTTCTGAAGAATCATTCTATATGAATAATTCAATTTTTTCTCCTCCTTCCTGCTCTGCAGATGCCTTATGATTAGTAATTTCTAGGAATAAGATTATGTGATGTAAAAATAATAGCAGAATTGCAGACCAGCTGGTTTATTTTCATAAAATGTCTCTTGCCATGATATTGAAAAGGAGTAAATGAACAGGAGGACTTATTGTAATCTTTCTGTATTTTACACAGAAAGTAATTTTAACAAATTGGGTCTCCAAAGGTCCTCCAACTAAATCACTGGATTTATAGCTTGTTTCTGATGCTAGTTACAGAAAAGCTTATTCCTGTCCACTAGACCAAAGCTTTTCTTTTTGAAACTTCTGGGATCTCCAGCTTAAGTATACACTAGACTACTGGGGGTTCATTATTTGGCTGCTTTCCTCCGAGCCTGGTGTGGTGTGAATGTGGATTTTTGTAGCAGTGACTCCACAGAGCTGCTGAGTCCTGTAGTGTTAGTAATTATCCCAGCTTGTAGCTTGGTTCAACTTCTGAATGCAGAAATTGAAGTGGGGAGCAGCTTGATTATTTTATTCTACTGAGAACTTCAGAGTTCATGTAGATATTTTTAAAGTAATTAAGTTTCTAGATGGAAGAAAGTCTTTCTCAGAATAGCAGAAATGGACATTATTTAGTCTACGGGAGTAACTATTTCTAAAAAATGTCAGATTCAATTTCAAGTTCTAACAATTAAAATCAGAACAATGTCCCTATGTTATCATTTCATCAAATGCACTTAACTGTTTACCCCTCCATCATTCCTGTTGAGCTGGGAGAGACAAGAGATTGGAAGAGCAGCCTTGTACTCTTTATAGGGTAAGATTTCCTGTGGGGAATTGGCTTTGATTAGTATTACCGCAGAAGGTCATGTTCATAGTGATTTTTGAACCAACACATTTTACCTGGTGGGGAATGAAGAGCATGTCTGCTGTTGGGTAAATTGTTCTGTTGACATGTGCTAACACATTGGATTTTAATAACCTGTTCTGATGCAGTCTCCATTCACAAAATTTTGATCTTTTTACTATAATTTTTTAGCTTAGTAAAAGCATCTTCTAATGCTTTATTATTTTTAGGAGCAGAATAATGCATTGCAAAATATGCGCAAGAAAATGAAAGATATGGAGGTGGAACACAATGATTGTACTGAGCTGCTGAGGCGCCAGGCCAACGAGCTTGAATATAGTGCTGAACGAGAGGAGCGACTTAAAAAAGAACTTGAAGTAAGGTTTTTTGATTATTGCTATTAGTCTCAACAAGCACTGACACTCTGAGCAATTTCATTTTTGAGGGATGGAACATCCCACTTAGGCTGTGAATTCTGTATACCGGATTAACAAAATGTTGAACATCTGTTTCGCAGAAGAGGCTGAACGGATGAATGCCACTTAAACTGTGTGCCTGACTTGAGACTGGTGTTTGAACAGCAGATGGGAAAAAGTTTATGTAAGCGTGAAAACAAGGCTAACTTTACTTTAGGAACTGTGTACATTTTCCCTAACTTCTTAATTTGTCTATCTTCCTATCTTTTTTGCTTAAGAACAGATTTTGAGAATTAGTGATTTTGCAGTGGAGAACCTACTGGAGCTGAGAAAGTCACCAGATATTGTGCTAGGTAGAAAGAATAGCATACTGGAAGATCACAGTGGTGTTATGGCAGCCTCTTCCTGTCTAGACTTAAATGCCACAGATAGTTTTAGTTTGCCTGTCTGTTGAGTGACACCCATTGCTGAGAAGTCTCACGTCTTTAATATCTTGTAAATGTGTCCTTTTATTAAACTGCTAGTTCTCTCCTAAATTTCAGCGTTCTGTTTGTTCAGTGATAGGCTTTGTATTGTTATCTCTATGTATGGTCTGGACCAAGACTTCCTTGGTAGAACATTTGTCACTGCAGAAAAGCATAGTGACCAGATGATTCTTTATCCTGATGTAAGTTTTCCACCAAAGGCATCTTTAAATATTTTCTACACTGAATTCTAAAGAATTGATACTTGCGGGATATTGGGAGCCCTTAAAGGAGTAAGTGACATACAGTTTTCAGCCATGCTTGTTCTCTGTTATTTTTCCCCTAAAGGCAAAAGAAGTGTTTAAAGCATTGATTCCTAGGTAGGTAGAGTGCTGCATTAAAGACAGAAGTACAAAAGAAAATTCCTTCAGGGAAGAACAAAGCTCATCAACTAAAAACACTGACTTATTGACCAACAAGGTAGACTTTTGTGCCCTCAAAGAGATCTACAGGAAATCTATTGTCAGGTATTGTGGGCTGCACATATTGGCCTAGGCAGAATTACCTTCAGTTGGAAAGTGCTGTGTACTGTGAAGTTCCAATAGACCTTTTAAAAACAAAGATTTTTGCTTCCAAGAGCTTGAACAAGGGCTTTTTTTGTGCCTTCATGGCTTGTAACATGTTGACATAGGAATCATGAGCTGAAAGGAGGAGGAGATTTGTCTTTCTAAATATTGTAATTGGATGTACTCACTATCTATATATTTGAAAAGGAAGATTTTAGTTCCTAGAAAATGTGTAACTGCTATGCCATGGAGATGATTTTTATCAGGGAATGCTATCTATTAACCACAATCAGCTAAGATATTTTCATTGCTGCTTAATTTTTATTAAATTCTTTTAACTTACTGAGTCTTTCAATAATGTTGTGAGAAAATGTATGTGAGATGTTCAGACTACAGAAAAATCAGTCTTGTGGTACTTTTTTTGAGTATAGCTATTTGAGCAGTGATTAAGGGAAGTATGTGATGAAACCTCTTGCATTTGAAAGCTTAAGCAAATTAGCAGAGATCCCTGTGAATAAAAAAAAAAAGAAGTCCAAGTTAGACAGCAATGCATATGCTTTAGTCAGCTTGCATCTCACTTTACTATCTCAAAAGTAATTGGCTGTGCATATGTCTGAAAGGGTCTACAACAATAACTTACCGATTCTATAGTTGAAGTCAAGGAGAGATTAACCAATGAGCATCTCTGAAAATACCTTTATTCTTTAAGAAGCAAAAGCACTAGATATTTTAAGTTTTCAACAGTGATTACTGTAGGCAGCTTTGATTACTATAGACTTCATACTGCATAGTGGACTCAAACTCCAGAGTTTGCAACAACAGCATCATCTACATCTTGCAGGGTACCAGTACTCTGCATCGCTGTTTGTGGAGCAAAATTTGTTCTGCCTTTTCTGTGGTCATGAAAGGCTGCAGGGACTCTGAAGTTCAAAATTCCGGTTAATAAAATCTATTTTAAGTTGCTCTCCCACCTGTAATCTCTCTGAAAAATATTATATGTGGAGGAACAGTTTAGTATTAACAGTGTGAAATCTAGTTGCAACCTTTCTTTGATAAATAAATTTGTCATTCCTCTTCCTCTCTTAACTTTCTGGAGCTCAATCAAGCAGAGGCATTATCTGTCATTCACGCTGAAACAGAGTGGAAAGACCTCAACCAAAGGGACCAGATGAGCTGCTCTTCACCTCTATAGCTCACTTATTGGAACTTTGGTCTTGGAGGCTGTAAGGGAAGGAAATGGGGGAGTGTTCAAGAACAGGCATTGCACAAAGGAGGGGAAATGAGCACAATCTTCCCTTCTAATTGTGTTTGAAAGAAAGGACTATGCCCTTTTAAAAGGGCATGCTGCATTCCCAAGTAGAAAGAAGTGCTTCTGTGAAGCCTGGAGATTGTAGGGATTTAAACATATTGCTGTCAGTAGAATTTCCTCCTTTCTCCCGTAACAGCTGCCTCACTAGCATGCTAGGTTCTGTGGATCACATTCTTAGTTGCCAGATTCTTCCTATGCATTGTGGAAGAGGCATTAAAGAAGGGCACTAAAGTCTGGGCAGTAGTTTTCACTGTGTGCCAACGTGCCAAATTCTCCTTGTGTTTCTGCCCACCTGGTATTACTCTCACATAGTTCTGTGGTGTTCTAGCTGTCAATTTAAAACTCCTCAGTGTATGAAAATAAGTATTACCCACGTAAGAAACATGGATAAAATTCTGATAACCAGTCCTGTACTTCCAGCTGTGGTTAAATACAACTCTTATTTTTGCCTATGATGTCAGTATTTGAGATGGCTGTCTACTCAGATATAGAAACCTTAAAGTAGTATACCCCAGACAGAATGGTTTACATTTTTTCATTAAGTAGCCCCGTATTTCTTTATCTGTCTTCATGGAATTTTTAGCTTATAGATTGAAATTCGGCTTTTGTGGGAAGATGAACACAGGAGAAGTCTTATTTAATTTAAGGTGCCCATTGTGTTAATGGGCATTTAGTTAGAAAATGTGTACTTAAGTTTTTGATGGCAGGGAACTTCTTAAGCTGATTTGCATGAAGAGTAGTGTAATTCTAATTAAAAGGTAATCTTCCGTTACATGCTACTTCTTGATGTGCAATGAGGATGAACTTTTTTTGGAGTTCACAAAGCTGTGCCTCTACTACCCTCTGCTGGACATAAGGAAGAAGACCACAGGAAAATACTTCTGTTGCAGTAATGAAAGGAAATGGTAAATTTAGAATCTTTTTCTTTTTGTACAATGGAACTCTTATGAAGAATTATATCTAATAGACTGTACTAGTGAAAAGAAGGTGAAAAAGGTCTCCCCCCCTTTTTTTAATTTTTTTTTTTTAATATTAGTCTGGTTTTATCCTTCAGTCATCATTCTGAACGGGATCTAAAAGAGGACATTTCTAGTTTCTGGAATTAGAAATGAAGAGAAAGAATAATGACAAGTTTCTGTGGATTCTTCATTGAAAGATAACTGTTGGTACAGTGTCTAACTTGCTAGTTTTCCAGTTTGCAGTGACACCAATGTGTGTACCATTGCACGGATGTGGAGTCCTTCTGAAGTGGAACACATACTTACTGTACCACAAAAATTTAGATTGGGAACCCTATTTTCATTCTGCCTCTTTAGTCTGAGATTCAGTAGTTGAACAAATTCTTGATGTATTTGTATTGAACTCATCAAGATACTACTATTTATGAGTCAGTTTCCTGGAACCAGTGTCTTTTATTTTAGCCTTTATCTCCATTGCTCTGGAAAGATGATTTCTTGGGAAATATAGAGCAATTTGTATATAAAAATAGTGTTTCTTGTGATGTGTCTAGCTGCCAAAAAGCTGGGTGGGAAAGCTGTTTGACAAACAGTGGAGGAAAGGGGAATGTGGATTTTACCATGAGAAACAGAATTATTAGTTCATAAATTTCAAACTCTTTGTTTTGTGCACAGAAGTATAGTGATTTTGTATTGTTTGTTTTATGTGTTTGAGGCTGCCAACTCTTAGTAAGCTGGAGCTCAAGGTCTCTCAAGTTTTTAAGCCTTTCTCATGAGGCCTGAAAAATGTCCCATAACTTGGTCCATTTTATTTCTGAGACTGAATATGTTGCCGTTTCTCTAAGAGTTTGAGTTACCATTTAAAGACCATTCCCTTAGCTTTCACGTTTCCTTTCCTGCTCTCTGCCTGTAAGTATATTGACCTTTTCATGTCCTGCTAAATGTGTCATATTGTATTAGCTTGGTAATGCTGCTATGTTGGGGAGATGACTGCAAAGACGACTTGAGTGATGGTCTGTCTCTGTATTTGCAGAAGGTATATGTACACGCAATAGTTTAAGGCTGTGGGTGTATTAAATTTCTTACTGTTTCTAAGTCAGTGAAACATGAAATTTAGGTCCCAGCTAAAAACAAAACAAAACCCTCCAGACCCACAGACCTGCTTTTTTTTCTCCTTAATTTTACCATGAACTGCAGTATTATGTAAGCTATAGTTCTCATAAAAAGACTTGAAAAAACTCCAAGCAGTGTGAGAGAGAACAGATTCCTCAGCCACTTAACAGTGCTACTGGTTAAACTTTAAACTACTTTTTGTCTAGTGTGACTACATACTTCTTGATGTCTTACCCCTACTTAATCCTCTGCTTTCTAATGTCTCCACAATGCACAACTGGCATCTAGGTATTCTAGCTACTGTGACTGTCTTGTATATCCTCTTAGCACTGCAATTTTCATAACAGTATCTCTGTGGTGGCTCCAAAGTTCATGTTTCTCCAGTGAGACACTCACTGACTTAATAGACTTTGTCTCTGAGAGGAGCTTCCTCTTTATTATCTCCTCTATCATCGAATTATTCAAGTCCAGTTTGAAGGCTGTTCACTGTTACCTCACTATCAGACTGAAGTTGTTTGAATACTGTTTTATGTAGCCCTCACCAGGAGTTAGTAACAAGTCACACATTAATCTTGTCTATGTGCGTGTATAAATTAATGGTCTCAGTTCATGTACCGTTAAGGGGTTTACCAGCTACTGAGCATGAGAACCAAAAGGGACATCTTTTTCCCCTCAAGGTACTGTAGAAAGGGAGAGCAGTTCAGATGGGTTTGCCACCTGCAACTCAGATGCAGATTGGAACGCGCTTGGACTTTATCCAAAGGCAACCAAACTATATCAGTTTAGCAGTCCTAGTTGGTTTTACCTTTCTTTGTTTTATATAAGCTGAAGCCAAGCATATGGCTTATCTTGTAGTCCCCATGCAAGTGTAGTTGTTTACCTGGTGTTGTGCAGGTCAAGTATAGCTCCTCTGTCAATGAGATGTGTTACTCTAGACTTCATATACAGGAAATGTTTATAGTGAGAGTTGACTGCATTCCATCAGGCTGAAAGAACATTTACTTCAGTGGTTAAGAATTGGTTGTAGTTAAGTAACTTTGTAGTTACTAAAAGGTTGTTTATTATCCGGACAGGAGGTGGCTCCACCTTACCGCGATCAAGAGGCATCAGCATTTCTAACACTAGGTGGAAGTGGTCAACACATCTCCCAAAGATGTGTTTAGACCTGACCTTCTGATCTGAGTCATAGGGAAATGTTTTTAAGTAGGAAAAAGTAAGATCTTAATCTGAATATGGAAGCACACAAACAGAGTGGGTGGATGATGATCCAGATATGAGGTACATGTGTGTCCTCTTCACTTAAAACTTTATATTGGCTGAGTGTTTCACATAGGGATTGGACCTTAGCCATGAGGAAGTGTAAGTATCCTGACAACTTGTTAGTAAAATGAAACAGAAAAATCTTGCAGAAGTGGTCTAAATAGAAGCAGAGAAGAGAAAAATTACTTCTGTTACTGTATCTAAACTTAGTAACTGTTGTAAATGTACTTTTCTCTTTTTTCCTATTGTTTTCTTTGTTACTTATCTGATAAAGGGTATTTTGATGTAAATGCAAATGTCAAGTGATTACATTTTCATGGCTGTGGCATTGCACAAATGTAGGATTCTGATACTCTTTCAGTATGGAGTGCCCCAGTATTCACAAATATTGCAGTACTTGGAGCAAGTGTAAGGGGCTGAGAAAAGTGGAAGCCACAAAGGCCAGTTTGGAAAACGGTATTGCAAACTGTTAGCATGCAGAGAATGTCTCCTAGAAACCACATTAGCATTGACATGCAACAGGACACTGGAAGAAGCGACTGAACCATAAGGGATTAGACTAAACATATAGCATGGTTGCCCACAAGTTCTAAGGCTGGCATTGAAGTTTTCTTAGTCATTTTTATTTGCTCTTTCTCAAAAGTCACAATTCTGCGTGTACTATCATGGAAACAGATCCCAGATACCTTTGTTCTTTAAATTAAGACTGAAATTGACTCAGCTTGAATATCCAAGGAAACTTCGGGGGTTCTGAGTTTGTGGTATCTTACTTAAGATGCCTGCCTTCATATATCCTGTTAGGTGCACATGGAAGTAATGAGTGACTGAATCTTGTTGAATAACCAATATTTTCCATGTTGGATAAGAAAATGCGTTGTAAGCGCTGGAGAACCCACTTTTTGGATCAATCCTTGAGATCAGTCTCTGTGACTTGGACCTGACAAGAAGCTTACCAAGCTAAACCAGAAAGTATTGCCATTTGACTCCCAGTTGAGAGACTGTGGTCTGGATGTCTGTGGCCTGCAACCTTTCTCTATAACTTGTTTTCACACAGCTTCTTCATTCTAGACAGGCATTGTATAAAGTTTTTGGACACATGTGGTTCAGTAAGGATACTGATTCTCACCTTTCGTCTAATTCAAAGAGGCTTGCCTGGCTAACATGATTCTGGTACCAGTGTCTTTTCTGTTTGTCAGACAGGAACACGAAACTCCTTTCCTCGTCCCATTTTTCCTTTTGGAATTTTTAATGTGGTGTTACAGGTTAGACTCATCTCTGACATTTCTTTCTTTCCCTCACATAGGATCATTCTTGCTGGCAGAGCATGCAGCTTCTCACTGTGAAGGGAAGCTCATATATGAAGTATCACTAGAGCCTATTTGAACTTTTACTAGCAAAATAGACAAGATTTTCTATATAGTGTTATTTTGCAGCTGTGTTCTTCCCAAATAAAACTTCAGACTCAGCTTGGAATCCAGGTGCAGCTTCTGTGGCTGATGTGCACTTAGATAAACAGCGATTCAAAGATTCTTTTCCTTAGATCAGTCTGAGCAAATCCGAATTTATTTAATAACTCTGTATTGCTTTGCAAGGTTTATATGCTAATGTCTGGTTAGGTATCTCTCATGAAATTTTTGTTTTCCTACTAATTTCCCACTGATTTGCCGGTATCTGACTGGTTAAATTTGCTAGATGTATGGTGTACCATAAGCTTCAGCAATCAAATCATAGAATCCAGGAAAAAGAAAATTCATTGCTCCATGAGACACAGACAGCATCTATATGACTTCCTCAATTTACATATGTAATTTTCCTGCAAGCTCTTTGAATCATCTGAATCTCTTTTGGGTAAGACACCTGCTTATACTAGTACGCTAAGATTAAGGTTTACTGGAGTAATCTTCTGAGACTTTTGAAGATAATATAGTTCACTCTTCATCTTTGGCTTCTAGCAATACAAGAAATTAGTGGCAGTTCCTGTCAGGTCCCTGACGGTGCCTTGTCTTGAATGAAATAAATTTTATTTCTCTCCTTGAGTCTTTGTTTTCTGAAGGTCTGGTGAACTAATTTAAACAGGGTTTTAAAAATCAAAATTGTAACAAACTGCTGCTATGAGGCAAAGCTTTAAAGAATCAAACTCTAGAAGAACATGAGCTTTAGAAGCAAGAATGGGGTGTTAAGATTCCTGAACTTGTGAAGAAGTCATGGTTTTAAACAAGTGAATTTTCCCATGCCTTTATATGGGGATATGATCTGTACGATGATACTTATCTGTCAAACAGATACTTTGATTTCTAGTTTCTAATTTAGTTTTCCTGTGTGTACTGTCTTGAATGTCTTCAAATACTTTCCATTGGGTACCTGTCGGGTACATCTAGCTCTTCTTTGCTCAGTGCCTAGGGTTCATACCTCTTTTACAGTAGGCTAGACACGCTGTCCTGCTTGCAATTAGGAGCCTGTTTCTCACATTCCAGAGATCATCAGGAATGTCTGTAGCTGAAACATGAGTTTTCCCAGTGCTTCTCTTTTTATAGGCATGCTAATTCTACAAGTTAATTCTTCAGTGACTTGTGGCAATTCAAGCAAATGAACCATCTGCAAATATGTCTGGTTTTAAATGGAATTGCTCTTACTTCAGACAGGAAAAGAGTCTTATGTTGGCACTTCTTACAGGTGTCTGCTTGCTCCTGCCTCTCTTCCCTCATTGTCCCATGATTTTCTTAGGACTGAAGTTTCTATATATCTGGGAGTTTGTATTTCCTTTGGACCATGTCTCTTGTCCCAGCAGTTAGTGTCCATCATTTTGGCTCAAGGAGATAGACTCTACTTTTAAAGAACTATGCCAAGAACTGATACCTATATGTTCTGTTTGGGAGAATGTGGTTGCTCCAGTGTTTTATTCTCTCAGATGCCCACACTCAAGCTGTTACTTATTCTTTCTGTTTTTATTTTTTTTCTTGGGACTGTTGAAATCTAACCGTTCTAGGGGGCTCCATTTGAGAGTGTCTTGCATCTCAGATTTCAGCTGAAGAGAGGCTGAGATGAAGGCATAGTTCTACTTTGGACTCAGGTGCTCAGGAAATAACATAAGACTTAGAAGTCAAATGCAGTACAGAGCTTGTGAATTAGTAAGTTATGCCTGAAAACTTTACCTGCAGAATCAGTTTTTTTCTTTTTCCAGTTCAGTGTTTGCTATGAGAATAGACACTTGAACAAACCAGCCAAAGACAGAAAAGGCATTTTTGCTCTTGAGGGTATGTGGTGAAATATTCTCAGTGAAGTTTCTATTTCTTAATTTTATTTTTTAAAAATTACATTTCCTACTCTAAATGTTGTGATAAGTACTTTCCTCACTGTTGCCTTTATTCTTATCCTCAGACTTAAAATAGAATTATTTTCAAGCTGACTTCTTAAATGTTATTAAAAAAGAAATGAAATCCGCATCACTTGTATTTATTGTTCACTGACTACTTTTACTAGGGTGGCAGTATTCTTGTGTAAAACCATCCTGTTGACAGATGTTGACCTGTTGGAGGATGCTAAGGAGTCCTTCCAAACTGAAGCAGGAGGTAGTCTGCTAATCCTCCATTAGGGGCAGAGGGGAGTAGGACCTGATGTTTGGAAGGAATAATACTGTTAAAAGTCTACAGCAAGCTATTTTTTAGAATAATCTTAGCAATATGGAAATACAGTGGGAGTGTTTGTGCAGGATTTGTGAATTTTTTTTATCAGGTATGTTAAGCAGATAAAACTCCTGGAGGAGGCAAAGTTTAAGCCTTTTGACAGACCTTACCGTGGAGTAGGTTTGGTAAGGTCTGTGCTGCTGCTGCTTCTCTTTTTAGTAGGCCTTCCATGGACATCAGTTTCAAAAGTCTTTTGTGTGTGTGTGTGATTATACAAACAAAGTTTAAATTTATTGCCAAGAGCTTTTATTTTAACATCTGTTAATGTTCTCTCTCTTCTTTCAAATGTTTAGAATCACGATGCAGTCTCACATACTTGCTATTTTGTTTTACTTTTCCAAAATCAGTAACTTTGGTTGTATTTATGTAACCTTAAATGTGCTTATGTTGAATGACTTTTTAGTATTAATTCCTTTTTCTTGATCTCCCTAATTTAACTTGAAAGTAATAGACATTTTTGCATGAATTTCTATTCAATTCAGTTAACAAAGTGAAAAGCTTCTGTTGATAGAAAACAGTGTAATTAAAATTGCATGTGTATTTCCATTATAGCAGGTCTTGAGTTACTGCTTTTGGTAAAAGTATTTTTCCTGGTGAAATTCTGTGTCCAGGCCTTTATGTGGACGTATGTATCTGGTGATTGCTTTTGTGTTTATTGTAACTTGAAAGAAATTTTTTTCAGCTTGGATCACTTAAAGAAAAAGTTTAGGAAAAATATAGACTACTTCTTGAACTTTTTGTAGGCAATCCAAATTTCCAAGCAGATTCTTAGCATAGTCATTTGCATTGTGCTGCTTTTCAAAATGTTATAAGAATGGATAAGAAAGATGCAACAGTTTAATTTAGAGAATCCCACTTTGCTTAAACTATGCATGCATGTACAGGTGTTCTTCTGTGTAATGAGATGTAGTAACTGACTAAATTAGTCAGTATGTTTGTTCAAAGAGATGGTGAACTTCCTGATAATTGCTAGACAAAAACGTAACAGAACAGTTACAGGTCAAGGAACACAGCAGTAAAAAAAACCCCTAGGTTAGTGTTTTAAAGCATTGCGGAGCTTACAGATTTTTATTGTAGGGAAACTATGACTAGTCTAGGGCTGCAAAACAATTTGTTTTGGGCACCTTAATTGGAAATTAGGTGCCAAAGCCAACATATTTTTTAGGAATTCTGTATCTTCTCTGTGCTTCATCTGTTTCATCACTGAAATTGTAGATAGTATATTGATACATATTGGAACATACAGGGTGTGGTTATGTTGTCTCAGGTGACAACCTTGGTGAAAAAGCAAATAGTAACAGAATAGGTAGAATATTTAACTTGTTTTTTTTGCTTTCTGACTCCACCTGCAGTTTTCTTGATTGTAAAAAATGTGACAATAACATAATGCTACATCAATTTCTTTAACTAAATAGAAAATAAAAATATTCTAGGTATGTTAAATTTTTTATATGTATTTCTTGGTATGAGTTCTCACAGTTCCAAAGTACAAGTAGGTCAGATACATCAGGTTGGTGTATGGAGTCCTAATATACTGAATGAATAGAATAGTCCTAGTGTCATGTTTACTATCTCTCTGGACTTCAATTTCTTCAAAATGTACTCTCAGGCAGCTACAGTGAGAATAAAGAAACTGGAAGAAAACATTGAAGCAGAGAGAGCAGCACATTTGGAATCCAAATTCAATTCAGAGATCATCCAGGTAAACTTTTTGTTAAGTATTTTGTAGAATTATACAGTAAAACAGTTAATGAAGTTGTAAAGATACAATCTTCCAAAAATATTAAGACCACTTACTTCAGTGAAAACACTGAATCGTTTTTTTGCAATGTGTCAAAATTGTAATAGCTAATATATAAAAGGAAAGAATAGAAAAATAATCTGCTTTTCAGGCAACTTTAAAGTTATTAGAATAAATAATGAAATAAAATGTCACATTTGTAAGTTTGAGAATTCCACTAGCATTTAAACAGTGAGGGGAAAGGAAATGTTTCAAAATAGTTAAACACTATACTACTGTTCATCATCATTACCACAGGGCAATACCATGATGCAATGCCTGGGTGGCATTGGATGAGCATCTCTGTGGAATGGACACATGATGAATATAGTCATTATGGTTTCAGCACTTGGGCTTGAACAAAGCAAGAGTCAAAGACAGAAAATAATGGTTATAGTTCTGACACCTTCCTTTAAATTATGAGGGAGGGTCACCATCCCTGGAGGCATTCAAAAAGTGTGTAGACAAGGTACTTCAGGACATGGTTTAGTGGACATGGTTGATGGTTGGACTCAATGATCTTAAAGGTCTTTTCCAACATAAATGATTCTGTGATTCTATGATTCTATGTTTAAATACCCCTCCCTGTATCTTTTGAATGGGCACTTACAGTTATTTGGTGATACAGTGCATACATCCAACTTCTCTAGGAGTGAGAGCTTAATGCATCCTGAAACTGCAGTTCCAAATATAATTACTTGGAGTACATTTCAGCTTCAAACAAAGTTACAATATCTGCAGTTACCAGTAAAGATTGATTATATGAAAAAATGTAGTATATATATTTTAATATTAAATCTTTATATTACTGAACTTTATCACAGGGGTTTGACCCTACTGGCAATTATGGTTTATTTTAAAAAGCAAGCGAGAAAAAGCTAAATGATGATTGCTTAGTAATCTCATACTAACAAGCCCTTCACACTGGATTTTTGAAAAGCTAAGAAAGAAAAAAAAAAAAAAAGGAGTTTTGGTACCTTTTTTTATTTTCTTTCTTATTTTCTGAGTAACAAAAATAAGTACTGCCATTCTTCTGTGTCGTGGTTTAACCCCAGCCAGCAACTAAGCACCACGCAGCCGCTCACTCACCGTCCCCCCATCCAGTGGGATGGGGGAGAAAATCAGGAAAAGAAGTAAAACTCATGGGTTGAGATAAGAACAGTTTAATAGAACAGAAAAGAAGAAACTGATAATGGTAACACTAATAAAATGACAACAGTAGTAATAAAAGGATTGGAATGTACAAATGATGCGCAGGGCAATTGCTCACCACCCACCGACCGACACCCAGCCAGTCCTTGAGCGGCGATTCCCTGCCCCCACTTCCCAGTTCCTATACTAGATGGGACGTCCCATGGTATGGAATACCCCGTTGGCCAGTTTGGGTCAGGTGCCCTGGCTGTGTCCTGTGTCAACTTCTTGTGCCCCTCCAGCTTTCTCGCTGGCTGGGCATGAAAAGCTGAAAAATCCTTGACTTTAGTCTAAACACTACTGAGCAACAACTGAAAACATCACTGTGTTAGCAACATTCTTCGCATACTGAACTCAAAACATAGCACTGTACCAGCTACTAGGAAGACAGTGAACTCTATCCCAGCTGAAACCAGAACATTCTGTGAGATGTTTTCTTATTCTCATGATCTCCTCTATGTACAATCACTTAAATTTTTTAAAGTGACACTTAAACTAGTAAAAAGGAAAGATTTAGTTTTCTTAATTTCCTGTCCCTACTTTTAGAACATACAAAGAAACTGGGAGGGTAACATTCCTTAAAGTTAGAGGCTTATCTTTCATGGGTGAATGGCTGGTCAGGTTTTCTTCCTTGTTTATATACATGAACAAATTTCAAGTGTGCTTTGTGCTGAGTGGAATTGTAGCCTTTACTGTTAATCCCATACTTTTGTGAGTCTACTGAAAAAATAGGATTCCACTGGAAAACCCTAGTAATAACTGAAAAAGGAAAAATCCAGACACCACCAAAGACGAATAAAAGGTGCTTTTGGTCAGGGTATCTATTTGTCTCCATTTTGAACTGTATGTATTCATACATTTTTACCTGTGTTCAATGCTTTCTGTGTATATACTTCCATATAGAATTAATAGAATATAGTTACCTGTAAAGCAGAACAGAACATAGAACAGCCTTAAAGATCATGATAGTTTTTCCTAACTTGCTTTAATTGCTTTCTTATCACTTGGTAGTTAAGAATTCGAGACCTTGAAGGAGCTTTGCAGGTGGAAAAAGCCAGCCAAGCAGAAGCTCTTTCGGATTTAGAAATGATCAAGAAAGAGTTCAAAGAGGTGGAATATGCGTATGAGAGAGAAAAACACAATGCCCAAGAGAACTTGGAAAAACTTAATGTGTAAGTTACCTTTTAAATTCATTGTGAAATGGCAGTAGACAGCTTGAGTACTGCTTATAATTTACATTCTCTATAGTTTTCAGTTACTAGAAAACAGCACAATCTGATGCAATTTGTCAAGCCAAGCCAAGGTTCAGAACCTGGCATTCCATTAATAAGAGGTCCATATCAGTAACCATACATATTATGGGTAGGTAGAAAAAACAACTGATCTGCTATAGATTATTTGCCAAAGCAAAAATGTTGAAAATAATACTTATGATTGGGTCCTGTTTCCAGTAGTGTTTGGGAGGAGTGTAGGAAAACATATGTGACAGGTTTATAACAGATTTTTTTTTCTGTACCCACTTACATTATTATGAAAACGTTACTTTTCACTTCAGTAAGCTAGATGAATCTTTAAGACTTCTGTCTAGAACTTTTGTATACTTTATAGTGGATAATCTTTATTTTCAGCTTTTGAATAATTGTGGCAAGTTTTAACTTGGTAATGAAAAGTAGAAAAAGGGGTGAAGTGTGTGAGAGCAGACAAAATTACTTGAGATTCCTCTCCTGCTCAGCACAATTTGCTGTGTCTGTAGTAACAGACAGTTTTTGGAAGAATGGCTTTGTTGTATTCCGCAGGCAGTTACAGGATGTACAGTACTGAGTCGTCTTCCCTGGCTGAATCAAGTATATATTGGGGTGAGAAAACGTCAGGAAGAAAAATGTGTGGAAAGGCAGAGAACTGAGGAGTAGGTGAAATAAAGGATAGTAGTAGGCGAAGTTTAGGAAAAGGAGGTTTAAGAAGACTTAAAGTGGGTGGTCCACACGGGGGGTGTGGGAAGAGACTTAAGCTAGTAGAATAGGTTGCAAAAAGACAGAGGTGGCATCTCTTTCAGTCTAGGATTATATGGGTCTGTACACATAGGTGTTTATGTTGACTTAATCACACAAGCAATAGTGGAGAGCAAAAGGAACTCGTTTTCTTACAAGTAAGGAAGTTTGTGGGCCTGAGAGAGTCTTTCTGTATGCATGGTTACAGAGGTGTTTTTAGTAACATAGGTGAAACCTGTTCTGTATTATAAACAGCTTAGAGCTCTTCGCTAAATAAGGCCAAAAGAAGTCTGAATGTAAGATTGTGAATTTAGGTAAACTAGAGTCATATTAAAAAAATAAAAGCTTTTTTTCTAAAGGAAAAGGAAATACCGTTTATGTTAAAATTTGTGAAATTATGTGAAATACATTATGATAGTAATCTAATGTGGTGCTTCGGGAACACTGCAGTCTTCACAGTTGGGAAACTGTATAAGTACTTCAAGATTCTCTATGGTCCTAGAATAACATCAGTTTATTAAACTGTAATCTCATCCTGCCTGGTTGTTTTTGCTTTGAGTGTAATTTCTATGGCAGCAACATACATAGCACTAAACTAATACCAAATTCTGTGCCTTTCCTTGAACTGGAGAAGGCCTGTACCATTGATTTGACATTTTATTTGTTCTTTATTGTCTTGTTTTAAAAAAGCTCCTTTCTGTTTAAAACAGCCTTGTTCGGAGGAATGGCTGTTGGATCAGTAGTTTTATGTAACAACCTGCTTCACACTGTATTAGTTTTTCTGGTATGTAACTTCTTAGAGAGAATATGATTGGTTTTTTTTTTTTTTTTTTCCCTTTCTGGTAGGTTTCCATATTTGAGTTGTCCAGAAAATACAGAAAGTTCATGTTACAGATAAAATCTTTCTCTTCCTTTCAGACTTAGAAGTTTTCTTGAACTACTGTTCTTCCAGTGCTTGTTCTTGAACCATTTCTTCAATCCTTCTGAGGTCTAATATTCCAAGGTCCATCTTTGTATTTGAGGTTAGACCAGCCAAATACAGGATCCTCAAGTGAAACACAGGGCTTTTTTAGTTTTTCTGGCTAATGCCTGTTAAGCTGGAGTAGTTTTCAGTCTAGAAAAATATTTCCTGTCTTGTCAACGTGGCTACCGTAGCATGGCTTTCTGTAATTATTCAGGGACCTGTTAACCTTCCAAGAATCTCTAGATACCATTTACTTCTTTCTTCTGGAAATTTCAGGAATTTTTCTCCTGTTGTTTCTGTCTAAGCTCAAAAAGTAGCCCTTGAATTGTACAAGCAGCTCATGTCTGTCTTCACTTCTGTTAGTATATCTCTTGCATTCTTAGAGAAAACAAGTGCATCTGACCTGTAGCTTTTGTCTCTGAAGTTCAAGGTAATGAGATTAATGAACCACAGATACTGTCAAATTTAAGGGTGCAGTCAGTCCATCTGAGGACTTAGTAGACTTGTAGAAACCTTGTAGAACTGCATTGCTTTTTAATTTTATAGCTCTTCAGAAAATGAGTGTGTCTGAACACAGAGGTCATGTTCATCTTTGTGATGTAGTCACAGAGGAAGGGTTAAAATTACAAAGAGTGCCTGTTCTGATTTTATTATTTGATGTGAAATAAATGTGGAGTCATGCATTCTGCATAAATTAATTTTAAAAATACAATAACATTTAAGTGCTACACATACACCAAAAATGTAAACTACACATCATGCATAGGTCTTGAAAGGAGTGTTAATGCTTTACACTGGGAGTTACGTATTGGTAAAACAATTTGATTCTCAGGGTTTCTAGTATGTTTGGCATTTTAATGCTTTTATTTGTCTATCTTCGGTTGTTCTTATTAACTTTTCATCACAACTGTTCTCTCAGGTACTCCTCTCTATTTTAGCAAATTCTTATTTTCATGTTGCTACAAGATGTTTTATCTTAGATATCTGTGCTCAGTAATAATTTTCAGTACAGGATCCTCTCTTGAAGATTCCTTTTGGGCCCACAGAAAGTTCATGAAATATATGAGTTCCTCACCTACATTTTTTGGAACAATTTTGGTTGTTTGATTTCATCACGCTAGACCCCAGTCCCCTGAAGTCGTATGCATGTGCACTTAAGTTTCCTTACAGAGTTTGTCAGAGCATTTCACGCTGTGAATTATATTAGTTTCTCAGATGAGCAGAGACCTTTTATCTCAAGGAGTAGTCTTAAGTGGAGTACTGCCTGCACATGGAGTAATGCTGTCCAGTTGTTACCATGTGGAACTCAGCTATCACTTTAGGTGTTGAACGTGAGCACTCTTTCAACAACTGTATTTTTTCTAAACACTTCAAAATTGAAAATTACATTCCACTAAGTTAGTGACAGAGATGTGAGTCTCTAAGGCCTGAATTATTCTATTATTAGTATTACTATGTTTTGAGAATCAAGAGATGATAATAGAGATAAAATATAAGCTAATTAGAAGCATTTTTGATGGTAGCTTAAACAACTCTTTAGGAATTGTCCAAACCATTGAATTTTATGAGTTTTACCACAAGATCTGCTTCTTAAATTTAAATTAGTAATGTTAGTTAAAAATTGTGAAAATCTGTAAGTAGTGATTTCCCAACTAAGTTGTTGAGAGACTCTTAAAGATACTTTTCTTTATTAGATTATTCAAACCAGTATAAGGATAATGGTTAAATATTGAATTACGTTGCTGCATTCAATAATGTTTTGTTCTTTGTGAGAATCTTTTATCTAGACGTATGAAGCCATTTCTTTGAGAATTGAAGCGTTTTGTGTTTAGAGTCCATGAAAATTACATTTTGGAAAAATGGGAAGAACTCTTAAACGAAAATCTTATCCTCAAAAAAAAAGGAGTTGTTTTTTAGGACTATTTTTTTTTTTTGGTCTGGAACTGCTGTAGGAAATACTTGAATATATGTATTTGTTGTGGCTAAGCCTAGGAAATACAGTTCTTATGGTACCAGTTGCATTAGGAACTTCAGTATTAGTGCTTACAGAGAAGTAAGTACTTGTGTTACTAAAATGCAACAAGAACCTTAAACAGCCTTCCTCTTTTCCTCTAAACTGGATAATTCTGTTCAACACTTCCTTCCCAGGAAAGCAGATTTGCCCTATTCTGGGGCAAGGGGAGGGGGGATGTGTGTACAAAAAAGAATTTGTGCCTACTTAAAGCATCTGTTCTGTGCATTAATTGGATATCAGAATAAACTTTGTCTAATATCCAAACAGTACTTTTCACTACTTGCAATCATCTGTTTATTCAAGCTATTACTCCTAGCAGCTTCTGCCAACTGGGTTTTTTGAAAACAAATTATCTTCTGTGATTTCAGGGAATGCATGGAAACCTTTCCATGAAAGTTAACACGAACAGTTGGTGGCTTTGTTAATAGAGCTTGAAGAAACAGAAACAGCTTATCCTTACCATTTTGTTAGTCCAGACACCTAATTTTCCAGAGCTCCATAAAGATAGGTAGTGAAGGTCAAGCTTTATCTGAGATGGACATCTATATACTCAGTTCCCTTGAGGTAGTTACATGGGGTGGGCATGTACTGCTTCATCTGTTTCCTGTGCCTCTTCTATTCTTTGAAGCATACAAGTATCAGTAACAATGGTGAATATCAGTGACTGCTTTCACGGGATGCCTTCAGAGAGAATACAAGAGCCTTTGATCTGCTTACCTTTGAAGGCTGTGGTCCTTGGACTCCAGACAATGTCAGGAGCTTGCCTTTTTCTTTTAAGCCATGATTTGGCTTTCTAACTTGTTTTCCCTTTTTCTGGAGGAGTCCCATGAGTTTGTCTTTGAGCCTTAGTCTTTGGAAAGTCTTGGAGGCTTTCATCTGTTGTGCTGGAACACTTATATGTCTTTTTAGCTGGACTTGATGTAGCAGAAATGATACCAAAGTTGGAAGCTATACAAATCTGTAAGAATTTATTTTCTCAGAAAAACATGGTTGTAATAACTGAAACCAAGCAAACAGGCTTTTCTGGGTTGCATAATTTATTAATTAGCTCTGAACCCAGTAGCACTATGTAAACTGAAGGCAACGTGGGATTTGGGTCTCCATGTGATTTTATTTTTCTTGAAGATTGAGAACATGACATAGAATAAATTGGAACTGCTTTTGCTGTGTTTCTGAAAGCTGTGGGAGTAGAAGCTACTTTGGGGGACTGAAACAGGCAAGTTGTTTCTCAAAGAGTAAGAAGTAACCATCCACAGCTAACAGAAAAAAAATCAGCCAGGCTGAAGCAGAAGCACATAGGTATTTGGAGGACTGATAAAGTAGTCCTTCAGCTAAAAAGATACATTGATCTTTAAGAAGTAAGTCAAAGTCAGGGAGTGACAATATTGATTCAAAAATTTCACAGCTGGAAGAACTTTGAGCACTTTGCATTACTTTTAATAAGACAGAAGTGATAGGAGAAGAGACAAAGAAATGAGACACACCTGGATGTTCCCACTGCTAAGAGTTACATCAAAGAATAGTTCACGTTAAAAGGAATTGCAGGAGATCTATAGTTCAACCTTCTGCTCAAATCAGCTATGAGATTGGGTTGCTCAGGGCTTCATCCAGTTCGGTCTTGAAAACCTCCAAGAATGGAGATGGCACAACCTCTTTGGGAGCCTGTTCCACTGTTTGACTGTCATTAAGGTGGAAAAAGTTTCCCCTTGTCTCAACCTCTTTGGATTCAATTTGTGACTGTTGTCTCTTGTCCTCTAGCCATACATTGCTGTGAAGTGACTGGCTGCATCTTCTTGATAACCTCCTTTTAGATACTGGGGGCCCCGTTGTACACGCTGAAGTTATCTGTTCTCTAGCCTGGACATACCAAGTTCCCTCAGTTCTTATATGTACTTCAGCCCCCGACAATGTTGGTGTCCCTCCCTTGAGCTCGCTCCAACTTTTTTCCTGTCTTACGTGGGAGGTGTGTGCTTAAAACTGGTGAAATAAAAGGTGATTAATCACATCCCTTGATCTTCTGGCTACGCTACTACTAATACAGCCCAGGATACCGTTAGTTATCATCTCTACTTGTATGCCATGCTGCTGATTTGTGGCTAGCTTGCTGTCTACCAAGATTACCAGGTCATTTTTGGGCATAGCTGCTCCCCAGCCAGTTACCAGCCATATTGCTTCAGGGGGCTCTTGCTTCCTAAATTCAGATCTTTGCATGTGTCACTGTTGAATCTCAGAAGGTTCATGTTGGCCTGTTCCTCCTCCCTGTCTAGGTTCTATGAAACAGCAGCCATTCTCTTGACTGTATCAGTTGTGTTGTGTCATCACCTACTCCCACCCCGTTCAGTGTTACCTGCAAACTTGGTGAGATTGCACTCCTGGCCTAATCCAGGTGATGGATAAAGATGTTAAACAAATTCTAATACAGACTCCTACGGTATTCCACTTGTTATCAGCCACTACCATCTCAGCTTTACCATCAAACTGTTTTTATCGATGTTGTAGTTCACATATCTAGACTGAAGTACTAACTTGGCTATAAAAATACTGTGTGAAACAGTGCCAAAAGCCTTGCTGAAGTTGAGTTATATTTAATCTACTTGCTCTTTTTTTGTCCACAGCTCTGGTCATTTTATCATGGAATATAACTGGGTTGGCCAGAAATTATTTTGCCTTGGTAAATCCTCACTGACTGTTCCCAATCACCTTTTTCTCTTTCATGAGCCCAGAAATTTGTTCCAAGAGGACTTGTTTATGACCTTTGTGGGACTGAAATGAAGTTAACTGGTCTACAGTTCCTTGGCTTGTCCTTTTGCCCTTTTCTGAATATATAGGTGTGATATCTGCCTCTCTCCATGTGCCAGGGACCTCCCCCAATCTCTGTGACTTTTCAGAGATGGTAGTGAGCAGCCTCACTGTGACATTGGCCAACTTTGTCAGAACCTTTGAGTGTAGGCAAGCTGGCCTCTTCAATTTCTATGGGTTGAGTTCTTACAAGTAATCCCGGACTCAATCCTCACCTGCTGCTAGCAATTGTTCTCCTCTTTGAGTCCTTTTACTGATCATAGAGGCTTGGGAGACCTTGTCAGGGAAGACCGAAGCGAAAAAGGCGTAGTGTGGTGACCCTCTCTGTATCCACTGTTGATAAATCATCTGGTCTGTGTAGAAGCAGGTCTGTGTTTTCTTTCCTAACTTAATGTAGCGGTAAAATCTCGTCTTGTTGTCTTTGTCATCCCTTGCAAACATCAATTCTAGGTGAGCTTTTGGCTTTCCTGACACCATGCCTACATACTCAGGATTCCTGCCCCTTCTTGTGTCGCTGTATGCTGTTGTTTGGCCTTGTAGGTTTCTCATGAGTTGCCTGTGTAGCCATCCAGGCTCTATCACATGAACTGATATAGTAAAAGAACTGTTTAAAACTTTGGGAACAGTATGCTGGTGGCAAAATTTGAAGTCATGCCATTCTGAGTAGAATATAGTCAAGTTTGTAGAAACTTTGAGACCAAGCGTTGTACTTGAAATCAGGGTTGATTACACAAGATGTGAGGTCTTTCTGAAGAGAGCTACTGTGTTAATTAAAATATGATGAATTTTGTTTACTATATGTAATTTGGAGTCCATATCCAAATGACCAAATGAATTTAAGACTGGAAGCCTAACACAAGCATTGGTAACTGAAAAGAACATAGCCACTTCTTGAAAAGCCTTTCTTAAAAGGAATATATAACTTTCTTCAGTAAAAAAAACCCCAAAACCCAAAACTTCAGAAGTCATATGATGTGCTAACATGATATGTGCCATATCCATTGATTATCTCTAAAAGTATATAATATACTGGCCAAAAGTATTTTTGATAAAAATGTTCTAATGCTGAAACTTTCCAGATTAGAAAGAGAGTGTTTCTCCACAAACAAGCAAATGAATGAGAAGATTGAAGAAAAGAAAAAGGTAATTAAAGACCTCTCTGAGAGACTAGGGAATAATGAAAAAACCTGCAGAGAATTACAGGAGGAACTTGCAAAGGTAAGACAAAAGGCCTGTGGCACTCGTTTTTTAGGGTTTTTTTAAATGTACTGTGAACACAATCTCCATTTGCTGAGCTGTGGAAGAACTCTGCCATTGTGTTACTCTGATTTTACTTATATTAAGTATTTCTTTTTGTAAAACATGAGTAAATACAGCTAATACACTGGAGAAGCTAATTTGAAAATGTATTTTAAGTTATACACCATATATTTAACTGAAGAGTTATTTGTAGAAAAAAATTGTTTTGTTAAGTGCAGCTATGAGTAAAGAGTAACTTGTGTTTGCATTCCTAGCGAAGAAGGCAATTTGTAGATACAGATTATGATTCCTTGTGGAGAATGTTCTGTCTTTCTACCCAAGCTTTTTTCTTCTCCAAGCTTTGTTAGCTACCGTTGTAGGCTTGTTTCTTTCTATTTCACATAACATTTTGGTTTTAGTGCAAGCATCTGACTGTAAAAATTGCTTGAAAATTGCTTGTTTGAAGGTGACAAAGCAGAGGGATTTTTTTTTCCTGTTTTGGTGTGGATTTGGCATGTTGGATGCATTTTACTGGATTATTTCCTGAAACTTTTCTCCTTTGATATGACCAGTTGGAGCCTTTCCACTGTATCTACCCACCTCAACTTTGAATAACAATTTTGCCATCCTGTTGCATGGCGGCAGGTACAAAGCAAAGATCTTAGGATATCTAGAAAACATTCTCTCCTTCCGTTGTGTAGTAGCATTTGCAGTATTTCTATATTTAGCTAATGTAAACTTTTTTTGATACTGGCTTGCAAATTTCTTTCTCTCCCTTGGAGCTGTGAGTATGGAAGGTAAATATGGTCTGTTCCCTGCTGCTCACAGGCATTGCACTAATCAGTGAGCAGGAGCAGAGACCTGCATCAGAGGATCTTCAGACTTGTTGGTGTCTTCTGTTCAGTTGTTGCAGTTACTCCATACGTTGTCTTAGTGTTATCCACTTCCCAGACAGATTGGTAACTGATAAATTGAAGAAAATAAAATCAAACCCCCTCTTTCTTCTGGGAGAATCACAGCTTCCTCGCATGCATTAATGTATTAAAAGGCATTTGCTGGCCTCATTAACCTGAAATAGTCATCTTATCAGGCACAAAAGGAATACAAAGAGACAAAAGCAACTGTCTCATCTAACTACAGTCAGTAATGATTGCTATTTATTAATATAAAATACAATTCCAAACTGAAAAATTTCTACTAGGAGCCTTGAGCGCTTGCTAACTATCATGGTGATATGAGTTTTCCTTTTTGTTTTGTGTTCCTTAGTAAAATGTATGTTATACCTGAAAAGAATTCAGGACAAAACTCTGTTCATGATCAAGGTTTTTGGTAATGGCAACCGTATTAAAGGGTGTACTTAGAACATTACATTACTGAAAAGTAAAAAGCAGATAGACTGTCCCAGTTAAAAAAACTGTCTTATTCATCGAGCTCGTTGTTTTAATTGTTTTACTGGAATGATTTCAAACCACAAGACTGTCTTGAACAGGTAATAAAAATACTCATTTTCTGAGGAGTTGTATTAGTGGTCCCCTATGGGATTACATTTTTATCACCTTGGATGGCTTTGGTTTTTTTCTGAAGACTTTTGTATTTGTTTGGGAAGCAGGAGTGCCTGTGTGTGTGGTCTTGTTTACTCGGTCTGGACAGCCTTTTGTTATTTTTCTGCCTAAAATGAAAAAGCGGAAGACTCTAGCAGAAACTAAGTATAGATAACAGTTCATGTACTGTTGCTAGGCTTCCCTATACCCATACTAAAATTGTGTGAAAATGTCAGTGTGTTCTCTTCCTTTTATTTCTCCCTCCTGCTTTCTTGATCTATTCATTACTTTCTTGTATTTTATACTATTATTAGGCATCCTGAATATGTCCTTTTCACTCCAGTCTGATAATCTTATATTGGTTTCTCACTGTACTGCAACAATAGGAGTTAATGTTTTTGTTTGTAAAATACTTGGGAAATACAACCAAATCAGTGAAGGCTCTTTGTTTTTAGAGAAGCAGACTTATGCAGGAATTAAATACATTCTTTGGGAACTTTATATGAAAAAGAACTTTTTTTTTTTTTTTTAATGACTCAGTTGAATGTATAGTAAAGTAGTTATGCTGCTTTTAATTTTAAATATCAGCATGTGGCAGAAGTTTGCCAGAAATTTGCATGGATCAAATGTGATAGGATCTGTTGGTATCAAACAAAACTGCTTATGAATGTTCAGCATGAGCAGGGTCCCAAGATTTCCATTATGTTTTTCTGAGGAAATTGGTCTCAAGCTTGTCATTATTTCCAGCTAGGGTTTTTAGAAATTTTTAGCTTGAAGAATAGGAATTTGGAAGAATGGCCATTGTGATTCACAACTTGTTTTAAATTGGAACAGCCCCAGCTGTATTCCTGCCCCATGGAAAGAATAAGAGGTGTCTTTAGTAGTTTTAAAAGTTACTCTGGATATTTACATTTCTGGCACCTAGTAGTGGATGATCTTTAATTCTTAGTACCAGACAAGTGGGAGACGTTGAACCTTTATTTTATGAGAAATGTCTATTGAAATTTGGGGAACTTGCCAGTTCACCAGAATGCATATTTGGAAATTGAAGTCATTAAAAATATTGTGTTTTAGTATAAATTCCTTTAATTTGGAAGAACTGTGTATTCATTTCCTCCCTTTGGTATAGATACTATCAGGAGTAGCATAATTAGAGTATAAGTAGTGTAACAGATTAGACCCAGAGCCTGTCTTTTTCTGTGTGGCATATAAATCTTTTTCTTACAGCCATACATGCAGTCATGTGCTGTATACATCTCAGCTGTCTGTAATAGCCTTGTAGGTTTTCGTAAGCTGAAAGTCAGAACGGAAGGTTTGAGAATCTAGTTCCTGGACATAGGCATTAACCATTGTTTGTTAATGTAAGTGTCATAAGTATTGACTGAACAGACAATGAACAACCTGAAGATTGTGATTCTGTTCTGCAAATTCTATGGAGCAGAATCTGGTATTTAATAGCAAAGATGTAAATCTCATCTAGACGATTTATTGTGAAAGGAGGTTTTTCTTTCAGTTTAAAAAAACTGAGATGCAGTCTTCATTAATTTTGTGCTAATGGTTTTTAAATGTTGCATTACCTTCATTCTTGTTTTGCTTCCCTTAACTCAGGGTTGGAGTGTTTCTACCCAGATGCTACTTCTGTTATTGTCCTAATTTAAGATGACCAATCAGTCTAAAGCATATGCTTAAATGATCTTCTACAGAGAAACCAATTTTGTAATTTATTCTGGAAGTAGAGAGGTCACTCAAACTGTGATATCCCAGTGTTTGAAGACAGGCATCTAAAAAATGCTTTTAAAGTTGCCAGTTCTCAAAAAATTTTCTCTGACTAAAAAACCCCACAACAAACCCTAAAACCCAAAGAGATACTTCGTAACTTTCTATCCACCAAAAGGTTATTACAAATCTCTCTTTAGGAGACTAGAATTGTTCCATATAAAACTTGAGCATTTTTGATCAATTTTATTTCAGGTGATTAAAACTGAGACTTTAAATTTCTTGAGAAATTGTTATTTGATTTACACATGGCTAGACACTGTTTAAAGAACCCTCTGCAGACTTCGGAAAGATCTAGCTAATAGAAGAAAATGAAGAAGCTCTGTTCAGTATTCAATAGTTAGATAACATGAGCAAAAATAAATAGTAGCCTAAGGAGGGATCCTGTCAGTGAGGGTTTTGTTTTGTTTTTTATACTGCAATTTATGCTTGGTTGCTTAAAATTTGTGCCTCTATTCTGCTATACAGAACATCACTCACGTAAAACCCAGTTTTTGTTAACCGTGGAGTAGTCATTTGGAGCCTGTTTCTATAAATGCTTTGATTTGGTTTCCCCAAGGTCATACCTGTAAACATTCTAATGCTTTTACAAACAATTTACCCAAATGGTTTTCAAGGAGTGTCTGAACATGCTGCTTTTTTTTGTGGCTGTGTGGATAGTTCTGGCTTTGGCACTTGCTCTGCCATCACCAGATAGGATTTGTACTACAGACCGAGTGGGTGAAGTAGTCCATGTGCAAGAGAGCCACACAGGAACATCCCTGTAATGCAAATGAAGTAGAGAAAATTCCTCTTGGAATAATGGCACTTCGTTGCAGGACTGGACCTCAGTTCCCTGCATAATACTACTGGGGTTTTGATAAGTTAAGTTTGAAAAAGCCTCAAACTCCTGCCCACATGTTTATTTTTTAAACGTTATTGAACTTAAGATACACATGAACATTTGCAGCATCGGGTCATGTGGGCTATTCTGGAAGAGTGCTTAAGAGTTTGCATTTATTTTATTCAACAGTGGCTTTTGGAAAATGCTGAAAAATCAATGGGACTTCATTTCTGTCCTGGAACAGGTGATGGAATGATACCAAAATTGAATACTGGTGGTTAAGGAAAATATCTTGCAACCAAGGTAGTAGAGAATTGCCTAGATAAATGCAAATACTCTGCTTCTGGAAGATTAGCATAATTCTGACAGTGGGTGGAATAACTTTTATTAGTAGTATGTTTTCTTAATAATTCTGGTTATCTTTACAGATAAGGATACACATTTGGAAAAAATATTTTCTCCTGGTTGGAGCCTACAGTACTTGTAACGAAAAATACTTGGCTTCTATTTAATTTCCTTAAAAGGGTGGTTGTGTTTTAAAACTGATGGTTAACTAAATATGTTGCCAAACACAATTTTCTACCAAAAATTCTTTTGTCCTTAAGGGATGTTTTGTGATAATAGGAGCCTTCTTAAGGATATGAAGCTTGACATGGGGAAGCATTTTCTACGTTACAATTCAGCATACATTCTGAGTTCAGAAAGTATGACTTGTCTCCAATATTGCTTGGTTTCTAGCCTCCTATTCTGAATATTTTGTGAGGGAGGGAATTGTGTTTGGGGAGTATAGGAAATGCTTCTAATATATTTCAAGAATCTTAAATTCTTATGTGCTCATGCAAACTTCACAAGGAGTCTTTACCACTCATCTCAGGGACCTGGGATTCCTGAAGGCAGGTTCTACTGGTAAAGACTGAGGTGAAAAAGGCATTGAAAAGGCCTTTTCTGTGTTCTAGTCAGCAGATCCCCTGCCCCATTCAGCAGCAAGCCCACATTTTGCCTAGTCTTCCTTTTGCTGGTGATATACTTTAGGAAGCCTTTCCTGTTGCCCTTCATGTCCCTTTCCAGATTCAACTTCAGGTGGATTTTGGCTTTCCTAAGCATATCCTTCCATGCTTGGACAGGTTCTCTGTATTTATTCCAGGTCACCTATGCCTGCTTCCACCTCCTTTATGCTTCCTATTAATATATGAATATAGTCAGGAGCTCCTTGTGCACCCATACAGGCCTCCTGCTGCCTTTGATTTTCAAGGTAATTTTCAAATATCACCTCCAAGGTCAAGAATGGTCCATCCTGATGTGCAGGAAGTCAAGCAAAGTCAGCAGAAGGCTTACCTTACAAGTGTTTAACCTGTTTCTAGTAACGTGATCTGGAAAGCAAGCTCTCTTTAAGTAAAGGCTTTAGCACTTTGTCATCTGATTTCCCCTTTGAAGTAATCTAGGGAACACTCACACCAGTACCTTTCCAGTAGTTCTACAAGAATGGCGTCCTCTAACACAAATATGATGATGAATGGAGTTGCTGAGAGGGAAATAATCTCATCTCCTGGAATAGTTGGATCTGGCAGAAGATACCTTTCAGCAGCTGCAATTGATTATGTTTGACTTCTACACTTCTGGACTCCATTTTCCTTTCAAAGTAAAGAGTTATGTATACTTGCTGTGTTTGTTCAGACTGAAGAAAAGAAAACTAAGGGAGTTACTGCTACTGCCATCAACTGTCAAATGGGTGCTTATGGAGAAGACAGAGCTACACTCTTCTTAGAACTGTGCAGTAAAAATATGAGAGAAAGCAGAAGTTTGAGAAGGGGAAATTATAATTACCTGTAAGGGCAAAAAAACCCTTCACAGTGAGGATTGTGAGACTTGGAGCAAGTTGCCTGAAGGGGTTGTTGAAACCCCATCCTTAGGGATACTCAAAACTTGACTGGACAAGGCTCTGAGCAACCTAACCTGACTTCTAGCGTGGCCCTGCTTTGAATGGGGAGTGGGACCAGATGACCTCCAGGTTAAATTATTCCATGTTTTTATGACTTGACACGTTCTTACTAGATAACTGTCAGTGAGACTAGAAACTAGATCTTTATGTTTGGACTTTTAAACTGTATCTGGATTTCTAGCACTGCAGTTTACAGTATCTTTCTTCAACTTCTGAATTTCTGATAATAGGTACAGTCACTGAAAATGGGAATTAGAAAGGAAAGATACTAAATACTTTGCAGCTGATGTGTAGAGAAATGGGCTAGTCTAAGGAATTCCCTTTTGATCTTTATTGCTGTTGAAAAAGAGACTGAAATTGGCTTAGGGAGTGTAGATGCAGTTAGCAAATAAAGCACAGAGAAATGGTGAAGGCTGAATAGACTGGAATATACTGACTAAATTGTGGTAAATTAACTAAACCAAATGAAAAAATTGGATGAGGAGACTGAAAAAAATTCTCACATTTGACTTTTCCATGGTAAAAGGTTTTTCTGAGAAGATTTAGTCTGACCTTCTCTGTGCTGGAGTGGTTTACGTAAAAAGAGTACTTATTTTATTGTGGTACTGATCATATTGTTATATTTTCTTATTTCTAACATGTGAGGTCTTTGAGATGATATCAGTACATGAGAGTAAATTATTTTAATGTGTTTGCATCCCATAAAATATTTTTACTGGAGCTCAGCAATTACAAGTTCTATTTATATAGATAATTTTATGGAGTAAGAATTAAAATTTAGTTACTGTTGAATATATAGAAGAGGTTTGGAAATTCTTTATGAAGTGTAGTACAAACTCTCACACAAGGAATGTTGTGTAAATGCTACAGGGGACCTAACACTGAAATACACATATGAATAATATATTCATTGATATACAGTACATATAATTAAAATTGAAAGAGTAAAGCAAATTTATAAAATATTTAAACTGAATAATGAAGAACACTGCTGAGAATTAAATGCATTTCTTGGTTTTTTAGCCTGACAGTTATATGCTACCAGTAGTAGCAGTTTTCCTTGGGAGGAAATTTCCCACACTTGAGAAATTGACTGGATCCTTACACATGCAATGAAGCATAACTAAAGCAATAGTTTGTAGATATGATAGAAAACAGTAGGATTTTTCTCAATACAAAAAGGGTAACTTACCATCACCAAGTAGAAAAGGAAGTTACTCAAATAGGTGTTAGAATTTAGAATAAAAATAAATTGAGTAATTAAAGGTAATGAGACATCTTTGAGCATAATATTTATCATAAGAAAATCGTGAAGTCCTTTAAACCTAGTTTCCTCTTGCTTTGGGTGGGGAGGGGTTGTTTGAGTGGGTGTTTTTTTTCTGTTTGTTTTCTAAACTGCTGAGATGTATTACTTTTTGTTAGTCAGCTGCTAAAATCGTACATTTCTTTGAGAAGTCACAACTATATATGTCCAAGAGGACTTTGGTTTTGTCTGGAAGTACAGATGCATATTTTTGAAAACTGCAGGTTTTAATATCAGATATAAATTGAAGGAATGATTTGATATATTCTTTCTATTGTGGTGATTAAAAAATCTGTGGTAAATACCTTTCTGCCCTCAGAATAAAGCCACTGTCTTGATTTGAACAACAGTCTGCACTTAGTGAACAGCTTTCTTTAAGAGAAGTCAGTTATAGGAGCTGAAGGACTCTGCTGCTTTATATTCCATACATAAGGAGGAGTTTTTGATGTTGAAGAAATCACTATCAAGCATGGAAGATACTAACAACTAAAGTAGGCAGGTTTGCAGTGAGAATAGGTGTGGGATTTGACTGAATGCCAAATCATGAATTTCTAGCCTGTCTGCCAGTAGTTTGGTGTCTTTCTGGATGCCCTTGCAGGGTATAACAATAGATTTCGTTGCTTGCATAGTTGGTCAGCAGTTAATTAATGTTCAGTAAGATATTTTTGAAGCAGAAGAAGATCAAGACTAGGTTTTAGTGCAACCATTTTTTCTTTTTCTTTTGACTACCTGAAGCCTTTAGTTCTATTTTAAGTGTGTTTCAGGGTTCTGTGTTACTTATTTGCGATGTCTTGCTAGGTCTCTTGGCTCAAGAAAAGGAGTAATAAGAAATATAGCAGGAATTTTAAATTTAAGGAGGAACAAAAATACCATTGTCATCTGTATTTCTTTTGTTTACTATTTTAAAGGGTTTCTTTTTTTCCTCTCTTGTCTTGTCTGTATCTCCTGTCAAATAAAGGCCAAGAAACACCAGGTCTTTCTAACAGAGACGTATGAAAACAACATGAGAGAGCTGGAGTTACTCTTGGACAGCTTTGCTATGTCAGGCCAGCGGACAGCAGGTTAGTTGAAGGTATAAAATGACAGATGCATCTGTCAATGTTCCAAAGTCACTACATTGTGGGAATTCTGCAGATGCCTCTTGCATTCCCTCTTCTCAACATGCTTTGATTTGATGACATGATAAGAGCAGTTCTCACAGCAGTCAAATGGCCTTGCTAGCTGAGAAAGGGTGACGGAATGTGGACCTACTGTTGTCAGCCCAGAGCTTGATTTACAAATGCTGGTGTGTATATGATCGGTCAGAAAAGGGCTCACTTGCTGTGCTCTAAATCCAACTGAGAAAAAAGTCCTTACAGTATACCTGCAAAGGGAACAGATGTTTTGCCTGAACTGAGCCAAATTCTGAGGCAACCTTCAGCAACTTAAAGGTCATATATGCAAAAAGGTTGTGTAGGACACATGATATAACACAATACTTTTTACTGTTGATTGTGTACTAGTACTATATTGCTCTATTCATTTGATCTGGTACAGAATAAATATTTCTTTGTTTTCATTAATTATAAGTCAGTGGTTGTCACTCTGTTACCTGGTTTTTATGTACAATTATTGTATCAATCTCAACAAAATGCTGCCTGCTTAAACATTTGAAATAGTGGCTAACATAAACAAGCTGAACTTTAACATCAAAGCTAGTAATTTTTTTAAAGGTGAAAATAGTACACTTTTAAAAATCTTCAATTAAAACTGTTTATAAAAGTTTTCTCTATGTGGTTCCTGTTAGAAAATCACAGACTAGAAACAAAATGCTTCCAACTTACAGTACAAGTAAACTGGAAGAAAACAGGTAAAATGTTGCTTAAAGAGCAAATGGGTTTATTTTATATAAATTGTGATGATACATTTCTGCACGTTTTAACAGCGCTAGACATTAATGGGTTGTATAACACCTTTAAATGAAGATGCATTTTTTTGTATCTTCACAAAAAGATTTTTTTTTTTAAGGCCTGTTACTGTTAAAATTGAATAAAGGACCTTCTTGAGATTTCTGTTGTCCTTAAAAGCCTAGCCTTGAACCTGTGATGCATTGATTTCCTCGCATGGGCTGTATGATTTTTTTATTTGGGAACTGGTATCAGTTTTATTCTGTAATTATAAATGCAATTACTGTGGGTAATACCTGTACGATTACTGTAGATATGTCAGACTGAAAAGCTCTTCAAAACTGTATGTTTTCCCCGATCTTGCAAAGTTCCACATGCCCAGAGGGGCTTCAGGAATTCTAGGGGGAGCTGGATGCTGCTGCCGAACTGCACTTTCCAAAGCAGTAATTGTCTTTTGGGTAGGGTTTCTGTTCTCCCTAGTGGTAAACCTTGGCAGAAAACAGCTTTGACCTGTTTCTATAATATCAGGGATTCAGTAAAAGTATCTTCAGTATTAATTTGCTTTGTTTAAGGTAAACTTTGAAAGATCTTATTTAAAGAGATCTTTTTTTTTTTTAAGCTTCAGCATCTCTGCAGAGGCTCAGTTGAGGCAGAAGGTGAAATTAGCTCTGCTATAGATTGAGCCTTTACAGCTAATATTAAAATGGACATTGACTAAGACATTTGTTCTACGTATTTACTACACTTCTAAGTGTGAAACTTAAATTTTTAATGCTGTTGCCTTACTGTTGTACTTAGGAATTTATTACATAACAGTATTTCTTTCAATTTTCAAAAAGATGTTTTATGTAATCATATTTGAAATTCAAATGCCTAGGTGCCAATAAAAGTAAAAATCTTAAATAAATCTTTGTAGTCTAATTAGCAGATGAGGGGCTACATGAGCCACAGCTGGCTGGGCAGTCTTTCTTTCTTGTTTGTGTTTTTAACTTTCAATGCAAGTGGTTGAGAGATCTACTTTAAAATCTGTCAATATTAAAGGTCCAGCCCCTTCATTTAAGTGCTTATTGGGCTGTGATTATTGGGCTATACAAGAAAAAGAACACTTTATATTTTTAAAGATTAAAAACCTGAAGTATTTTAAAAAGTTATTTTTTTCTTTATACATTCCAAATTAACAAGCATAAATACATGTCTTCTCCTTTTTAAGTGACCTTTATAAATTTCCACACCATTGTTATTCTGATTGGGCATTTTGCATGATCTCAGTTTGTCCTGTTCAGTTTATCATATTTTGCAGTTATTCAGCAAACTCAGGGAAGTTTGTCTTCATTTCAGGAAAAAAAAAATTGTGGTTCTAGCAATCTGAAAAAAAAGTGAACGGCATATGAAGTGCTAAGAGTGTTAGCTGCTTTGAGTTAGTGTTACTGTTTAATGCAGGCCACCAGTAGTGTTTTGTTCAAAAATCTAAAACACAGCACCATATGAGCTGCTATGAAGAAAATTAACTCTATCCTAGCCAAGCCCAGTACCGTTAGTAGAAAGTCTGAAGCAGCAGGTTTAAGCGTTTACTCACTTGTATACCTCCCGTCAGACTCCTATTGAGCCTGGCTTTTTCCCAGAATCCTTCCCTCAAACTCTTAGGTGATACTGGGCAAATGTATCAAATACTGGGGTTTGTTTTCCTCATTGCTGAAGTAGGGCCTCTCCAGCAAGAGAGTGCCATTTGGATTAGGTTGCATGTCTCCTGCATAGTAGTATGAAGACAGACAATATTTGGCCAGTATTAAAGCCATAGGCTTGTTTTCAGCTAGTGCAGGAAGGCAGAATCTGGTATTTCTGTTGGCAGACTGGGCTGCCTAGAAAATAGGGTTGCAGCAAAGGCAAGGAATGACAGCCTGGGAAGTTTACTAGCAAAAGTCTGGTTTTGGCAAACATGATGTAAATTAAGATAGTTCAGAGGCATGTTTCAGTGACAGCATTGCAGTTTGGGACTTTAAAAATTAAGATATATTACTTAGACAGCTTGTTGAAAATTGTGGGATGGAAGACAACCTCTAGATTGACTGAATAGGTATTATTTTAAGCTGAATAAGAATTGTTAGTTACAGCTTCTCTAGAGCTGGAAGTATGGAAGAATAGTACTTTCTTTTTTCTGTGCAACAAGATCACTGCAAAATGTTCCTACAATGAGTAGTAGTGAGAAGTCACTCTTACTTTTTTTACTTTTACTCAATTACAATTGAGAAGACAGGACTGGAGCCTTGTGCATCCTTACATATAGCTGTGGTTAAGTGATAGAAATGATAGTAAGGTGTTACTATTCTCTTTCTTAAATATGGAATCTAAACTTCTCACAAAAGGTCAGATTTTATGAATTCTTCTTAGGTTGATTCTAAGTGTCACCTTGCTATTTGGGACATCTCTAGGACTCAGAGTTTTGGTTAAGGGCACTGGAGTCTCATTAAGATTTTGCTTTTCCCTGATTCTGTAGACCTTTAGAAACTGTGGTAAATAGGTGTCCACCGGAGTGGCTGATAGGACAGACCAGAAGTCTCTCACTGGGACGTGCATTCTTTTTAAATTTACTTGTGTGCTGTAGAGCAGATCTCGCTCCTGTTACTGAAAGCAATCTTGCAAACCTGCATTGGTTTGACTAGGTGTGACTTTGGCAGTAACAGTTAGCTGGCAAGTCAAAGTGAAAAGTTAGTGTCCAATCTGAATAGTACTCTATGCTTTCTGGTATTATCAAAGGGTTGGGAGAGAAGAGGCTAATTGAAAAAAAATGCTGAACAGCTTTCTGACTTGTGCATATGTGTAAGTTTTCCACTGACTACCATTGTTGCATTATGTATAGTCTACAGGACAAATCTATCATTTTTGTATAATGCTTTGAGTAGAATATCATGCTTACAGTGCTAACCATATGATTCTTAAAAAAAAAAACCAAACAACCTGCAAGTCTGTTAGTGCGCCTCCTCTAGCTGACAAAGTTTTATGGAGAGCCAAAGAAAAGGCTTAGAGTTTAGTATCTGACTTGACTTTATGAGCCACCCTAGGTAAATTGCTTAGTGACACTCATATTTCAGAGGTGATAAACACCTGTATCATCATTTAGTTCTGCTGGGAGTTCTGATTGTTTGGCCTCTGGAGTTCAAATGCCACTGATTTTTTAATTTCTTTTGCAAAATAAGGGTGCTATTAGCATTGGTAAAGTTAGTTTTGCTTATAGAACATGTTAAGACTCATGAAAACGATGAACTATAATTTGTTACAAAACAAGTTTATAAATGCTGCATACTAATATAAATAATACTGAGCAGAAGAATCTGTCAATAACCTGGTATTTTGCTGTAACACCAGAATAAAATTAATAGTTTGTTCTTGGAAATTTAATATCAGCTGATGTCTTGTGACCTCTTGATCAATACGGTGGTGTTTTGCTTTCTTAGCACATTGTACTATGGGCTTTGGAATGCTCAAGCTTGTTCATGTGTCCCTAATTAAGGCAACCAGATCAGAAGTCTCAGTCTAAAGGTTTAATAAATAAGTGTAGTGTGTACATAATGGATATATCAGCTTTAAGATTTATAATTGAAACATTATGTAGAAGTCTGCAGACAGATAATAAATTTTTTTTATTATTTCCTTTGGAATGAAATTCAAGATCATTTAAAAGGTTTTTAAGGTCTCTCCAAGCATAACATAGTCATGTGATCTTTGGCTTGGTAAAGCTTTGAGTAAATGAAGTACTGCATTATAATATGCATGCTTAGTCACAACAGCAAAATAATGTCAGGAAAAGTGTAACATACTTAACTTTCAGGCAACATGTTTTTCGAAGTGTGTTATTGTGTGGTTTTAAAGTTGGCTGGTCTGACCACAGTAGAAATTATATGTGAGACTGCATACCAAATACATTAGGTAGAAATGTAATCCAGAATTTACAGTTCTGTATCTTGTATTAAAGCTTTTATACAAATGTCTTTCAGCTGCATTTGCTGTGAAAGTATGCCTATTCAGCTGCATCTCTTGTGGCAAACAAGGCTGCTGTTCAGTGTTATGTATTGTCACTGAAGCCCTAACTAATTTTAATACCTCTCATCCAGAGTGAGTAGTTTTCTCTCTGTGGCTTTAAGGCTTAATTTTCATTCTGTATTTTTCTTCAGGCGCTTGTGAGGACAAAGATAAACCTCCGAGCCTCTCTGTCCTTGAGACTTTGAGGTGTACCTTGACAGCTTACCAGAACAAGCTGGAAGATATGTCTAATGAGGTAACACTTGCACTGTTTGGCTCTATACGTATCGCCTTCGGCCTGCAGCAGTACATACGCTTTGCTTGTAAAAAAGGTCAGAAGAGGGGGAGTGTTGAGTTGACAGCTTCACATATACCCAAAGAAATAATCTCTGTCACTACTATTTCTTTAAGCTTGCCCTACAGTGAAGTTTCACTTACATTTGGGGGCACAGGGAGAAGAGTTTTTTTCTTTTTTTCTTTTTAGTTTGATTTGGTTTTGCTTTCTTATTAAACCTGTTGGGGTTATTATTTTCAGTAAACATTCGGGGAAAACGAGCCATTCCTACCTAGGATTTCAGTTAAAAGGTGATGATTTGAGAGTTGGGCAGTGTATATCACAATATTCCTAAATATGCAACACTTGAGCCTGAACAGTCGTTGGTATCTGTTATGTAAATGTGCATGCCCTTGTACATTTAAAAAGTGGCATAATTTTCTGACATGAGTGTGTTCATGATGAAATCTCTTCTGGTGCTATTTCAAGGTCTTTTCAAGTAAAATAGGGCCATGAAAATACTTTCTTTAAGTTATCTAAGACAATAATGGAAATATTTAATTTTGGAAGTCTTACCCTTGAAAAAAATCAAATGTTTTCCATGCAGTCCTACTGGCCTTTTATTTCACTGACTGAAAAGTCACAATCTTGCATTTATTTTCTCATTTGTATTGCTAATGCGATTAAACTAATCCTCTTGGGTATAAATGTTTTATGAATTTGTGGCTTTAAAGCTTGTAGAGAGAAGTTAGCTGCACGGTTAAAGTTTTCTGTACAAACTTGTAATTAGCTTAACTTTGGATAAAATTGGCAAATGCAGAAAGGCAAGGTGTGATAAGATTGTAAAAATGCCAGTACTGTTTTTTCATCTCTAGGTTTTGTCTTTTGTTTTGACAAATGCATAGTCTAGCTAGTCACTCACAACGTTTCAAAAAAAAAAAAAAGAAAGAAAAAAAAATCCAGAGGAAAAGTATATCAGCTTTTCCTCTTTTATTGGGGAAAGAATGGTCTCCCACAAGACCTTTGAGTTTGTTCAACGGGTGCAAAAATAAGTGACCATGGAAACAATTATACTTTTGTAAACAGCAAGCACTGTTAGGTCTCTCCCAGTGAGATAAGAGAACCAATGTGTATAGTCATTATGAAACTCTTCTGAGACCCAAGTCTGGAAGCTGCAGAGTAACTAGGAACATATTACCCACAGCGAATTGTTATTTGGGAGGAGGAGTGTCACGTGATAGGCAGCACAGTTGAAAAGTCGACTCAGCAGGCTTTGGCTTAGTGATGTGCTTTGTTGTGAAACTGTGCCAGAGACAGCAGTGGGGAGACCAAGGGGGTGGCTGCTAAGAAAGCAAAGAGAGTATTCTGACAGAAAGAAGAATGAACTGTCAAGGAAAATAAATCGCAAGCAGAGCAGGACCAACAGATGACCTGCCACAAGACTTCCCAGTAGGACTGCGTGTGACTGACCCCGAAGTTGTCATATGGAGCCAGAGATCACCAAGCACCTTCATGGTGCACAGAAAGGGCAGCGCTCTGTCCTTCTTGATTACCCCCACCCCCATAGATAACACTGCTTTTGGCTTTTTATATATTAGATATGTTTAGTAATAAAACTTTTTAATAATACAATAATGCACATAGGGACTATGAAGGGCACTGTGCAATAAAACCAGGATGTTTTAATACACAGCAGTAAGGGTTTAGTTTTGAGTAATTATGTAGTGGTTCTTTTTATAGAGAGATTTTCAACAAGACCCTGCGTACTGATGGAGGTATTAATACATGCGTACACCTGTATGCATACATGAAATATGCTGGTAAACTTGTCATGTGTCACCTTTAAACTACTGTGTTAAACATTAGATTAAACAATCTTGTTCATTTATGTAACTGAAAGGTGTATAAGTGTTTTGGTTTTGACAGATAACAAGCTTTTGACTTTTTGTATAGTACAGAGGCTAGAATATGTTTGGGGAGAGAGAGAAGGCTAGTAAACCAACAAAAGGACTGGAAATATTCCAGTAGCATTTTGTAATTTACTGTAATTATTTCTAAGGGTTCTGCCAGGTCTTCTGATTTGAGATCAAACAAAAATATGATTTGCAAAATAATTTGTAAATTTTGTAAATGGGATATTTTAGTTCTGAGTTGCTCCTTAATGCTCAAGTGCTGGCAGTAACCTGCACTATAATACATTTCTATTTGATGATTTTTTTCAGACATTTATATTGCTAATGTCATCATCAGGTAATGAAAGACAGAGATTATAATGATGTGTTGTTATCTTTTCTGAAAGTGTAAAGTGAAGGTAATACACATTATGGCCATGAGCTACCTCTGAGGTGGTTGCTTGTAACACCACAAACAGTTCAGTAGTCACCGTGCCTCTCTGGAACATTACTGCTTTTTATGGGTATGTGAGTACTATTCAGTGCTCAGTAAAAAGTAGAGACCATGCTTGTAGCTGGACAATTTCTGCAAATGGCCACTGACTTTGAAAACTGGTTTTCTCAAACCACTCCCCCAGATCATAATCTGAATTTATTACATTTTCACATGCATTTCAAAGTCTGTGTTTTTGTCAGATATTTTGAAACTTAATGGAAAAGTTAATAGTGGACTCAGTTTGGGATTCTGCCACTGCTAGTTATCTTAAATGATTATAAAAGAGTTATTTAGTGCTTTTGTAATGGTACATTATTTAGATTGTATGGAGTATAAATATTGTCAGAGGAATTGAAAACAATTTTTTTTTTTTTGCATTTATATACAAAATTCTTCCTTTATATTGAAGTGATTATGTAGCCTTTCTGTTAAAGCCTGTTTTACCCCTGTGTTTTTCACAGCTTGGGAAAATGAGGCCTTTGTGTGAAAAGATGACAAAAGAACTTGAGATATCCAAAGAGAAAATGTTTGCTTTAAGTCAAGACCTTAAGGTATGGTTTCATGAACTTAACATAAAATGTGAAAGTTCTGCAAAAAGTGTCTTTCTGGATTTAGGTTATCTTTTTTCTTATCAGAATAAGTCCCTGTATCATTGTATTCTGTTGAGCAGACTAGTTTATGTTGCAAGCTTGTGTGAAGCCATGCTGCTTTATTCTAGTTACCACCTTAGACTACATAACTGATCATTTCAATGATTACACTTCTGAAATAATTTGAAATAGTTTTATCAATTTGCAAATTATTGTTTTATATTGAAATCAGCATCAATAATTTTTTTCTCTTAACTCTTTTCTCAAGAAAAGGAGAAGATAATTTAATTACCTCTGTTCATCTCTAAGCACATTTTATTAAAGATGTCCTTTCCTTTGTTAATTTTTTGTTTGTTCATCAGACAAGTTAATGCATGTATGAAGTGTCAGGTCATCCTTGACAGTTGTACAATGTGCATGCAGCCCAAAATTTCTTAGAGCAAAAACTACCTCAGAGCTCATAAAAACACTTGAGAACTCTTTTCCTTTAGTTTCTGAACAAGAAATTTTTTTTGTCTCTGTTTTTGGCTGACACACCACTTTTGTAATGTCCTGTCTGGTTACATCAGTGGCCAAGGGAGTGAGGAAGTCCTGAGGTCGTGGTTATACTTAATCTCCCAACTGGCAGTGTATTATATTACTGCCAAAATAGAATGTCTCTACTCCCAGCGTTTCTCAGATTTTTTTGCTGGGGATATGCTGCTTTGTCATTTCAGTTTAGTCACAGATCCTTCTGCAACACTCATTGAATCTTCATATTAATAGATATTTGCACATGATCTCCTGTCATCTCATCTGAACTTTATTTACTAATTTATATTCAGATGACTTAAAACTTCTGCTTCTGTTGCAGCACATTTGTAAGGCACCTAAAAATTTTGCAACCCATTGCAACAGATACTTGTATTCTTCATGCAAAAACCAAATTTGCTACATACAGAGGGTGCTGGTTTTTATGCAGTACACCAGTTTCTGATCTCTTTAAATTTTTGGTAATAAAATTGTATACGTGAGTGAAAACTAGATCCAGTCTGAAAATGTTTCTGTTAGAAATTTAACATTGCTTTAATCTTTTAATATTTTCATTAAGAAGAATAAAATAGTCATTGTCTGATAAATTTGGGAGTATCTTTCCTATTCTGTTTCTTATATAAGCAGCTATGATTTTATGAAAAACAAACAATGCTTTCAGTTTCACCTGTAGCAAACTTCAGCAGTGCTGGAAGTCCAGTGCTTGTAGGAGAGGAAAGCATGTGTACCTGTCCACTCCATCTGAGCAATCTTTTGGCTGAAAGGGGGTAGTGTATTAAGTTCTTTGTTTACCTTGTGAGATTTGGTACTGGTAACATAATGATTGTATTTATGTCCATTTCTGATTGTTAGTTTCTTCCCATGGTCAAACCTCCAAAGAGAGTCCTCACATCTTTTTATCATGCACTTTTACCAAATTTTTTCATCTTAATTAAAGAATACAGTGGGTAACAAGAGCTGTCTGTGTTGCCCACTGACTCAGCTGTAATGAATCAGAGATTTACTTATGAAAATAACATATCATTTCACTAGCTCTGAGAGCTTCCCACTCTGCAGAGGATAACTTGCGTTCATGCATTCTGCATCTCAGTTGTGGGGGTAGAGGGGATTCTGAAGGTCATTGCATCATGGAACTTTTAACTCAGAGATGGATTTCTGATGCTGTCTACTTACAAGTTGTGGAGAAGGACTATTGTCAATTTTGGAATTCTGTTATTTACAAGATACAGTCAGCTTAGCCTGGAGTCTTCTGAAAACATGTGGCTGGCTATATGACCGTTCACTTCCTCAGATGCTGAGCACTGGAGTAAGGTAACATTTTATAGAGTAAAATTCTTACCAGCTTTTCTGTTCCATGCCTCTGTTATACAGGAAGCTCAGGATAACCTGGCTGATGCCAATAAAGAGTTAAATCATCTACATACTGAGTGTGCATACAAAGAGACTTTAATGGGAACTTTAAAAATGGAACTACAGAATGTACGGCAATGCTGGGAGAAGGAGAAAGTACATGCCACAGAATCTGAAAATGAAATCCAGAAGCTTACCAGGGCTTACCAGAAGGATATGGAGGTATTACCAGAGACAAGATGACTGTCAAAAAGAGTCTTTATTTAATCTCAGCTTTATACATTTACATACATCAGATGGTTACTCTTAGCCTTAACAGATTTACCCCCAAATATGATTTTAAGATATGTATTTTGAAATATGTATTTAGTATCTACAAGATCTCAGGACATATTGGTGCTCCTTCCTTCTATATCAGAACTAATAGCTTATCCCTTCCAGTATTTTGAATTTTTGAACAACTGAGTTTATTTAAAGAGCTACACCTGGTGAACAATTACTTCCTTCTTTCAAATTGAATGTTAACAAAAATGTTTTACAATTGGAACATACAATAGTATCATCATCGTGTGTCGTTAATTACTGATTCCCATGGCAGTTGATAGATAGCAAATAGCAAATGTGGAATTGAGGTAGTTTTGCCTGCATGCCGCAAAACCTAGAAATTCTTATTTGTGACCTGTTAGCTCATTGTGGTGTCCTATATGTGGGAATTGCTTCACAAAGTCTTATTTCAGAACTATTATCTCTCTCCTTATATTTGTTTACAGATCTTAATTTTGTTGCTTTTTCCCCCCAAAAAAGCAGTTCTGTATTAGCAATGATATTCTTTATCATAGTTGTTGTGCATATTGAGCTCATTACTTCCACAAATTTGGACATGGATGCCAACTGAATAAAAAAGAAACATTCTTTCCACCTCTTTTACAGTCTGGTATTTAAATAGTGTCCACATGAAGCAGCTGGAATTGTTATACACATCCGATAATGATTAAAGTGAAGGAAACTAGAAGCCTGGCTATATTGTAAAGTCAGCATGTCTACAACACTGTGGTTGCATTCAACATGTGTGAATTGATTTTGAGTCTTGGGATCCCTTTTTTCACACCAAATGGATAATCATCATCCTTGGTTTATCATAGCTCAAGCAAAAATGTACTGAGGGTGACACACTGGATTTTCCTTGGAGAATTAAGAGATCTGCTAGAAACAAACTAACCTAAATACAATTTTCTTATTGCCTAAAACACTAAGAAATAATGTGAGAAAAAGCACCTAAGTATAATGGAAAGGGCTCAGAAAAAATATAGTTCCCCATGTCGGTCATTCACAATTTCTTAATGTAAAGCCTCATCCAGGGTCCCCAGAAAACGATGGGAGACTTTACAGTGGTTTTCTGACTTTGAATAAAGGCTCTGTTTCTTGTGGCTTTTGAGGTGCAGCTTTCTATTGTTGTCTTAATCAAAGTTGCTATGTTGCATATGTATACTGAAAGGATGAAGGCTGGAATTTCTGTTGCATGCTATTGTTGCCAAAGTTTATTTAAAACTGGCATCAATTTATTGTACTACTCACTAAAATCAGTGTAAATGAATGAGGCGTGGCTTGTGGAATTTAACCCATGAAGCTCTAAGCCTATTTTGTCTAGCTATTTAGTCATACATAATCCATGTAAAAAGAATTTTTAAAAGACTTTAGAGTGATAGTTGTATTAGCAGTGTGTTGTGCTGCTAAGCCAGTTGGACAATTTTCTGCATGCTATGCAGATATTGGAGGTGGGTACAATAAGAATGTATGTGAAAGTATTAACATGAATGGTTAAATTGCATCTACTGGTAGCACGGAAGTTTTTATCTGTATCAGGTCATGGTTGTGACTTCTGCAGGATTGGGTTTTCTTTATTTATATACTGTGTCTAATTAGACAAATTTTGTAAAAAATGTTTTCTTCCTCTGGCTTTAATATGTATGACTGCAAATATTAACAAGGAACTAAGGAATTTTGAAAAGGTTTGAGAACGAGCTTTGTGTTTTTTTCTCTGCTGTGTGCAGCTCACTTTATTATACATATGATGCATCTCTTCGGATTCTAACATTGTTCAGTTACAACAGTTTATTTTTCGTTCTGTCTCAGGACAAGCTAACCTTCCTCCATAGCTTATACCAGCGTTTGGTAGCAGGCTGTGTGCTTATAAAACAACCAGAAGGCATCCTGGATAGATTCTCTTGGTCTGAGCTTTGTGCAGTCTTGCAGGAGAATGTTGATGCCCTGATCTTAGACCTCAGCAGGGCTAATGAGAAGGTAAGTGTCCTTAGGCACCAGCTACCTCTATTAAATTCAGTGACATTTGTCCACATCACAGTATCATTAAAAAGGACTGACATTCATCTTATTTCAAAAAGAATTTGGACGTTAATAATTCAATACCATTAATTATGGCTTGTCTACAACTCAGTTTGATGCCATTGCTGTGGGCATGTAAATGTGACTGAAGTCTGTATGAAGTCTCTAAGCTCCACTTCCTGTGCAGGACATGCTAATAGTACCAGCCAATATTAGCCACAGGGACCTAATTAAAAGAAAATAAATTAATCTTACTGATGAAGCAATTCAAAGAACTTAGTCATTTACACTAATAAAGCAAGTCTTTATTTTAGCATAAAACAGAAATGCAATGCACTTACTCCAGGAACATCATCTTTAAATTAAATGTTTATGATTCAGAGGTACTATCTGAAAAATGCCAGTGTGGGTTTTTGTTTAATTGTAACTTTTAGATTATGAAATTTGTATTCAGAAATACAACAGAAAATACTTGTTTTTATAAAACATGTCAGTATTTGTTTAAGGGAGAAGCTGTACTTTTCTGAATTATTTTAGTCTGAATAAGCTTATGTGGCCTTTCTCCCCAGAAATCCCCGTGGTTTTAGGAATGGAAACACCTCTTTGTAAATAACTTAAACTGGTTCCACAGACTGACATATGCCAGTCTTTAGGATTTCAGTTCATGTTCTGGCTCCATTGATCAGGCCAGTCCTACAATCTAGTAGAGCAACTCCAGATCTTGGCTGCCCTGACACATTGTTCCTGAGGCACAGGAAGGGAAAAGCTCTTTTGGATGTTCGTCATCTGCTGGAATTGTGACCACTCTTCTGGCCCAAGTAAGGGACAGGACTGGTTACAGTCAGTCGTTTTGTCGCAGCCCTTTGTTTAGTAAATACCCCTGCAGTCAATGGAAATTACTAAAGAGGGATAGCATAAAATCTGAATTATGCAGATTAGACGTTCCTTTCTGTTTTCCTTTTAAAGCAGAGGAGGAAAGGGAATGGAAGGGAGTGAACATTATTTGCAGTGTTTGGGGGGGGGTTGTGTCTTATTGTTTCTTGCTCTTTAGTTTAGTATGGTTATTAAGATTGATTGTGAGGTCTCTAGAGCTCTTTTCATGTACATACCAGCTTTTCAGGGATTTGGGGTGGTGGTGTTACTTGTGTTGTACCTGCTTTCTGAGAACGAAACTCCTGCAGTTTTGTGTCATCTATTTGGAAGGTATCTTGCCAATGTTCTCTAGCAAAAAAGTGCAGGCATGTGTATTTAGAGGTCATTGTTAGTGTGATTCATTCCTCCATTTAGTGTGCATGGGAGCTCTAAAGTTAAACCACAGAGTGCATCCCTTCATGCTTTTTGAAAATACATCATAAACTAATGATCAACTTGTGAGAAAAACATTCTGTATGGTAAAATTTTCTGAAATTATTTTAATACTTAATAATATATGAAATGTTTTGGCTTTCCAATAAAAGAAAAAAATAAAATTAAGGGCTGTTTTTTTCATTATTACTTGCAATCCTTGCAAACTGCTGAAGGACTGGTATACTCAGATTACTAGTTTAGCAGCACAAGATTTAATGCATTTGTTTCAAAAAAAAGGGAAGTGTCCAGTTCAGATTTCCAGCAAAGAAGGCAACAGATATCTGCAAGGTGGTATAAGGATGGCAAAACTGAAACCAGGGAAGATTCATTGTTCCAAAATATGTCTCAGTTTTGTTGCAAGATTTAAGTAAGTAATCTGTTGTGAAAGGCTTTTACTTAGCTTTAATAAAAGCATTGAAGAAATTACAGTTTAGATTTTATGCTGGAATAGTTTGTGCTTAAATTAATATGTACAATTAAAGTAAAAAGCTGTTTTGAGAGGTAAAAGAATTTCTGTTTAAATGCTTGTCACACAGATATCTCACTTAGAATATGTTTGTAAGAACAAGTCTGATACTATGAAGGAGCTTCAGCAGAACCAGGAAGATGCTTTTAGCAAAATGGCTGAACAGATGAAAGCACAGGAAAGCTGTTGGCAGAAACAAAAAAAGTATCTGGAACAGCAGTACTCAGGTCTCCTTGGGGAAGTTCATGCAAGGGCACAGGTATGGTGGTGTGAACTTCTGATTGTATTTTTTTTTTGTAAATATTTAATGGATTATTTCAGTAGTTTAAGCTCCTAACCAATTTAAGGTTGTTTGGGAATTTTTAGTATAGCTTTAAAATAAAAAAAAACAACAACATGGTAGTATTAACTTCACTTATACTAAGAAGTATATGACTTTGTTAAAACATTACAGAAATGTTAAAGCTGTAAGATCGAAAATGCTTATTTTAAGAATTATATAGGGCAGCAGTTACTTTTTCAGTGTCATGCTTTGAAAGATTCTGTAGAGTAACAGTAATATGGTATCATCAGGGGATAAATTTAGGTATATACCTTCTGACCCTAAGAACCGATTAGCAGTTACGGTGGGAGATTTCAACAATATTAAAGGACTTCGTTATACAGATACTACAGTGAGCAGTGGTTCAAAAGTGTAAAACTGTCATCACTGATTGTTGGAAAAGTTATTTGCAGTCTAAAATTTTCACTGTTATTCTAGAACCACAGTTCACTGTCTTTACAGTCACATTCCTTTACATGTGTTTCAGTTAAAAGTGTTGTGAAATAGAGAAACTAAGATATGCCTTGTTATTTTTGACTGCTATCTGAAACTTTCTTCATCAGAAGAATGCTGTATTTGACTCAGATTTTGGGCTTGGAAGTCTTTGCACTCCAAAAAATGTATTTGTAAAGTATTCTTTGGACAGAGCAATTTATGGTCATTTCTTGGGAATGAGTTAAAATCTTGTATATATTTTGGTTGATGTTTACATTAGATATTGGCAATGCTAAAAACATCCCTATGAGTGGAATAAGTGGCATCCAGAATACTAAGTTCCCCCAACATCCTGTAGTTTCATCTTATGAAATGATTGCCAGCAGAAAGAATGATGAAAGGAGAAAGCTTAATTTTAATTTAAAAAATTACTTTTCCTTCCTAAAGTGGAGTTACCCATTTCAGATTTCTACATCCTACGGATGCTGCACAAAAGAAAGATCCGAGTCCTCTCTTACAGAACTCTAGTGTATTGTGGAGAATTGGTGCTGTGCAATACTGCGCCATTCTTCGGGGTGGTGCTGAACCTCCCAGTCTTCCTAGCTGAATTGTGTAGACATCAAGCAGAGCATATACTGAAAACCTGGCTCTCTTGTGTGGAGTGTGCATTAGGCATGTCTTCTGGAAAAGACTTTATCTGTCAACTTGCTGTATGGGACTCCTGGGTTTCTAAAAAGGAAATGCTTTCACTTAGAAACATCTAGGCATGTTTTCTAACGCAGGTTATGTAGCGTTGGAGTACAAGCTGGTAGTGCTGTAATCTAGGCAGCGCAATGTCTGTATACACTTTGATGATTCAACAAAACTTTGTCTCATCTTTTTTCCATCCCATGTTCCAGTTTGCCTTCCTTACCATTCAGTGTCAGTCTGGGAAGAAGACAGTCTAATTTCTTCTAATTTTTTCAGGATTTCTAATTTGTGACTGACTTTGGACCTGCAAACACCAGATTAAGCCTTTCCCTTTCTGGGATCCATAGGGTCCATGGATGTCTGCTGCTAGGGCTGTCCTAATCCTGATTGCTTGTTTTTTGAAGACTTGAATTTTACCCCTTGCATGTTTGGAGAGTCAATGGAGTTTAAAATGCATATCCTTTTTCCTTGCCTTTTGTAGCAGGAGTGCCGTCCTCTTGATCTCATAGTGTGCCATTTTGAAAATGTTACTATGTCTGTTCCATAGCCTCACACAAATTATTTATTCAGACTGTGCACAGTCTCATAGGAAATGTCCTCTGAATTTTAACTATCAGTTGTTGTTTATTATGTACACATTTATTAATCTGTCCCCATTTTTTGTGGCAACAACTTAAAATAGAAGGGTTTTGTTATGATATGCAAAAACATGTTGTAAGAGAAAAATCCTGTAACTATGTTAAAAATGTTAATTTCAACAGAAAAATAAAAGGTTTGCTAAATAGGAAAGGAAAAAAGTTCTCTAGGGAGAAAAAATGTTTTTATTGCCTTTTTTTTTGTTTTGTTTGGAAGCCTTGCATTTACAGCAAGGCAGGTGAATTAGCTAAAGGCTGTGGTGTCTTGCAATTTTCTCAAAAGTCAGTGGAATCAATGTAAAAGGAGAAGTACGCATAACTATACTGCTCCTGACCCACTGAGTGTCTTTGATAGACATGTCTGGCCCATGTACTTACAGGAAAGAAATGGAGGACAGCATTGTTGAAGTTGTTTATTTAGATACATAGATGTATATATATATAGAAAAATAAAATGGCTGAAATACAGGAAAACCTTTTGAAGTCATAGTGTCATTATATTTCTAGTTTACAGTTCTGTTTCCATGCCAGAATAAAAGGTAAGGATCCAGTAAGAAGTAGGATAAAACAGTGTTGCTAGTAGCACCTGATTTTTGTTAAGGATTCTTGGGAACCCGCCAAGTTCTGCAGCCCAGTGAGGTGTCCCTTAAAGCTCAAATGCCGAAGGAAGCTGGCTTGCCAATGTTTAGGAAGAGAGTTCTATGTCCCTTTCAAAAACTGTGCTTTTAAGCTTCAAAGAAAACACTAGAAACAGTGCGGGGTAAGACAAAAGCAGTTATTAGCCGGTAAAATCAAGGTGTATTTTCTTACAAAACTTTTACACTTCTGTAGTCAGAGATTGTCCTGTTCCCTTTTGCTTATTACCATATAACCATAAGCATAAAAACACTAAGCTTTTTTAAAAAATAAGCTTTAATTAGCCAGAGCACTGAATGTTAGTATTGCTGCCCAACAGCCCCATAGGGATCACACTTTGTTTACTCAGATACTGGCCTTTCACCTGTGATGGCCAGAAACCGTAAGTTGTTTTCTAAATTCAGCTTACCTTTTCAGTTCCTTCTAGTCATGCTATCAGGGTTTTTTTCTATAAAATCAAACACTGTAAATAATGCAGTAGCACTAAAAGTATTGTACATGTTCGTACTTAATTTTAGAGTAGTAAAGTGACATATGAGGCCTGTAAATTGTATTTTGTAATTAAATCTTCTAGTTACCTACTCTATTTTTGTAGGTAGAAAGTATTTTAGTAACACTACAAATTCTTCCTCTTCGGAAAAAATTAATTTGGTCAAAGACATTCTGAAGTGGCTAGGGTACATCTCTATACAATTAATTTCCATTCTAGGGATAGCTGTTTTATTTTTTTGCTTGTTGTTCTTGCAGGATGGAGGAGGGACAAAAAGCTAGGGTGCCCACCTCACCACTTGCTGGGGACCTGTACCAAACAGAACACATGGGAATGTGGCTGGATGACACTATTTTACTTCTCTATTGGCCACTGCTAACAGGAATAACCTCACTCCATTTGTAACAAAATTACTTATAGCTCTAAGAGGGGTAGCTGGAACTTAGCGTAATTCACTCTTTTGTTCATAATATGGATTTGTCATGCCATTCATGTTTGCCTTTCTGAGTCCATGTATTGTAACTGGAGCATAAGCATTTAACTTGAGCTTGTGGGTTCTTTTTGAGTAGTGCCTAATATTTGTTGTCGTCTTATACTACAGGATCCTGTTTAAATGTAGCCTCAAGTGGTTGTTCAAATCAGAGGACTCTCGGACATCAAGAAGCCAGTCAGTCTCTGAGGTCCCAGTGTAGTGTCTTGATTCCTGTACAAGAGCTGCATGTTATCAAAAGCAACCAGTCTGCATGGTCTAACCTTAGTCCTGGCATTCCCTGCGTTGTTAGTGTCTTCATTTTGCTGCACTGGTTTACTGTTTTAAATCTCCCTCTTTCCTTATTTCAGGGTATATAGAGGAAAAGAAAAAAATGTTCTGCAAGTTGAAAACATCTGTAATGGCACTAGTCAAAATAAAAATATCTGTATTACACTGTTCTTTTCAAAAAACTTAATTCTGTATGAGACCTAATTAATCTGTGAATATATAAGTAGGGGGTTGATTACAAAGTAATTAAGAGATCACCTTTACTTCCCCTTTCCCAGCTGCTGCCAATCTGCCTAGGTTTATATTCCAGTCTTCCTTTTTTTTCCCCCTCTCTCTTACACTAACTTTCTTTTCTGCTTTGAAGAGCAATGTTCTTTCTGAAATTGGAGCGTGTAATTGCTTACTGTTAAGCCAGGTCATAAAACTGTATTGTGGACAACGAGGTATTGTTGGACTTTCTGTGGGCTATCGCACTGCTGGTGGATTATCGTCAGAAATCTGGAGTCCATTTGTAGTTGAAGATTGTGCAAATTTTTCTCGTACTATTGATTTGTTTTCATATACCTGGTTCTATAACTGTTTGCTAGGAGAGATACTTTGACAGTCATTACTAATAATGTTTGTTCCTTTAATCTGTTATTTGAATCTGAAAAAAAAATTAATTTTCTTTTAACTTTTGTCTAGGTAAAAATGATTTTGTTATTTTAAAAAATGTCTTCTAGTTAATATTTCTTCTGGTTTTGTTTGTTTTTTTCCCTTATCCCAGGAATACCAAGAAACAGCAGAGAAAAACAAGGAAAAAATTTATGTCCTTGAAAAAAGACAGGAGAAATTGGCCCTTGAAAATGTTTCTGTGAAAAATATGTTAATGCAGGTTCAGAAGGAGCATTCAGCTCTCCTGGCAGCCTGTGCACTATTGGCAGGTGCGCTGTATCCTCTCTATAGCCGATCTTGTGCTATGTCTTCCCAAAGAGACCTTCTGCAGGATCAGGTCAACATTTATGAATTAGTGAACCAGGAGATTAGGACCCTAGTTCATGCTCTCTCTGATGTAGCAGAAAACAATCAAGATGAAGCAAAAATGAAGGAAAGAACATTCAAAGGCTTGATTCATGTATTCCGAAGAGGTGTGATTGCAGTTTTGGCAGCTAACAGACTTCAAGTTTTAGCCCAGTCTTCTAATTCCCTCTTCTCCTGGGTAAATGGCTTCAAAGAAGGCATTGGAATTCTCGTTTGTATCGGAGACTCCAAAGGCAAGCGTAATCTGTCAAGTAAGCTAATTGTTTTCTTCTTTGATAAGTGTTATGTCAAATTACATGGTTAGTGAATAACAAATAGTAATGCTATTATTAATAGAGTGTAAAGACAAATTTAATGACATTTTGACAAATGCAATTTGTGGATTTGTGAGTTCTGGATTTCTTGACAAATGTAATTTCCCCTAAAAGGAAATGCTTAGTCTGTTAAGCATTAAAAAAAAAAGTTACAACTACACACATGAACTCAGACTTTTTGATATCCTTGATATTTGCGTTATAGATTTCAGAACTAGGTGCTACCATATCTTTTCTGTGGTAAATATCTTGTAATGTTCCTAAGTGATTGACCATCAACTTATTTTTGGAAAGATACTTCCTCTGCTTTCATTAATCACTTTTAATATTTATTTTCCTACTAAAACTGCAAAAATTGTTTTCTGATTCGGGTAAAATATTAGGATAGCTTTTCTAAATTTTTCTTTAGAGAGTATGTAGTCTTCCTGTCCCTTTCTGTTAAGAGACCAGCTCATGCTTCCCCCTACAAGGTTAAATGGTACCAAAAATGTTTCCCAAACCAGAAGATCTTTCTACTTTTCTGGTTTAGTAGTTCTGGAAGCATATTTAATACAGTCTAAATTGTTCTGAAAGAAGAATTAGTTTGTGGCTTATATACTTAGTTTTGGGCAATTTCTGAAAGAGCTGGAGATAGTAGTGTGCTTTATCTAAGTAAATCAGTTTTATTGCTGGCTACAATTCTGTTTTATAGGTTGCGAAGAAGAACAAATTCGCTGTGTTGAAGCACTCAGCTGGTTTACTAGTTCTAACCTCCTTGCTGCAATAATCACTTCTGTCACTGAATTACAGGATGTTGTTAACAAAACAGGTAATTTTAAAATTATATTATTGTAGTAGAAGATAAAAATAATCAGGTGGTTACATCATCTCCATTTTTAGGATTTTATCTAAACTATTCTGGATAAAATATCTAGAGACCTGTATTGTTGGAACAGATTGATTTTCTTTAATTGGTGATACGATACTTTATCATTTTGGTATATAGAGTCATGGAAACAGAACGATGGAGAGTGCTTCTACAAAGCATATAAACAGGTTTGCCTGATTTCTTGTCAACTAGAAAAAAAATGCACTACACCACGCCAATAGATATTTGACTAACTTGTTCTTAAAAGCTTCCAATGAAGTAATACTTACAAGCTTCCTAGTTATCTTGTTCCACTGTTGTAATATTCTGAAAGTATTACTGAAGCTCAACCTAATTTTTTTCTATAGAGAAAATCTACATAATTTCTGTCTATTTGATCTGTGTATTTCTTAAGTGCAGGCCCTAAAACTGGCACATATTCAAGCTGGGATATTACCGCTGCTGAGAGAAAATAATTTCCTGCTGTGTTTTATATGATATGAATCTAGAATTTCCAACTCTGGAAAACAGTTCAATTTGATGGATACTATTTTCATCTGGTTTACTTGCTATCTTGTGGGTTTTGAAAGAGAAATAAAATGCTTTCAACTTACACAATGTATAGCATTCCTTATTTTATGTCTCTGCTGTGTTCCCTCTCTTAAGTATATGCTTAATTAGATTTGTGTCTAGGCTCCCGAATTTCCTCAGTCTCTCTCTGTATAGAATTCTGCTATGTGCCAGTCTCTGGAAATGTCACCTCTTGATTCCCAGCTGTTAACCATCTTCCTTAATGTCTTTGCAGTGAGGACTGATATAAGATCTCACTTGGTTCCTCTGCATTGCTGTCATCCTTAGTTCGTTCATACCTCGTAGTTTCAAAGTCCCAGCAATTCTGTCACAGAATAAAGGATATTAAAGGAAGGATAATTTATATGAATAAAAGGAAATAGGAGGACAGAGAGAAGGTGATCTATTTTCCAGAATCCTGAACAGTAAACTGGTACCAGAAGTCAACCATTGAATCACAAGTGTTTCAGTTCAGTTTCAGGTGATCTCTTCTTTGATCATCCTGTTTTCTGTAACTTAAATTTACATGCTTACAAAACTGTTTGAACTGTGTTTCAGGGTATTTAGAGGGTTTATACTACAAGTGTTCCTGTGTATACCGTGTTGAGTAAGAACAGCAAATTGAAAAAGAATCAAGAGAAACTTGACAGCAGCACTGATGTGCTGAAGTGACTGGTTGGAATACCCTAAACCTCATGATACTTTGCCAGTATTGAAGCAGATGAAAATTCTGGTGGACTCTATTTACTTGCTATCTCTGCACTGAACACAGTTTTGATTTTGAGAATTAGGAAAAGCCATGCTAAGAATATTATGGCCACAGTCAGTTTGGTGATTCTGTATTTTAAGTTACTGTCACAAAACCTCAAGATCTAACTCCTCATGTACTATTTGGAATTCCGTTGCTCATGAGATCAAAAGTATTCCAAGAACCTTTGATTCAAAAAATAGTAATAAATAATTTAAAGTTTGACATGAAATTTCCAGAAGTATCGAAGTGATAAGGCTCTGAAGGAATATAATTGAAAGAAAGTTTGCATACTTAGGAAATTATTTTATGTTCTGTAAGTCCTATTTCAAATAGGATTTAAATTTTCAAACTGGCTTAAATTATTTTGAAAATTTTTTTTAATGTAAATAGGCAATCTGAGAGGCATCTGCTCTCTTCAGATCTTGAAATAATGGCAGTTCCAGATTAGACTGCACATCACAGGAGAGAGTAGGCACAAGAAAGCACTATCTGCATCTACAATATGGAATGGTTCGGTGCTTTAAAAATTGCTTTTAAAGATGGCTAGGTTCTGAGGAAACATTTGAGGCAGTTGAAAGAAACCAAATCCATATCACTCGGATAACACTAAAACTTTTGGACTTGTGCACTCTGGTGATTTGAGGCACATTTCTTAAGTTTTTAACTTTTGAAAAAGTGGTTTTGGTTTGTAATGCATGATCATTTCCCTTCACACTGTTCATTAGTTTGGTTTTCATTCCAGCATGTCTTGACGTGATCTCTTAGCTTCAGTTTGAATACAAGTTCATTAAAGTGTTGGGGTTTTTTGTTTTGGTTTCGTCTGGTTTTTTGTAAGGTGAGTTTTGTAGGTTTGTTTGAACAGAATCTGTACTGCGATAAACCAGAGAAAGTAAAGGTCAAGCTTTTTGAATACAAATATCATCAACTGTTACGTACACAAGCTTTTGAAGCTTAGCATGACAATTTTAGTCTTGTGTAGTATTACTAAGTTTGTCCTGCTGACTATTATATTTCACCAAAACAGAGTAAACAAGAATTCTTTCATGTCAGTGAAGTAAGATTTGTCACTTTTCATTGTCTTTTTCATTTGTTTAATATAAGAATTAATTGCTCTGTGATATACCTGTATTTGTGTTAACAATTTTTTATACACATGGTAATGTATATAATTTAATGCTTTTATTGTAATTACTTGATCCTTTGTGGGCAGATACTTAAAATGTATATACTTAAACTGTATATTCTCTGCCCAATGATTATAGATACTGTTCCTTGTGGAATTGCATTACTTTCTCATTTCGTCTTTCCAAGAAGTCAGTAACTTGTATCAACATATTTCTGTGTATTTATTCCAAACTGCTCTTCATAAAAAAACCCCAACAGAGGCAATGATTTACTTTCTTATTCCCCATCCCAAGAAAGTGACTTAAGTTGTGGATGCTGGATGATAGGAATCCTGGTTGTGAAGTGGCATGATCGTTTCAAAATGCTACAGCACAATTGCCTGAACTATTATTATTGATTTATTTTTAATACAGTTAAGCTGGAGGTTCTAGACATGGGGAAAGGGGCTGTCATCCTAGGTACTGCACATATGGAGAAATACTGTATTTTCTGGCACGCAGGCAATCTTGTGTAAAATGAGATACCAGGTGGAAATACTAGGAAAGATGAAGGAACAGTGATGCATTGACAATATCCTTGTTTTGATATTTACCAAAAATCATGGCAAGGGAGAGTTTTTTAGAAGATTTTGGTGTTATTTTCCATGGAGGGCAGTACAAATGCTCCAGTTTTAATTTCAAGTTAATTTAACTACACATTCAAACTAGTGAATGCATGATGACTGGAGAAAAGAGATGGTCTTTGAAACTGAAAGACAGGTAGGACAGGATAATCTGTGATAAGAGTTAAAATGATGAAGATAGCTTATCTTTTATGTGATCGGTAATAGAGAGCTGACATAAGGAAAAGAGAGGAACCTTGGCCAAAGTAGACAGAGCATTGCAATAGCAGTTTCTTCAGGGTATGAGAAGAATGCTGGGTAAGATTTTTAGCTTTAATCATGAATAGAAAGAGTGCTATCTTAGACATGAAGAAAAGACAGGTCTACTACTAGCTAGGGTTATAGAGAGTATGTACTTAAAAGTGGTACTCAAGTGCTTAACTGGAGTCATTGGAATGGTGGTATTTTGAAACTAAGCAGAGGAATGGCTCTGAAAAAGGAATATTTGAGTTTATCATGTGGCTTTTTTTTTTCTTACAGATAAATTTTATCTCATATGTGTAAATGATAAATTCTTCATGATGGGAATTATAATCTGAAAATATCAATAATCATGTTTTGTTTGCTTTGAACCTTTGGTTTTATCCTCCCCATTTGTAAAAAGAAATTCTTTAACTTAAAAAAGCTATTGTTCTTTTTTTCTGTTTATACTCTTAAGTAAATATTTTAATTCACTGCAGCAACAGGAGATCTGCTGTACTACTGAATGTAAATAAGCTCTTCCATGCTTGTCATCTTACACTGATAGTATCATAAGACAAGTAATGACAGATTAAGACCTGCCTAGCAGAGGGAAAACTAAATTACAAGACTTTTATTAAGGCATAAATAAACCTATTAACTGTTATCTGGAATACCAATTAGTGGAAGGAGCACTGACAATTTTATTTATCAACATTAAACACAATTATTAATTACAGACCTGACGAATCTAGCAGTAAGCAGGACATGTTGGGTGTGCTGGGGCCTTAAGTCCATTATATGAGAAGGATGATTACCAAAATCCTGTGGGGAAATAAGTAATTGTAGCTGTAAAATTTTAATTGCCTTGGAATAAGGTAAATTATATTCTCTTGTCTCAGAATATAAATAGTATGGCATTAAGGTACCAAGCCTCACTAATTTTCAACAGCAAATGATTTAGACATCTATAGAGGGGAGGGAAGAGGAGTCAGGAAACCCTCAGAAATTTGCATTGTAAATATTGCAATATAGTGATTTACCATGTGCTATCACATCTGACATACTCGACCTGGCTTGCATTTGCTTGCATCTGCCTTATATGTTTTCTGAATTAGAAAATTAGAACACCCAAGAATGACTTAAGAAAGTATACTATTGGAGGAGAACATAAAAAAACCTGGAAAACTATTCTTTGACAAACAAATCCTATTCTTTAGAATCCTATCCTACTCTTCCATCCAAAGATTGGTAGGAATAGAGTGTTCATTGCTAAATAGAAAATGTGTACCAAGGTCTCTCTGAGATATTCCTGTGAGCTCAGTCTTCTACTCTTCAATGGAAATTTCCTACTGAGTTTTAAAGATGCTATTTGTTGTTGTTGCTTTTTTGCACTTCAAAGAAAAAAAAAAAACCAACTAATAACCTACTTGATGTTTCTTTTTTGCTGTTGTTTCTGAAAGATCCAAAGCCCTGGATTTCTGGACACTTAGTTGCAAGTGCAGCCAGGAACTCCTTTTCAAAACTTATGGACAAGCTGAATGTAATAATGGACACTATTCCACTAGACAGCAGCAGGAGTATTACTCATCTGGAGAAAGACTCTTTGGTACAGAGGCTGGCCCATGGACTTCATAAAATAAATACCCAGGCCGTGGAAGCTGGATTGTGTGACAGACTGCCCGTTACGGTATGCGTATTTATAGTGCCACTTCATGTAAACAGTAGGTTCATAGCATAAGTGTTACAGTGAGGCTCTCTTGATGGTATCATTAATTTTGTTTCAGAGTGTTTATAAGTCTGTTATATTGAAGTCAACTATGTAGAGAATCAGAAGTTGGTTTGCAACACCAAAATCATTAGGGCGTGAATAGATCTTTTCTTCTATTGTCAAATAATTTTAAGAAGAGATTTGATGTATCCAGGAAAAGGACTTTTTAAAGTTCTATCAAAATTACATTTGCTTTATAAGAACAAACTTGCTTTTGGTTTTAACAAAATGTTAAGGTGGTGGTTCTTTTTTTTTTTTCTCCTTTCTCTTTTCTCCTGCTTAGTATTCTATCTTTCAGTAAACATAACCTTCTCCCCTTTAACCAAAATGGAAGGATAAACTCTTTCTTACGCAATTTGTCTTTTATTGTGGGCCTTACGTGAAAACAGATATCTCCTTGAAAACAGAGTTTTCAGTAACCCCCAACAGTAGGTGAAACAGTTTCACATTTTTGCACTCGTGTGTGTCTTTTACAGATGGAATACAAAATGACAGCTTTGTCTAATTTTCTTGGTTATTAAATGTGATTGGCTTTGTTGCTAAAATAGTGCATTTTATAGCACATGAATTTATTTCTGTTTACTAACAGAAAAGCATAGCATCCTTGCAGAAGCAAATATTTGAATTTACACAAAGACTTCATACAGCAGAGGTGGAACGTCGTTCACTGCGCCTAAAACTTGCAGAATTCAAGTGGACTTTCAGTGAGATGAAAAAAGAAGCTGACAAAGCCCAGAGCCTGCAAGAGCAATTAAATATGTTTAAGCAGTCTGTAAGTATATTTTAGAGGAGACTGCTTACAAGAGATCCTCCTTTTAACACATTTTTTGATTTGTGTTCTTTTGAAAAACAAGTATAAAATCAATCTACTATAAACAGAATTTTCCAGAAGACTTGCCTTGTAAATGTCACTAAACTATAAGTCAGATGTATTTAGAAGTATCTTCTTTCCACAGGAGTTTCTCTTTGATTTGTAGAATGAGGCATTCTTTGTAAATTACATGTTTGGTCTTCAGCAACCCAGGTTTTCTTCCATATGTTGAAAATGTTGGTGTGATTTATATACCCTAAAAGGATTTACAGATTTCACTTCAACAGAGTAAAGTCAGCTGGAATGAGGGTTGAGGATATCCAATAAATATGTTCATAAGAAGTTCATAAAGCACAAATGTAGTATTTTAAACTCTGCATGGGTATTGCTGAATATTGGTGATAGACATTTTACTGTATCTTTGAATATGGATTATATCTTGAGCTAGTTAGTGCAAATTTTAGTGTGGCTGTTTCCTTGTAGGAGTAAGTTTTTGGCAAGGAAAAAAAAAAAAAGCCCTCTTCTACATTCTCAGTAGCACATGTGCACCAAATTCCTCTGATGCTTTGCTGTCGCTTATTGATTTACTTAAACACTATGGGTTCGTTAACCTGTAAATAGCACTGTCTGGCAGGAATGAGAAGAGACAACAAAAAGGTTACTTAATGTAGTCACAGCAAGTAATGGACACAGTGTTTGAGGGATTGATGCCATTCTGGGGGTTGTTGGTTTGTTCCCTGTCGTACTGACGGAACTGTGCCTTCAGTCCTTATTGGAGGGGAAGAAACTTGTCTTCGTTTATAGCATGCTGGAGGTTCACTTAGCACCCTTCCTCCTATGCTTATTTTCTATAGGTTGCATTCAGAATTGAGCTCACTTTTGAGCTGTCTGGGAAAGTGAATGGATACGGATTCTTACACATGCTTTAGAGGAGCACAGTATAACTGAAACAGTCATGTCCCAGCATGAGCAGTATTTTCTGTAGCTGTGCCCAATGCTGATTCTAAGGCCTAGTTGGTAGACCTGTCAGTGTGTCCCAATCAAAACACTTCCAAGCAGAGAATATTTAATAGATGATTTCACATCCATTCCCTGTTCTGTTCCTAGCTGGTAAAATGGATTTTTTTTACACAAACGGACAAGGTTATATCTAATAATTTCCAGTTTTGTTCTTAATGGGTTTTACTGCCTTACAGTTCTGGGACAGTTAGATGAAATTGTCTCATTTTGGGTTGTCGTTCGGATGTAGATGATGATTTTCCCTGAAGAATTATTTCTTCTCTCTGGAACATTTTGGGGAGGGGTGAAAGAGTCCAGGAAGACATGTATAAGGGTTAATAAGATACACACTGAAATTTGGGACATTGTTCTGCCTATTTCCTTCTAAACATTGATTCTTTGCAACCTGGGGTGCTAATTTGAATAGAATAATGAATGCATAGTGTTTACAGTACCCTGAATACTTTTAAAAAAAAAATACAGTGAATAAAGTTGCCTGCTATTTTATTGTTTGGTGATCTGTCTTCATGTTAAAAACCCCTAAATATTCATCTTTAGCATGCTTTTGTTTTAGAATTTGAAACGTTTGCAGGTGGAACTCTGAAAGTCAAGCATGTAAACAAGTGAATACAGTTACACAATCAAACACAATTTATTTCCCTTGTCAGAAATTGATCACCCATGAGAGATTTGAAAGTGCATGTGAAGAATTAAATAATGCATTACATCGGGAGCATCAGGCACAAGTCCTTTTGAATGAACAGGCGCAACAGCTACAGGAGTTAAATAATAAACTAGAATTGCACTCCAGTGAAGAAGCAGATAAAAACCAAGTCTTAAGTGAAACTGTAAAGGTAAGAAGACTATCCTTCTGAAATAGGCACCAGAAATTTACCTTTTGGTGAATAAGCCAAATCTTGAGTTCGTGTGCAAATAAAATTACAGGAGTAAATGCACACATACTACTTGGTCCATTGGAATTTTAGGGTACTCAGAAAACACTTTTAAGGTATTGAAAACAAGAAAACAGAAAACAAAATTCAAGGTATAACTGCCCTTTTCTGCTTTTGGGACTGGGCGGTATACACCAATATCTGTAACCTGTGAAGTGTCTGGATTTTACATGATACATGAGAGACCAGCAGTTCTAGCTATCATGAGGTGTTTGCAGATTATAGGAAAAATGAAGGAAGAAATACAGGAATACTTTGATATTTTTTTTTATAGAGATCATGAGAATATTTAAAAACATGGATTAGCTGTTTCCTGAATATAATCTTAGGGTAGAGAATGGATTTGTCAGTTTGGAATATGCTAGGTGAGAGTAGAGAAAGATCCTTTTTCATCAGGATTTAGAATTTTCCTGATATAACGAGTAATGAGGGAAGAGATGTTATCAGAATCTCTGATAGCAAATCAAGGAGCAGAGAGAGAATAAGAGGTTGAAATCAGGTGGATATTTAACATGGGAAGAGAAGATGACTTGTGAAGGCAGGCTGGTAGTGTGTGGTGACCTGAGGTCTGCAGCTTTTATTTATATTTTATTTAAAGCAAGCTTTGCTGCTTGTGTCTGCTTTTCAGCCCTACTACTGTCTTTCCACCTCCCAGTATTCTTCTGTGAATTGATAGCTGAGCAAAAGAGACTGCTTCACTGCTATTTTGAGAAGTAGAAGCACTTGTGATTCTGAGGAAGATTTAGGGAGGAAGTGATAAGAAATGTCAAGAGGCAGGAGGGGAATGAAAAAGATGCAAGCTACAAAACTAGTGGAAATGTCAGAAACCATTGTTGAAAATATAACAGTGAAAATGGATGTCAAGGAGGATGACTTGCAGCAGAGTTGAGGTTTGAAGTGATGTGCAGTGGAGGAAGCTGATGGATGTTGTTAAATTTATTAAGGAGGGTTTTCATTAGCAGTATTATTTACTAAAAATGCCTTACCTCACTAAGGGTGAAAGACAATGACATTTCCAATTTACCTGTTGGCTTTTTTTTTTTTCTCCCTCCCAGTCCCCTACCTTTGGGTGTTTCATATCAATGTAAGAATAAACTTGTCTAATATTTAAGTCAGATTGTTAATACTATTGCTTTTTTGTTTCAGATATAACTGCAGTATAGATAAGCCATTAGACTTGTGTTTGATTTCTTTGGGAGCTATTTGATTCAAGATTTTAAAATGGATATTAGGATCATAATGAAAGGAGGGAATAGAAGACAGATTTTACTTGAAATCTTCATTAGGGTCTACTCTTTATACATTAATGCATGGTATTTCACCATGTTTTACTTTATAGGTAAAACATACCTTTACATTTGTTCAGAGGAAATGAAACAAAAAGTCAATTGTAGGCATTTAAAATGTAGGATGGAGTTTTAAACAAATCTGTTACATGGGTTATTGGATACTGAATTAGATTTCACAGCTTCTTTTTTTTATTAATTAAAGGCTAGATACAAATTTTTTGAGACAGCAGTGATCCTAAAATGCATCCTAATTCTGCAGCCCCCTAGCAGTTGTTTGCTACTGGAACAACATGATTTAGTGTAAAAAGCTTGATTATAGCTGAAAGCTGTAAAGATAAAATACAATGTAATAATATAGCTGTCCTGATAGGGTGGAGGCTAAGGAAGTTGACAAAATAAGCCTCAGAGCTGAAACTCACAGTTAGACTGATTTGGTTTTCTAAAGGTATTATTCCATAATTCTCAGTCCTTTTCATGGAGGAGTTTTGAACTAAATTTAAGTTGTAGACTTGTTGCCATGTACTGTCCCTAAACTTCTGTTTCAATACCAGAAGGTTGATTGATGTCTCTTAATTCCTTCATGATGTTTACTGTAGTAAGCACAAAATTACATTGAGGTTGTAATGGCCTGTATCTGTGACCGTATCAAGGAATGCAACAAGATCAGTTGTGGTAACATGGCAACACATATTCATGATCTAGTGTTTCTTGATTTTTTTTTTTTAACCATGCATATATGATTTTATAATTATACTTCCTAAATCATCATCTCACCTTCTATATTTATCATTGTTTTTTACAGTTTCAGACCTGTGCTGAATAAGTACTTCCTAAATTCAACTAGCAGTCTAACACAAACTACTTTGATACCAAGGGGTAAAATTAATTTCTTTTATTTTGAGCTCTGCATGTTTGGGTTTTTAAAATTTAAGAAAAATTCTTTAATAAGCTTTATTTCCTCCCACAGTTTACCACAATCCCACTTTATTCATGGCTTTATTCATGACAGGCAGATATGGTCTCTGCCTTCGCCCTGACATTTTAACTGACAGACCTTTTTCTCTTGGCTAATTGTTTTTTGTGACTTAAAATGGGTTTTCTTGTAGCTCTTGTTTTGCAGTACAGAGGAACAATCTCATCTCTGTAATAATCAACACTGACCTTGTAAAACAGTGTTCTTACAATTCCATAAGCTTAAATGGTACAGGAGTATGGAAAAAAGAACCGTTGCACTGAAAAAATATAATAGAAAAAGTATGCCTCCATCTCCATCTTAAGATACAAAATAATCTATCAGTCTAGACTAAGTATATAAAAAGTTGGAGAATGTGGTAGTGTACAGGTGATTTTGGATGGAGTAGAGTGTTGTGGGGTAAAAAAACTTGCTTTGAATTCTTTATTCATAGTTTTTAAGCAGATAAGGGGAAAAATAAAATGTTAGATCCGTTTACTTTCGATAACTTATTTTTAAACTTATTCACATTTCAGTAGGAATCAGTAAGGAGATATTTTGGTATTCACGTACTTTCCTAAAGTAGGCTTATTAAAGGAGTAATACTTAATTTCTTAGCTTTATCGGTTCAGATTTTAATCCTGTATATTTTTATCTTCTTAATGGCAAATACCATAGAGACATCCAAGGTAGCCAATTACAATCAAGGTCAGCTGGAACTAAGCAACTCTTTTACACCATTTTTTTTATTAGATGAGGTAAATCAGTAGCTCTGATTCCTCTGTCTTTGAAGAGAAACTTTTACACAAATGTTAAACAGGCATCTATAGCAGACATAATTTTTACTCCTTATACAAGCATGTCTTAATTCCAGTAAAATACTTTTTCTTCCTATTGACAGGCTCTGTGTGTATATTTACTTCCTTTTAGGTATGTTAGTATCTGTAATAAAACCTGTATCTTTTTAGGGTTTAATTTATGGAGCATGTCCTATAAATTGTTAATGAATAACTCTGTGTGCATTTCAAATGCAATACATGTTAAATCATGTAACTTGCTACTGATCTACCTCAAAATAGTCTTCAATACATGTTTTAGAAGAAGATACCCTAATTTTGGGGTTTATTTACTGAGTTTAGTGAAGCTGCCATTGATTTACAACAGCATAAGTGAGAAAAGGATATCATCCAAGTGCTTTGATAACGCTCACAGAAAAATGTTTTCTGGTGGGAAGATTTTCACTAGCTATTTCATTTAAGTCATTATATGCATATTCTGTGTTCAGAAAGTGTAGTATCCTTTGCCAAACAGACACATCCAAATTAATTAGATTCTGATGGAGACTGGGAGTTCTAGGTTTGTTAGAAGTGGATGTTTTCCCTGAGCAGGCTCTCTGTTCTTGGTGTGGATTTCGGGTGAAGGTGGTAGACAGTTTGCTGCTTTTTGTTGCTTTCCTTCTTCGTACATTTATAGCCACATATTTTCCCTGAAAAATAATTTCAGTTATTTATACAATTTCTTTTATTAATACCATTTCACACACTTTTCAAGTCAGTTTTATAGTTTGCTGTTTCTGCAAATGATGCAGTATTCTAACTTACAGAAAGGTTAAAAGGCCTCACTTACATGAGGAAGACCAGGTAATTTTCATGCTTCTCAAATACAACAGCAAAGATTACAGTCACTATAAGAACAGAAATAGGTTTTGGATTTTTTTTTTTTAACTCTCTGACACCTTAAGTTGGACAGACTGTTAGGATTTGGGTGCACTGAGGGATACTGTTGATTCCCAAAAACGTGTTTGTCACTTTGTCAAGAAACAATATTTCTATGCATTGCCCAGTTAAATTAAAGGCTGTTTTTTAAAGAAAGCAGTACAGCCGATTACCATTATCATCTAACTTCATAGAGAATTTGTATTAATCAAGTTTAGCATGTTAAAGAGAAGCAAGCTCCCCTCTGAATAGGTTAGAAACTAAAATTTATAATTCAATAAGTGGTTTTTTTTTAGTTTCCATACTCTCTATGTTCTGAACACCTAAATAATTTATAAAGTAGGTAAGAATGGATTAGCATTGCCATCTGCCCTATTCTTAGTCAAAAGAGGTCATATGTTTTCTCACTACAATAAATTACAGGTTGTCGTGGTTTAACCCCAGCCAGCAACTAAGCACCACGCAGCCGCTCACTCACCGCCCCCCCATCCAGTGGGATGGGGGAGAAAATCAGGAAAAGAAGTAAAACTTGTGGGTTGAGATAAGAACAGTTTAATAGAACAGAAAAGAAGAAACTAATAATGATAATGATAACACTAATAAAATGACAACAGCAATAATAAAAGGATTGGAATGTACAAATGATGCGCAGGGCAATAGCTCACCACCCACCGACCGACACCCCGCCAGTCCCCGAGCGGCGATTCCCTGCCCCCACTTCCCAGTTCCTATACTGGATGGGATGTCCCATGGTGTGGAATACCCCGTTGGCCAGTTTGGGTCAGGTGCCCTGGCTGTGTCCTGTGCCAACTTCTTGTGCCCCTCCAGCTTTCTCGCTGGCTGGGCATGAAAAGCTGAAAAATCCTTGACTTTAGTCTAAACACTACTGAGCAACAACTGAAAACATCAGTGTGTTAGCAACATTTGTCTCATGCTGAACTCAAAACATAGCACTGTACCAGCTACTAGGAAGACAGTTAACTGTATCCCAGCTGAAACTAGGACACAGGTTAAACAGTTTTGTCATGTATTTCAGTTTGCGTTAACACTATTTGTAAAACAAGTAAGCTTGCTCATTCTCTTTCTCTGTTACATATCTTCCACTACTGATAACTTCTTAGATAGATAGTTTTCAAAGAGTTAGGTCAACTAAAGACTTTCACTGGAGCTGGTCCTTTGTGCTTTCTTGTTTAAAAGATTGCAAATGCATTGTACATGGAATTTAGGTATATGGGAGGGGGTAGTCTTCCCAGGGTTCCTTCTAGCAGCTGCTGTCTTTACATAATAGGAGAGACACAACATCCTGTTGTGGACTGGACCTGAGAGCTTCTCCTCACAGAAGGAAAGAGAAGACAACAGTGAGGAAATCTGCATTCTATTACTCAGTCTGCACTTCAGATATCTAAACTTACACTTCAACTTAAATTTCTCTCTTCTGTGGTTTGTCCATGAAGTTTCTTTTATTGTCTGTCTACTTTTTTTAAAAATCACAAACTTGTGTATTAAATCTTCTCTTGGAGATAAATAGTTATACGCTATTCTGTTTAGCACTTTGAAGGCAGCTCTTTATGTTGTGGTTCACAGCTCTCCTTGCTTTGATTCTCTGGTTAGCCTCCAAGATTGAGAGTCCAAGGGTTGCCCTGTTCTTTTTCCACTTTAGAGATCATCACATTAGGAATCTTGATCCCTGTATTTCCTTGCTGAACTAACTTATTTCCAGCCAGCTTGTTAGGTCTGTGTATTTCCTTTGTTCTGTGCCTAGAGCATTCATCAGTATCAGCAAGACTAGTCTGGGGGGACTGAGATCAGTACATGGCCATGCATGGTCAGTACTCAAAAAGTATTTTATTTCCTCCATAATCATCAATGAAGCAACCAAGCAACTAGCAACCAAGTTGTTGAAGGTCTGCCTTAACTTTTCTGAGTCAGGCTTTCTAGAAAATATGTAAGTAATGATCAGAATAGGAGAAAGAATAAAATCTTTCGTTATGAACTAGTTATGTGTTTGCATTAACATGAAGTTCAATACAACAATTCAAATTTTTGCACTATGAGTCACACAAACATAATTTAATTGGAAGCTCTTATTCTGAAAGTGTATTGGCATTACCACTGTGTTACAGTTTCATTCCTCTGCAGTTCCTCTTTTGTCTAGTTTTGCAAGTTGAATGTTGGTAAAAGCTCATTGTAATTTGAGCAACGTTAAGATTTTATATTGGAATTTGAACACATATTCATACCAGGTGAACATTATTTGTTATTTTTTTAAATTATCCTACTACAAAATATTTTATTCATTAGTAGTAAGAGTATTATTCAGGCTGGTTTTGTCAGGCAAATTCTTTATTATCTTTGTATAGTAAGAAAATAATAAAATAATCTCCAAAATTGCTTTTACTTTACATTGACAGAAGAGTGAAAGGAATTGTCAGTTTATTACATTTATGTTCAATCTAGTCAGGTGTAAACATTATTTATCTAATAAGAAAAGACATCCCTATGTTAGAAAAATTCATATTTACTTTTAACATGTCAAAGAGTTTAACTGAGGAAGATACTTTCACCATTCTAACAATTTGGGTGTAATTAAGGCACTGAGAGAGAACACTGGAATAAGTCATGATTGTATAACATCACTTTAGTTAGTCTTTGAAAGCTAATTATGACCACAAGTTAATTTCCAAGTAATAACAGGTTTTCCTTTGACCATGCTAGTCTGATTCAGTAATCTGATTTCAACAGTTATTTTACTAATCATGCACTTAACTGCCGTTCTGGTAGTTTGCAGAGGAAGGGAAGTAGAATTGTGCCCAGGAATAATGAAACTACTGTGGAAACAAGAGTCAAGAATTTGGACTGCAAGTTCCTTCTCAACAGATGGCTAAGACTTTGGGGTTTTTGGTCTAATATATTAATGACTGGCACACAGGAAAATCTAGAATGCTTTAGTTATATCTTTACAGTGTAGTAACATTGCCTATTTCAGAAAATGTTTTTTATTTTGATTCTGTTTGCAGCACTGTGCCATTCAAAAAAAAGAAATTCTGACACTCTGTCAAAGATTAAATAAAGAAAAAGGAAAACTTTAACAAAGTAATTGCATGAACCAGAGCATTTTTATAGTCTTTTAAAAGTAACTTCCAATGTTTTCTGGGTATTCCATTTGTAGGAACTATTTTTCTCCCTTGGGGGGCGGGGAGAGTAAATGGAACAATATTGGGATCTAAAAGCTTAATGGTTTTATTGCTGCATTGTAATTATACTAATAAACATCTCTGACCATGACCTTGGAATTTATAGTGTAGTGAGAAGGATTTATTGACATGTAATTTGGAAGAAAAATGGGATTATTGTGTAATTACAGTGTGTGGGTATTAAGCATATGTACTTACATACCATTTATCCCTGTTATTTCAAGACCTTCAACTATGTTTCAGTTTTCACTCAAAAATATAGAAAGGCTTTTTGGTAAATCCAGTGCCTGGGAGATCTTTGTTATATTATTGGGTCAACTACAAAGTAACTTTGTTACCTTGAGATGTGCAGAGGGGATCAATAGATCTTTAAAACAGCATGTGATGTTTTTAAAGAAGTATTCTAAACCCTATTTTTCCTAGTAGTTTAGATATCAATGTGTAGGACTTTCTGCTATACAGGTTCTTGATATACAAGTCCTTTATATATAGATTTGCTTCTTGCTGCTGTTTATCTAGGGTATCTCTAGGGCCCCATCATTTTTTCACCTTAGGTTTTCCCGTGATCTCCCTTTCTGTTTGTGTGAAGCTAACTCTGTAAAGATCTTTGTATCTTCTTGTGAAACTGTAAGTAACTCACTCTCAAACACCTCTTGGAATATAATTAAGCTATTGGAGTATGTATGTATTTAACTGGCATAAGGCTAAAGCAAGAGATGCATTCCTTTGCACTTTGGTTCCCTTTCTTGGCTACATACTATGACAGCAGCCATGCCTGTCTTTCTTGTAATTTGGTTTTTGAATTTAATTTGACACTCTATTTTCATTAGGTATTTGATGATTTTCAAGGGCAAGTTGTTTCAAAACTCATACCCCTTTCAGCTTCCAAAGTCTATACTATGCTATCTTCTTTTAATCATGAAAAGCATGAACGCTCTTCGACATTGTAGCAGGGTAACTAACTCAAAACAAAAATTATTTTTTTCTGTTGCCTAAATTTTGTGTTGATTTTTACAATATGTATTTATGAAAAACCCAGTGAAGTTCTTGTGGGTACATGAATCTTCTTACTGTCTCAGAAGTACTTTAAAAAATTTTTTTAAAGCTTTCTAGCTAAAGCAAATGCACATTAATTGTTGTTTTGTTTTGTTTTGTTTTTATCCTGTGGACTATACAGTAAGTAATTAAATGATTTAAAAATTCTGAATTTAAGATTCTCAATAATAAGTTACAGTCCTAAGATTTTATTTATAAATAGTACTTCGCTGTCATACAAGAAAATTCCTCAGGTGTGAGAATGCATAAATAAGTGTTCTTAAAAAAAAAAAGTTAATGATAATTTACTAAAGTAATTATTTGTGTGGTATAACCCAATGTGTTTGATAATAAAGCATATTTATTACTGTTGCTTCTATATGTGAGTGAAGCAGGCAATTTCCCAAGTTTTCTACCGTCGTGGTGCCATTTTATCTTACACTTAGGAAACATACCAAAAGTGAAAAATATGAATAATAAGTCTCAGCTGGCACTTGGTATGAGACAAAGCATATCCAGAGGGAAGGGAGACACCTAATCAATATGCCTTTATAGCACTTTGATCTCCTTGCTGAATATTGGGATGTAATACATCTTTGATGCTTTTTCAACAGAATGATTTAGAAGTTGCCTTTTGTACAGTAAAACAAAATTTAACTAAAATCTGTTTTTTCTGCTTAGAAGACTACTCTCCAATTTTTAATAAAGGGAGGGGTAGGGGTGACCTGTGTAAAAGAATAGACCTTTTAGTATGAGATTACATATTTATCAATTCATTCTTATTTTATTGAGGTTTAAAAAGTAAAATGGATAAAGAGAATCAGGTATGTGTGTTTCCCCCCTGCAGGTACTTCATGCAGCAGGATGTGGTTGACATAATATTAAAATAAAATGTTTATACACTAAACAGCATTTGGGGCTCTCTCTGGAAACACATATACCTGAATACAAATGTACAGTTTGATCAGAACTCTTGTGAAGGAGAATGCAGTGTTTGAATGTAAACTGTATAAAGTGATAAATCTGCCAAAGCCTGCATTAATGTTAGTGCCATGTTAAAAAAAGATTTGTCCAATTCATTAATTAAAGAAAATGAAAAACTCATGCTGAAGCAAGAACAAAACTTTAGGTGGCATAAAATTGGCATACTTGGCATTGTCCGTAACTGCTTAATGTGATGGCTCACACTAATGTGCTAGTGTCTGGCGGCATTGTTCAGGAGTCTCTTCCAAGAAACTGCTGCTGAATGACCTATAGCACTAAACTTAACTGGGACCACCAGTATATTGAGGTCATGGACAGTGTATTTTCTTACTCAGAACTGAGTCTTAAGTCCTATTTAGAAAATTTCTTGAAACTATTCTAAAGACTCTTAGGATTCCCTTTTTTTGAACCAGTGTCTGAAGAGAAGACATATAGCCAGTGTACCATAGTACTTGTTTCTTAAATTTAGTTCTGAAGCAGAATGCTGTGTGATTTAACCTGTCCATCATGACTTTTTAATCTGTGTCCAGATTCGCACTGACTTCAAATTGTATGCCTTTTAAAATAAACAGTGAAAATGAAGTTGTGATTATTTAATTTGTAGGTAACATTTCATTGTCACTGTTAATAATTTTATTGCAGTTGTTTCTCCTTCTTCCTGAATTATCTTAACTAACTGTTATGATTTAGAAATATTCCAAAGAAATTGAGGGATGCCGATCCAATGGAAGAATATTTTTTGAAAACTTAAAATAGTCTGTTCCTGGGCTTAGAAATGTCACTGGTAATCCGAGATCACTAAGGACATGATCAGAGACATGGTTTGAACCCAGTTCACCTATAATTAAATGCAAGAAACTAGTGCAATATGTTGTGTCATCATAGATATCCAGCTAAATATTTCTGGGTATGTACATGTGATACAGTATCACTTTTAAATCATAGTAAAGATAAAGTCTAAGTGCTGTTTGTATCTTTATCTTGCACATTGCGTGCTAATGTGCATTGTTGGATAATGTATAGCAAAATTAAGCAACAGTATTATAGATGCTTGTGTATAGCAGAGAGCAGTGTTACAGAGCAGCATCAGAATTTCCCTTTAAATTTAGGTGCCTCACTTACATACAGGTACATGAGAGACTTATGAAAAGTCCTCTTTTGCCAGTACTAGGTATAAATCGTCTTTTTGAAATCTTGAATCTTGGAACTATTAACAACCCTAAGGCTGGGGTTCTCTCAGGCTTAAAAGTGTAACAGTGAAAAAAAAATAGGATTACTTCTTTTCTGTGGCACTTAAGTAGCTGATATAAAGGCATGACACTGCCAAAGCACAGAAAAGCTGCTGCTTCTGCAGGGCTGGATCTTGTCTAGTCTGCGGTTACACAGGGTTAGGTATTGTGGTGGGAAAGGAATTTACTTTTCTAGGGAGAAAAAAGAAACATCAGTCCTGAGGTAGCATGTCAGAGGTGAATGAGGAGTAAAAGATCGTGTACTCATGCCACCACGCATGTAATTCCAAAAATTTATTCTCATTTAACATCAAGGGTTTTTCTAATACACTTAAAACTCACAGTGATAAAGCCTGAGTTTTTGTAAAATTGTCTTTGTTCCATTAAGGTAGTATAATCCTTCTCTGCAGCATTCCAGTAATAGAACATAATTCACTTAGCTCAGAAGATGATAAAAATTTCTAGATTATCATGTGCATAAATTTTATTATGTACTTTAACATTTCCCAAAACATTCTTTAAAAGTAGGACTTAATTATTATCTCTGATTGGATTACTGTATGTCTGGAAAGCCCAGTGCATCTTGGTACTCAAAAGGGTGTCCCTCAACTTTTTCAACCTCTATTTCTCTTCAAATGCACCAGTGTACCTAGCTAAACACATTTTAACATCGATGCTTTTGTTTGCTAATCCTAACTGTCCAGGATGATCTAGCCTAAGTGTGGGCAGTTTATATTGTGTGGTTACTTCCTATAAAAACTTTTGAAGTTTTGTTTAGTTTTACTTACTTTGAAGCTGAGTGACATGCGAATGTAGGATGTCTTGTCTGGAAGAAGTGTTATGTGGAATTATTCAGGAGTAGCTACTGTGTTTAAATTAATAAGCTCTTTTAATTCACAATGACATTAAAGCATACACAGGTCAGTGACTTCATAAAGCATTTTCAGTCATGCTTTGCTAAACATTGTGAGCTAATGCAATTGAAAAATGCATTCTTTTCTTGTTGATCAGAGTAGATTTTCTCTTGAGAAATAAGTCTGCATTGTAGCACAGAGATATTAAACCTAACTGTAAGTCTACATCTAGCCTGAACCACTGCAGGTAAAATGCTTGTGGTACCTTGACTTGCTTGGATGTCTGAGAGCTACGCTTCAGTCAATAAATGGACTATTGTCTAGACATACATAGGTAATGCCATTTGCTTTCACAATGTGAATGCTTACTATTTCAAATTACTTTTATAAGAAAAATCTCTTGCAAATGAAAACGTATGCATTTTCCCCATCCAGTCCACTGACTCTCACAGAAATTTTTATTGAAATGTTTCTTAATACATAGGTTCTAGGTCTTGAAGAGTAACTGTATATCACAGCTGCTTCTTAAGCTACCAGCACAATCATTTTACTTACAATTGTCTTTAGATGATTGCTTGACTTTTTTCGTGACACTGATTTGACTAAAGTTTTCTATATTAGCATATCTTATGCTTCAATATTATGAGGGTCTCTTATATAAAACAATCACAAGCAATTGTATTTGACATTGAGTCAGAAATGTGAACATATATCTGCAAGTATCCCTTCATTCGCTGGTATTTTGTTATTTCACTGGTATTGGTTATTTATTAAAATCATTGTACTGGTTGGCATTACTGTTTTGCTTAGTAGACCCACTTGTGCTCAGTGACCTCACTACACAGGGCACTTTCTTAGACCTGAAGAGCCATTTTGCACCTTGTTAGATAAACTGTGATTTGTAAACTATGTTTAACTGCTTCCATGCTACATCACATACTTAGAGAAGAGTCATCAGGTATGTCCTTTCTCAGAATCCCAGCTTATGAAAAGACTGCTGCTGTCAGGATGAGGGTCTAGTAGCAAAGAGGTTAAAAAAATCACTGTTTTTTCTGCAAAGCAGATACAGCTCATTCAAGTGTCCTTTTGAGTACTCATATTTCTTTTCCTAGATAAGTTTAAAGGGCATGTGAAAGCATTTGTTATTGAAGGGATGTCATGGGTGGTCAGCCTCAGGTTAGCTCTGCTTTGCAAGAGCGGAACAGCCACATGGAGTTCATTTCAAACTGTTTTGAGACACTACTGCAGGCCCTATGAAACACACAGTGAATCCAGATACAGTATGTTGATATTGCAGTTTGGTTTCCAGTTGAGAAGCGTAAATTCATCTTATTTGTTGGCATAGGTCTAAATGTATGTCTTCGATGTTCTTTTTTTTTTCATGTATCGATGAGAAGTCTGTTATGAATTCTTGTTTCTGCCACAGAACTTTTTTCTGTGAGATTTTTAATCTGATATTTTGATAGACGTTTCATTTTAAGTTGTTCTTGATAAACAACAATTCTTTTCAGAAAACATCCTGTGGAAATTGAGCTGTATAGTTTGAGCTAATATAATTTGGTTTGCATTGCAGTCATGCACACTAAAAATACAGTTGACATTAAATATTAATGTAACTTCTTGTACCTTTTGGATTTTGACCTCGTGAAGATGCAAGACTTCTCTAGGTTATCTGTAGACTGTCTTTTGAGGGGCACTCAGAGATCATCCATCCTGAAGATTATATTTGCCAACAGGGATAATGGGAAGAGTGTTTCAACTGGTGGAGGAATGGATGCTGACTAAACTTTGTATTTTTTTTTTTCATTGTGGAATTTCATTAGTTATGTGTGTAGGACAATTTTCAGGATGTATTCAGTGTACAGGTCTTTTAAAAAGTAATATTTTGCATCTAAATGGAAAATGTACATATAAAACTTCATCCTGAAGACAAAATCTTTAATTTCACAAACTAGTTAATAATAAACATACTGCAGTATGTTTGCATATCTTGTAGTGCTGTGTTGTGTCTGTGTAATTTAAACTAATTTAGTAAGCAATTTGATCTAGCTTTAGTTGGTCTTGGAAAATATGCTCTCAGTATAAATGTCACACATGCTTTGCATGAATTTAAACTGTGACTGTCATGGTTCATCTAGAGTGATTGTCCATCTGTTATCTTGTGAACAGAGTGCTTTTTTGTGTGTAAAAAATGACAATGTTAAACTTTGATTTATTTTTGTAAGTGGTTTTGAAGAAAGGGATTCTTCACTGCAAAGCCTAAGCTTGTTAAAATTATTTGTGGAAGGACCCAGCCAACAGACATCCAATGAGATTTTTCTTCAGTGCTATCAGTTACTTGCTGTTCTCTCCAACAAATGGTTTTTCATACTCAGTTTATGTGGAAAAAACCCCTAAATCTAAAATATCTCTAAAGTGAACTCCTTCTAAGGATTCTGATGAAAACTCAACTGATCCATGAGCTTTTGGTGGACTGTAGAGGAAGGAGTGCAGTTATGTCTGAATTAGCACCTGAATGCCTAAACATCTGAATTAAACAGATAACTGGCGTTTTATGGAATGTCAATAAATTGGGAGTTTGGCTTCTAAGTTGGTTCAGAATCACTTGTGCTTGAAAGTGAAAGCTCAGCATCTTCACAGAAATATGTGCAGACATAGTAGGTTTTTAAAACCTTCATTCTTCTTATCGTATTTAGCCTCAAATTCCTAACAATTGTAATTGTCCACAGAAAACATTTCAAGATAAATGCATTATCAGGTTTTGAAATTTTCTTATTTTTGTAAATACTAAGACCTGGGGGGGCAAAATAAGGGCTATATTGTGGATTAAGTGAAATATCTCAAGGCTGTGCTTTTCTGATAACTGAACCTGAAGTGACCTTTCTCAGACACAATTACAGAGCTGTATGTTTTTCCTTTAATTTCATCAGGGGTTTAATTAGTATACAAATAAAACTTCCCTTATCTTCCTTTCTACCTAATTGGCTTGTCTTCGCTTATATATGAAGAATGTGAAAATGGGCTGTAATTAGGGTGACCGTGTTAACCTTTTTTTCTCAAATGTACTGTTGCCTAAAGGCCTCAAGGCCTAAAAACAGTGCTTTGGATTATTGCTTTGCAATCACTATGGCTCTCCCATAGGTTTTCTCATGAGCAGAAGGGCTTTGGGTGCTGCAGGTTCCCACTGCTTAACGGGATCTTCATTCTTCTCCCCACTAAATGTTTATTGATTATCTCACTGCTCCACACTCAGCCTCCAACAACTTAATATCAGGTGACAGTCAGGAGAGTTCTCCAAGTAATTAGAGTGGAGCATTGAGGGAACAATTAGGAGCAGAGTTATTAAACTTGATTTATCCTATTCTCTCCTGAACACTTTCTTGGATATCAGAACATCACACTTTCACAATCTACCCTGGCTGAGAAATTAGTGGCTAACCTGCTGCTTATCATTGTTGCCTTGCTGCCTTGAGGCACACCCTCTTGGTTTCAGTCACTCAGCTGGAAATATTAGAGTCCATAAAGTTTATCAAGGGTTTTAATTAGATCAATCTGAAGAAGAAAAAAAAGAGAGGCTTAGCAGCCATTACTTTAGAATACTCCACGCTGTATTTGAGCAATTTCCAAGGCTTGACTTTAACCCACAGTAGCAAGGAACTTCAAGTGAATGCTGAAACTGCTTTTAGAGAGCTAAAATCAGTTTACATTTTGCTTAGATATTGCAGTATTATTGATAGGTAAAGTCTGAATCCTTAGGAGATTTCTGTAAATAATGGTGAAAGCTTTGAATATAATAAAGCAGCTGTTCAGTGAGATATTTTATTTAAGTATTTCTACATTGCTTCATCACCAGCTAGTGTGGATTTCTGCCCATGCCTCTCAAAGAGTTAGGCTTCATGCTTTCATCCCTGTTATTGCCTCATTAATAGGCCTGTGCTTGCAATTGGTAAGCAAGATTAGTTAGCAGCTCCCAGAAGATTTTAATACCTAGTGGGTCTCTTCACCATTTGTGGTCAGGGAGGAAAGCTTTATGTGGGAGCAGACAACTCTTCAGCCCCTGTAGAAGGACAGCTATCTAATAAAAATGAAATAAATACACATAATGTTCCTATTATCCTGTCTTTCTTCATTCATTTAGACCACTGGAATCTTGGAGCCAGACTCTTATTCCAGCAGCCTCTACATCAAAAGTTGCTTGCATCAAATTATTAGCAGAATTACCTATTCTACATCAGCCAGAGCTCAGTCCTGTGACTATATCTTAAAAAGAGATTTTTCAATCAGATGAGAAGGTCGGATGGACAAAGTGTTGGCACCAGAGACATTTTTCTCTGTTCAATAAATTTTGTTTGTTAAAAAGATGGGAATATGGGTGGAGAGGGTGGCTTGACTCTGTTTTCATATCTGTTTCCTCAATGCTGACTTAGCCTAGAACAAACAAACAAACAGTAAACACAATAAATGGAGGAAGATAACGTTCGTTGTTCTTAAATTAAAGACAGCTCGTTTTATCCTTGCTAATCTACATCTGGTTTCTTGGAAATAACTTTTCTGAAAATCTGACAGTTCACAAATTCAGCTGTTCAGACAGGGCTTTGGTAGCTGCTGGTGGCATTACGGTAGAATTTCTGAAAGCAACACTTCTGGTTTTGGATAGCTTTATCCTAATAATGCAGTGGAAGAATGAGATCTGTGTATTTATCTTTTCTTAGGTGAAAAATAGCATTCTTCATCAAAAATAATGACATAAGATGCAGAATAGATATTCAACCTGCAGTAATTTGAGCAAAACTAATACTAACATTTCTGGCGTTTAGAATTTCTTAAATAAACTCCTGATTTTTTTTTTTTTCTTACAGCAGTGATTAATCTCAGCCTGGATTTTGTAAATTGCTGAACAGAGGGTTCAGGTGGAGGTGCTGTACCTTCCAAATACTCTAATAACTGGTTGCTTTTTTGTCTTGAGAAATGTTTGAAGAAAACTTACGCCAATCCACAGATTTCAGTTTATTTTGCAGGATTATGCAGTTTTATGCTGTACTTCGTTATTTTATAGAAATTTTCCCTAGCATATTGTATTTTGAAGTGCCTTTGACACTTGGCGAGGTCTGAACCTTTTTCAGATTAGTTGAATTTTCAATGCCCTCCAAATTATTATCAGCTTTTGTATATACTGTTCTTAACACATATCCACAGCATAATACCTATTATCCATGTTCCACAGTCCAGGTCAAGTAATCCTGAGTACAAATTATGCAGAGCATTCTTAGAACTTAAGCAGAAAACATATCCGTCAATTTTGAAAACAAAGTGGAAGAGCTCAGTCTTGCAACTGTGCAGCCTTCACTTTCCTTCTATATTGGTTAAGAATCTGTCAGGGAATTTGCATTTGGTAAAAGAATGTTTATAGTCACCTATTATAATTTCTTTCTAAAAAGGCAATTAACAGCTGTAAGTAAAATGTAACATTTAGCAAACTATGAAATCATGTTATTAATACTCCAGTCTATAAAAGTATTGATTTATCCCAGCAGAAAGGAGTAGCAACTAGCCAGGTTCTGTATTAATTAGTTCTGTGTGCTATTTGTCATCTGTTGGATTAATCTGAATTGATTTAATGCATGTTGTGTTAATTCTAAGCCAGAGAGAAACATTAAAAAAATACATGTACTATTTTGCATATTGGAAAACTAATGTTAAAATAGTGAAAGCATCATAAAATAGTGATTTATTCCTAGCAAGAATTGCAGCAAAACTGTACTTAATGCACTAACAGAGAATATTAGATTCTTATTCTTTTTTAATCCTGAAATTTCTGAATAGCGCAGAATATTTAATAAATGCTACTTGTTTATTCCCTTTCTTTCTTTGTGAATCCTTTTCTTTTAATGTTCATTATAAATTCAGTTTTGAGAATATTCTGTTCTCTTTAATGCTGTACTCTTGATTATTTCCACTGTGTTTAGATCTGGTATTTGTAAATATAGTACCTGTAGCACAGTATATGTACCTGTTTGATAAACAAATCACTTTATTTTATAAAACATATTTGTACACAGGCAATGTACTAAAAATGGGGGGTTCTGAGTTAGTAATGGTTTTGCTAGAGAATTTGTAAAACCTTAGCATGTAATGGTCCAAATCTACTTCACAGTCAGTCTGTTTTCCACTTTGTTTAATAGCCTATGGCATAAATTGAAGTTAATTATTTGGGCTGACAAGTAACTCTGCCTTCTGTCTGCTTGCAGAGACTCTCTGAGGCAAAGATGGAGCTGAGAAGAAAAGATCAATCTCTGCGTCAGCTCAATAGACTTCTTACCCAGCTGGAGCAGGACAAGCGTGGACTGAAAGAGAGCATCCGTGATGCAGAGAGTGCCCTCTGTATGGCAGTGAAGTGAGCGCTGGGACCTTGGGGAGATCACTTAAAACGGACAAAAGATCAATTCTTACTTTCATGCACAGGGTTTTAGCCCTGGCTAATGTAATGCTAGAAAACAAAAGTACATCTGTCTCTCTTTGAAATTCAGTGATAGTCTTCTACAAAGAAAACTGTTAGTTCAAGATACTAGATGGTATGTTTTCTGTAGTTATCCCATAATAGGGCTCCAAATTCTGGGTCCTGAAATAGCATGGGCATTTTTATTTGCCAATTATCTTACTGATTTGACAGCATCTCTTTGGCAGATCCTTAATACTCTGTTTATTTAAGAAACAACTGCTTGTTTTCTGTTTCCATGTCATCTTTTTATAGAGAAATACAATTTATTTATAATAAATACACAAACATCAGCTAGGTGACAGGTGCTGGCTGCCAAAGGGGCTGAAACCCATTTTGGACCTGGTCTTGTCTGTGGAATAGATCTTTCAGCTGATTTCAGAGAGTTTTGCATTTAGACATAAAACCCACGCCTTTTTATACCATAACCTGGAGAGTGGAAGGAAATGTTCAGGGACCAATCTTGAAAAGATTGGTAGTCAAAAGATGTTCCATTGACTTGAATAAGATTATTACTAACCTCTTACAGTCATATAGTTGGATAAAAAGATAAATCTTTGCAGACTCTCTTATCTATTACTCTTACTGTAGTATGTACTTTCAATATTGGTGGTCTATGGTTCTTTTAAAAAAAATTTAATTTAAAATTAAAATTTCTCATTATACCTGGGATACATTTGCTCTGAAGAACAGTATCTTAGAAGCTTTAAGGGTTTTATGCACAAGTGAAATAATGTAATTAATATAGTTATCAGTGAAATGTTTAACAAGCTAATTAAAATGAAAAATGTTATTTGGTATGAGTATACTAAACCAGATGTGACCTGAAGAAGGATTTGCTTTGGAAAGCTTGCCCCTTTTTCACCCTGCCCCAGTCTATTTTATGCACTGTAGTAAAGATCATTCCCTGTGACCCTTCTTATATTCATAAAAAGTTATTTTAATGTGAAGTGGTTTTAAAATTCTTTTTATTTCTGTATATAGCAATTGAATGTTGACAAAGAAAAAACCTATACCACTTACTGTTCTACCAGCTCTTCATAAAAAATGTCTTTTTTTTCCCTTTGGAACATACAAGCAAAGTAAGACTTTACTTTTGTCCAGAAATCTTATTTTAATACCTCTTCCATAACCTGAGTGATTGTAAGCAATGCTGTATGGGTGTCTTCCAAGTTCTTTCCTAATCTTTTCTACAACGTTAAAGGATAGCAAGATGGCTGGCTCATTCTGAGAATGGCTATCTTGATTTTCTTGCAGTGGTGGCCAGCAGTTCTGTTCCACTTTCCTCCAAAGTAGGAAGCAATATTAATAAAAGTGTCTGATAGCATTGAACTTGACAGAAATTTAGTAGCCTTTTGGTCATTTCTTTGCTAGATAGTAACTCTCTATCAAACCTTCACCCCAGCTGTAGTGTAAAAGATGATGTAAAGCATGTTCCTCATGCCTGAACTACATTTCTGGATAATAATCCTAACGAATAGTTCTATGATCTAGCTCCAATTTCCCTTGCACCTGTAGGAGTTGACAAATATGTGAAATAAAGACTGAATGAAATGTGAATCCTGGCATGTAGGGGTGCAACAGATTCATTCTAAAAAGTTTTTTCCTAGGTGGTATAAATACATATTATGAGACTTTTATTCTAAGATGTTATTAAAGATAATAAATCAACCACAGTCAGAGGGCTTTCTGTTTAAAAAAATAAAAACCTGGGGACCACCTATTAACTTGGATCCAAAATTCCATCTACAGATACTTTCCTTTTTATGATGAACACCCAAGAATATGCAAGGAACAGACTGACTTCTATGTCAGTAACTAAGAAATTAATGGTGTTGAACTAGCTCTCTAGAACTGACTTCACCCAGACAAACAGCAGTCACTACATAAATGCGGCCAACAGAGCAGGTGAACAGTATGTCCTTGTCAATCTAGTCCAAAGAAAGGCAGGATCCTGAAAAGAGAAAAATCTATGTGACAGCTTCACTAAGAGTGTAAAAGCCAATCCTACGTTTCTGGTCACCTTCCTGTATTTGCTGTTAGGATAGTATGAATCAAAAAATGAGGAAGTGGTGGTCATTCCAGGCAGAAGAATGCCATGGTTTTGACTTCGGTTTTAGAAACTGTAAGAGCTCAATCAAAATATTTACATAGCTGGCAAGGTAAAAGACAGTCCTGGAATATTAAGGTGTATCAGCTTTTCTGGCATAGATGCCATTTGATTTCCTGTGGTGTTTTGTTGGTCACACTGTCCTGTTCTCCTTAGACATATGGTATTATGCAACTTTATTTCCATTTCTGTCAATGCATCAGATGAAACCAAGGGTTTTTATGGCAGCGTAACCGATCAAAGCTGTCTTTCTTACTGAAGCCCTAATTTACAAAAAGGCATGAGAGTAGTATTTTACTCTCCAAACTTCTGTTTCATAAAGGTAGGATCCTTGACTGGACTGCTTTTGGAGAAAGACCAGTGGAATGTTCAGGTTTAGAGAAGACAGGAAGACTTATATGCATATAAGTCCATAGTTGTTAGGCCCATATAATTGATGAAAAACAAAGAATTTGTCAGTTTTTTCCAGTATGAGAATGTAATCTCTTCCTGCTAGTGTCTGGAATCCGTTCATCATGCCCTATTTATCCAAGACTACAGATTTCTTCTCCAAGAACATGGTAGTTGTTCATTGATATGCCTATAAATATAACTAGTTTAATTGCTTATCCACAACAGAAGCATCTTTCAGATGAAGATGTGCCAAATAGCGGTCCATGAACTATTTTTTAGGGCTTGCATTGGAGATATAAAAAGGAGAGATACAAACATAACAGTTTGAGTTGTCAACAATTATTTTTAAAGACATAATGCTTATCAAGTAGCAGAAAATGAATTTCTATACCAGTAGAGATCAATTCTATTAACTAGTCTGTTTTTCTTTTTCCTCTTGTAATAGAGACAAAGAATTCATTATTAGTCATATGAAATCTGTGGAAGCCACTCTTCAAAAGGTAAGAATTTGAAGTGTTCCCTCTGCATTTGTATTTCCAAACACATTGAGGTTTTACCACCACTTATTCTCAGGGAAGGAGGGGAGCAGAAGTCTCCTTAGAGTTTAAGTTTCCACCTTCAGCTTCTTTCATCTCCAAAACCTATTCATAGTGTTAGTGAAATAAAAATACAATTTTGTAGTACACAGACTTCTTATTTTTAATATAAAACTTATTACAAAAATCACCTTCCTTCCCTCAATCACTGAGCACTATTTCTGGTTACCAAGTGAAGACTATTGATCATCCAAACTGTTCATAATTGCTGCTGAGTTAACTCTCTCTGCTGAGCAAGGTGGAGGTCATCTGGTGAGGTCACATGGTGGCCATAAGCCATTTGGCTTTGTACATGCTACTTTGATACACGATAAATAAAATAAGGAAAAGACCGTAAGTATTAACCTGTAATCAAAAACTTTCATGATATTTTTTTAAAAACTTTTTTTAAATTGAGTAGTCGTTTTAAGTTTTCTCTTTGACTTGTACTATTTTGCCTTGGTATAGTATTCTTAGAAGGTTCAACAAAGCTGCACATATTAATTATTTGGGAGAAAGAGCTGTTCTTAACTGTAGCTCTAGTGGCTGATTGTCTTTATAACTGTTTTTGGTCCAGAGCGACACAGAGCAAAAGAAGTGTTTTTATTACCTTGGAGTGTTCATTTCTCTTATCACATCTTGAATTCCCAGTAACATGGGAATCTATTCCCTATTTTAGTTTCTGTGTCCACCAAAACTGCTGTTAATTTAATGTTCAGATACCTTTTTCAAGTTTCTCTTTCCTTTAATGTTGTGCTGGTTTTGGCTGGGATAGAGTTAATTTTCTTCATAGTAGCTAGTATAGGGCTATGTTTTGGATTTGTGCTGAAAACAGTGTTGATAATGCCGAGAACTTTTTGTTATTGCTGAGCAGTGCTTATGCAGGGTCAAGGCCTTTTCTGCTTATCACCTCACCCCACCAGTGAGCAGGCTGGGGGTGTGCAAGAAGTTGGGAGGGGACACAGCTGGGACAGCTGACCCCAGCTGACCAAAGGGATATTCCACACCATATGATGTCAAGCTCGGCATATAAAGTTGGGGGAAGAAGAAAGAAGGGGGGACGTTCGGAGTTACAGTGTTTGTCTTCTGAAGTCACTATTACTTTTGATGGGAGTCCTGCTTTCCTGGAGATGGCTGAACATCTGCCTGCCGATGGGAAGTGGTGAATAAATTCCTTGTTTTGCTTTGCTTGCATGTGCGGCTTTTGCTTTACCTATTAAACTGTCTTTATCTCAACCCACGAGTTTTCTCACTTTTACTCTTCCAAATCTCTTCCCCATCCCACAGCAGGGAGTGAGAGAGCGGCTGCATGGTCCTTAGTTGTCAGCTGGGGTTAAATCACGACAAATGTTCATAAAAAGTGACAGTACCTAAACATTCTGTTTTAGCTGCAGCAGACTCTGCTGATAGGTAATGTCTTCCTTTGTGTCCCCATCTTCTTCACACTGGCTTCTTTTAAGCTTGGGAAATCAATGTAATGCAGAAAGTGCTGTAATTTTACAGTAACATGTATGTGTAATGTGCTTAGTCTTGAGAATTTATTGTTCTGGATTGCAAGTTTACATTTTGATTCAGAAAGCAGTGCTGTATATGCATAAAGATTCAAAAGTTTGGGGAAAGGTTATAGGGAAGGTCACATGCTTAGTACTGATTTTCCTGATGCAATGAATGAATCTAGAAACTGCCATCTTTCTTTGAGAATTTTAGTTACCACATAGGCTTCTTAGTTCATCATGTACATAGTTGTTAGGCCCAAATAGCTTACTAATGAGTAGAAGAGTAATTTATCCTTTCTGGTTTGTCAGCCTAAGGAATGAGGAAAACATAAGAATTAGAAATGTCAGGATGCTCCTTTCAGCAGGAACTAAAAATAATTGATGGTAAATCATTCATAATTTGACATATCTTTTCTCCTAGAAGAACAAAAGGAAATTATTGATCTTTGGGAAATATTGGAAATGTAAACCTTACATCATAATGGTAGTTAATTATCTAACATTAATGAACATGGCTTATGCATAAACTATCAAGTTTACACTGTTGTTCTTGAAGGTTTTCTCACACAGTAACAAATCAGAACATGATGAAGTAGATGAAATACTAGTAAAGGAACCACAAGCCTGTCTTTTCCCCCATAGAAATTCTGGGAACTGCTTTTGTTTTCAAAAAAGGAATCAAAAGAAAATGGATAAAGTTCAGAATCATCTGGAGTTGAACAAGTATTACTCTTAGCTGCAGATATATTTATGGGAGTTTGAAATTTTGAACATTGTGTTATTTCTACGTTGATGTATTCATGAGCAAATATCCACAAAATTCCACTGCATTGCTTGCAGGATCTGTGTTATCAATGCATAATGCTAAATTTTTGCCTTTAGAGCTCAGAGGGATTTTACAGACATCCTTAGTAATCTTAGACTCAGAACAAGATGGTATGCACTCATGTCCATTAAAGCGACCTCATTCTTCTCTACTGTATCACTACAAGAATTCCAGAAGGCAGCAATGTAAGTACTAGATCATCTGCCTTTGGGTATATTTGGGTGTAATATTCAGCAAACAAAGCAAAAAGGAGCAGAGCTGAGGGAGACAATCTCTGTGCATGCTCCTAATACAACTCTAGACAAGGGATCATTTACAACACTGGCTGCTCCCCCTCTGACTGGATGGAAAATCTAGTATCATACGTTTGGCTTTGTCAACAAGTGCTTGGGCATGTGCTTGTGCCCCAAATCATTATTTTAAGACTATTTCAGACCCACCTTCTCAAATCATCGTGAATATTTATGAAGCATAAATGTTGAAGAACTTGAGCATATGCTATGCTGAGAGAGAAAATACTTTTCACAGCTAGTTCTATATCCTTCATAACCTGCAAGATATTCTTCAGAAGGCTATTTTTCATGTTACCCTGGGTCTTGTCATGTTAGCTATCTTCATCTGACTCCTGGAGCGGGATCATTGCACAAGAGTTCCTGATACCAGTAAAATAAGAGATCTTTCTTGGTTTTATACCATCCAAATATTGAAGACAAATATCAAAGTGAAAAGTGAATGTTTTACCAAATTTAAAAAAAACACCAAGGGCAAACAAAGGACCTCAAGAAGATTTTGGTTTGGTTCAGTTTTATTCTTACAATATTAAAGATGACCGAAAGGTAATAGCTGAATTTTTTTAAAATCTAGGTTCAGAAAACAGATGCATTTTTCTTTTTCTTCCCTAGAATCTATTGGATAGCCTTAAACTAAAAAAGCTAGCAGAGTAGAACAGGTTTAAGCATTGGCTACTTGGAGAACTTGTGTCCATGACTTGACTGATTCCTTTAAAAAAAAATAAAAAAGCCCAATGTAAGATGTAAAATGGTGACAGAAAAAAAATAATTTTTGCTGGAATACTTCTTAGAAGAAATTCCATCTGCTTGAAGTTCAAACATAGTTTTCTTAGAAAGTCTTTGCATCAAGAGAAAAAGCATTTAAGTAAATGTCTTATATTAAAACCCATCTGCAGTCCTTTTTTAATGTATGAAAAATAAATTATTTCTTGAAACACTTTCATCTCAAAAATGTTATTTTAGTTATAAATGCACCCGTGTTATACTTGTTGATAATCTGTATTTCATTATTAATTTCTTTTGTACTTCTTAATATCATGTTTGCATAAACAGAGACATTAAATCTGTTCATTTATACACCCAGATTTTTTTTAACGTGTAGTTAATGACTAACTAGTTATGGTAATCCCATCAGTGTAAGAAATCATTCTATGCTGTCTTTGCTAAAATCTTCAGCCTTACCTTTGTATTGCTTCTCAGTTTGAGTGCTTGTGGTGGGCTAGCCTTGGCCAGCAGCCCAATGCCCACCCAGCTGCTTTCTCACTCCCCCTCAGTGGGATAGGGGGACAAAATAGGATGAGAAAGCTTGTACACTGAGATATAGATGGGGAGATTGTGTACTAGTTACTGTCACAGGTAAAACAGAGTTGACTTGGGGAAGATTATTTTTATTTATTAAAATAGATTTGGATAGTGAGAAACAAAGACAAAAAATTACCATCCTCCTGCCTTTTAGGCTCAGCTTCACTCCTGACTCCTCTGCTCATGCCCCGAGGTGCGGGGGCAGGTGAGGGGCAGAGGACTGCAGTCAGTCTGTAACGGCTCCTCTCTGCCGCTCCCTCCTCCTCACGCTGTTTCCCTGCTCCAGTGTGGGCTCTCCATGTGGGCTGCAGTCCTTCAAGAATACCTCTCCAGCTGTGGGCCCTCCACGGACTTCAGTTCCTTCAGGAACCATTCACCTGCTCCAGTGTGGGGTCCTCCATGGGCTGCAGTGTGGTCATATGCTCCAGCATGGTCCTCTCTGTGGGCTGCAGGGACGTACCTCACCCAGTGCCTCAAGCGCTTCCCCCACCTGCCCACCCCCCGCTTCTTCTGTGCCTTTGGTGTTCGCAGGGCTGTTTCTCACTCTCTTTCTTCCCTCTTCCTCTGCCTGTGTGGTGGGTTTTGCCCTTTCTTAAATACATTTTCACAGAGGGGCCAGCAGCTTGCCTGCAGTGGGTCGGTTGGAGCCGGCTGGAACCGGCCGTCTCCGGCCCGGGGCAGTCCCGGCCTCTCCTCACAGAGGCCGCCCTGCAGCAGCCGCTGCCAGCGCCTGGGCACTGCACCTGGTACAGAGCCGCAACTGCGTGAGCCTCCCTAAATCCCTGTTCTCTGAACTCTGCCTGTGCAAAACACTGCCATGGGAAGTCATCCCTGTGAGTCAGCCTGTACAGAGACAGAAAATTGTTTCTGTTTCCCCGTGTACTCTTAACTATTAAAGTCTTGACAGGCTTTATGAGCTGGCAGAGTTTTCAGCCTGTCCCAGCCCTGGCTGCATAGGATTTGGCAATTTTAACAGGTTAATAAAATACCTTGTCTTCACAAGCTTAGGCTGTTCACCACTACCCTGTGGCGCTGACGAGCTGTGATAATGAGTCAGTAAAAACAAAAAAAAAACAAACTCCCTAAAAAAAATCTTTTTCCCAATACTGGTTAGCAAACCACTCATTCTGACATTTCAGGACAGCTCAGGGGTCAAAGTACCTATCCACTGTGCTCCTTTCCTTTTGGCACTCAGTCAAAAAAATTCTTCATCCACTTCTGTAATGCACTTCATTTCTGCTGATGGAAAGGTTCATATGCCAGCTGGCAGAACAGCTTCCATGCAGACCCGTCAGTGGTTGTGCCTTGAAATCCTTCCACTGTTGTGTTTCATTGCCTCACTGCTGGTCCCCTTCTACCCCTGTTGTCTTCTCCAAAATGTCCCTAAACTGGTTATGTATGAGATTTGGGCCCCACAGTTCTATCAGCTGAAAAAAATCTGAATGCTATGATCCATCCTGTTATATACTTGTAAAATAGAAAGACAGAATTATCTTCATGATATTTATGATATTGATGTTTTTAATGCAGGACAAAGAGACAGTTGGAGATGGGGTGGGACCACTGAAGACTTGAGAATGAGTAACGTCATAGCATTAAATTGCTATTTCTGCTATGGTCCATAGCAGTAAAATGCATTTCCTTACGATGGTTGTTTCATGGCCTGTAAGAAATTTGTTTACAATAGGTTTAAGTCCATATACAAGTGACTACATCAGTAAACACACTCAGTGTTAAGTAGCATTAATTGTTAGTTTCAGCCAGAAATGACAAACTGATCAGGCCTTGAAAAAACAGAACAGTTATGAGGTTTAAGTTAGCTGCCAAAATCAGATTTCAGTACTTTTAGGTGTACTGATCAGCCACATTCTCTGAGTTAACTGGGATCTGTAGTCTATCATATTATTTAGTTATCTCAGTAATGATTTAAAAGCTCTTGTTTTAGAGATCTCGACTTGAAATTTTTTCCCTAGTCTAATGTAACTTCCCGAGCTGGTTCTTCTGTATGTTTAGACATGGTAACAGGGTAAAGCCCGCTTGTATGTGTGTGCTCAGGATCTGTTCATCTCTGTGGTCCTTGTTCTAAACAGTCCTATCACAAGCCTGTTGAAACAGTGGGTATGTGTACATGCAATAAAATCACAGAAAATCCAGTTAGAATATTGAAATTCTAAATGACTGTTGTAAGAAGTTTACAGTAGGAAACAAGCTATTACTTCTCTGTGATTAAAAAAAAAGGCAGTAAAAAGATTACGTTTTTTCCTTCTCTATCGCAAATTGCTACCTCTTCATTTCAATGTTTTATGAATGACTTTTGTTTCCCCCTCCAGTAATCTGACTTTCTTGATCCTTGTTCCTAAAGATCAGTTGTGCAGGACATACAGGTGTTAGCACAGCTGGCTTGCTGATGACAACTCTGTCCATATAGCTGTCTAGTGTGTCATCACTCATACTGTTCAGTGTCATTCTGACCTAGCCAAGCTAAAAATGGTACTCCAGCTCAAGAGGGATTTAAAAACCTTGACAAACTAAAGATAAGACATTGCCGAATGTCATAGCCATGTACTTAACTGTTTTCAGTTTAGATATATCTAAATAACTAATTTCAGGGTGCATTTATCGTCTTTGTCTTTTGGGGGGTTTTTGGGGTTTGGTTTGGTTTTTTTGGTTGTTTTTATTATTTTTTTTTTAAAGCCTGAATACTTCTGTGCAGTTTGCCTTCAGTAAGGAAAAATCCTTGTTTAGAGAATTGTGGAATTACTGAATACATTAACTTATTTTCTTCAGACATAGGTTCATTTTCAGCCCAAGGTCACTGAAATCCATTCATAGGGGATGTATTATAGTTTACATCCTGCAACTACAGCAAAGCTTAGGTGCAGTGGTCAATGCTGTAAAAAACAACTCTGGATCAAATTAACATCTTATTCAACAGAGTGTGTAGTGTGTGTGTGTAGTAATATGAGAAAGCATGAATTAAACTTACAGGTAAGCCTGGGATGGTATTCTACTCAGAAAATTAATTTCCAGAATCTTGACTAGTCTTTAAGAAAAAAAAAAAAGAAGAAAAAGCCAAGCATATCCAAAACATCAGTTTTATGACATACATGTCTCCTTAAACAAATGCTGTTATGCAGTAATTAGTGTTCAAACGAACTTTCAAAACAACCTATGAAATGGCTTGTATTGTAATTAAATACAGATTTGCATGGCAGCAATCAAAAAGGATAGCGACTAAATCTGTATGCTGATACAAAAATTTTTAGTAGATTTGCAATTAAGTGAAATATTTGATATACCTAGTTACACTCGTGTATGGCAACCTACAGCAAAGTATGTGGAAATGCTACTTAAAACATCCACTATCAACCCAAGTCAGACTCTTGGGTTTGAGGATGGATGTATTGCTCCTTTTAATGAAAAAGTATGCAACAATCTGCTGGCCTTTAATAAGAGTACTTAAACCTAACTGTGATGACTGTATAACAACTATCCATTTAACAGTATCATGCAGCTCTCTTTCCCTTTCCCTCCTATGAGGCATTATTTTGTCTAAGCAAGGTAAGTTGTGATTTGGTGTAGTTTGGTTTGGTCTTCAGGGGGGTAGGGTTGGGGGGCAGGGGGAGCACAGGAAGAGTTTGAGGGGGTTTTTTTGCAGTTCAGTTGACTGGTTTGGTTCCCAACATCATTCCTCACCTGTTTGGCTCTCTAATTCTGGCTATGGTTTTCTAGTGCTCAGGTGTTTGATTTAAAGTGCCTTCAGTTTAAGTAATGTAATCTTGTCACAGGCAGTCTCTCTGCTTCTGGAGTGATCCTTAATTGCTGAAGCATCTTGATGGAAAATATTGTCTCTGTGATTATATAGGCCCTCATTCAGTAAATGAATATGTGCTTTTTGAGTTGTTTCCTTATTTTCAGGGCAGACTCAGACTCTGGTGTCTGAGATGAGCAACTATTAACAGATTGTCTCTTGGATCTGACAGGCTACTGCAGTATATAGTTCGTTGGGTCACATATGCCAAATCCTTCAGCAAATCTTGTGGGGTCTGTATTCCCTTAAAGGTCTAATACTTAAGGTGTGATCTTCTAGAGAGCCTGTACACAGGAATGACAGTATATGGATTATATCTTTAGATCATCTGGATTGGCAATTTACGTGAAGAACTACTGTTGTCAACGCTATTCGGTACTATTGTTGGTGCAGCCTCCTTCATGTATATTCACTTGTATTTTTTAGTATAGACTAAGAGAACATCAACAATTCATAACTAAACATTAAAAAATTAGGAAGTGTTCATGAAGCTTTAATTCTGTCCACCATTGTATAAACTTTTTTTGTTATTCTCCTTAGGTCCGTGATCATTTGTGCCGCTGTAACAAAGACTTGCCCATTCAAATGAGTTACTGTATAACTTATTTCTGTTAAAATGCTTCTTATCAAAGAAGGCAAAGGACCATGTGCAGTACGTGTGCATGTCCTTGATTTGTGCAGTATGGCCTCCATTCTACATGCTGCCCTGGAGGTATGGACATTATGCAGCTAAATCAGCCACATATTTACAAGACTGCGGTTAAGATTAAGATGCAGTTTGCATTCAAACGGCCTCCTTCTCTTTTAAAAAGTTCTAAAAACATTTTTGTTAATTATATGTCACATGCAGAACACATAATGGTGTAGTAGAAACCATTTGCTTGCACTCTTTTAGAATGATTTGCATAACATATTTGTAGCTTATGTTATCTCAGCAATATGTTCATCTCAAAGTCAAGCAGACTAAATCACTGTTTGCCATTCACTTATCACCAAATCACTGCAACATTGTGGTTTTTGTTCCACTGTTTAAATTCCAGATGATATGCTATTAAAAATAGTAGTAGAAAATGACAGTAAAATAAGCCCAAAGTCTTTTACTTTCCAGGTACTATTTTTTATGTAGAACTGGTGAACTTTGAACTTATAAAAGGTTCTCCTGTATAGCTTACATAGTGAAGTTTATATCCATAAATAATCTTATTTTTTGTTCACCATAAGAAAGCATTGAATTAGGCCCAAAATAAGCAACTAAAATCTCAGTTTTGTTGTACCAGTCAGACAGTAACCAGGCAAAGAGCAAAGAATTATGGAGGGGTAAGCACATCTTAATACCACTTACAACTTGCTACTGTTATAGTACCATGTCTCTGTTGGTGTAACTGCGCATACCAGCTCAAACTGTGCAGAGAGAAAACAAACCAGTGAGCACAGAAGTGGACTGTGAATAAAATTATCCCTGATTAGCTGAGAATTTTTAACATCATTTTTGGACATGTGGAATTAGCCCATCAAATTCTACACTTTGGTTCAGTCAATAATGTAACTTCAGTTTATTATTCAGTTTCAGCTTTGATCTGAATTCATCAGTACTTTATTGATTTTAAATTGAGTAGCTATAGGGTTGCCTTCTGTGTTGCTCTCTTAATTAATTAAAAAGTTAAACACTGTCATAAGTCACTGTGCTCCTTTGTTTTAAAATGTTTTGAGTGTTGTAGTAGTTGTGTGGATCTGTTTGTGATTTTGCCTGTTGTCAGCCAGTATTTACTTAAGGCTAAACTGAAAAATCTAATGATCATACTTAGCGGCCCACTGTCACAGTACTTACCCTGATCCATATAAAATCACTCTTGCAATTTTTCACAGTTTCAGCCAAAATTATGCTTACTGAAATCAGAAATAGCCAAAATCTTCACTAGCATTGGCTATAGATATATCTATTTATTTTGTCTCTATATTAATTTTTGAGTATAGGGAAGTGGAACTGGTTTCAGACATTTTTAATCATTGCAGTAAGCCTGATCAGCTGATTAGGTTTTTTCGATTATAGCATTAGGTCTCTAGCCTAAGGAGACCTCTCAGGTAGAATAGTCTTCCTTTAGAATTCATGTCGAGGAAAAAAAAAGGGTCATTAAATACAAAAAAGCTCTGAAACTTGTATGATAAAGCTTAACTGCATAGGATGGTTTTCCTCTCTGTCAAGCTGCCAAAAAAAAAAAAAAAAAGTTTTTTTTAATTAAAATTACTAGCTTTACCTTTGCCTGATATTTCTGTAATGTAAATGTAGGTGAATACTGTGCTTACTTCCTTAGAAGATCAGGAAATAATCACGGTCTCCAAACTCCTCTCATTGTCTTTCTGGATCTGAAAAAGCAAATAGCCAGGAAGTGATGAAATTAGTTCTTAACTAAGATTTCATATAAGCATGGCCTATTCAGCATGATTCCATGCAAGCATGGCCATTATAGCTTTCCATTCCTCGAATAGGTAGTCAGCTTGAAGACTGGTTTCACTTTTAGTGAAAAAATGTAATGATATTTGTATAGTATATGCCCAGTCTTTTGTTCTTATAATTTTTCCCAAATCCCTGTGAGTGCTTTTCAAAGGAAAACTCTAGCTTCATTTTCTGTTTCTCAGTATGCATGTTGATAATGAGATTCACTCTTTACGATCTAAGTATTTACAAACACAAAAAGTTTTGGGTTTGTTTTTTTAGTTGTGAATTTTCATATTAAATATACTCTTTAAGGAGCTAATATCTACTTTTCTGGTGCAGTGGTATTAATGGCATATGTTTACCACAATTCAGCCATTTTAAAAAATGTCTTTTATATTTTATTGTTCAGTGAGTGTCAGGCCCCAATACTGAAATGGAGAGTTTGAAACTAATAGGGTTAAAAGGACTTCCACTGTCTGTATTGTGTGTGTATTATACCTACATTGCTTATACATTGTTTTTTTCCCCCTAGTATTAGCAATCTGCTTTTGTACTTTGACATAGGGATTTCCCTTGTGAATTTTGTCACAGAAAAAAGAGAATCATCAATATCGCAGTTAAACTTGACTTTCAAAGCTAATAGTATCTCATTTGGGGACTGAAATTTAATAAATTTTCTTTGATTCTGGGTGAGTTTTTAAACATCAAACAATGAATTGGCCAGGGTGCAGTAAAATATTTAGATCTATTGACTACGGTTCAGAAGGGTAGAAGGCAAAACACTGGTGGTTTGATGTTGATAAATTCTTAGTACCTTAATCCACATTAATGTTTTCTTTTATCTGTGTGCATATTGGCAGCAAAGACACTGAAAAGTTGGGATATATAAGCTATAAAAATGTAAATTAAGTGTATGTATGTGTGTGTATGTATATATATATATTTAAAGTAATGCATTTTGTTATATTCAGCAAGGTTAACATCTGACCGGAATTACACATGCTGACAGAACACTCTAGAGAGTATGTTTCTTCTACAGGACTGTATATCCTGAACCTAGTGCACTATGTGTGCAAAAAACGTGTAGAGGACCTGTCCTGTTATAAAAATTGCATCATAGTGCATATGTTTGGCAGCCACAGGTATTGACAGGAATTCTTTAGGTCAACTTGGGAAATGTAGGGCTCCCTATTCCCACAGAACAGAGCAACAAATAAAATAAAATCTTTTCTTCTTTGTATCAGTAGATTTACACGTGCATACTTCTTTCAGTGAGAGCAGATTTCAAAGACTGTGCTATTATTTGAAATATGTTCACTCCTGATCAACATTTTACAAAAATTAATTTTGTAAGTGGTTACAAAAAAGTAATTGGGATTTAAAATGAATGGACATGTTTTAATTCATGTTTGGTGAGTTCTTTTGGGCAAGGGAGGCTCTAAGAAAAACTGAAATTTATTTTAAAGAGTATTTAGTAAATGGTGTATCTATTGATTTATATGTATTTAGTATATATTTAGCATATGTTTTAGTATCAGACTGTTCATTGTTGTTAAAGACAGTAAATTATTTTTGCAGTACTAGCTATTGCTACTCAACAGACACAGTCTATGCCAAATGAATGTATTTCATCTATTCATTTGTAGTAACATATATTTGTATGTGTGACTATCCATCTGTATTACTATCTAACCTGACTACTGGGACCTCGTGGAGGTGGACATGATAATTTTTGTATTAAATAGAATGAAAAATGGGTGTGCAGCAGCACATGGTATCTGAATGTAAGTGATGTGTCCATGGAAGTTCTGTGTTAAATACATGTAATTTCACAGCCATGCTGATAGACTAATTACATGTTGTATTATGTGGAAAAATGTTGCATTTTAAATAATGATAACAATATTTGTCTCGTGTGCAACACTAGTAAGTCTGGCTGTGTTTAAAGACAAAAGCGTTAATCACTTCACGTTGCTGAGAGTTTTACCTATGCGTTTGTACCACTCCGAAGGCACGCGAGTTTTTTAAATTAAAACCAGTTTCTCGCTTAGTCAGCAGGTGGCACTGTGACACCAACGGCCTTTGGTGATGGTTGTGGCCGTATGTAGAAAAGGCATTGCTACTGCTTGGGGGTTTTGTTTCATCCTTTCTTTTCAGACTGCCTGCAAAACTAACTAAATATCAAACTGTCTGATTTTTGTGCAAATTGTAGCATTTCCCACTCCAACTTGGCATAGTTAGAAACTGTATAAAAGTCGATTAATACCAATTAGTGCATTATTTCTTACAGTGAGTCCACAATAAGAAATCTCATAGAAGGTTTGGGGTTTTTTTTCTCCTTCTGTTAATTGCAGAGCTACAGGTTGGTTTATTTTGCTTTGTTTGAGGATTATTCATTTTAATCTGGGGTTTAACTGAATTGATATTAAATGAACCTTATTGTGGAGGACTGATATGATCTCCCTACAGTAGACAGAACTCTCATGCCAGCTTCTTGCTTGTATGATCACATGAACTTTTTAATTTCATAGCTGATGTTTGTTTGAGTCAGAAGTACAACTACTATTTATTTTCTTATGAGGTTTTTACAGAGGACAGACCTGTGAAATGTATATACCAGGTGGGCTTGTGAGCCCTTAGTGTCTCTTCTTTCCTTCTCATTTCAGACCAGGGGAAGATGCTTTTTCTTCTTAACATTCTCTCCCAGCACTCTGAATTAGAGATTTATTTGCAACGAAAAATCAATTAGTCCTAAATTTATTCATGGATTTCAGGTCCAGCGATCAATGCAAGTCCACTCAGTGGGCTCAAGGGGACCCAGTTCATCCCAGTTAATGTGTCTGAAGGGGAATTACCATTGATGCTGTTTTTTTCCCTTTAGGTCAGAGATCAGACCTTGCTGTCACGGACTGCGGCAACCAGGAATGACTTCACCCTGCAGCTACCCAAACTGCACCTAGAGACCTTTGCAGTGGAAAGGCTGAAGGGCAGGCCAGAGGTTGTAGCATTTCAGGTTGGAGTCTAAAATAATCCTGTTTCTTTTTTTCCTTTTTTGCATCTGAGATAGAACAAGAAGCTAGACTGCTCTGAATGTGTGGAGAACAAAAAGCTTCAAAACTATTGCAGTCAAGAGTTGAAAAAGAAATAATTTCCATATATGCTCTTGAATACAATATTTCAGAGATTATATGAACTTTTAATTTTGCAGTTACAATGTTATATAACTGATGGGAATATGACCATGAAAAAATGCAAATGTTATATTTGAAAATAAATATCACTCTATCCCACCCTTCCTTCCCCACCTCCCCACCCCCCTTAATTTAAGCAAGACAAATAAAATAGGGGGAAAAAAAAAAAAAAAAGGTATTTTTGTGCTGCTTCTTGGTCAGTATCAGATTTTTCCATATTACAGTTTTAGAAGTAATAGTTATTTTTGAGCATTCCTAATTTAAAAGAAACTTCTATTTGGAATACTTAAATATAGAAGCTATTTGTTTGTGTAGGTTTAAAGACTTGTATGTTTCAAAAGACTATTTTCATTAGGAGGGAACAATGGGGGGAAAAGAAAAGTGAACTGAAAATGTACATATTTTGAGCTCTGAAAATGGATTCTGTGCAATGCCTCCTTATTGTTTTTAAGTTTGTTACATCTTTTTGTACACAAACTGTCCCTCAGTCTTTATAGCTGTGCAGGATGACTTCATTCTCATGATACATTATTGCTAAAGGCAGAACATTTTGTTTTTGCAATGAGGGAACGAAAGGCAGAGTGAGTACGTATACTTCTTTCATTGTGCTCTTCTGTGTGAATCAGAGAGAGGAAAGCTAGTCATGTAAAGTGCAAGGAAGACAGACAATACAAGTATTGCATAATGTGTGTACATTTCTGTAGTAATCCTTTTTAATTTATTGTAGATTTTCTGTTCTAGATGCAGTATATAGTTGCAGGAACAGGGTCACAAAACCAAACATTCAAGAAAGGCAGATTCTAAGCTGGATGTTTCTCACTGTGGCCCTCTTGCATGCATGCAATTCAACATGATAAAGATTTAAATTATGTGGGTATTATTGTGTTTCCATAATTAAGTAGTAATGTGTAACACCTTGAGATTCCCATGAACTTTAATTAATGCAGCTGTATGTCTATAGCAGAAGGTAGAGTTGCAATTGTTTCCCCAGTACAGTGATGATCACTTTTAAGGCTGTGCAAAAGGTTCCACAGGTGTCATGTTTTCAAAGACGCTGTCATGGAAATCACCAGCTTTTAAATACTGCTCTTCTAAGTTGGTGGCCCATTCAGTGATAGCTGCCTTTTTTTTGGTCCCATCTCAACTCCCATTCTTTTTTACCCTAAGAACGATTGTAGAAGCATTTGCAAGACAGCCTATTCCTTCCTTCTTTCTAAGAAGATGAAGAGAAACAGAAGTGTAACAAGTTGCATTTCATATTTGTACAGAGTGCTTGTGGTATAACTAACACATAGCAATGTATGCACTGGGTAGCTTACTGGTGGTGCAGTATTGTAAACATACTTTTTGTTCACCTGACAACTCCAGTTACATGTGGTTAATTTGTATGTGCACAAACAGCGGCAGTGATTCATTCATAGTCCATCTCCGTGTGCAGTTCCTTTTTGCCTTTCCCTTCTCCTCTCCTCATCTCTAGTTATATAGTGCCTGTTTGATAACTTTCTTAGTACATTACAGAAATTTTATTATTAAATTTCCCTTTTATAGCTGGGAGTCAGCTAATTGATTTTAATTTCACTGTATGTGAAACTATATTAAGGACAATCCTGCAGTCTTGAATGAGGTAAGCAGTTAGTAATCACTTTATGGACACTTCTTATTAAAACCAGTGGCACTGCTTGCATGCCTGGTCTCTATAACCACTACTACTACATGTATTTTATAGTTACTCTGTGACAAGTACATTTCAGTTGAAGGCCTTATTATCTGCAACTGTTAGACATAAGGAGTTTTTTTCTAAGTCTGAATGTATTGATATTTGATGGTTTCTTTTAAAAAATTGCATAAAAATTAAGATCCTAAATTAGACAGTGTTAGAGGGATGAAGCACTGGCTATCAGAACTGTTGAGTACTCACAGAAGATTGCATTATTTTATTTATATTATTCATGCATCCAGTTCATAGTAGGTGGCTGGAATCAGTAATTAATAATTTTATATCCATTAGTTCAGCGTGTATCACTTTTTCATCATATGAGAGGAAGAAAAAAGCTAGTATATTTGTATGTGTGTATACATCTGCATGGGTTATCTGTCTTCCAAATTTTTCAGAAAGCAAGTGGCTCTAAAAGGTGTTTTGAATGAAATCTGCTATCCTTAATTTACCTGATGGGCTCAGTGGCGTTAGCAGTCTATATTCCTTGTCTTTGGGAATATGGGAAGTCTTGAAATTTTTAAATTGCGTTATGTCTATATGAATGTTTCTTGGGAAAAACATGCTTTCTTTATAGGATACAAGTGCAAAGAACATTGGCATAATGAACCTAAGTTGCTTGACTGTGAACTAAGCTATCAGAGTTTTGCTTTTTTTGTGGCATGCTTAGTTAATTATCTTGTAAAATCAGAAGGTTGTTTTTTTCTAGTAAATGGATCCAATGTTCCAAATACTATGAATGCTTACAGGGCCAATCAAACAAGCACACAAATAAAACCTCTCTCATTCCCAAAAGAAGTAATTGTTAAGCTGTACAAGTGGTGGTGTGTATCTTTTAAAGAACGTTTTGTACACCCTGGTGATAGACCTTTAGATAATGAAATGAAATATTTGGGACACAGAGTTCTATGCATCTTCTCCAAAGCCTGCACTTCATGTAATGGCTCTTAAATTACAAAATTATGTAATAGATTGAAATGTAAGTTATTCAACAAGAATGTCCTTGTTCTGAATGTCTTCTGAAGCCCCATGCAAGTAGTGAAAATCAGACTTAATTTGTAGGCATTTGTTAAATTCTTGAGGACTGTAACAAGAATTACTACAATAATTTGAAAATGTCACTTGAGATGGATAAGTAATGAAAAAAGTGCAGTATCTTGAAAAGTAAAATGATATGGTTGCTGTAGCTTTGAAACACATTGACCTGCAATTTAATTGCTGTGAAGGATGTTATGTCACAAAGTTGTGGTTTGTTACTTAGTTAACTTTGAAAGTGGAAAATACAGTAATATTTTCAAGCACCTGAAACACATGAGAACAGGATTTAAGGTGTGCTGTTCTGTCTGTTCCTGAATGTTCCCACTGAAGACAAAAAGTGGAACTGTATGTGAAGCCTCCAATAAATACAGGTTATGGGGTGAAAAGGAGCATCTGAAATAACATGTAATTCCTAATTGTAGTAGTCTTGCTTGGCAGATGACTATTTAAGTTAACCAGTAAAGGTTATCAACTCTTCATAAAATACAAAATTGAGTTGTGCTACTCCTTTAGGAAGAGGATAACGTTCTCTTAACTCTCTCTTCTGAAAGAGGTTATTGGCTGACAGAAAAAGTGGTCATTCAGAGATTCCTTCTGAATTGTCTCCAGTACTTTTACATCAAATATGTAATTAATACTCATGGCAAGCAATTTGATCTAAAAAACAATGCATAAATTCCCCCAATAAATCAGATAAGGTTTAAATGTTCATGTATAAAAAAATTAAGCATTGGTATGCTCTCATAATAAATATCTTCTATTTGGAGATGCGGAAGGGTAAGAACTGGTATGAAAGAAACTTCTTGAAGCAAATTTACTTACCTCAGACTAGCTTTGCAATAGCAATAGGATGTGTAATGTATACTTCGTGTATAAGTGCTTGATTCCCAAACAGGGAAAGGCTAACAACATACAAATCAGTGGCTTTGCCTTGCATACCTAGGTTATGCTCTGTATCTACTGTTGCAGGTTGGTTTTACAGGAGGTGCAGGAGCTGTTTAAACATAGCAGAGGAACACTGATTTTATGGACAATGTCCCAGGTGTTCCTATACACAGAAGTAACAGATTTATTCAGGCAGTGTCAGTGAAAAAAAGTGGCAACAAGAAACTAGCTGTGGTTGTCAGAATCACATCCACTCTGTGTCCGAAAGACATGCATACAGCTGTGTGATCAGCCAGCCACTAGTAGCTGCCTGCAGATGTACAGTTAGGGAAAGAGTAATAATTTTCTGTGTCATGGGAACTACCTTGACCTCTGTCTTCAAAGCCTCCATTTGCATATTTTATTAATTGGCCCTATTTTTGACTTTTGGTCAGTATTTGGCATGGTGGGTCTCTTCCTCCTCTAGTATCTGGTTGCTAAAGGGTGTGATGTTACATCTGGATGTTGGTTTGGAAGAGAACTGATATTCACAGATGAACTTGTGTTGCTGTTTTACAGGATTTATATGAATTAGGGAATCCAAATGGGCAAGTTTTGTGAGTGACTTTAATGAGGATGTGCATATTTAATGTGTTTATGTACTGTATGAAAAAGCAGGTGTGAGGATGAGACTATAGGCAGGCTTCTGCTGTAAAAGGGGTACACATACATGTATCTGTCAGTATTTATAGGTCTTAGGAGAATGCATTTCTTTGTGTGCTGCCCTTCACCTGAGATGTAAGATTGACCAGACTGTTGGAAATCCCTTGCATATTAAGAAAATTTTAGTTTGTTATAACCAGGGACTTGAGTAGGTAGACCTATGTTTTTCATTACTAAGCTCTTCCTTAATTTTGAAAGGTACTATACACTTGTGGTGTACTTTTTCTCCTCCAGGTGGGTTTCAGATGGGTAAGTTTTCACTTTGTCTCATCTGTCTGTGTCTGTCTCCCTCTTTTTGTCTCTGTGTGCCACACACTCTCGTTCTCCACTGCGCATTGTCTCTCCCCGTGTCCTGCGTGCACACTCTGCACTGCATGTGCACTCTCTGCTGCACGCTTGCTTGCTGCTGTGTGCACACTGCTGCACGAGCACGCATTCTCTGCTGCTCTCCCTCTCCCTCTCCCTGCCGTGCCTGCTCTCTCTGCTGTACGCTTGTGCTTTCTCTCGGTTCATCTCTGCCTGCCACTCTGCCTCGCTCTCTCTCTCAGTCTCTGCCCCTCTCTCCCGCTCTCTGTGCCTGTCTTTCCCACTCTGGTCTGTCTCGCTTGCTCTGTCTCTCTCTCTGTCTTTTTGTCCCCACTGTCCCTCTGCTTCTGCCCCTCTTCCTCTCTCTCTGCCTCCCCCCCTACCGCACCCCGCCTTGTGCTCCCTCTGTCCTGCTCTTCCTCTGTCTCTGTCTTCAGCATGTGTGCATCTGTTCATGCAGGTTTAGGAAGTCCACATGGGATTTATATGTACTTCTTTGTGTTTCTCAGGTGTTTTAAGGTAATCTGAAATGAAAAGTGCAGTTATAGCATAAAGGCTTATAGTAGTAATAGTAATACAGTCAAGTACTGATATATCTTCAGTGTTACCATATAATGATTATAAATTTTTGAAGGAGTAGGTTCTTACCATTTATTTTATGTAAATTACGTATTCATGTATGATTTAGTCATGCATTATCTGTTTGTGTTGTAGGTCCACTTTTTCTAATTAATTGGGCAAACATATATGTAGTTTAAAGTGTTAGAAGCTTCTTAATTTGTGTTTGTTTTCACTTGTTCATTAATTTTAGTTTTATGCTTGATAGATTAGAAGGTAAAAGATATGCATAATTCTCCTGATAATTTTTCTCAAAATAATAAACACTTTGTCATTCCTTTGTTTACTTGTCAATAACAATGTTCTTATCAAATTGAGAAAGCAAGTGATTTCAAAGGTAACATTATAATTCTGTCATCAGATTTTATCCTCTGCATAGGGCAAGTCTTTCAAACATAAATCACTTCTGGTATGAGGACTTAATGGGATGAACTAATAGTGGAGTAGCTGCTTGAAAACTGAATTATTAGTATTTCAAATCTTGTACTTCTGTTTTGGAGCCTTTCACTTTGTTTTTTTAATGGCATGGCTGTTAAAAGAACATATAATTGTGGTTTTTTTCTCTTAATACTTCAGAAAGGAGAAACCTTTTAAAGAGAGTTTTAATAGTGCATTTTATATATATACATGCACCCAACATGCACACACTTATAGTGTTTTCTTTTTACTTCCACCATTTTACCCACAGAAGGAACTATCCATTTCATTACAGCGGCCAGAATACTGCCTTCTCTGGAATTTGTACTGCTGCTTCTTGTTGGGTAAAACTGGGTCTCCAGGAGTTCAGCGGCTGCTATCAACAGCACCTGGGCTGCCCTCTCCCTCTTTTATTCTCCTCTCCAAAAGGACTGATTTCCTAGCTAGTGCTTCTGGACTGACCATGATCCTGCCTTCCAATATACCTTTTAAAGACAGAAGTGATTATTAATCTAATGATACTTTGCACTTGCACCTTGAGTTGAAATACTCATAAATAAGTAAGTGTTTTAAACTCATTAGAGAGGGTTGATACCTCTTGCAACCCTGACCTTTTGCAAACTTCAATTTGTGAAAAATAAAGTTGGTGCAGGGCTTGAGAAACAATAATTAACAACTAAGTAAAATCTGAATAACCAGTTTGAAGAGATATAACATGAAGAACTCTAATTTAATCTCCTTGAATGTGTTCAGCTGGTATCTGGAATCATATCTCCAGATCAGACGTATCATGATGATAAATACTTAAAGACATTTTAGCATAATTTAACTATAATTCCCTTAAAACATAACATTAATGTGTGTTAGCAAAACACAATTTAAAACATAAAAAGTGAGGCATCTTCAAAATGCCAGTGATACTGAAAATTTGCCTTGTGTAATTTGAATTTCACATCCTTTCTCCTTTCTGAAGGTTGACTGTGTTCCCAACTTACTCTCCTTCTCACAGCATTTCTTTTAGCAGTCTTTTCTTCCCTGTCCTCTATGGGCTTTTTATTGCTCTCTCTTTTCCTCATTCGCCCCCCCCCCCCCCCCCCCCCCCCATCATTAGCCTCTTTCCCTCGCTTTCTTAGCCACCCTTTCACTTTTTTGTTTCTTCCCTTGCCTTTCTTCATTCTAATAAATGAAGAGAGACTATATGAAGAACCCTTCTCAGAAGGCTTTGTAGTTAGCTGGTACACTGATTGCACCCTAACCCTGTTAAGTCTTTGGCACTGTGGGACCATAAATATCAAAGTCAGTATCTGTAATCACCAATTAATCAATTACTGAAAGCTGTCTCTTTATGCCTTTGAAACTACTAACTCTTGTCTAGCCTCTTTCATACACATTGTTAGTTTTGTAAAAACTTTTCAGTTAAGATCTGCTGCTGATTATCTTGAATGCTGAAGTTAGTATATAATCATTTAACCTTTCAGTAACCTTTCTTAATGGAAAATTTTCTTTCTTGACCTTGTCAAGCAATCATGTAACTATCTGCCTTTGTTCACTTAGACTTTTTCATACATTTATAACTGTTACATGTGGGTAATCTCTTATAAATTACCTCTGCTGATACACAGGGAAGCTCTATAAGAACTGTGTAAAATATGATCTTAATTCACTAAATTTATTTATTTAGTTTTGCTTCTGCTTCTAATCCTGGGATGGGTTTTTCTTCCAGTTGGTTACCAGGTTGCTGCATCTTATAGCATAAGGACCCAACAAGAAGCATTTTTATTGACTTCTAGTCACTATTCTTTCATGAGAAAAATTACTCTAGAGACATGGTGATCTCAATATGTGCCCAAAGCTGCCTCAGTGAATGAGGGCAGACTCCTGAAAGCTGTAACTACAAAAATAAAGCATTGTTCAATAACAGAAAATAACAAATACTGTTTTCGCAGCACCTTATTTTTTAGGCAATTTTTCTTACTTCAGAAATCCTATCATTCAGAACTGCATGGGATTATCTGTGTGCACTATCGTCAGAAAAGGAGTAATTTTACCAGGTAACCACTGCGTAGCTTGGATGTGGTTGTATTGTTTGATATTGTCTGCAGTGTGTACTGTTGTAACACAGATAAACCCATTCAGAAGCATAGCTGTTAAACTGTTGATAGACATATGGGTTACAAAATGAATTCATTAAATGAATACCATGAAAGATTAGGAATTGTCTGGAGTCTTACTTCTTTTGTACTGGTTCTTTTAATTTTGAAAACTAAGAAGAAATGCTGAGCAAGTGAATCTGAGCAATAGGATTTAATAAGGCAATAGACTTTATTACACAAATATCTTAGTACCAGAAACAGAACCAAACAATATTCTATTCTTAATTACATGTAAACTAAAAAAAGAAACTTCTTCAAATGCTGAATCTTCTGTTTAGTCTTTTTTCACTTAACTGCTTAGTATTCCATTATTATAAAACATATGTCTATCTGTTATTCTTACTGATAGCTTACAGAGCAAGAAAAAATTATTAAATAATGCAGTATATAAGTGCAAGAATTTTGTAATGGAATCAAGGGAGATATTTCTGCCCAGATACCGCATTTGGTAGGCCTTGTACTTAAAGACCTGGAAGAGGAAGGGTTATCTACAACTTGAGTGAGTTTATTATGGCTTAGTGATTTGCTGATTGATTTCATTTGCTGTCAGTTAAGGCTCTCTTAATGTCAGCTTTCTTTGCATAATGCCTTGAAATAAAGACTGATGAAGTTTTTCAGATTGATGCCGCTTACATAAACTGACCCTGCTTTGCCCTTCTGCATGACAATGTAAGTGACAGCAGTTAGACGAAAATATAGCAATGAATATGCAACTTAAGGATTAACAAAAAACACAGTAAATCTTTCAGAATATAAAACTAGGTATAAAAAACCAGGCTGTTCTGTTAATTCCACAGTTGTCCTATACTGAAGAACTAGACCAGGACAGCATGCCAGCTGGTATACCACTGAAGTGAAATTCAAAGAGGACAAGTTTTGAAAGGATTAAAAGTTAACCTGTTTTTTACCAAATTCGATTGATTTGCCACTAATTAATTTGGGGTTTGGGGTTTTTTGGGGGTGGGGTTGTAAATTGTGGCTTATAAATTCACATATGTTGTTAACCTGGGAATTTTCTTTTTTACATTGTTATCTTGCAGGAATCATAATGAACTACTTTGAAGCTGTTGTCTTGATTTTTCAGTTACTGAATTGATTGATGTTCTAGTGTTAGGTGCACTAGAATCCTAAGGTCACGAGTTCCAATACTTATATGGGACTGTGAAAAGCATAAATTCTTAGGATTGATAGGTCTATTGCTGTAGGTGTTCCAGGACAAATATGCTTGAAATAGGACACTCATTTTTAAGGAATACTTGTCCACTGCAGTACCCAATTTCATTATAGTCTTCTTTAACTCTCCCTTCATTATGGTCTTTTCCCTCATTATGGTCTCTTCCCATTAGAAGCAAAAAAAGGAATTAGGGGGTGGGGAGAAAATGGAGAGGGCTGGAGGGTGCTAAAGTAATGGAAAACGGGGGAATGTGGAACTGTTTTGTAAACCTGAATAATAGGGATACACAGCCTGCATGTTGGCAAGCATACCTGCAAAGGATTGAGTCTTTCATGGCTTTTAAAAGGATAATATCCATGGAAAGACCACCATTTGTTTATCCTGCTGGAATCTTGATAGAACTTAGATTCCTTTGGATTGCTTCCACATCATGACTTCACTGACAAAAGTGCAGTTCTAAAGTAAAGATCAGGAGGAAACAGCTACCCGTTCTATCTGTGGGACAAACTTAGAATGCTCATTTAATGCCTGAAGGCTACATTTTAGTTCTCGCTTCTCTCTGTTCAGAGGCAGATTGTGTGTTCTTCTCCAGTACCAGAAGCCATTTGTAGGTCTCCCTCTTCCTGATAGTATCATAATAGACAAATACTAAAGGGAGAGGTTAGAGAGCAAAGCATCATGCCGTTTCTACTGCATATAGTGCCAGATGTTATCTCCATCCAGTTTCCCATTCTTAAAGGGGTAACGTTTTTTATAGATTACTTTAATATTGTACAAGCTAAAGATTAAAAATTGAAGTTTAAATTCTGAAGTTTTTACAAGTGCTTGCAAAGATCACAGGACTGAGTTCTGAGCAGCAAATCTCCTACGTGTCAAAATGTGATGTTTGTCTGTACCTTGGCAAAGGTCACTATCCTAGATGCTTGATTTGTGCTGCATTTATTCCATATGAGACTTGCTGCAAATTTTACTCCGTTGGGAAATAATACTGTGGGACTGAGTAAACATTTAATGCCTAGAGGGCACATAGAATAGCAGTAAATCTGTTTGTCCCTGCTTAAAAACAGGTTGGACTGGGGACAGTAAAAAAAAGAAAAGAGTATAAGAAACAGGACTAAAATGTCTCCAGAATTTCTCACAGCTTCCACCATTTTAGTTCAAGGACCTCCTGAAACAAAATTCATATTTTTGTATTCAACAGCCATTAATTGTCCCATTGCTTTTTGAACCCATGTAAAGTTAAGCGTTCACATGACTTGTGGAAAGGGCTTTTTCAGCTTAACTACGTGCTTTCTGAAAAACTATTTTCTATGTTTCGAAAATGGTTTCTTCTACTTCATTTAATATTAATACGTTAATACATATTCTTAGTTTACCTTCTTTATACTAGTCATGCTTTGGCATTGTCTGTCAAAATCATCTCCCATTCTCTGCCATTCCATTGGTAGTTGTTTCTTTTCAGGTTACTCATTTCTGAGCTACAAGAAGGTGAAGAACAGTAGAAATCATCTATAGTTTCTAGATTTGGTAAGCTCTGGAAGCGATTTCTCTGTGTTACCAACATCCATACACACAATTGCTCATAAATGACCTAACTGCAAGTAGTGGTCCAGCTCTGAAAAATGGATAAGGAAGTAGTAACTGATTAACATTAGACATAGTTTGGAAAATGCTGTCTTCTATGGTGTTTATAAGTTAGGATAGCCTGGGATGCTTGGATAAGAACCAGATGCTTTTGTTGATCCACCATTAAGGTCACCACTCAAACACATAATGTTGCAGTGCCTGCAGTCATTACCAAATCCAGTAAAAAAGAAAGACTAAAAAGGGCTTTCTCAATCTAATTAGGATACCCTATGATATGCGGTATTTTACTTCTGATCCTATAGTTGAAGAATACTTTATGCTGTCTGGGCAAACTCATCTCACCAGTGCCTATCCTCCTTAGTTTTCTCCTTTCAGTGTTGCTATAAGCATCCAGTTTTATAAACAGAATTCAGAAAGTTACTTTATCTTTATGCTTCTAAGGAATTGGATCTAATTGTTGACTGTTGGCTAGACAGGGGAATAGACCATAACAGCCTGTTCCTTACTTGCCAGGTTCCCAACCTAATAATTCAAACCCTATTCTGCAATCTGATGATGTTTCCATTTAATGAAAAGGCACTTGGTGCATTTGCTGAAGACAAAGCAGAAAATCAATGTCTTCCAAAATATTATCTAAAAAAGCTCATCAGGTAACAATACATCCTTGAATTGTTGGTCTGAATGAGGACAATCAGAGCTCTGCCAACAGAAAAGTTAGTGTCGTCTTCTCTTTGTTTTTCAAGCTGTTTCAGGTGAACAGCTTTCTTACTTAGCTTGTTGACCTCTTGCATAGAAGAGGCCCAGACCTCAGTGAAGTGGAGTCTCACTCATTCACCAGTTTTTAGCATGTGTTGATTGGGATTTATACCTTTCTGAGTTGAGGTAATCTGCCATCTATATAACAAATGGCAAAAAGATAGACAAACAGAATCAGTTCTTCCCAGCAAGGGTTTTCCTCATCCATTGTTAGTAGAACTAGATATTCAGAGATGACAGGGATCATTTTATTCATTCTTCTTTCTCAGATTATGATGGTTAAAAGCAAACTTTAGGAGGAAAATATTTTATTTATTTCATACTAAGCTTAAGGATAGCAAATTGTCAAGCTCAGTGTCAGTACCACTTTTGGCAGACGTTGACAATATTCTCTGACTTTTGCTTTGGAAAGAGGGATGCTAATGTTTATGCTCATTGGGCAGGTCAGTAGTAGGTATACTGTGGTCTTTAAATTTCCTTTGACTCTTCAGATTTTGGAACAAGAACTGTTGTCCCTGGAATTTCTAATAAACGTTTTCATGACATAAATCACATCTTGAAAGCAAGTCTGATTGGAAATCTAGCCATTTGAATGTTGGGATTTTTAAATACAAATTTTGATAACATTCAAGAATGTATGAAGCAGACTAGTTAGCTCACTAACATTTGAATTTAGGCAGAATGAAGGCAGAATACCTGTCCATCCTATATGTGGCAGTGAATATTAGATTAAGGGTGTGTCCATTTACCTGAGGAATGCAGTTCAGCTTTTCTATATCATTACTTTCTCTGTAGAGACTGACTGGTGCTTTTTCCTGTGCTGGCATCATGAATTTGTGCGCATAACTGATGTTCGGTGAGAAGCCAAAATGAAAAAATTGGGTTGCTATCCAACCTAACAGGTATACTTCAGGGTTTCATTACAATACTACAAAATGTTACTTTATGTAGGATGAAATATTTATGTTGAATTAAAATGCAGTGCTACCATGAACACTTCATAAGAAACGCAAAGGAAATGAAGTAACTATATCACAAAACTTTGTGCAGTTTCCTAGCCCCTGGGCTCCATTAGACTTGAGTATTCACCTAAAATCTGATACGAAGATTACGACTTAGTAATGATTGTTTATAGATAAGCCACATAATCGCAGTTGTCATATCAACTAAACCTGCCAGAAGGGAACTTTGTCTCTCCTAATAAATGGCAACTACAACATAGATTGTCTTTATCTTTTTGCACGGAAAATACAAAATGGACACATTTCCTCCCTTTAAGCATATGTAAAATATTTTATCTAATTCAGTTTGAAAATGTTTTAATCTAAAATTGAAAAGCTGCTTCTTGTGGCCAGAAAGGAATAATCTATATCCCTTCATAGCTCTAGTCAAAATATTTAAAGAAATGTCTATCCTGAACCCAGATTTTGTGGGGTGATAATTTTCTTCTGTTGGAGTCAGTGGCAGACTTTTTCTACACAGGTTAAAATTAAATTGGTATTTTTTCATGAGTTTCTAAAAAGATTAATAGAAGTCTCAGTGGCATCTATGTGACTGTAAAGCATATTTCTTTACTAAAAGTAATCGAAATTGGTCTTAGTTAATAGGCTACTCTTTAAAACCAATGAAAAACTGTATTTTAATTTTTAGTAGACGCATTGTTTCTACTATGTTGGCAAATAGTTAAGTTACTTATGTTGGTTAATTTGTGGACAGCATTTCAGAAGAACAGAAGAGTTTTTCAGATCTCACATTTACCTTCCATGTGCAGTTGCTTCAGATTTTCCTATTTAGTAGCTTGATAGATTAAAGTCTGCTCCTCTCTCCTCCTTAAATTGTTCTGTTACGCATACATCCATAATTAATCCATTAGATTTCAGACAGTTAAGACTTAGTGTTTAGGTAACACCTATTTGTAAAAATTGGTTTGCTTATATAGGATATCCTATCCATATGTAGGAGTCCCTTGAAAATAAGAAGGAATATGCTTTTAAAAATTGATTTTACTCCTATGAATTTGATTGGGAAAACAGAATTCTTTACTTCAGCTTTTGTACATCTTTTTTGCCAAGGTGTCACTCCAATAGACCAAAAGCAACATCATCCAGATAAAGGCAACTTGTACTTTCACTTGACATTTCACCTGGGTTTTGTTGAGAAGTTTTACCCTCATTTCTCCTCAAGACTGAATGTGTGATGGATGGGACACTGCCACTTTCTAAAATAAAACTGCATCCTGACTTTTCCGTTGTGGCTGCTGCTGTTTAGTTCCTCTCATCAGTGGTAATTATTGTGCTCACTTAAAGCAGATTTTCATGCTCACAGCTGAGGCACTTTAATGTGGACTTTATATTCAGTGACTACCTGTCCCTCTTTCATTCATCCCTGTCTAGAATATACACTGCAAGAGAAAGTTGAAGGAAGGGTACCAGCCTGAAACTTCTTTCAGTTTCCATTTCTTCCTCGCCAAAACCATTTACTTGAAAATTCTGTTCCTTCCTGACAGACTGAAATGTTCTGTTTGTATCAAGACTGTGTAAGAAGATGGGAAGGGGTACAATGTATTGGTAGCATTTTCCCCATAGCTGTAGCTTAAAGTCCAAGTTCTTCAAGGCAGTGATTGTTTTTCCTTTACATTTTGCATGCAGGTATGCTTGACTTTGTGCAACAGACATTGAGAATGGTCTTTGCATGTAACATTATTGGCCTATAAAAATCTGCATTTCTTTAATTTTGTTAAGTGGTAATTTGCTTGCATGGTCCGGAGACATTTCTGAGTAGTCAAGGCTGCGGGTAGCTCCTTTGCTATAAAATTCTCAGGATGCTTTCTACTACTTGATCATACCAACAAACACATTGGTCTTAATTTATCAGTTTCTAGAAGATCAAAGTTATTTTTTAAACTCTTACACTTTGTAATAATTTTCATGGCAATTGTTGTTATGCCCATCCACTGTGGTTTCCAGTAGAAGCACTTTCTCTTCAGTCTCTGTCAATTTCAATGCTCCCTTTTCAATTTTATTGTAGGAAGTCATGTCATTACCTCTTGCAGAGAATCTGGCCTTTTATTTAGAGCTTCATTCCCTTGGGCTATCCTCTGAGACCTACAGGGTAAAGTAATTGTTATTGAAGCGAAGGGGATAGAGTTAGGCCCCGTGTGTGGCACTGAGTCAGCTTTCGTTGGGAAAAAAAAAAAAAAAAAAAGTTGTAACAGAACTGACCTGCTTTTTGGCACATTTAAATTGTGCATGCCACGCTTGAGTGGAACCCAACAAAAAGTTTAGTGTCGAAATGAGATACAAGGAGAGTAGATCATTAAAGAAGTGCCAAACAGCTGCAAAAGTGCAATTTTGCTGAATGCTGTTTCCCTTGAGGGGTTTTTTTTCTGATGCCTGAGAAGTTGCTCTATTTACATCCTCCACTGATGCCACTAGACATTTTGGACTATGGGTCAAGGCAGCCAGAATGGGTTTATCAAATGCTAAAATGTATGGAGGAAATTAATTTTAATCCTTTTTTCCCCAAATATAGCTCTCAAATCTATAATAAGTATCCTGAGATCTTGCTTCTGGTTTTCTGGACTCATTTTAACTAATCTTATTTATGTCAGTTTGAAGCAAGGCAGTAATAACAGGCATTCTATAGGTTATCCATTAAGCATGCAGAACTCCACTCTGTGGAGTTTTGTTTTCACACCAGTCGCTTTTGCCTGAACTGCACTTCAGCCAAATTCTGTACCATAAATGAAATTCTCAGTCTTTTCAGATTCTCATCTAAGCACTTTGCTATACTAGAGTTAATCTTTCATTCTTCTGAAGTCCATTCATTATTCCGTCTCTTGTTCTTTTTCATCTTTTTGTATATGTTGCCCTTAGGTAAATTTACTACCTGCTAACATTCTTTTTAGTTGAAGAATTTCCTGAAGGGAGAACCTAACAGTCAAATGTTAATTTTGATTTTTTTATACTTTTTTTTTTTTTTTTTTTTAAAGCACAGTGTGTAAAGTAGATGGTCTTGTTATTCTGGCTGCTGCATCTGATGTTACAAACTTAATGCTTATATTACCAGGCTGTTAGTCTGTTTGATACCTTTTAATAAGTATCATTTCACATAAGGTCTCCTTCCTTTAGTTTTGTTCCTTCTAAACAGGAGATACACTTCTATGATAATAGCAGGCCCAATAAGATCCTGAGTTAATGGTATAAAACGGGTATAAAAATAAACAAACTGATTCTTAATCACTGGTATTTTATTTGTAACTTCAGAATAGTCTAAAACTTTAAATGGAAACTTCCATTCACAATTATTTATAATTCATAATCCAAATAAAAATTATTTTGAACTGTGTTTGTTCTCATTAGTCAAGCACTGAGGGCAAGGGAGACAACATGTGCAGTGATTTAATTTGGAATTAAAAATGCCGGTTTTATAATGTATAATAAATACATTAAAACTTTGATGAGAGGTCTTCTGGTAATTTGCATATGCTGATCTGTATATTTCTTGCCATATGTTTCTGCTATAACTGAATTGAGAACAGCTGAATTTTGAGTAACCTTTGAGTTTCATAAATTAATTTTTAAAAAAAGGTTTCTTTTCTTTTTGTGTTTCATATTCCTTAAAGTTTGTTGTGTAAGTTGTTGGTATTACCCATTTTTCACTGAAGATTGGAGCCTTCTAGTCTTGTAAATATATAGCCAGTAATACATACAAAAGCGGTTCCAAAGCATCTATAGCACTGTGCACCTTAAAATCACTGGTTCTAGAAATGGTGTACCAAACAAGGAAATGATTGGTTATTCAAAAGTACAACGAGAGAATATTAGAAAAAAATGTTTTTACATGTCCTTTGAAGGACTGTCTCTAATGTTAAGCATTCTTAGTCCTTTTAAAGATTAATCTGGAGAAAGAAAGCACAACTTAAATTCTGCTATTTTGCTCTGCAGTTCACTGGTTTGTAGTTTATAAAAAGTTTGTCTCATTTTTACTCTCAACTCAGGTTTCTCAGCTTCACCAACCTGTAGATTAAGCCAGAAACTTTTATTTGTAAAAGACGTAAATTTATTATTTCTGTACCCTTGTATTACAGATGAAACGATTTTGAACAGGTCATAAGGACCTTCTTCCTTATGGCTGTTTTGAAATAAACCTCATTAGTTAATTTAACTTAAAACAAAACATGTTTCCTTTTTGTTAAATTTTATATATGTTTTCTTTTATCTAATTGTGTTTTATCTATGTATATTCAGGGTATCAGAGCATTGGTAAATGGCTATGCACATACATGGTTTTGCGATGCTCCTGTCTTCTGGCCTTGTTTTTACAAGCTGAGGAGGCAGGAAAAATGGCCAGGTAACCAATGCTCAGAATCTTCAGAGTCCCATTTTATACATAAATAAGGGTCTGAAATGTAAAATACTTTGTTCCTTTGTCATGTGAATAGCACTTAAGTGAATTTTTCAAAATTTTCTGATTTGCTTTGAATTGATGGGGATACTGTTTTAAATGTATAAATACCCATTTAAAAAGATCCTTAGAAGTACTTTGGTTTAAAATAACTTGCCCACTGAAAGTTATATTTGAAAATGGGTCCTGGGTACTCTTGCAAATTTAGTGCCTAGTCCAGCACCTTCCACATAAAAGCATCCTTTCTCCATGCCAACCTTACAAATATATTTTTAACCTGTGAGTTACAGCCAGTTATCTGGGAAAGTCATGCATCTGTTTTCATGAAGCTGCCTACATCTTGACATAGTGTTGGAGCGTGGATCTTCTCTCACATTGAAGACACTTTTGACATTGAAAACACCTACCATTATAGTTTGCTTCTGCCATATCAGTAGCACATGATGTAGAACTTTAAATAATAGTGAAATCCTCTATAAAATAAGGCATTGTGTGGAGTAAAAGGAAAAGGAAGAGGTCACTGAAAAAAGCCATTCAGCTATCTGATTAATTCCTCTTTTTCTTTGATTAATGCAGAGTAATTATTTACAACTTCTGCTCTTAAAATTGACAGTCCTATGTAAATTTCAACCATTATTAACTTGCATCGTGTTTCATCCTTAGGAGGACTTTGTAATTGCTGAATTACAGGCTAGTTGAGGTTGGAAGGGACCTCTGGAGGTCATCTGGTCCAAGCCCCCTGCTCAAGCAGGGACATCTAGACCCAGTAACATTTAAAACTAGTATTCTTCAGCTCTGCTATCGCTGTGGCCTCCTTGGTTAAGTCTTCTCCCCACTAAGTTTCCTATAATACTCATCTGTCTGAAAAGGTTTTAGCTTTTAAAGTGGTCTGAGCTGCAGTAATATTGGTTCCTGTAATGTTCAGGGATCACTACATCTGGCCTTTCTCAACAGTAGTCGTTTTCTGGTGTGTATTTTTAAAACATTTTTATTTGTAACGGAAGACAAATTTTTATTGTTTCATGTTCTGTTCTCAGTTTGCATGTCACAGTATTACCAGCACATTTAAAACCAAAATTGCTCACTTAAATGCAGATCCTGCAGATGTCTATGAATGCCAAATTTTATGATATAAAAATTAATCAGAAGTGTTGCTGAAGTATCTTACTGCTATGTACACTTAAAAACTATGTATACATCTTATTGCTATGTGTACTTAAAAACAGAAGAAAACACTCCTTAGCAGGAGAGAAAAAAAATTCTGCAGAACTAGATGTGCCTTCTCTGGAATTCTGTCAACAGACTTTGTTGATCGTGAAGAAATTTCCAGATCTGCAGTTGAATTTGTAACATGCAAATAGGGATCTAAATTAAAGTTCTGAACTCCTTTAGAGATGTGTTTAATCATTATGTGACAGATCTTACAACATGCAAGTGACCAGTTTTTATGCCCATTCCACATGTATCAAACTTTCTATGAAGTGGAACTTCTGTATTATGGAAAACAGATCCATGACTCATCTGTGACTGACATGAGTTACATACATAAAATCATATGTAAATGAATGCCTTCCAACGGCATGTCTGAAAACCCAAAATATTTGTCTTCCTCCAGATGGCATTTAGAATAAATGTTCTGCATACTCATTATCAAGGATTCCACATCACCTGCTGGAAGACACAAAAATATTGTTTTCCCTAACCTGGTCCTGAGTGAGAGAAATCTAAGCTGACCCTGAATCTTTGCTAGGAAGTTGGGATATACTGAAATGAGCATGTACCTACGAGTGCTACCTTCCACATCAATAATGAATCGTCAATAGCTGAGAAATGGTTTCTTTCTGGACTAAAAAAAAAATCTAGGTATCTTAGAAAAAATATTGCCGTGTCTGAAAATAAAAGACAGAAAATTTTCAAACTCATTAAACAAGACAACAAATGAAATAGCTGAGTTGAGCAGCAAGGAATCGATAACTGCTGTTTCAGATAACTGCGTGGACTTAGAGTGGCTCTGGAGATGTAGGATGAAGCTGTGTAAGTTAGTGACTTCACTAGCTTTGTGGTAGCAGAGGTAAAAGGAAGAAGGTAAGGAATTGTCTATGCATTCTAGTTCAGTGATACCTTTAAATATCATGTCAGAAGTAATCAAAGGAATACATAAGATTATTTTTTTTTCTGTGAGATTTGAGACACAGCTTGTTATGACACATCAGTGTAATCTCTGTTTATGAGTCACAGGCCCAGCCCATAGACCTATTTCAACATATGTCTAATTTTTAACATGTGGGCAGTTGCCATATGAAGACTCTCAGGCAGTTTTTTATATGGGATGTGAGATATATCCACATTCTTGTTTGGTATTGTTTGTGAAGAGCTGCAGCATTTTAGTCATGTTGAATGTGGATGAAAAATTTTAAAAGCGGGATCAGAGCTGACAGTGGCAGTCTTACAGAGCTATGTGAATACACTTTTAGGACTAACACCATAGTGTGTAAACCATTTTGGATATTCTTTCTGATGAGAAAAGATATGATGGTGTTAATTTGCCACTGCTGTTTTCTACATTTGGCTATGAAGTAACTTCATTGATTTCAGCTATGTTAACTTTTATTCTGAAAAGCAGTAGTGTGTTTGAGAACAAAGAGAGGAAAACAGTAAAAATCTGTGTGAATGCCTGTTTGTGGTATTAAATTTATTTTTGCCTATACCACAGGCTTACATTCCAAAGGCCAATTTCATATTATCTGTAATAGTTCTTACAGTAGAAACTCGCTAGAGGTCATTTCAGAAGGGAAAACTATAACTTATAAAATGTGATTAACCAGTTGTAAAGAAGACCAATAATCTCAACAGTGTTACACTATTTAGGGTACGTATAAAGTTACCAGTACTGCCAAATCATTTGTACTCTCTCGTGCTGCTAACTTTATTATCAGTCTGATCAATATTACACGGTTGGGACATTCTTCCACTGTATACATGAAAACAATTATATTTTCCCAGCTATATTGTAATCAGATTATTTACCTTCAGAGGTCTGTAGGTTTACTGTGTTTCTTTTGTTTCTGCCAAATTAATTTTTCTTTTAAAGCAGAGTGGGAGGATTAGTAACTCAACTGATTTTGAAAGAATGAACATTTACCTGAAACTGTGTAGTGATTCTTTGTAAACAGAAATTGAACTTGCACCGAATCTTATATTTAAATACAATGAAAAATGGTATCAGCTGCTCAATGCAGTACTGCATGTTTGAAAACAGCTCATCAACATCTTCTGATTAGGATGCATAGTCTTTTGCTTTTCTTCAGTGCTATTAAGATTTTTAGAAGGAATACAAAATCCCATGTTAGACCTTTTTAATGTTTAAGTCCTGAGTCTGAAATTTTGCCTGGCTTCCAACCTTTGATTTCTCTGATTAATAAAAGTTGGGTCTTCTGTAATGAATTTGGATGTATGCTACTTGGCATTTATGTATAGCCTGCCTGGCACTGATGATTTATTATATTTTTTAAAGGCCATGATTAAAAGTTTTATGGATATCTACCAACTTGCAAGTTCCAGAATTGACATGTTAGTGAGAGAAGCAGCATCTCATCAGCTTCATGGTGCAGCCCTAAAGTCCAAGCTCCAAACAGCTTGTCTTCATGAAAGTGAGAGCTTACAATTGGTAAGTCTGCTTTTCAAGTAATTTTTGTCATTTGGATGTGGTTTCCTAGCCAGCATTTCCCTTCATGCTGCATAGTTTCTGTAGGGAAATACAATAATATTTCATTATAGACATAATAGAGCAATAAAACTGGTGTCAACAGAAACCTTCTGAGACTTTTTCAGAAGAGAAAGGGGGTGGTTAACACTAGGATTAATTTTACTACTGTATCTTCTACACGGAACTGTTCATTGTTGCTGTCACTGGAAAAGTATATATTGTGATTTCTTTGGTTTTGGCAAATGGTTGAATTTTGGACCTGAAGAATTTACCTATCTGAAGATATAGCACCATGTTAAAATAGAATGTTATTAACTGTGCATGTAAATAAAGTATTTATTAGGAGACATGATTTTTCTTTTTTTAGACAATTGTGGTTATGAATAATACTTCTCACTAAAGTTACAAGGTTAAAATCCAATTTCAGAAATCATTTCTTGTCTCAAATGTTGTTGCCCACAGAAATACTTGGACTTGTTTAAGGCTAATAAGATGATTCTTCAGATCTGAGATCTCTCTCTGGGGGGATTACTGAATGCAGATATATTTGTGTCACACAGGCAGGAGGCCAGACATATAAACTGTCATAAATATGTAGTCAAGTATGTCTAGAATGAGACTGTGTAAACTGTGCAACTTGCATACACTTGATGTATTTCTTCTCCATCTTTCTTTACTTTTCCACATAGGACAAATGGGAAAGCTTTGGAGTTTGATGGGTTTTTTTAATCCTCTTCTTCCTCCTTTCTCTTCTTTTATTCTTGTGAAGCAAAGGACCATAAAGAAAAAGGGGATAGTTTGTCTTTCTTTTTGAAACAGAAAATCTGTAAGAAGAGAGGCATCACTAATGCAGATGACATAAACACATCAGCAAATGTATATTCAAAGGCTGTGGCTGTGGCTTTGGTTGTTTCCAAAGGAATTACATTAATTTCTTATCCTGCTTCTAAATTGTATCAGCACAATGGGAAATTAGCACAAATAGGAAATCTATTAATCAGTGCTGAATTTCAGTTTTAAGATCTTGAGATGATAACTGTTGAATGAAAGCTTTGTTTTATTTGTAACTGCACAACCTTTCTAAGAAACTAAATTAAATTGCCTCACTGAAGTTGCTTCTTTTCTCCTCCAACCAGGCTTTCTTTGTTTTCTACTAGGTTTACATGTGTCCTGCTGAGCCTGTGCCCAGTGTAATTGGGTTGCTCCTTTGCCTGTTATGATTGTTTTTGTTGTTTAAATCAAGATGACCACTTGTGTACTAAGGATTGGGAAGTCTGCCAAACCTGCTGCAGCAAGGTTTGCTTTCATTTGGATTGAGAGAGCTTTTAGCAAAGATTATGCTAGTCCTGTCTATGAAGGGCTATGCAGTGGCTTGATACGGTACAGTGAAAACAAATGCCTTGCCCCCCAGCTCTCTGATGCCTGTCATTAAATGCAGTGGTTTTAAAGTAATTTGTGTCTGCCTACAGTATCAATGTAAAGATGATACTTTGCATTGTAGTAGGATCTACTGGCCCTTCTGTACAACCATCTGGGAAGAAGAATAGTTATTCCTTTAGATGCAGTTCAATTTTAACCTAAGCATAAGCATTAATAGAAAGTGGTTTAAAATTTTAATGTAAAGGCAAAAAATTTAGAATGATAGATTCTCACATTTCCATGAAAAAAGTGTAAGTGTTTATGGTATATGTTGTAGTATTGGGGTTTTCTGTAAAGCTTGTCCCTAATACTTGCAAATGTTCCATCAAGCTTGACTTTTAATAAATTCAGGCATCACAGCTTTCTGGAGTAACTTAGATTTTAAAGTTTCAGCCGATACTGTTCTGTTCTGATTTTGAGGAAGAAGTTTTGCACTAAATTTCTTTCTGTATTAAAAAAACAGTAGGACAGATTTTTTTGCTTGATTATTTTAAATGAAAGGGAGTATTGACTTTTCTTGAGCCTGTATTTGGTTTCAGAATTGTACACATTTTGTTGGTTTCAATCCACTGTGTTCAATCACATATCCAATTCTAGTAATGTTGCAGGCAAAACTTTTCATGTAGGAGACAAACACAGCACGTGGACTGTATTAACTGCAAGTCTTCATGTGATGTACACTTGTGTTCCTAGAACAGTGACCTGTCGATCAGTGCTGAAACACATTTTTGAAAAGTCTTTCAGGTGTATACCATGTGTGGACTCTTACCTTGTAAGATTGGGGTTTATCTCACTATGTTGTGGCTGTCTCTTGATGTCTTCTATGCTAGTTGCATAAGGTTCTTGCCCTGCCAACTGTCCATTGGATCCAAGTTTGGGCCATTCGTCAGTATTGATCTTTTCCATGTTCAAAAGGTATTGCTTTCCTAATTGAGCTTTTTGTACTGAAACTTACTAACTACATCACCTTTCTTTCTTTGTATTCACACCACTTTTTTCCTCTTCTTTTGCTTTGGGTTTTGCTGATAATTGTAAAAACAAAACTGATGCCATAAGGCAACATCAGTGATTCTGACTCCTCATCTTTTATCTAAGACTCTGAATTGACATCTCCATCCTCCAGCCTACTTTTAGTCCAACCACTTTCCTTCTAGTCAATAGTGTTTAGATTCTGAGACTGCTATGTGTGCTCATGCTAATGCCAACAGAGAGGAACAGGAAGGGATATGATTATAATGGACAGAGATGAGATGAATGCTGGAAACACAGCTTACAGAGAAGAGAATTATTATGTGGGGTGAAGGGGAGTCAATAGCAGAATGTCTCTCTACTCTTCATTAGTGTCCAGCTATCTGTCTGTCATACTCTTCTCTGATGATTCCTCCTCTGAGCAGAGAAAGGCCCTCTGCATTTTTCATTCTTGCAACTCTGTAAAATTGAGTATGGCTGAAATACAGATTATTGGTTTTCTACCTAAACCTTCTTTTTTTTTCCATTGTTCCCCATTCCTGTATCTCTTTCCTGGTTTTTTTGTTGTTGTTGTTTTTTATTTAATTTCTCCTGTTTTTTTTTCTTTACCAAATGCTTCTGAAATTTCCCTTACATTTCTAAAATGTCTTTCTCTTTTATTTCTGTCATCAAACCATTAACATTGTGTAATAGTCTTTCTTTGCAACCATAACAGTTTCACTTCTGTGCATTTCCTTGTTTTTTAAAATTTACTTTCACTGAAGTGCAAGTACCACAGTCAGAGTTCTGTCTTCCATAACTTGCTGCATCCCCACATTAAGGGTCGTATCTATAATTGGTAGAGCTAATAAGAGTTCAGCTAAGAAGGTGTCATTGACATGGCCATATGTAGTCTTTATTATAAGGATGTAGGTTGCTAGAGGAGGAACAGAGAAACCAGCAGTCAACCTCTAGCGTGAAATACGGTGGAGAATTATTTCGCTGCGCACTGAACTCAGTAGTGGACTGGCACTGCCATTTTCTCCATGAAATTTAAGAAACTGTTTTGTTTTCCTTTACATGTCTCTGCCTTTATGCCTTCTTACGATTTTCCTCAGAAAAGCTTAATGTGCTTAGAAGGTGGGTTTGGTGGAAGTACTTCACTGGTAGTAACTAACTGTGCACATGATCTGTATGTAAGCAGAGAAGATATCAGCTAAAATGTTCTTGTGTTTCTTTTTTCCTGCCTATTTCTTGTTCAGCAATATCTAGGAATATAAACATCATGAACTGGACTGCACTTCAAGGTTTCCTATTAAATGAACACTTGCCAGTTTCTTTAACAGTACTGGATTCTGCTGCTTTGATCCATTTTACTTCTTCTTCAGATACATTCATTTATTACTATACTTGCACTTTCATTCAGAGTTGCAGTAACAACTAGGCTTTGAACTGAGAACTTTTAAGTGCTGCACTGTGCAGTAGTGTAGTCATAAGCAATTACTTTGTGGGTGCTGTGGGGAAACATGTGGCATCATATTAGTCACATGGCAAGCATGTGAATCCATGGTGTCTGTACTGCCAGAGTTTGTTGCTGCAAGCAGAGTGTTGTGGGGAGTGAATGCAGTGACACTGTATTTTCCAGTGTGACCTGACACATATGAAGAACTGACAGAATTAAATTTGTAATAAAATTCCTCCAGAAAGTGTTTTCATAGCTTTCAGCCCTGAGATTTTGTACCTGATGTCAGCACTGCTGTCAGAATTTTAAGAATTTAAAATATTCTGGTACCAGTTTTGGCAAACAAAAGGAGCCACTGTTACATTACAAGTGGTCAGATCTGATCCTGACTGTGCAGCTGATCTGGTGATATTCCTTCCTTTTTCTGCTTTCACTTCAGAATCAAAGGAGAGTAGAAAATGAAGGGGAAAATACAGTAATTTATAAAGACGATGAAGTGAGAAAAGTTTTGTGTATACTGGAGAAATGGAAATTTGGGGAGCCAAAAGGATAACTTTAACTGAAAGGGGCAGAAGGTGAGTTTCAGATGGGTGAGAGGGGTGAAGTAAAGGTTTGTAAGAAGAGCAGAGTTCTCTGACTAACCATGAAAACAACTGTTGTCTTTGGATGCTTCTCCTAACTGGAGCTGAAAATGAAATCACTCATTGCTTTATGTGGCTTTGCATCATCTTTTTTTTTTTTTTCCTCACAGTTGTGGCTGTGTCTGTCCTTTGTCTGAAAATGCCTAGTGATATCACTGAAAATACAGGAATTGTAGGTTTTGGTAAGGTGAGAGAAGCAAGTAGAATGATCTTATGTGTGAAAAATCCATATTTATTGTTGAGATGCTAGTAATTGACGTATGCCCTCATATTTTTGTCTTGAGGAATCGCATTAAGAAAAATGTACACTTTTGTTCCTACTCAGAGCAGTCAGCTCACAGTTCTCGTGATCTACTTGAACCCCACTCATGGAGAGGAGAGAGAAAAGAAATTTAAAATTCAAACTTACTAGTTTACACCACTGACAGTTTCTTCCTACTTAGCCAGGCTGGTCAGAGCAGTGGGTTTACATGTCTTTCCCCCATATCCTTTGTTTCCTTGTCACCAGATCAATCTGTGTTTCAAGGCTGAGACCTGCATCTAACAGGGATGCAACGCCTTACATTTAGAATTATGAGGATAGAACTGGAGAGAAAGAAAAAAACCTCTTCGTCTTTTCACTTGCTGCATAGGAGAAAGGCACTCACTCCATCGGTGTCATGTTAAATGTCAAGAGAGTGTCTTTAAGGGGCCGGAGCCATATCTCTTGTGTTAGGACATGGAATGACTGATGTAGCTGGGGGAATTCTTCCCAGATGTTGCAAGAAGCAGATAGGTCCTGGATGAAAACTTTGCTTGGCTTTTCCACTACTTCATGCTAGCCTGATGCACAGTTGAACTGAAAAGATTTTTTGCAAGATTTGGAATTGAACTGGTTTTGTGAAAGATTTGGAGACACTAGTTCTTAATTTGCTTTGCAAAAAATAATTAGACTTGTTATTTTTATTGTTACCCTCTGTCTTGCAGTGTTTTCTTGGAAATAGTCTAGGACAAAATTCAGTAAGATATGGACCTCAAATAATTTACTGTGAAACATATGAATGTTCTTAAAGTGATAGTAAAAAAAAAATCTGACAGGCCCACAAGGAGAATATCCCAACTGTTGAGATAATAATAGACATGAAAGAGTGGAAGTATCAGTATAGGCAAAAATAGAAAACTGTATTCGTAATATTTACTAAGCTTTAAGTCTTTTATCAGGCTGAGTCCACAAAGCAGTAATATCTTCCAGAAACTACTTTTTTACTGGAATACTTGCATTTCTTACCTGATTTTAAGCAATTTGGCATCACTTGCCAACCATACTGCATAGCTAAGGAATGCAGGTATCCAAGTGCAAATGCTCACCTTGTCATGTGGTATTGCTTACAGAAGTAATAGTTGTAACTAAATAGTATAAATCATGTAGTTTAAACTTTTTGCTTATTATGTAGTGCCAGTAAAAAAAATAATATGAAACCAATATTATAAATCACATTATGTAACTCAGGACAAGGTGTTAAAAAACATTTACAGTAATCCAACAACACATTTGCTATTTTGTAAAGAATACTTCCTTTTCTATGCAAAAATTTTTTTGATACTCAATATTCTAGGTATGTGAACTTTTAACTTGTCAGACTATTGTAACATATTTGAAAATTGTAGTAATTTGATTAAAATGTTGCCTATAAGGCAAAAGGTTCAGTTAATAGAATCCATATGTAATTAAAATGCAGAACTAAATGTAATCAGACCCCAGTGACTGGTGCCTTCATATTGATAGTTTTACAATGGCCTCTGGGGTTGAAAGTTTATGTTAAAGTTACTAATGTAGCTGTGCTCCAGAAAAAGAGCAAGGCAGTTTAGCTGTTTCAGATATGACAACGTTCTGAAGTGGTAGTCACACAACTAAAATAGTTGATAGTCTGAATTTTAGGGGTATCTTCCACTGGCAGGTGGTAGAAGCGTAAGACTGCTGGAGTGTACTAGTCAGAGAATTGCATTCAGCAGCAACACTGCTACATAAACATCCCCAAATGAAGGATCGTGCTGTGAGCAAGTAACGGTGTATTTTTTTAATAATACAGTTACTTAATTTGTGTGAATTCATGTTTGAATCATCTGAAAGTTATAGACACAACACTATGTACCAAGCCACAAAAGAAGTTTAAAAAAATTTCCTGAACTTAAAAAAAAAAAAAAATTATTTTCTCTGGACAGTTTTAAGAGTCGACATCCTGTGTTAGAGTTCTCTAATCATCACCAGCACAATTTACAATCAGAACACACAGAGAGCCAGTTCAGACCAGCTCATCTGTTGACTTTGGCAGAAGCCCTTAATCTCACTGTGTGCAGCTGCCACTTGAGAGCTGGGGACTCGGCACAGAGCCGAAGGAGGGTGGGATGCAGGGTTGGTCAAGGCATGAACACATAGGCCTGCTTCATTTCAACAGCCATACACTGCTTTTTTATAGTCTTTTCATTTTACAGCCTTTTTTTTTAAAAAAAAACACACCAACACTGAAATTAAATGAGGACCTCTCATGAGCCACTGCGCTCCAGGCATAAGAAATTGTAATGTCTGGCTTCCAGAAACTGTCCCGTCAAAATGTGCTTCTGATTAGGTGGCTTAATTACAGCTGTGAAAACAATGTTGATTTAGGCCTCAAGATTCCAGCGCATGTCAGCCGTTATTAGCTAGCCTTGGACTGAAGCCACCATTTTAAAACTCTGTACCACTAAAGTCACACAGTGCCTGACAACTTTTTATTTAGGCAGAGATGTTGCCAGAAGCAACACTTTTTATGCAAAATATTTTGCATTGCGCAAATTTCAAATGTGACACTGTTGATGGACATAAAATGGGTAGTTACGGGTGAACTTCACCAAGTCCAAACCCTAACTTTTGCAAAAAAAACCCCCACCAAACAAAACCACCAACATCCCCCCCCACCGTTTCAAATAGTTTTTATAAAGTTTGACTGACATAATGCTTAATTTTAATTCCTTTAATTCAGTTTTATTCCAAATCCAGCATGTTGGTTTAACCACCCAATTTTATTGCATCTAAATTTTCTTGACAGTTTCATTTGCTGTTGGGAAATAAAATTGCCGTTTTTGCAACATGGGAAATAATGGCTAGTTTCAAAACCAATATGTTTGAAACTTCCTTTGCCTGAAGCAGGTTAAGGCACACACTCAATTTACTTTAGGGGAAAAAAGCTCATTAAATAGTTTTTAATATTTTAATATAATTTAAGTAACTGCTTTCACAGTGGGAAGGCTTATTAGGCCCATGTATTTACACCTGCAGAGAGGTAAATGTTTGGGTAATTAAGAGGTTTCCAATACTTCAGCTTTTCAGTGTAGTTGTGGAGTTAATGCTGTAAACACTGTAGATGGACACAATGCATTCACTGCATTTAAAAGTTACATTTCCACTTGTATTTTGCTTTCAGGTGCTTAAGAAAAAGGTTTAAGTGGGGTGGTTTGTTGGGGTTTTTTTTTTGCTTTGTTTTGTCTTTTCTTAAAGTCTCTTTAATGACATGAATTGGCTAAGGAATGTGAGTGAATGTGTGTGGGTGTTAGCTCTCGGCAGAGGCCGGTGCTTTGGAAAAGCAAGATCTACATTCTCACTTCACAGTTGCCATGAAATTCCAAATGTCCATGCTGTGCTGTTTAATGGAAACCATGAAGTTCCTAAATGACCGCAGGTCTGTTCCGATGTTAAGCACAAAACAAATCTTTCAAGTCTTTGGCTGAGTCACAAAAAAGGAGGGTCATGTTTTCAGGAAGCTAATCTTTCCTTTTTTTCCTTCATGGTTTGCATTTCTATGGCATTAGAAATGTGTTTCTAGTGAGGTACTGGAACTACCAGCTCACAAACAAGGGTCCTCAGTTCCCAGGACTGAAAACAAGACACTTGGAACCTGAAGCTGCATTCATCTCTTATCCTAAATGCTCAGGCCAGTGCAACAATTGTACCTCCCAGAGCAACTAATTGGAAATTGACTTAGAGAAACTAATGATTTGGGTAAGGAAACAAGTCTAAGGGGTAGGTTCAGGTTTGCCCTGTAAAAAATCTTCATGCATTCATTCTCTGCCTGCAGCGTATTAACAGAGAAAAAGGAAGCGAATGCCTACACTTCATTTTGTTCACTTTTTGAAGGTGAAATACTGCAACAAGCTAGTCTCTTTTTTTTTTTGCAAAATGGTACATGGGGTTTCTGAACCTGAATGTTTCAAAAGGGCCCCAGTTGCTGTGGAGGGCAACTATGAGGCAGGAGATAGCCATGTGATGCCATATTCCTTATTAGATAGATGTCTTTGTAGTGGTCTTTCAAAATGTGTTTCATTGGTAATGTACGATGAGTTTGATTCACCAGCTGCATATGTTTACTTCCTGTTTTCTACACACCCCTGTTTCTTTTGCCTTCTTCCCACACCTCTCAAAGTGACATTTTCAGCACATCAAATTAAAAGAAACTTTTCTGTATTATTACGTATACTGCTAATACTGCAATAGAAATAAAAGTATTGGGCGTGCTAGACAGGCTGTTATTTTGAGAACTGGGTATTACAGACTAGGACATTTAACCCTGGGAAAAAGTTTTTACAAAAGAATAGAGCCGAGGACATAATTTTACTGGCTTTATAGAAGAAAAGGAATATTCTCTACAAAGGCAGACAAATTCACTTCTTTCCAGACTCAAGGACTTTTACTCAGGCCAGAAGGTGCTTCCTGCTCCCTTTTGAAGAAGTTATTTCAAGAAAAAGAGCTGGGAAGCTTCTATTATTCCCTGCTAAACTGTGGGTTAAACATAAAGGGAATGTCTGTTTGTTCTGAGACTCTGAATTCTCTGAGAAATTTTTAGAGGGGATTAAAGCATAGCTGTGCCTGAATGAGTCTAACTCAGATACTTAAATGGCGAAGGAATCCATGCAATCCAGATTGTCATCTTCCTGATATTTTCTTGACATTTTAAATGTAGATCCTATAAGGTGTGTTGTGAATACTTGTTTTCTTGTTCTGATACCTGCTTGGTTTTGTGTTTCAAGCTAAGTATGTAAAGCACTGTTTATAAGGAGAAAATTCAGTGCTGATCTTCAGGCATCAGCTTTGATAAATAGTTCAAGATGTAGAGATGCTACATGTGAGTTGCATTCAATAGGCGGGGATGATAGGTGGAAGGATTTTTGTTGGTTTTGTGGTGTTTCATGTTTACTTTGTACCACTAGCTTACTGTCCAGTTCTCAAGGAAAAAAGAGAATAAGACCTAGGGCAGTGTTTTGAAGAGTCTGCCTCTTTCTCAGCCAGCCTCAGAAATGCATATATGTGCAGCATGCCCCCACTTACAATGTAGCATGGACAATGCTACATGCACCTTTTTGAAAAAAAAGAAAAAAAGAAAAAAAAAAAAAGAAATTTGTGCTGACATTTAACTGGATTGGTGCTGGAGAATCTGTTTAAGCATAAAACTATATTTAAGATAGTGGGGAAGTAAGTATTCCCCTCAAAAGATGTACTGTAAGTGTTTGTAAAACTAAATCTCATGTTTAGAGGTTTATGTTTCCCTCTGGATGGCAGGGAGACAACCGATGCCCCACCACCAGAGACTTCAGTGCCAGCTAGCTGGCAAACTTTCCTCCACAGGAGACAACTGTCTCTGATGCTGTATCTCCTCTTAGTCTCTGCTTCTGGTATACTGACTGGAAGTAAGGTCATGGGAGCACAAGGCTGGGTATCATCTCCACCCCTGGTCCCACAGCAGATTTCTCAGCTGTCAGACCTCACCTCACTAGTCCAAGTGGAGGAGGAGTGGATCTTCTGCAGGCCAAAGGGAGGTAATGAGAGCGATGAAGAAGGGTAGCTGTAAACTATAGCATACTTTGTGCCTTTCTGGAATTTATAAAATCAGATTGTTTTTCTGTTGGTTTGCTCATTTCCCCCTTCCTTCTCCTTCAGTTGTGCATGTTGCATCCTTTTCAACTGGGGAAAAAAGAACAAACCTTTGCATTCCTTTCTGTGACATTTTTGCAGTAGGGTAATGTGTTTTTGTAGAAATACATGTGTTTACCTAATTCCATTGCCTGATTGCTTGCATTTTGTACTTTAAGCATAGAAGTTAATGCGAGAAATGAAAAAAAACCCTTTAGAATATATTAGAGACTATGACTTGAAGAGATAAAAAGACAGGGAATTCAGAGTTAGGGCATGAAGCATAACACTGTTCTTAACTCCTAATTTTATTCCTGTAATGCTGACATGATTTAAGGGCATGGAGTCAGCAAGTTACATCTTAATGTTTATTTTTATTGGGTTTTACATATTTAAGTCACACTGCTTAATATTTACCCAAAATTTATTTATTTATTTATTGTTGTTGGTTTTAAGTTAAGTATAAAAACTTTTCATGGAAGTCTGTGAAACCCACATTATGTAGTGAAGGCACAGTTTTTCCAGTTGATCATAGTAAGGACCTGTTTGCTCCAGAGACTGGGATCCCTGAAGCAGTTTGGCCTGTTGAATAAACTAGTACTTGAACAAATTTTACAAAATTCATTGTTTACAATTTCACAAAACAAATGTGAAATGCGTACACAGTAGGGTAAAGAGCTTGATTGTCATCTGAAAGGATGTTATCGTGATAATAGTCTTGATTTTTCAAATAACTTCTGTTTTCTTCAGTTTGTGTGATGGTTCAGTTAAAGAAAGATATTTAGAAACAAATGTGCTTCTTAAACTATGTCTTTCCCATTTTACAAGAATTTGGTTTTTTTGTTGACTTAAACGTTTCAGAAATGCTACCTTTTGGAAAGGAAGGACCCTCTTTTTGTTAAGCAATCAATTGACATTTTTGGGTTTTTAGTGGGAAGTAGGATACCTTTAAAATGCATAGTAAGTAATAAAATTTACTAAAAATATAGGCAAGAATAGTGTGGTTAATCACCAGCAGAGTTTCCCTGCCACATGTGATTATATTAGGAAAGCAAAGTGACATTATGATGATGCAATGATTCCATTTCATGCTTTTCAGATAGTTTAACAGCTTCAGTTTAACAGGGACCCATGGAACCTTTAAAGCCACGTTGCTTTAAGACACCACACTTTTGGATCTTTTGGATCAACTGAAATTGGCCCATAAACCCATAGTTCACTCAGTAAATGTCACTGCAAAGCTGACATTTCAATACTTGCCTCTCTTAAATTTGTATGTTCACCAATATTTTGAAAGCCTTTTGTCCTGTCTAGGTGTTGCAGGTAATTTGACAAAGAAAGCCCTTGGAGGCCAGAGCCACAATAATTAAATAATTCACTATTTTTTCAGCTTTTGTTGAGTACCAAGGGTCTCATTTGATCACAAAAGTATCAGCTCATGTGGTGATTATACACTTATGGTCAGGGACCAGTTAGTCTTTCAGACTCAGTGTGACATCAAGTTTTCTTTCACAGGGTAAGTAAATGAATTGCGCTCTTTTGGGAGCCTAAGCATGTATTGTAACTTAACCAGGACTTTGCAAAGCTTCCTGACATTTAAAGTCATCCAGTTTCATTTTAATTTGTGCATGTCAAAACATGCCATTGCTTTAGGAATTTCTAGTTTAATTTAATAACTTACTGAAGTTTACTACACTTTTAAGAGATTTTTTAGTAGAGCATAATCTAATTGGGAGCTCTGAATAAAGGAATTTAAGGTATCATTCTGGAATGTACAAGGCACACCAAGTTACTGAAACCTCCCTGTGTAAAATGATTTTTTAAAGTTGTGTTACAGCTTTCTTGTTTTTCAAAAACCAAAGAGCTGAAGAAACCTCTCTCCAAGTCTCCTTCTATGTTCTTCTTGACTCTTCCGATAAAAATTTTACATGCCTGATGAAAGTTTGTAGTGTTGTATGTGGTGGTGGTTCTGGTTTGGGATTTTTTTATTTGTTTGTTTTAACTCTTCTGTGCTTTCAGAACACACAAACACACAATTGGCATATATATATGAAAGGATTCACATAAAATATGATTGGTGTGCAGGAAATAACAGTTCCATTTGCCTAGTGGACTCACTTGAACTGCATGTTCAGCCTCACAGAAAGTAATGACCTAGTACCTGCGCTAAGAGTGGTTCTTACAGGCAAATTGTGCTCAGAAATCGAGTAAGTATAAAAAGTTCTGCTGAAGTAATTATTAGATTTTTTTATTTAATTTCAGTCTGAAGTATAAATGTATATATAAATTTGGCCAAACCCAATAGAGACAGTAAACCTAGCTCACCCACACTCAAGTTGTTTATAACTGATAAGCTTGGTTCCTTGCCCAGTTAGTGTAATTTGGATCTTGCATTGACAAAAGACCTACATGTTAGCCATCAACTGAAATTGAGCCTAAAATATTTTTTTTTTTTAGGCTATTCAGATATCAACTGATATTTTATAAGCAATACTGCCGGAAAGCCAACTGTTTTCCATGACCATTACTGTTATAAAAATACCCTTTAGAAATCTATTTAATATATACTGCTTCAGATATTGCATGCAATTTATGGAAGGAGTAACTCCCTCCTGAAGTTACTTCAACTAAGTTTTACTGGGGGTGAATGAACATGCTTGGTTTGGATAAGCAAACAGAAGTTTGAAAACTATCCCAAACCTACAGGGAGCCAAATGTACCTCTTGTGAATCTTCCTCTAAGCTAGTTTATGGGGGAGGGGGATGGAGCCTTTATCAGGGTTTTGTCTGGGAGGTAGCAGGCTACACATCTGCAGTGGACATTCCAGAAAATGTACACTACACTGGCCAGTGCTAAAAGGGTGGAACCCTTTGTCCTCCTAATACATTGATGATTTTAATAATTAACATTCATTTTTAGAAAATGAAGTTGACTAGTAATAGTTCACTTCTAAGCATGTGGTGTAAGTCAGTCATTTTATGTGCTATAATTAGAGTATCTTTTTAAGAGGCTACTCAGTTTAATACACTTATTTAGATGAACTGATATTTAGATTAGCCTGTAGCCTAACACAAATGCAGATGTTCTTACACAGCATGCAGGCGTTTGTCTGTATTTTGGATAACAGATTACAATCAGTCTGTTTTTCAAATAGGTGCAGATAGGTTGCATAAACCATGTCTGAATCCAGTTTATGATCCTAATTCTGTTGTCTCCTAAGAGCTAATATCAATCTGCTGTTTGTTAGAGGATGCTAAAGGCTGTCAATTCATGATATCAGCATTTCCCTTCTCACTTCAGGATTATGAACACCAGATTATATTCTCACAACTAAGTAGACTGAAATCACTTTTTGCTCACCTGAAGGTTTTTGGAGAGATCTGCAATAATATTCTCCACTAAGAGGCCTTGTGTGTCCGTGGCACTTCATTTTAAGTCTGAGTAATACCATTTTCCTGCTTGAAATCTGAGTGAGATGTTCACTACATTTTTTTTCATTGCTGCAAAACTACCCATTTTTGCATCAGCAACCTCTGCCAGAGGTGTGCAAGTTCTAAGTCCTTATGACTTGCTTCTTTTCACCACCTTTCATAAAGATAAGTTGGTTCCATGTCCTTGCCATAAATTCCTGTCGAGTGAGGTGTCTGCTTTACACCTCAATCAATATATTTCCTTTTTGTTTTTCTTCCTTCATGCTTATGGCTTCTCTTAAGCTTGCACTTTCCACAAACCAGATGTCTGCTTCTCTCTATGAAAATCAGATTTATTATGTGAAAAAATGCCCTTTCAATGGTTTTTAGAGAGAACTTCAAGAGGACTTGTCCCTGTAGATGCGCTGGGAAAGCATAACTTACCTGAACTTGTAACACACCAGAACCTGAAAAAGCTGGATAGTCTTTTGAGTCTTGCATTGCTGGAGTTCTGGTAGTTGAAACCCATAAGGTCTCCAGAAGTCATTTGCTACAGCGACTCCTAATTCTACTGTCCAGACACCAGTGCTCATCCAGACCATTCCACCCTTGGTTAGCAGCGTGCCTCTTCAGCAAAGAGTGCTTGGACATCATCAGTACTTATTGCATATTGGATTTTTAAGGGCCTTTTCTGACCTACTCCACATATTTAATACAAATATACCTGAGAGAAGTAGTGAGTAAACTGGAGTATTCTCAAGGCATCTGTCTGCAAAGTAACAGTGAGTTCCATGTTTGTTCTCGTTGTTATATAAGCTGTCAGGACAATCCTAAAATGTTGATTTCCATTTTTTTAATAGTTCATTTGTTTTGTTAGCTACATAGATTTATATTTCTGAATATTATTCCTCAAAAATATTGCATATTTGGCAGAAATGCATAGCAAAAATTAATCTCCTGAATGCCTAAAGATTTTTTAACGCAAGAAAGCTGAATCATAAAAGACAATTTCATTGTTCCTAGACCTTTCTCCTTTATGTTGTTAAATGTTATTGTTAGAAATAATTACTTTTTCCCTCTTTCCCCCTTGCATCCATATTGCTGATACAGGATATCTTTATTAATTATAAAGTGATTGAAGTATTTCACAGAATCTTTTTTTCCAAAATGTTCATGATGATTAACTCTAGGATTCTGCATTAAAATCAGTCTTTGGTAAAAGATAGATTAACGCACCACTGGCAAAGGTCTGCTGTCCTTGTCCTGTGTAGTAGCAGAATGCCTAAATTGTAATTGCACCAGTTCGGAGCAAACAGACAAAAGGGAAGGTAGCTAAGCATTTTGCTGTGCGTGAGCAGTTAGAGGGCAAGCAGACACCATGCACCTTGACCACCTATTATGAAGCTTTTTGCTGCAATGTCAAGTGAAAGCGAGTTAATTGGGTGAAGCTGTAGAGCATGTTAGGGGCATGGTAAAGGGTTGCTGTTTGACAGCTGAATGTCAGCAGAAGGTAGTGAAGTGTGGCTGAGAGACAGAGACCTGTCACAAAGTTCATGTGGACTATAGCACAGTTAGGGAGATGAAATGTGGTTCTGTCTCACTTTCTCCCTCATTGCATTCAAGCACCTTAAGATTTCACACTGTATGTGTCAACCCTTGTTCTCTAAGCTGTTTTCTCCTAACACTTCTGCATTCAAATGATTGGACAGAAGATGCTAATGTTTGGCAAAATGAATGTAAATACACTTTTTTCCTTTTTCTGCTAGAGCGGCAGTATACATGCAACTCAGACGGAACTTTGAAGGCTTACGTCAGACAGTCACACTGTCTAGGAATTCAGCTGATGACTGAATATATTTCTCAAGAGAATATGAAGTTTGACACTTTAACTAGTTGGATAGGGACTGTTTCCCCACTAGCACTGGCAGAAGAAAAGGCTAAGTGGGGAGGACCACTTCATGAGCTGCTTGTACGTCAACATGGTGTTGTGAGCATTTTAGTCTCTGGTTGTAGTCACCTTCTCCTCTGCTTGCTAGAAAGAAGTGAAGAGCTGAGGGGGAACCATGAGAGAGAGGAATAGTGATCTGAGGCAATGAAAAGCTGTGGGAAAACTCACATAGCAGGAAAGGCTTTCTTGGAAGCAAGAGCAGCATCAATTAAAGATAGCAACAACGTGATACACTGATGCAAAACACAGGGAGGTGTCACAACAGTTTGGTAAGGGCATAGTGTACCTTTCAATGATCTTTGCAACATGCAGCACAAGATAAACCAATAGCCATTTGGGTTAGCTAATTACATTAAAAATAAATAACTAGAAGTGGAAAGACAGTGGTAGGCAGCATGGGCAAAAAGTACTAAAGAATTTGGAAACCTGGATTGAAATCAGTATAGACTGCTCATTTCACCATGAGAGTAGTGCACTGCATAGTTTGCCTAATATTTTGATATTACTAGTGTAGTGCAGAGAATTTGACCTGAAAATGGGAGACTTCCGTGTGTATTCCAATGAAGCATCTGGAAGAGAAACTTACTATATAGGCTGTATGGTGGATTTTGGCCAAAGTATTTAGAAATAATCAAAATTAGCAATGCAAAACCAAATTATTTGTCTTTAAGCCAAACATTGAAGATAAGGTGTTCATCTGATGTGATAATCCATCTAATCCTGTGTGTTCTTAAAACATACCAGGTTTAAGTATGTTTGAATAAAACAAGAATACAGCCTCTAGAGTGTGATTTCACTGAAGGCATTAATGCTAAGGCATTAGCAAAGCAGAAAAAAGAATTATTTCCAGATATTTCAGACTCATGTGTTTGTTTAAAAACTCCTGAAAATGGAAGAGGGAATTCTTTGATAATGAAAAAAGCCATTAGTATTGTTGGCTACCAGCGCCCAAAGTGTGTTGTGTGTCTACCTTTCTGACTTAATATGTAATGACTTGGCAGCCCATTGAATTATTCGCTGATATCAAATTGTTTGCAGAATCCAGGCAGGAGTGCTGACAATTAAAATTTATACGGAATGTTACTGGTTTCCTACTTTGTGTCAGAGCACCAATTTAGTCCTACTGCCTAAGCATACAGAATTGCAAAATCATTGACATGGGAAGCAAATTTTGCAGTTTTGGCCATCTTACATTCCTGCTTTGAAGAAGTTTGTTAACTACCACTGTATTGCACTGACACCCACTAGTAATACTTCCCATTTTAAGCACCAGTTTCTGATATTTTATTTATTTCACTGAGAGTGAGAAATGGCTCTTGGAGCTAGTTTTAACAGCAAAAGAATGATCAGCATACTCAATGTCCATTGGCATTGTCTGGGAAAAGGCAACGCAGTTTTGGAAGTAGTAGTCTACGAAGGAGGCTGTGAATGATCTGAAAATGTGCATCTTTCTCGATAGGGAAATAGGTTTCCACATAAGTCTTGCAAAATGGTTATCAAATGCAGTGGTTGTTTCTTTAACTCATACTGGAATTGCTGTTGCTACAGTGAAATGATGCAAGCTACAATGATAACATAGGTGGGAGAAGCTGAAAAGAACATTATTGGCCATTTGATTTGCTGTCTACTGGTATTACTGTGTATATGTGTGTTCTAGAGTTAGGGTGAGAGGAATCAGTATTGGAAATCAATTGTGGAGAAATACATCGACTGTTTCCCACTTTCCCTCCATCACTCTCTGCATCTGTGCTCACCTTACGTTTCTTCCTACTCTTGAGGGACTGTGCTACAGGCTTTCCAGAGATTTTAGAGGGTGCTGGAGTTCAGAAGAAACTACAGCTTGCTCCTCCCTCTGCGCTTCTGTTTGCTGTCAGGCGTCCTCACACACACCTAAGTGTCCTGTAATCTGGTGATTTCCAGATCACACTTTGGCCTTGTAATTCAATGATTGTCTTTAATTTACCTTGAGATAAAACACTGAACTTATTATTTACTGCATTGAATCATCACACAGGGAACACCCATAACTGAGTCTTTGTAATATGTTGTAACTTCAGTGTTATTCTTTCTGCCCTTTTATCTCATCCCTTACTCTGTCATTTTCTGTTCTGATTCTAAGCAGTTTCATTACTTTCTTACCTCAGTCAAAGCCATATATAAAAGCTTGTTATTCACAATGCAGAAGCCTTAACTCACAAAAACCTTACCACTTTTTATTATTCTGATTTTTTAATAATATAGAATGTTACATGTAATAAGAAAGTGGAAGGGAAGTTTGGGCTACTGTGTTTTGAAATTGAGTATTTGAAAGCAGTTTAAAGTGACTAAAATTAGTGGTGGGAAATGCCAAAATTGGAAGGAGTTATTTTTGTAACATACAAATAGTAGAGGCCAACTGAAAAGTTGTAGTGTGGTATTACAGTGAAAATTGTGGTCCAGTAAAATTATCCTTGTGTAAACTTTGAAGGCTGAAACCGTTCTCACTGATTTGTGGCTTCAGCTCTGGTTATAGATTTTACTCCTACCATTGAAGATAAACAGTATACTTCTAACAATGAATTTCTTTATGTAGTTATCTGTTTGCACCACTGTCATAACACATGCACAGTCTTCTAATTCAAAGTGTCTCACTGTGCATATTATTCCACAGGTATTGATACATAAAAGCAAAATGGGGTGTCTTTGATCACAACGTGATGCTTTTGAGTAGGCTGACATTGCAATAAAAGCAGATATAAGGTTATAATACATGATGATATTATAGTATTGCCTCACAATATCATGAATAATAAAGCAACCCACTATAAATCAGTGTTAACTTTGGTAAAACAGCTCATGTGTCATGAGAAAACCTGTAAACTAGATCCTAAATGTGATCATAGGTTAGTCACAGAAGAAAAGATGTAGAGAAGAATTATTTTAGAAATCTTTTTCTGTGTCCAATACTAAAAAATTGCTTGAGTTAACTATAGTTTAGCATGCAATTAGTCCATAATGTAGACTAACCTTCCATGTTTTCGTCTTTGGGAAAAAATGTTTTATAAAGTTAGGCTATCAAACTTTGAAAAATGACCGAAGGACATAACCAATTACTATATTACATAAATATTTTGAAAGTATATTTTTGCTAGATATATTGTGTCCTAAATCTCTATTTACCTGATGAAGTGTAACAGTTTAGATGGAACCATTTACAGCTTATCAGGTAAAAAAAAAGTGCTATGCTAAAGATTTACCTGAACAGACACCTTATTTAAGATACATAATTCCTCTTTTAAAAATTACCTAAATGCATATTTATATGATGGATTATCATCACATCTCTGGCACAGTCATTTGAGTTTGTCAATTTAATACATGTTTTAGAAAGGTGTCTAAATACAATAAAGTTGAAACAGGTCTGTTGGGGAAAATACAACTGCCTTTAAAATTCCTGCGTACAGGTATGTGTTCAAACAATGAGTGTTATAACAGTTCTGAGTATTTTTTCTTCTAAGCTATAGAATCCTATTTTCTTATTCATCATGAGTGTATATAATGATATTGGATCAAAACAGTTCTTATGAGTAATAGCCTAGATTATTTTTTTTTACATCAATCACATTGCTATTAGATCTGATTTCCCTTCTATTCAATGAATAGTATTCCATTCTTTGTAAGAAGTACAGCACAGGATTAACTAAAACAGAGCTTTTTTCCCCCAACAGTGAAGCTTTTACTGTAACATAGGCTATTGACTTGCTGCCAATCATTAAGTTTCATACTTCTTTTTTTTGCAACTCTCCAAGGAAATACGATTTCTTATCTCCTTACTGGGATTTTGATGCCATATTCTTCAAAAAAACCCTCACTACATCTGGAAAAGGAGTATTATGAGAGTGTAATTGTAGCATGTGAATTTTACTCACTGTGATACGCTGATTAATTGAGATGTTGAAAGCAGTACAAACTAATATGTTTAAATTTGTCTTCAATATTTGTTATCCAGAGTGAAATCTGTTTATAGCTTATGTCTTACTGATTCCATTTCTTTACACACAGAATTGTTTTTAGAACTTCACAAGTTATTTGCATATTTCAATATTGTCATAATATTTTTTTATGAATGACTCAGAATTTTGGCTATGTGGTCAGCTGATTAAAGTGTACAAATAACAGATTGTTAATTGGTGTAATAAGTGGATGCCTTCATTGAGATCTTGTTTCTGATGTGCTGGTACAGACGCAGAAAACCTTGTTTGTGCTTTGGCTTTTTAGTGGTTCCCATTCTGTATAGCATTTAGCCCAGAAGGACTGAAAAGCTACAGTGTTACAGATCATACTTACCAGTTCTGCTGGTTATCTCATCCTCATCACCACCATAGTTTAGAAAAACTCAAGGCACTACCTTATTTTAACTATAAACTTGAAGTAGTCGTCTAAATTTGCTACTGTATGGGTTCTTAATGAAGGTCTAACATAACCTAGCTGTTTACAGTAGCTGCAATATGGCTTGTGGTGAATCAGGAAATCAAAAGAGTCCATATCAAAGGGAACTGTTGAAGTAGGTGTTAGAAGCAGCCATCGATTTTTCTCCAGCAATAGTAACAGAGGAAAGGAGAATCTTTCATGAATGTGTCTTCATACATACAATTGAGTCTGGATTTGTTGAAATATGAATATACACACACTGTTCTGCCTCTGTTTGGATATCTATGAGTATGTATATTGGAATCTGTACTTCTTTATATATGCATTTCTGCCTTTGTGTGTGTGTGCTTATATATGCACGTATACTCTTCCTGAAATGCTGAAGAGAGAGTGTTTAAAACCTTTAAATATACCATAACAGTCTTTCAGTATCTTAACTATTGTCTTTTCTGTAATTATACTTTGCATGTGAAGTTTTCCCATATTTTATGACCTGATGAAATAATTGATTGTTATTTCCACATGTATATAGTGCATTGGGTAAAATATCTTGGTAAAGGACAGAAGAGCAATATGGCATTGTGTTTTCTTGAGTTTGTTTATGTTATGGACATTTAAGGGAATACAGAGTGTCTTTATTTAGCATTTTAAAAATTATTAATGCTGATACACTGATATTACCCATAATCTTTCAAAGTAGGATGAACAATGTTTTGGTGCTGGAAGTTATTTAATGTTGAATTTTAACTGGTCTAACCTTTATAACTGTTTAACTGAATGTCGAGACTCATTGAAATATGAATCATGTTCCCCATCAACATACATTCAGTGTATATTCTCTGGCTGTCTTCTAACAGGCTAACATTTGAAGAGTGTTAAGTGTTGGATTTCAATTGATGGTAAAATATGTTTAAAAATAAATGAATACCTTCCATGGTTAGCATGGCATATTTTTTCCTAATACAGTGACAGAGAGACTGTAGAGTAAGTTTCTTTACTTGATTAAAAAAACACACCCTAAAAATTATGATGAAGAGGGGTAAAAGTTTTCTGTAAGTATTTGTAGCACTTCAAATAAAGTAGGCTATTGTTTCCTAGCACTTACTCATGCAGAATACTCTAGCTAATGTCCTTTGTTCCTGCTTATTAAAGATTAATATGTATATTCAGGTACCATATATTTTAAATAAGTGATTGAAACAAGAAGCAAACACTTGCAAATACTTCATATGCATACTTTTGTGAAAGGCATAATGGAATTATTTTTCTTGCTTGTTTAACAGTAAATATAGTTTCTTTTTTGGTGTTTTTTTTTTTTTTATTATTACTTTATTTTACTCCAGGAATCAAGAGGGAGTTCAAACATCACCATGGCTTCGAGCTAGGAATTCAGCCTGAGCAGAGCTGTATCCCAAATTTTTTGGCATTGCGAGATGAACCTGACACATCCTGCAGTTTTATGCACAATAGAGCCAGTTCTCAGTCTTCAGTCTATTCCTTCAGCCTGAGTGTCACATCCAGTCCCAAAAGAACAATGGAAAATGGATTTTCAGGTTCTTTGTATCAATAATCTTTTAGAAGGAAAAAATTGCATTAATGTAAAATGATGCAATTAAAGTGCAATTTTGTTGCTACCTTTGAATTGTAGTTCAGCGTATGTATTTTTGACATTAATTTTACATTTTTATGAAAATGTGCATTCATATGTTCACATCTCTGCACTTCTCATTCTTTGCATACCGAAAGAGTTATTTTTTTTAACTTTTATTTATTGCAGTTGTTCATTTTTTATGTAGTATATTTTTAAATGTTAAAGAATGACACATTTTGGGTAATTTTCCTCAGTCTTAAAAAAAAAAAAATCAATAAGCCATTTTAGTCTCTATCTATCAAAGTTGTTTCATACTTGTCTATTTTAAAGCAGGACTGCAATACTTTAATAGGATTGAGAGAGCTATTTGAAATGTATGCCAATGATTCCTGTCATTTCATGGCAGCCCTGCCATGGTTCACTGAGCCCCCTCTTTTCTCTTGTCAGCTCAACTGAAGACAAGCATTTAGTTGCAAACTTTAAGCAGGTTGTGCAAAACAGAAATGATGTGACTGCTTCTCTTCCTGCACAATAATGTCACTGCTGGTCAATGTGAGAAGGTCAGGTTGCTCCTTGTAAAGCTACATGATACCACTTGCCTATTTGAACAAGTTAAGTTAACTGCTGAATCTGGTCCCTGCAGGCGCTGAAAACTCACCCTTTTATCAAGTCTGCATTTCATAAGAAAGAAGAACAATTGTGCAGGGAGGATTTCTGATGATATGTTTATGTACTTTATAAGGACAGTTCCCAAACCAGTGTTGCAGGTAATATATTTAGTTTAAGCTGAAAGACTTTAAAGTAATGGCTGTTTTGACCTTCAAATAGACTCCTTTTTTGTTGTTGTTGGTAGGACCCAAGAGTGACGCCCATCTTTGATGCTGACAGAATTTAAAGCAAGGCCATTGCCCTGCATTTTCTGCCTTGTAGCACACAAAAGTAAAATTGTATGTCAGGCCGAGATGTCGGGGAGCTGACAAGATGCCCCAGTGACATTTCAGCTGGAAAGAGCAAGTGTCTTGCAACCAAGTGGTCAAATATCAAATAATAGGTCAAGCAGGAAGGAGCTGAGTTCTAACCACAAAGAGGTTTCTGGTAACTTACTTGACAAGCTTTTGGGCGCTTTGTGGCTTGACAAAGTGATGTTCTGTTGGGTATCGCTAGACAGACTGTTCTTTATCGCCTTCAGAAGATCAGACATTGACATTGATTAAACTCTTTAACCCTTAAAGGTTAAATTCTAGCAGTTTCATCATTGTGAATGAAGAACAAAAGAAAATTTGTTATATACCATTTGTTTTCATATTAATCACTGAACTCCCCAGTGCTATTAACTTTTGATGTGCTATGTAGTTTTTGACAAAAAGATTGAATGCAAAATCTATATAATAGATTGTTTCTCATTATGGGCCAGTGATACATTAGAAAAATAATATTATGCATTATGGAATTTGTAATTTCTTCTAATATGTCAAATGTAGGATTTGATTTTAAAGCCTCTCGACTACTACTGAAATTCCATTTTGGTCGGAAAACAATATTTGCATAGATAATACACCATTTACAATAACCAAAGTCTTCCAGATACCCTTGTTTTCAGGTACCAGAAAATAAATCTTAAATTTAAAACAGAAGAACTTTAATTAAAGATAGCTTCAAGCTTTCAGGTATCCCCCTATTGTGCAAGTCCATTGCTCACAGCCATGCTGGGCATGTATGTGTGTATACCAATACAGAGCCATGTAAAAACAATAATAAATCCTGCAGAACTCTCACATGTAAGAGTTGGCTGATAGAGGAAGAACACTCCTTTTCTTTATGATGATGTATTTAGTCTTGAATACTGAAGAAACAAGTTTAGTTTCCCTCCAAAAGTCTTGGCTCCCCTCTTTCCTGACAGTGACTATTCCTGGTAAAGGCACTGCAAGTACTGTATTCTGCTCTCCCAAATAAAATGTCGAAGATCTGTTATATCTGTATGAAGAATGAAAGAATATGTTTTACTGAGCATTTTTCTTTCTACTATGCATAGGAGCATGTATGCGCTTTACTTTTTAGAATATATTCTCATGTTACTCTATAGTTTGAGAAAGAAAGTGCCTATTCTTTGCTACATGACCTCAAACTACTGAAGAAACTTTGCAGCATATTTGTCCCTTTCCCATCTATGTGCATGTAGAAATGGAAAAAGAATTCCCTTCTGAAATCTGTATCTTATTGAGACTAGGACTGATCTCCTCCAGTTCCTCCAGTCACTGCTTCAAGCATGGGTTCATGTGATTTCACATGGGCCATAGCAATGGCAAACTGAGTGTAGTTAATAGGAATAATCTAATGAGCTATCATTTCTCACAAGAACTAACTTGTATGTTTTCGTTGGAAGGAGGACGTCTACCTCATTTACTCTGTTTAAATATTGACCAACTGCAAGTTACAGACTATTTTTCTTAAACCCATCTACTTTGAAGAGACTTTGATATATCTTTTGTTTGGATGTCAGATGTCCCATTTGTAAAGGAAAGCTCCTCTTTCTTATATTGTGAAGAAGTTGTTGAGTAGTAAACTGGATGGATCATCGTTAGTCTAATATTCCTGTGTTGCTTTTCCAGGCATCTGATAAATTGAAATTTGTGACAAGCTCCAAATGAATAGAAGAAATCCAGCTGGCAAGATCCTGTGTTAGCAGTTTACAAATGATCCCACCAAAGTATTTCTTTCCCTTTTTGGGGGACACAATAAAAATAATGGTTGTGTAAAATGTGGCAACACAGTTCAGTAACAGTAGCTGCCAAAAGAGCATCCTGACTATTTTATACCATCTGCTCTCTCTGGCTTGCTTTGAAAATAGCAGAGCTTGAGACCTTGATCCTTACTTTCAGAGCTTTTCATGGTTTGGGCCTGGGATTTCAAAAGGACTGCTTCCACTTGGATAATCTCAGCTCCATCATCAGCACTGCTCCATGAGAACAACCAACCACTTTCCTTAGAAGAAAGCCCATGTTTGGTGGGGCTAGAATATTCCCCACATTTTTTGAATGTGGCACTACAAATAATTGGTCACAGATCTGCCTTTTGATCAGTCCCAAAGTTCATAATAATTTATTTTCCCACCAAGCAACTCATCTCTGAAAAGAGATTATGAAATATATGATTTCTTCCCTGCAAAGGGAAGTTTTACAGCTGTTAGTACAAATTGTGTGTGTGCCTGTGTGCACATGTGTGTGTATACATCTCAGCAAAGCATGTGGTTATTGGGCTGACTGTATTATCACTCCACATACTGTAAGCAATTCCTACTACACCAGTAGTACAGAAGGGCTTTTCAGCTCCCCCTGTCTCCCACACATGTTTGCAAATTCAGCACAAGCTTTACTGCCAGTAAAGTTTGATACAGGATTATGGGAGTCTCTTCCATTGCTTGGATACCTTTACCAAATTAACCCAGGACAGCTGAGGTTGGAAGGCACCTCTGGAGGCCATATAGTCCAGCGCCCCTGCTCAGAACACAGTCAGCTACAACAGATTGTTGAGCATCACATTCAGTTGGATTTGTGTATCTGCAAGGATGGAGTCTCTCTTGACAACCGGTTCCAGTGTTCAATCACACTCAAAGTAAAGGTGGTTTTTTTCTTATATTTAAATGGAATTCCATGTGTTTCTGTTTGTGCCCATTGCCTCTTGTCCTGTCACTAGACACCACAGTGAATAGTGTGGCTCCATCTTCTTTATTTTGCAGGTATTTACACATGATAAGATCTCTCTGAGCCTTGATTTCTACAGGCTAAAAAATTCCCAGCTCTCTCAGCCTCTCCTTGTGTGATAGATGCTCCAATCATTTTGTCAGTCACCTTTGTGGCCCTTCACTGGACTCAATCCAGTATGTCCTTGTCTCTCTTGTACTAGGGAGCTCAGGACTGGAGCCATGCAACCAGGGTGGGTTGACCCTGACTGGACACAAGGTGCCCACCAAAGCAGCTCTGTCACTCCCCTGCCTCAGTTGGACAGAGGAGAGAAAATAAAAGGAAAAGCTCTTGGGTTGAGATAAGGACAGGAAGAGATCATGCACCAGTTGCTGTCAAAGGCAAAACAGATTGGACTTGGGAAAATTAATTTAATTTACCACCAGTCAAATCAGACTAGGGTAATGAGAAATAAAACCAATTCTTAAACCATTTCTGCCCCCCCCACCCCCTGCCGCCTTCTTCCTGGGCTTAACTTTACTCCAGATTTTCTCCACCTCCTCCCCCCTGAGCAGCACAGCGTGACAGGGAATGGGGGTTGTGGTCAGTTCATCATCACATGTTGTCTCTGCTGCTCCTTCTTCTTCACAGGGAGGACTCCTCACTCTTCCCCTGCTCCAGTGTGGGGTCCCTCCCATGGCAGACAGTTCTCCATGAACTTCTCTGATGTGAGTCCTTCCCGTGGGCTAGAGTTCTTCACAAACTGCTCCGTTGTGGGTCTGTTCCATGGACTGCAGTCCTTCAGGAGCACACTGCTCCAGCGTGGGTCCCCCACGGGGTCACAAGTCCTGCAGGCAAACCTGCTGCTCCATGGGCTCCTCTCTCCATGGGTCTGCATGTCCTGCCAGGAGCCTGCTCCAGCGCGGGGTTCCCATGGGGTCACAGCCTCCTTCGGGCACCCACCTGCTCCGGCGTGGGGTCCTCCACGGACTGCAGGCAGATATCTGCTCCACCATGGACCTCCATGGGCTGCAGGGGGACAGCCTGCCTCACCATGGTCTTCTCCACAGGCTGCAGGGGAATCTCTGCTCCAGCGCCTGGAGCACCTCCTTCTGCACTGACCTTGGTGTCTGCAGAGGGGTTCCTCTCACATTCCGGTCCCCCTACTTACTGCAGGTTCCCCCTCTTACCTCTGTTCTCCCAGAGGCGCTGCCACCGTCACTGATGGGCTCGGCCTGGGCCAGAGGTGGGTCTGACCTGGAGCCGGGGAAGCTTCCAGCAGCTTCTCACAGGAGCCACCCCTGCAGCCACTCCCCTGCTACCAAAACCCTGCCACACAAACAGAGTACAAGCCAGTACTCCAGATACGTCATCGCCAGTGCTGAATAGAGGGGAAAGATCACCTCCTTTGACCTGCTGGCAGCTGTCTGCCTGATGCAGCCAGAGGAGGCATTTGACCTGTTGGCCTGCTTTGCCGCAGGGGCACATTGCTGCCTTGTGGTCAACATGGAGCCTGTGAGCCCTCCAGGTACTTTTCTGCCAAGCTGCTCCTCAGCCAATTGGTCCCCAGTCAGTCTTGGTCCCCCAGTCTGTCCTGGTGCATGAGGTTATTCCACCCCAGGTAGAGAGCTTTCTTTTCTCTTTTTGAACTTAATGAAGTTCCTGTCAGCCTATTTCTCTAGCCTGTAAAAGACCCCTCTGGATGGCAGCAAACACTTCTGGTCTATCAACCACTTCTCCCTGCTTTGTATTATCAGCAAACTTGTGGAGTGTGCACTGGGTGCCATTGTCCAGGTCATTATTAAACAGTATGGGCCCCAGTATTGACCCCTGGGGTACATCACTAGTGACTGGCCTCCAGGTGGACTTTGTGCCACTGATCACAACTCTTTGAGCCCACCAGTTCAGACAGTTTTGAAACTGACTTACTGTCCATGTATCTAGTCCATGTTTCCTTACTCAACAGTGGGCCATTTTGCTGAGTAAAGGGTTCTCAAAATTCCCAAACACTGATAAGTGAAATGCAGTATTTTATATATCCTGTTTGTCAGTTAGGTCAGTTTGATCATTTGATCATTTACAACAGCATCTGATCATACTGCTGTCATCCTATACTTGAAAGGTTTTCCAAGGCTTTAAATTTTCAATATATCTTCATGTTCAGTGGTATACCTTAGCTTCTAAAAATTATTTAAACTCTTTTGAAATAGAAAATTGCTTTAGTAGGATTTTTCTCCTGATGTTTTTGTTGTTGTTTGGTTGTTCTCTAGTGAATAAAACCCAAGAAGCCCTTGGCAGTGTCACAGTTTGGAACAAATCTTTATGTGAAGAGCACCTTTCTTCCATTGCTGGCAACAAACACCAAGCTTACTGACTGTTTCTCTTTCCATTCTTTCGTTGATTGGCCTTGAAATCCAAACTCACAAAATGAATCTTTTAGGAGATTCTTTCCTATCTTTTCAACTTTCATCTTGCCCAGCATGAACTTACTAGATTTTGCCTAACTTGGCTTCACTTTGGTCTTCAAATCTGATCATTTTTGGACAATCATTTCACATCATGCTCTCTGTATGGCCCAAAAGTGTACCTCAGTATTTATTTGGAAAGTATTCAAGTGTCTTCTTTCCTCTTTGCTGAATATTTACCGAATACAGTGAAATCTACAGTGATCCTTACATATATTAAAGCTAAATTACTTATCCCCTTTATGTACAGTGTTTTGGGATTAAAACTGATATAATTATATTCTCTGATAAGTTCTCTGCCTCTACTGTGACTTCAGTTTTACAGATGTAGACTTGGTTTTCTGTTAGGTCTCTGCAAATCGTCCTTCAATATCAATGGAAGATGGAAGGTGACATGCTCTTTGTCATGCTAACGTGGGTCTGATCACTGTCATGGTGAGCATCATGTAGGGATTTTGTGCAGTTTATGTAATTTTATATATTGTAGTTTGATGCTAATGTTAAAAAAAAAAAGGTTCTTACTTTACGAACCAATTATTCAGCATACACATGAAACTGAACCTTTGTCTGCTGTTTCTGGTGTCCACTGACTGATGAATAAAATTGACAAGGACAAATAAAATATGAGGAAGTGTCTGAATACTAAATTGTTTCCAAGGAATGCTCAGCAGTACATAGGAAGATCCACTGAATAATCTTTCTTTAGTTCTTTGTTTACCACTTCTACTGTACCATACTTCCTGTCCCTTCATAAGCTTATAGTACTAATAATCAATACTGATATTAGATTGCCTTCTCATGGCTCTACTGTGCCTGATTAAAACTTCAGAAGTTGTTGGATTTTGTTTTGACTAATTCAATGAAAGTCATCAATTAAAAAATGAAGGACATTGGATTTACTTTAAGCACAAGTATTGTGAGCATTTTTGTGTAAGTATCCTTTCTTTTTCATGATAAACAGACTTTTTAATATCCCACTGCATAATACTAGCAGGGAGCTTGTTCAAAATGAAAACAACAATGCTAATTATATTTAATGTGTATTTACATTCCTTTTTGCGTGATACACAGCTAACCCGTATAGCAGCCCCACTAACTGTTGACGCATAGATGCTTGAATGGTTTAGTTCACAGGAGTGATGTGGTCCTAAAAGTCCCGGCAACAATCATCATAGACTGTGTACTTGTGAACAGTAGTCTGTTAAGTAAGGCATACACCTTTTACGCTTTACAGGGAAAATGCTGTGAGGTGTAAGAATCTGGCACAGATGCATAGCAGAGCTGGTCTAAGTGGTGGCAACTTTTGTATGAATCAGGCAAGAGTTTCAGTAAATTTGTATGCTGTGTTGATTTGCCAGACCATTGTGGCTTCATACATAAAGTCTTTCTAATGCGTGGGACTCTTCTGGCACGCATGGGGAGAGACCCAAAGCTATACTCCATCCTGTGATGTTCAGACAGCATTTGAGAATTTTATTGAAGAAAAATCTTTTAAAAATAATTTCCTCAGTTCACAAGGTAGTTATCATCAAAAAAACCCAAGGAAATTAGGAATTAAATATGAAATCCTTTCCCACCTCTATGCCACGTGAAGGTTGCTAAAATTTGTTCCCATAAACAATAGCATGGGAGAAATCTTGGTTGCAATGTTTGCAGTAGAGGATAAATCCTGGTTTCAGGCTTCATTATCAATTGGCTTACCGATACAAGTTTATGTCAGACATTTGGGGTGGGAAGCTGTATATATTAAAGCACTGACCTTAACGAGAGTCATGCAGCTAAAATTCTGCACAGTTCTTTTAAAATGTCAGGGGTTAATGTTATTTAAATGCAGTATTTGGTGGTTTAATTGAGTCATGCTTCGTTGTCTTTTACTGCACATTAATGCCAATGAAACACTGATTGTTGACAGAAAGTTCTCTTCAGCAAAGTATGCACTGACATATTGTGCTGCTATAGAAAAAGTGTGCAAGGCAGAGCAGTTGTACTCTGCTGGAGTAGGAATCCTATACTGTCTAAATGGTGGCAATATTCATTACATGCTAAGGAAATGTGAACTAGGGTTTTTTTTCTCGTATATGTTTTCAAACTGCCTTTTGAGAGGACTGATAAGAGAATTTTTGTGTCTTTAGATAAATAAATTAATCTCAAGATTCTTTTGTCGGGTGTGTCACACATGTTAGTAAATGTACCTTGAAAGTATAAAGTCAACTCCAGAAGGCAGACTTGTTAAAGGAGCACCTTCTGATAGCTTTTGTAAGCTTGCCTTAAGACACCCCAATGGCTTTTCATCTTCTCTTTGTCTAAGTTTGGACAAAATAACTTCATGTTCTTTCTCTGAATACTTCTCAGTATTAAGTCTCCATGCCAGTCTAAAACCCTCAAGAGGAAATAGATGCTGGCTTGGCAAGTGAGATATAGAAAATACTCTAAATTGTGGACTCAAACAAACAAAAGCTTTTGAAGAGGAATATGGGAAGCAATAAACACTAGTGAGCCTACAAAAGCTTGTGTGCATAATGGGTGGGGTATATTTCATATTGTGCTTTTGCACAGTAGAATAACTATTCCAAAATAACTGCCCGCATGTGGACAGCTGTTATATGCTTCCTTATTTTGGCTGAAGTAGTCTGCATGCTCTTTGTCTAGTCCCATAGGGCTTTGTTATGCTTTGGGGCTCTGTGCTTTCCAGGATTTTTCTCATGACTGCAGGATGCTTTCTGGAAGTCATTAGAATTCTATGTCTTGGAAATGAGTTTGCAAATGCTCATAAGTTACAACTTTTAAAATTAATTTTTGTAAGCCAATGTCATTTTTCAAGTTGATGTCAGCCAGCCTGGTTGAAGCCTGCAATTGCAAATGGACCTAGCTTATATACAAAATTTTGATGCATTGTGTGAACTTCCTTGTTCTTATACTATCTTATTGGGTGACATCAGGACATCACACCTGGGCTCCTAAGGGAATAACTAAGTGTTTGAATCTTATGTGAGTGGTAAATCACAAAGAGTTTCTGTAGAAAGTAATAGTAGTCAGAGCTTCTTAGAAGCAGCAGCCCACTCAAGTATGTGCCTTTATGGGTTTAAGTAAATATATTTAGCTTCCTCCTAGGGTCTAAGATATCATTAAAGTGTTTGAAACCAGATTAACTACTTCACAGTAGAAATTACTGGTGAAGTTTGCAGATCTGTGTCTTGTTCCAAGATCTACACTGAGTCTCTTTTACACTACAGAGAGCAGTATAGTTCACCAGGCAGGGCCTATAGAGCTCTGACCTGTGGGAACTCAGTTCTCATGTCTGCCACTGGCTCAAGGGCAAAAAATAAATCATTCCAGCTTCCAGAAGCTCACAACTGTGCTGCAAAGAGCACTGAGCAATACAGAGGAGTGAATCCGTAAGGAGGCTTGTGGGAACCTGCTGTAGCTCAAAGTCTAATTGTCCATGCAATGTGTTTGTATATGAATATTTGAGTTGGGTGTTGGCTTTTTGAACATGTTAATGCTTTATTTTATTTAATGTATTCTTTAGCTCTCTGTGGTATATGTGTTCTTACACATATTGTGCCCATTGCACTGAACTCATTTTACCCAGAAGCACTTAGAGCAATCAGGTAGAATCAACTGTTGCTAGGTAAACTCTTGAGCACAAGAGTTAAGGCAGAGTGTGTTAAATTATTAGCAAGAAAGAAGAGTAAACTTGATGATTACCAGTAAACTGGGAAGAATTTATTGTTTGGCATTGTAAATAAACCCCTTTTTAAAGGGGTGAGCCAAATATCACACTTAGGCTAACTGCAAAGCAGTGCTAGTCATTTGGTCAAAAAGCTCCAAGAAGAACAGCATGTAAAACTGACCAATTAGAAAAACTGTGCTAATATTTTCCTAATGGACAACCTATTTCAGGAAAATAATATATAAACGGGGAGAATAGCTAGAAATAGCTTTAGTTGTGAAGGACCAGAAAGAAAAGACCTGGGAATCTGTGGATAGCTTCAGAGGACATCAGGTAATTTATAGCCTTGTTCAGTGGCAAAAGTCTCTGTTTATTTCTAAAGGAGGGGTTTATGTGATTTTAACAATAAGTTGGGATTTGGACACCAAATTCTGGCTCTGGCTCCCTATAAGAAAAAGAGCAAAAAACTCTGTCTTTCATCTCAACTACTACTTAAAAAAACCCCAAGAAAACAACAAACAAAAAGATTCCCAGCTGACTCTTCAAGATGGAATCCTTTTGTCCAGGAGCCTGATTGTTAATTCTCATAAGTAAGAATTTCTACCCCTTTTTTTCCAGGACTTTTAAAAAATTTTTTCATTCTCAGATGAAAAATGTTAATCTATCTGCAAAGTCTGTTCATTGTCATCTCTACTGTATTAATTTCCTGCAGTCTGTGAAAGTATCTTAATTTACTGAAAATGCAAATTTCCTCCAGTGTGAAACACCTTTACAACTGTAACTACATCAAAAGTTTTCATTAAGTATTTGTGGAATACTTGCTGTTTGTGTTGCACTTTTGTGCCTTTATGATTGGCTGATCACTGCACGGGGAAGGGTAGGGAAATCAATAAATGTTACTACTGGGATATTGGATTTGCTAGAGTTTCAGACAAGTTGCTTAAAACCTAACAGAGAACATCCTGACTGAACTGACTCTGGAGTAATAGTAAATTTAAAAGGAAGTGATAAATAGGACTTTTTATGAATGGCTCAGACTTGTTTTCCTGTAAGCTAAACTTAGAAGCTGCTGGTTTTCTACATAAATAAAATTAAATACCTTTGTTAATGGATCTAGTGTCCATTTTCTTTTCAGGAGAAATTTGCCTACAGTGGTCCCCTGTGGTCACAGGTTCTGACGAGACCACAAAAGGATGAAGATTCACAAGCCATATAATTCCATTCTCTGCAAAGGAAAAGTAGATTCCTTCCCCTATGAGAAGCAGCTAGTTTTACAGTGGGCTGAGCAGAACCGCATGATTCTTCCTATTTCAGCAAAAATGTTTCTTTCTCACGTACACACACAGCTTGACTTCCTGAAGGGTACAGATTAAACAGTTGGGGTTATTTGAAAAGTGTCTGAAGTCCTCTTCCTAGCCATAAAGAATTGCACTATAAAGATTTATAATTTGAAAGGGAGGAGATTCCTCTTTTTGGTGCTGCACAAAAAGACTTGGTTTCTTTTAATAACTGAAATGGTTTCTACCTCTGTCTGAGTCTACAAGAACCTCTTACAAAGTTCATAGAGTAGTTACAGTTCACCATGTGAGCTAGTCAAATACAAACTTATTTCTTTGAGCAGCTTCTAGTCATCTTTTTCATTAAACCAGTTGTCTAATTCACATCCAATTTAGAGACAGGTCTGAGGATCTCAGAAAGATATAAATCTTAGGGACATGAAGATGAAATGTGGAGAGCTACTTGGCCTGACTTTAGACTGGAATCTGGGCTGTAGTCCTGAGGAAAGTGTTGCAATAGAAATTTCTCCATGGCTTCCACAAGCTTTTTTTTTTTTTTTTTTTTTTTTCCAGTTTCCAATTCTTAGTTTCCTGTATGTCTGCTTTGTTTCTCTTATTGTGTATGTACATGTATATTTATTTTCACAATCAAAATTCTGTCTTTTCCAGAATGAGGGAGTTCTCTGTGAGAATGAAGAAAGGAAGAAAGTAGATCTGAGCAGCGCAGCTTGGAGTGTTTCTAGAGTTGCCCCTATATTAGAACAGAGCTTAAACATTCTGTCAGAAATACAGGGTCACTCAACTGGGTTTTAAACCTGATACTGCAGTTTTCTTGTTCTAACTACTAACGTAAGTCAATTCTAAGTGATATTTTAACACATTTTCAAATTATTCACATTGTGAGGGGTTTCTCTAAAAAGATGTGTCCTGTCCCCAAGGACAGCATTATTTTACCATTATTACACAAACTCAACTGCTTTTCTTAAAATAATAAAATAAATCATGTCATATACATGTTAACTAAAAAAGTTTCAAGATGGGAACTTGTAGGACTGCAAATATGATAGAAAAATGAAAGTCATTAAAATCAATCCATTCACTTGGCACATATATAAAAAAACCTGTGTGCAATGCACAATAATGATGAGACATACCAATACACAGGCATACAGCTATCAGACTAATAAAAGGTTGGAGGGGTAGCTTCATAATTGTGAAACCTGAGGCTTGTGTCCACAGCAAATGAGAGGATGAGTATATCCTAAAATTCTGTTGTTCATTCTCTCTGTCTTTAGCTTACAGTATGCAGGAGTGTTTGGGTTGTTAAGGAGCTGTTCCTGTCTTATGATGATTATTTCATCTATTCCGTGATGCCACCACTCAAGTGATGTGATCATTCTCACTGGTCACAGAATGAAGTAACCAAATTCATAAATTGTTGCAGCAAATAACTGCAAGCAAGCCACTGGCTAAAAAAATCACAGAATCGCAGAATGGCTGAGGTGGAAGGGACATCTGAAGATCACCTAGTCTGACCCCCTGCTCAGAGCAGGGTCAGCTAAAGCAGGTTTTCCAGGACTGTGTCCAGATGGCTTTTGAATATCTCCAAGGATGGAGAGTCCACAACCTCCCCCGGGCAACCTATGCCAGTCCTCTTGTCACCCTCAAAGTAAAAAAAAAAGTGTTTCCTGATGTTCAGAGGGAACCTCCTGTGTTTCACTTTGTGCCCGTTGCCTCTGGTCCTGTCAATGGGCAGCACAGGGTAGAGTCTGGCTCCCTTGTCTTCATTCCCTCATGTCAGGTAATTATACACATGGATAAGATTCCCCTGAGCCTGCTTTTCTCCAGGCTAAACAGTTCCAGTTCTCTCAGCCTCTCCTCATACGAAAGGCGCTCCTGTGTCTTGATCATCTTTGTTGCCCTGCACAGGAGTTGTTCCAGTATGTCTGTGTCTCTTTTCTACTGGGGAGCCCAGAACTGGACACAGTACTCCAGATGTGGCCTCACAAGTGCTAAGCAGAGTGAAGGGATCACCCTCCTCAACCTGCTGACCACTCTACCTAAAGCAGCCCATGATACTGTTGGCCTTTTATGCTGTGAGAATGCATTGCTGCCTCATGGTCAGCTTGTTGCCCATCAGAATCCCCAGATCCTTTTCTGCAAAGCTGCTTTCCAGCTGGGGGCCCAGCATGTACTGGTGCCTGGGGTTATTATTCCCCAGGTACAGGACTTTCCATTTCTCCTTGCTGAACTTCTGGAGTTTCCTCTCTGCCCAGTTCGCTAGCTTGTTGAAGTCCCTCTGAATGGTAGTAAAATGCTCTGGTGCAAGAGTGACATTTTCCAGTTTTGTGTCATCTGTGAACCTGCTGCAGATGCCCTGCAGGCCATTGACCCTCCAGGCCATTAATGAAGATGTTGAACAGCACTGGGCCTGATTGTTCAGCCACATTTAAATCCACTTCACTGTACACTTACCTAACCAGTATTTTGTCAGCTTGTCTATGATGATGTTACAGGAGACAATGTCAAAGACTTTGCTAAAGTTAAGATAAACACCATCTGCTGTTCTTCCTTCATCCACCAAGCTAGTCAGCACTTTGTAGAAGGCAATGAGGTTCGTCAAGCATGATCTTCCCTTTGTAACTCCATGCTGACTATTCCCAGTCACCTTCTTATCATTCATGTGTCTGGAAACGGATTCCAGGAGCAGTAGTTCATCACCTTCCTAGGGATTGAGGTGATGCTGAAGGGCCTGTAGTTCTCCAAATCTTCTTTTTTGACATTCTTGAAGATTGGAGTGATATTTGCTCTGTTCCAGTCTTTGGGAACCTCTTGTGGTTGCAATGACCATTCAAAGACAATTGAGACTGGCCTCACAGGGACAGCAGCAGCTCCCTCAGCACTTTTGAGCTTATGTACAAAGACTTTGTTTATGTGCTCCCTAACCTGGTCCTTCTTCACTGAGGGTAAGTAACTATTCCTTGCTCCAGATTTTCCCTCTGGTCTCAGGGGCCTGGGATTCCTGAAAGCAGTTTCTACTGGTGATGACGGAGGCAAAGAAGGCATAGAATACCCTTGTCATTTGTCACCAGTTTCCCAGCTCCATTCAGCAGTGAGCTCACATTGTCCTTCTGCTCTTCAGGTACTTGTAGAATACTTCCCTGTTGCCCTCCACATTCCTTGCCAGATTAAACTCCAAGTGGGCCTTGGCTTTCCTAACCCTGTCCCTGCATGACTGGGCAGCAACACTATACCCCTCCTGGGTCGCTTGACCCTGCTCCCATGTCTTGTCCACTTCCCTTTTATGTCTGATTTAAAATGCAGAAGTAAAATGGAAATGACAGGTCAGTGAGAACTGTTCTTCCATGCCTACCTGTAACTGTTGATTTGGTTGGTTAACAGAGGTCGGGACAAATATAAAGTCATATTAACTGCTACTACGTACTACATGTGACCAAAGATCAGCAGAAATAGGGCTGCTTCTTGGTAGGCTATGAACTGCCAGACCTTCAAACACTTTCATTTTGATGGACTTAATTGTCACCTAGAACTCCTTGGATTAAAAAGTTAGACTATATCCTAAAATAAACGGCTTAACTGTATTTGTAGCAGGGAAAATTGCTATATTTTCCTCATCCATATTTTAAGTTTTGCAGATAGATGTGGAAGTATATCTGCAGCTGAAGTTTATTTTTAATCTGTTTTTCCATGTCAAAAGAGAAATTCTGAGAATAATAAGGGAATTGTGTAAAAAAATGATTTTGTGTTACTGGTTAATAGAATCTCTCTGCAGTTTTTAAAAAGAATACTTCAGGAACAAGTGGTGTATAAGAATAGATAATATAACACATGGATGAAAGTGGAATTTATAGAAACTGCTGATGTTCAGAAAATGAAAGGGCTGGTAATAGCAATTAATGATTGTGAAGTCTGCTACTCTGTTCTATGAGATGTTAAAACCACGTCTGAAAAGGGGAGAAGATTAAAATACATATTGATTGGCTGATGGGCAAAAGGTAAGGTTTAAAAGCAAAGAATTGACTAATATGCATGGTATTAATTAAACTCTTCTCATCACTGTGAATAAACAAGGGCTGATAACCCATATCTGTGAATTCCTGAATTGATTCCAGATTGAGTGTACTTCAAAGGTCTATGCCGTGTAAACCAGAAATCACCTTCAGAAGGGTCTTTTCCTGCAGCTCAGGGGAACTGCAAGACACAATGTTTTCTGCTGCATGATTTTCATTCTGAGTTTTCCTGCTGATTTAATAGGGAACACATAGTGGGTGGATTGATAAGATAGGCCCTAAAGTGAACAAGTTTGCCAGAAATACCAAATATGCCTTCGATGAGGACAGACAACACAGAAAAGGCAAGTGTGTCAATTTAATCAGCTGTTAAAAACCAGATGTGACCAGTTGTAAAATATTAGGATTAAACCTGCAAACATGTAGACATCAGGGTCCTGTTGAGAAAGGGCAGTAAGCATGGTGCTATGGAAGTAAGATTAATAAACCATACAGAGACTAAGGTGGGATACCTCCTGTGTCAAACCCTGACCCTATTGAAGTGACTAGGAATTTTGGCCTTTTAGTCACCAAGACCTATATTACACCCAAGATGGATTATTTGCCTGCTAGCATGCTCAGTGCTTTAAGGAATGTTACTCAGGCAACATGTGCTTCTCAGTGTTTCTCCTGCCTTGGGTGTAGATCTTTTTGCTAGGAGAAACAGTAACAATACTCAGCACTTCTTGCCTTTTGTCTGAGACTTTGAAGGCCTTTTATAAGGTGCCTTTAGCTCATTTTAAGACTGCTGCAACTACAGCCAGAAGAAGTTTTAAGGGACTTGTCTAAGCTAAAACACTCCCTAATGTGAAAAAAATAGAGCCAAATATTCTGCCTCCTTATCTTATCTGGGTCCCATTTCCCTTATGTGTGGTTCTCTCAGATTTTTGTTCCCTCATATTTTGATACTTAAAATTTAAAAATTAGAAGAATGAAACCTGGGCTACAAAGAGGACAGCGAAGAGGACAAAGTTTCTGCCTCATGACTACTTGGTGTCCCCAGCTTGTATTCAGGTTATATATACATTTTTCCCCATTTTCCTTTCTATGTCTTTTCTAGAAATATGTTTCATTGACATTAAAGATTATTCTGTCACGGAGTGTTGCATGACCAGGAAGGATCTGTAGCACAGACAGCAAAGAAATACAGTAGGAGAAAGCGTGGCAGTCCTTGCCATCAGCTGAAAGCATAGAAGGATTTCTAAAGTTTGGCAAAGTCCTTAAGTAAAAGATTTAATTTGAAACCCAACTTGCATGAGTGAAGTTGACTCAGCTTTGAGTACTAACTAGTTTGGGTAGTTGTTTTTTGATTTAAACAAAAATTAGGCGTTCCAGAATGTCAGAAACTGAGCTGCAGCCTGGCAATCTCCACAGCACAGGGTCCAGAGAAGGCAGCGGGGCTGCAGCCTCACTCCGCTGCCTTTGTTGGTGCACCAACCCACCTCAGCCAGAGAGCTGCCACCCTGACCCCTGAGTGTTTCTGCAGTGGCCACTATAAGCACAGACTGGCATTGCGACAGCCATGCTCTTTGCCAAAATTATCCCTTCTTCATCCAGTCACTTTTCCAGTCAGGCCTTGATGCATTTTTGCATTTGGAGATCTTTGCAGGTGGGAGGCTGTGGCTGTCTTGGCCAGCCGGTCACGTTCTCTGAAGTGCTGGCTCTCCCACATAGGGTCATATTGCTCTAGTATTGGTGAGGCCAAAATGGACTGACACCATTATGAACTGTGAGTCATTTCTTGCATGCCCATCACACATTCAGACAGCAATGCTATGTCATCTACAATCTTGTTCACTTGCTTCCCTTCAGTCGTATCTGATGCCCTTATTACAGGTTTCAATTGATTTCTGCTGCTGTATCACCCAGTCAACACTGCACAGTGCAAAGTTTAAACAAGAAAAAAATGCTGCCCTGGTTACCCCCTGGGTTGTCTATAAGCGGCTCAGGATTCCCTGCTGTTTGTTTTCACATAAGATTCAGTGTGTTTTCTGGCAAAGCCAATGATCTCAATAGCAAAGTTGCAGTGGTAGCATCACTATGGAGATGTCTCTCTGTTTCTCTTGTCCAAGCTCCTTGAAAAAGTGAGGAAGTTGATTATCACACTGTTTTCAGTACTTAGCACTGCTCCATATTATGTCAAGATGTATCAGGCAGGGGAGCTTCATACTGACAGTGCTCAGGCATGTGTTTCCAAAGGCATCAATTAGCAAATTAGCAACCCTACCTCATGAGACAATTGAACAGGTTTACTGTATTTTCCCTATCACACCAACATGCATTACCTGATGCTTTTCATCTAGAGAGCCTACCTGTGCATTAGAGCCAGTGGAATATTAAAATCTGTCAGTCGCATAAGTAAGCTGAGGGACAGAGCAATTAAGTGACCGGCCTCAAATACTGGTCAAGAGTAAACTTTAACATAGATTTATGGGATCCATGTTCTCAGCCCCCTTTCAAGACACCAAATTGCCCTAGGGTTTTTGTGTTGGTGTTTCATGTGCTTTCTACTCTAAAAAAAAAATGCAAAAATTGAGCAGTAACCTATGGTTGAGATCTAAGAAAATAGAGGTCTAAGAAAATTCAGTATTTTCTTCCTAGTCCGTTTCAATCAAAATTGAATTGTAGCTGGCCTCAGAGATGAATCTTTCAACCAAGCAGCTAAATGAAAGGTGAAACATAGCCCTGGCAATCTGTTCATAAAAACAGTCCCTTTTCTTCAGTGGTTCAGAGAACCAGGTTCTTGGCAGAGCCTTGTTATAATTTGCAAAACATCTTAATTCTCCACTGTGTTTTTTTAAATGTAGTTGTATAAAGGAGGGAACTAGGATCATTCCTGTTGTGTCTTTCCTGGTGTATCAGTTTAATTAGTTTCTTGTGAAGACCATCAGGAGGTATGGGTGGAAAACACATGTGTAATCTGACTTTTATAATAAACTGCCTGAAAATGATGACTGAATAAATATTTTTGAAAGCAAGAAAAGTGCATTTACTTGCCCTTTAAATCCACTTACAAAATTGGCACCAGTTCTCCTTTTTGTTTGGTTTCCTTATTCTGTCATGTTAAGAAGTGACCTGTGCTGCTAGTATCTGTCAAGCTCCCCCCTTGTACTGGAAACACACTGCAGCTTGACCCACTGGAGACGTTCAGGCATATTGTTTTCAAATCTTACTTTTGCTGAAGATGTATACCTACAGTTTGTAAGGCTAATGCAAGGAATGATTAGGAGTAATTAGGATGAAATCTAGCAAATTACTAAAACCAGACAGGGGTTCTTGTTCTAAAAAAAAAATAAAAAAACCCCTGTGATCACAACTGATTTCCTTCTTTACTGGGCATCATGCATTTCAGAGGAAGAGGCTCCTAGGACTAAATCATTGGTCTGGAGGAAGAGTAGAGAAAGAAGAAGACATGCAGGAGCTGCTCATGGGTACTGTGTTTCCTTGCAAAGATGCCATACATCTAGTGATTGTCTGTTCCAAGATGTGACTCAAGGATCCAGGTCTATTTTTGCCTTTCAGTGCCAGGCCCTCAGTCCAGCATGTTCCCATCTTCTAAAGTTTGGGGAGGGCTTTTTCCCATCTGTTATGCCCACACAGGAACCAGTCATACTAGTGGGCAAACCTGAAGGGCATTCAAAGTTTGTTGGTTTTGCATCAGGATGCCAGGACTGGCCACATGGAGTGCAGGCTGAAGAAGACATACCAAAGGGAAACCTGGCACTAACCTGATACAAATGTTATCATTTAATGCAAGAATGCAGTGGTGCTGTGGCAGACAATATTTTACTGCAAGAAAAAAGCAACATCAATGAGTTTCTATAATTGTGTTGAGCCAGCTCAGCATGTCTTTTTGACCTGTGACAGTTGGATTTCTGTAGCACTGAATACAACCCAACTGTTTGCATACACAAGATGCTGACACCCACAGTGCCTGGCAGGATTTTGCTAACAGGGTTTTCATACCCGTTCCTTTTACAACAGAAAACACAGCAGAAGGTAACTACAACTTTTTTTATCTTTTTCCCTTCTGGTCATGTACATCTAGGTCTCTGTTGCTGTAAATCCTCTTGTGCCTTTCAACTATCACGTAAGAAGTAGCCTGCTTAGCGGGGCTATTCATGCTTTCTACTTTGCCTCTGTTTTTGAGAAATATTCTGATTTAATATCTGTTCTTACATGGGCAGGGGAAGGAGAGCTACAAATGCTGTAAAAATACCCAAACATAATTGTCAGTTGAAAGAGGGGGTGAGAGATTGGAAAGTCACTAATCAGAAAAAAAGAAAAAAAAAGCATAAAAGTATGAAACCAGATTTTCTTCCTCCATGTTACCTCCGTAGTTTCTTCTTCTTCCTTAGGGGTGCCCAGGCTAGCAGCCACACTTCTAGTAACGTAGGTTATTTTCAGACACCCGCAATTGCATCAGGAAGTGGAAGCCAAAGAATGAACCAAAATATTGAGCTTCTCTCACGAATACCTTTATTTCTCCAGAAGTGCTCGAAAATGGCCTTCTGTGATAGTTACCCTTTCCCATCCTGGGGGAGGTGGATGTAACATCTCCAAGAGGCAGCAGAGCTGTTCCTAGCCTCCCCAGAAAGAGAGATCATTTTGCTGTGACAGAGCTGTTTGGAGCACTGTCAATCCCAGCTGTCTTTGAGAAGCAGATCCCCGAAATGCTGTTGTCACAGTCACCGTTCGGAGTGGAAATGTGTTGCGACTTAGAGTTATCGTAGAAGTGTATGTGAGCCATGACAATTTAATGTTTCCTACTACAGTAAATTTTAGGCAGGCTGACGTTGTCTCTATTAGTAACTCCACAGTATCTAGCTGATAATGCTGGCACCGAGGTTTTTACTATGCTTCAGGAGCTCAAGACTTTTTTGTCAGAATATTGCAAAACCCAAGATAAATTAATTAGCAACTAAAAGCTGTAAAAAGGCTTCAAACTGCAAATATGGCATGGCACAGACCTTTCAAAAAACGTTTCGAGTAAAAGCCTTGGCATATCAATTCCTGTGAGCTATACAGGGCTTGAACATAGATTGAAGTGTAAGGTAACTGGGAACACATCCCACGCTAGGAGAATGCCACAGTGCAGTCGGGTAACCAAACCAGCTTACAGATGTCGCTGCAAACTCACATGCTGATGGGTACGAGTGGATCAGCTCAGAACACTGAACCAGGCCAGTTTGGACACTGCCTCTGGGAAGAAGCTGCCGTGAGCACATGTCCATATTGGCGGGCTGTGATGTGCCGTCTGGGCAGGCAGAAGGTTTGTTTAGTCTGGGGAAGGAGCTGCGGGGCCCCAGTGGCTGGGTGCCCCATGCTGGGCTCTGCCTGGGGTCTCAGTGAAGCTTGGCATGGTGGGTCCCGTGGTCCTGCATAAACAGATATCCATGGGATGATTCACAAACCTTACATTACAGACAATAGTGCAAATGTTTAATTAATCAGGTCTCATGTCCTTATTATCCCCTCAATGGGTTTCACTAATAATGACCCAGAGGAAAATTCTGCTGCTCTCTGTGAATTATATTTTATTTACAAGGGTTTCATTTCTTAGATGATTTTTCTCTCTCATTCCTGGGTAGCACTACCAACAAGAAAATAAAATTCTGATGTCTTTTACAAGTGAAACTTGTGACTGGCCTAAAATTCAAAATCGGGGAGGGCTTTGTGCTACCTCACATGGTTCCTTTAGCAGAATAAATTAGAATAACTTAGCACTTAATACACCTCTTGCCTCACATTCACAGGATGCATAAATATTTGGCTGTAATCCTATCGCTAAAGCTGAGAGAAAAAGAAAACAGGTCTTGAAGGAAAAGTCATTCTGGATGAGGAAAGAAAGCAGCCCCTTCCAAGTTGGTTTGTAACCCATATGAAGGGTTAAATTGCAGAAGGGTGGCTGGAGCCAAGAATGGAGTTCCAGCCTCCTTTGCTGACAATGCCTCTGCCACCCCCAAAAGCCAGCCGCTGGAAAGGAAGTGTTAAAAAGGATATTGTTTGCATTAAGGGGCTGAATTTTCCACTGGGTAATCATCAGTGAAACCAGTGAAGGGCAAATGAGGATGGCAGGCCTGATTAATTAAACATGTGCTACGGTGCTAAGAGCAAGATTTATGCTATTGGTTTTACAAGTCATTGATATTAATATTGCTAGTAGAAATTTTGAGCTGCTGTTTACTGTTTCAATTTTTCACTGCAAAATTGGTGTTAAAAGAATAAATGAGGGTTGCTGAGTATTGCTGTAACATCGTAGTTTCGCTCTCTGAATGTTACTCCTGCTCTACAGAAGAGATCTTGCAGTGCTGCTATTAGATGCGCTGTTGCACTATTTCCATTATAATCTCCAATACTGGAGGCTTTTAAACCTGATTACAAAAATTTACTTTGGGCTAAAATCCACTTTACAAAGATCTCCATCTGAGATACATATGTTTGCTTATATATACATGAGTGCACTCCCATTGATACAGGATATTATATGGAACTTTCTGAAAAATGAAAAGAAAAATAACAGTGTATACATTTGTAAGTTATAAGAATGCAAATAGATATCTACCAGTGGTCTGTGAAGCTGTACACATGGTGATGTGTGGCATTACATTCTGCTAAAGCCAAATGACATGGTCTGTTCGAGCCTGAAAGAGACAAGTGTCATTACAAAGCATGGAGTAGAACAAAATAACGTTTCGGGCATAACAAGGGCTACTGTACACGGACACTTCCTCCTCTAAGCAAAAAAGAGGCTTTTATAAAGCTGTTAAGTATTTTCATCACTTCCAGGTTGATATGCAGCACATTCAGAAGTATCTATTTCATAATGTGTTAGTAGAATAGAAGCTGAACACCCTTGCACTGTAAACAGTGTTTCAGAAATGTGTTTATAAACAATCCTGCTTTTGTTCGTTAATATGCCACAGCAATCTGAAGTCTGGGGTGTGAATGTGTGTCTTGGGGTGGAAGGGGGGGTTGTTTGTTGCAAATAAGCTTACTCACATCATGGAGAGCATGAATAGCAACCAACCAGGTCAGTGTCAGTTCAGCTTTTATTTTCCTGATAACGCACACTTGTGTTTACTTTTCCCATTACACTAACATGGAATGTTTTGTTGGAACGATGCGTCTTCCTTTGGGGTAATTTTTTTTGCTTCCTTGACAAGAAACTCTCAGTAGTCATGTATAGCCCAGTAAAGTCAGTAGACTTTGCAGTAACTTTGCAAGGTCTCAGGACTGAGGCAAGCTTGCCAGGCTTTGTGTGGGGTCTCCTTGGCCTGCCTGGAGCTTTGTTTTAGTTAATTTAGCTGTAACAACAATTCTTCCAATGATCAGGTGACTGTTGCCTAATTTGTTTTACTTTTGCTTATCTTTGTAGAATCATAGAATAGCCTTAATTTTATATTTTGCAGTATAAAATAATTTTAAACTTTAGCCATAATTTGATATTTTATAGTATAGTTACTCTGCACAGAATGCAAAATTTATGACCTTACCACAGTGATGTCATTATATGCAGGCCTGCTATGACAGCAGGGGCCTTGGGAATGGGGACACAGCACAGAAGTGTACATGTGTGGGGTGATACGAGAGAGGGAACAGGCTGGCACTGGGGACCCCAGGGCTATAAACAACATACCAGTGTCAGCTAACGAGGCACGGACCAGGGACCTGAGCAGAACTAACCAGCAACAAGCAGAACAGGAGCAACAAGCAACAAGTATCTATCTACCAAGTGTAAAATACACCATACAGAGTAAACTGGGATGTAACACCAGACCAATAAAGAGAGAGTGAAGTGTGGAAGTGTGGCACACAGGTGCTGCTGCCAGCCTGAGGACATGTATGGGCTGTGGGAGGGTCAGTATAAAACTAGAGAAAGGGAGAGATAGTAGGAGGTTTTGTATAATGATTTTTAAACCATATTAGTAATGAGATTTTTTGTGTGTTTAATTAGATAATTTGGACAATGAGCATTAGCATTGTTCTAGCTGGACTACTCATTAGAACTACTTGTTGCTTAGTGACACCGTAGGATTTTAATTACACTAACAAGAAATTCTAGGCTTCCTTTATAAGGTGCGCTGCCCTTTTTGCCCCATAACAAGTTTTTGAGTGTAACATCAAAGTGCTCCTGGCAAATGAGAAATTGTTGTTTGTTTTGTTAAGCATACCTGTCTCACAAGGAATGATGCAGGATTCAAGTATTATAGCATAGATAGCGCCTACCTTGAAATGAGAAAAGAGTTAGTTTTCCTATAGCAATGCTTTTCCTATATTTATTTTCTTAAGGCAGATAGCAAGTGACAGCTTTGATGGAAAATTCATTATAATATATATTTTAAAATACTGAACAGGCTAGTCCAGTAACCTCAGAGAAGCGTCTCCCTTGATCTAAACCGAGGAAGTTTATGGAGACCTCAGCAAAGACTGGATCTTCAGGCAAGCTCAAGCAGCTCTAAGCACATGCCTGATGCTGAGGCATCATGTGAAGTTTCTGAAGTTATGGGTACCCAACATCTCCACTGTTGATCTGGTAGCAAGTGCTGGCCCTTGCAGCCTCCTGGCTCCACAGCATCCTGCAGAGCTCAGTGCTGAGCAAAGGCTCGGTGGTGCTGCTGACTGGGTAAGCTGTGATCATCCCATACTCTCTGCTAGGGTCATGCCTTCATTTGTTATGTGAGCCATGTACGCTTTCTTGTCAACTCCCATGGGTACAGGGTGCCTTGTGGTAAACCAAAAAAATCTCTTTGGGAGAAAGACTAGCCTGAAACCCAGCTTGGCAGCAATGCTAGCACACAAGAACTGTCTTACGGTGATGGCAGCTGTTTTTTGTCGCAGAAGCAATGAGATGCACCTAGTAAGTGCAGGCCTCCTCTGATGATAGTGCAGCTCTGCTGCACTGCAATGTATGCAGGAGGGATTTCATCTCCCTTGGATCCTGGGTCTGTCTGTCTGGGACTGCTGGGTCACTAATGAAGCTTTCCCTTCATCATTCCCACTTATGAAACACAAAAGAAGTTTTGGAAAAGTGGTGACCTTGCCCGCCTGTAGATTAATGCAAAGATTTTCATGCAGCAGGGCTTCATTTTGCAGTTTGTATGGATATGGCACACCTGCCTGAAGTCGTGCATCTGTCAGTTCGCCATTGACAGCACATCAGTGGATAGCAGCTGAGTTCAAGTAGTGGGGAGACCTGTGTGAATTCATAATTCTTGTTGTGATGGGCTTAATTCCTTGAAAAGGATTTTTACAAATTAAGCTGCTCACTGCTGCAGAGCTGTTCTTTCAGGTGTATCACCATCAGCCACTGGGAAATCCGGAACCACTGAGATCAGTCACAGGTATGAATTTGTTACCAGTGGCATGAGGACATGTTCTCTCTTTATCCACCCTCTTTAAGGTGGGCACCAAACATGCTACAAACTAAGCACCTTGCTAAGAAGAACGTACTAAGTAATGTTAAATTAGGTGACACTTTTCTGACATGAAAAAAAGGGTTTTGATTTTATATGGCACATAAACAGGGACTGAAAAATTTACAGACTCAACCTGCAGTGTCAATTGCTATTCATCCCTCAAGGAACCAGTCCAGGCGTGTTGTCAACTTTGTGTGGCACTGTGAGGAGGTAATTTAACCTCTCTGTATCTTGGTTTTCCTCATTTACTTAAAAAAAAAAACAACAAAAAAATCATACATACTTTTCATATGGTTGTATGACTCCAACTAACAATTTGACAAGAACTTTTATGTGTTCAAATGCACTGTTTTAAAAGAGCACATGTAAGCTTGGAACATTTTTTGATTGTTTTCTGAGTGGCTGAAGAGTGGTACATATATTTGCATCATAGAACAGATGAACAGGTTTGTTCAGGTGAATAATGCTGCCAGGTAGAACTTTCAAGAATATTTCAGTATCTACTATCCCATTGAAAGACATCCCTTTGTGAAGTTGTTAATAAAATCTCATTCCTTTTCTAATTACATTTTATTATGTTTTGTTAGTTTTCCTTAGTTTTTAAAGCTGCTGTTTTCTTCATTGTTCTTACCATGTTCTGCAGCTACCAGGCCACTGCCTAGACACCAGCTGATCTGCACACTGCCCTAGCAGCTGAAAACGCACTGAGTAGAGTAATCCGTAGTTTTTAATAGATGGATATCTTGTGTGGGACTTTTGGCCTAGGTGACACATGCTGCCAATGTCCCATAGTCCGGTTTTGGAATTTCCAAAAATTGTACATACCAGTTTTGTAACTTATTATGTGTTACATCCAAGTCCAGGGAGCTTTATGCCAGACTTCACCTTCAAAAAGAGAAGTTGATCTCAGACTCAGTAGGTTTTAGATGTGAATTGTCTCTATCTGATTACATTTGTTATATGCAAACTGAATACAGTCTGAACCAGCAATATATGTACAAAAGGATGTTAAAGGGCCAGTTTTACAGACTTGAAAACAATTTTAAGTGAGATCATCTAGGAAAAAGAATCTTGTTGTTTGTTATAAAACATTTCACTACCTGCCCAACAAATGCACAGTCTAAAGGGCTATTAGGGTTTAGGTTTTTGAAATTGTTATTATTATTATTATTGTTGTTGTTGTTATTATTATTATTTCTTAGAAGTTAGTCATAGAGGTGAAAATGAACTTTTTTTCCCCCCAAAGATATAAAAATTATTAGAAAACCAGAATACAGCATTGGTGAATATGAGTTAAAAGGCAGGAAAAACAGAAATTTGATGAGGGAAGCAAAAGTTCACAAAGAGATGTCTATGGAAAAAGTCTACTGAGAAACGAGAGAAGTCTGCAAAGACCACTGCTAGTTGGTACAGTTACTATTTATAGTGCAGAAGACATGGCAATTCAATAAATATCTTTGTTACAGACTTGATAAAAGCCCCTACTTCTGTCATGTAGCGTTAAACACTTCTCAGTTCCAGTGATAATGAAAGATGATGTTAAAGAACATCTTTGACAATCAGATTGTTTAATCACCTACTGAAAAAACTTATACCAGCAAATTTTAAAGAAAATGGCTGGGAACTCCTCTGAGGCACTAACACTGACTTTTTTCCCTAACACATCTCATAACCGTTCCAAGAGAGTAAAGCAAATACTGGGCCAGAATACAAAGGGGCTACTCAGCCTGCTGACTTGGACATTGGTGCCACATAAAATATTGGAAAATCAGCATAGGCCCTAAATAAAAGGATGATATTTCTGTTAACAGCAGTTCAGCATGGGTTAAGAGAATAGGCCTGGGTAAATAACTGGTGTATTTGTGACATTTTAGAATACCGTTTGATAAAAGCAGCACGTTGATCCAGTAAGCTAATCAATCTCTTACACATCTTATTAACGAGCTATTTGGTTAAAAACCTAAAATGGTACCAAACCAACATTGCACACAGATAATGGACAAGAGGCAGGTCTCCAGAAGTAATTACAAATGCCTCCTTTTCTCAGGCCACAGATATTTGACCTAGCATTATGCTGTTTAACATTTCCCTGAGCAATGACTATAACCGTTGCTGTTAAATGGCCAGTCATTCCACAGGAATGGGGCGACAGCAAATAGCGATATTGGATATTTGGTATAGCTGGGATGCAAGAAAACAGTATACATTTCCATGGCTCTTTCATTACAGGTAGTCCTATAACTGAGGGACATTATCATGGGAAAAAACCTACAGTGGCTTGTGGCTGTCATGAGCAAAGAGGGTTGTGCTCTGTTCAGCACCCATAAGCCTGGCACTGAGCCTGCTGCAATACAGCCCACCACTGGTCCCACAGTCCAAGAGGGAGCTGAGATATGGAGAGGGTTGAGGAAGAGGCCCCAGGTGATGCCGGGCCCTGAGGGCGAGCTGCAGTATGGAGCGGCATGCAGATTGCTCCGTAGGACCATTTTCTTTATTAGCCAAACTCATAACAAGATTAAGAGATGGGAAACTGAAGTTAGACATATTCTGGCTAAAATGAAGACAGTTCTTCAAAGTAATGGTCACTGAAACAACAGGGGTCATGATTTATACCTGGGGGAATTATTTTGGTCAAGATTTCTTCTTTTCTTTTTTTTTTCTTCTTTTTCTTTTCTTTTCTAAAAAGTGCACCGCAGTTCAAGGGCACGCGTTGGGCAGAAGCATGCATTTCTTAAGGGGAGTTTGTTGTCTTTTGTTATGATGAGTCCATTCTGACATTAAACCCTATTGATCTACTCATAGGGGCTAAAGTCAATATTTAGGCATATCAATAACAGGTCTGAGTTTTCAAAATTCTTCATTTGATTTCATTAACCTTAACTTCTGGTTGTTATTCTACTTCTCATTGATTACTTGTATATATAAGAGAATGAGGATGCATTAGTGATTTTGACTACTGAAAAATTATTTTCTGTACCACCATCACAAGGAAATAGAATTTCATCTGGTCTTCATGTATATAACAGTATTGTATTTTTTCAATTTTCTAACACAAGATGATGATACTGGTAGAGCATCTTTCCTTCCTTTGGTGAGTTACACCAGTAAATTTAACAACAGCTGTTTTGATATTCTAAGTATTGTTTATTATTTTTCCCGTGGAAGTGACGGGATAACATGGATTGCAAAAAGTTTCATTTACTGCTATGCTGAATTGACTTATATTATTGTTTGCATTTTAGACACAGGCTCGTAAAACGATTAGATCTCTGATGCTGTCTGAGACCTATTGAAATCTCACTTGGCTTGACGTTTTCTGTCTGCCACAGTCAACTTGAAGTTTAAAAGTTGCCCATCTCCTGAAAACATTGAAAGGAACTTGGCTGTCCAGCTAAAATGCATCTTTACTTCTTCCATTCGGCCTCTCTCTCAGGAATGATGCTAAAACCACAATTTAAAAGTCTGTAAGTTTTAAAAATGTCCTTTAAGTTAAGGAAGAGAGACAGGCTATGTTTCTAGCTCAAATATCACAATGTGATATGTGCCTGCCATACCATGCCAGATATCCTCAGATGTTGCTAAAATTGATAATCAGCCTGCTCCAGGAGCAGGCGTATGAATGGCAGACCTGCAGAGACCTGTGCCTGCAACTCTTCCTACTGAAGTCAATAGGACTATGCAAGCAGTTAAGAGTGTCCACATGCCTGTCTTGTAGACATTACTGTAAAGAGCAGACTTGGTGTTCACACAGTGGAGTTCTGGTTTAATTATATTTTCTGAATGCTTTTGTTAAATGACCCAGGTACCAGACTAACTTCACTGGAATATGCAAGCTGCTTCAATCTCTAGTTTGACTCCAGCACAGCAGTAATTAGTAATGTAAAATTGCAAAGTATGTCTTATTTAAGACATAAAGTATATGAAAGGGAAACTTTATGTCACCTGTCACAGTGAGGGATTTCTTCAAACGAAATACACTGGGTTGTTCCTTTTTAATTTGCTGCTCTTACACTTATGAGTCCTTTCTATTGGCATGACAACACTGACTGATGAAAAAACACAGAAAATTGAAATCCAGAATGAAATATAAAGAATGAATATGTACTGATATTTAACAGATTATTTTTTTCTTAAGCAAGCTACTGGAGAAATTCTCTGCAAGTGATACTTCCTGTGGTGATAGGTACATGTAATCCCCTGACAATCCAACTTAAGACTTCTTGAAAAACAAGTTCAGAGACATGTAATGATTTTGTCAATCATTTTGTTCACTGTTACATTCTAGAAGTCTCCGTGATGAACTGCATTCTTTATATTAGCAGAAAATATGGCAAGATTTAGCCAGGATGGGAAATGATTGCAATTTGGGGTTTAGAAGCCTATACCAGATACTGCGTAGTAGTTTGCATCTTGGATATTAGCTCTGCTTATTAACCAGAAGAGCTTTGTCTTTTAAATTGACTCAGATGAGATGTCGCATGATGTCCTCACTAAAAAATGCCATTCAATTCCAGGTAGCACGTCAATTTGGGCACCTGTGTGAAGTTAGGTACCTAGTTAAGTACTACATTGCTCAAGGACAGATGCAATGAGCCTATTACCAAAAACCAGTGAAAGTCTCCCCTTCAGTCACAGAATATTTCTGTGTGGGCTGAGAACAAAAGATTCGCTTCCCCTGGTCTCTCAATGCCATTGTGCAACCTCTGGTATCACTGGTGTTGCTTCACAGCCAATGAGCTTGAATATCCACTACAAAGCACAGCCAGAGTTTTCCTTCCCAGTGTGGTTTATCTCTATATTGTATAATACAGAAATTGAAGGATATTGCTATCAGTTAGGGTCAGACACAAGAAGCCCATGGATGATGATGTCATCAGTGTAAGGCACTCAGATTAGGAAGAAGCACCACAGGGTTTTCCTTTCAGCCAGTCAAGGTGGCTATATTGATCTCAACAAGCTATGCAGAAGAATCCAGTTGGAAATAAAGATGCAATAAGTCAAATTTTAAAAGTGTTACAGCCAATTCTGTTGTTCAGAATGCCGAGGTTTGCCTTGATCTTGGAACTTGCCTTGGTGTGACTGACACCTTGGGGTAAATCTGAAGCATTTGAAGGCAGCTGTGCTCCATCAAGGCTGGATTCAGGAAAATTTTACAGTTTGCATAACTGGAGGAAATTGTCATCTGACATTAACCAGCAATGACATAAAATGGTGTAAGAAAGATATATGTAATATCATACATATATTTATATATATAAAGAGTCAAAGTAGCGAACATGAAACATAACGTTCTTATCTGAATCTTAATATTTGAAGATGACCTAGAAGATGACCTAAAATATGACCAGTTAAAATTATTTCTTCACATAAGTCTGCTAAGACCAAGAAGAGGTCCACAACCACAGAGCAATCAAACCTTAGGGCCATTTGGCATTATTTAGAAGTGGGTATGAAGGGAGGCTTCCTACACAATTGAACATAGTCAGAGTCACCTGGGGAGGAAACAGGGAGCTAATGCTTTTTCTGACTGGAGCTTTGCCACAGCCTTCTGTTGAACTGGAGGGTATGTTAGGTGAGGTTTTCCACAAATACTGCAAGTAGGTAAAATGAGAGCAGTTTTGGCATAGTTGCTTGCTAAAGGTAGAAAATAGAGTGTTAAAGGCAGTGAGCAGGATGTGCAGCCTCCGATGATGCTGTGCTTCATAAGAAAACTCAGGGAGAATAAAATTTCCTCTTTAGAGAGACTGAAGGGAAGCCTTCTATGCTGAGGAGGAATGGGCACCAGATTGAAGTGACAAGTCTGTAGACAAGACCACACTCCTCCATTTTAATAACACAGTCTAAAGCTTTTACAGAGAACTCACGAGGGGTCAAGCTGAAAAAAACCAACCACAACAACAACAAAAATCCCAACAAAAAGCAAGCAAGCAAACAAACAAAAACATCTGGGAAAGAAATCAATATCTATAAAGAAATAAAATGAGTAGCAGCAGTAACAACAGCGAGGAAAATTCAGTTAAAATAAGAGAAGGAATGAGCCAATGACCTTTTCTATGAACTGCAGTATTCAGGTTTTCTATAAACACCATCTAACTCATGCAAATATGTTGTGCCAAAAGCATTTTAGACAGAGAATAAATAAATAAATACCATATGGAGACCCAACTGGTCACGGTGCCAGAACTAACCTTTGAACCAAGCTATGGCTCTAAATATGGGAACAAGAAAGAAAAAAAAAACAACAAAAAACAACCCCACCAACCAACCCCAGAAAACAGAAAGAAGAAAAGACCTTTTGTTTTCTTTGTGGGAGGGAGGAAGATCATTGCTCCAGGCAGTCTCAGGGAGAGTTCGCTGTTCCAGGACACTTTGTCATTGTGGTGGTGGTGCTGGGCTCCTGCTCTTTGTCATATTCCATTGCAGTCTGGGACTTAACTTGACAGCAGAAAAGCGTTTCTCTGAAACAGCTTCAACTGGTTAGCATTGTGTCCACCCACCCACATGCAAAAAGTCCCAAAGTGTCATCAGTCACAGATAGTTTTCTGAAAAACATGAACTCCTTGACTCTCTCAGGAACCATGACAAAAAAATGCAGCTTTCATAATGACTTAGTCAATGAAACTCTGTTTTTTCCATGGCTATGTTATTGTTTTTTCCTTACCAGTCTGAAAACACAAAAGTGTTTGAATGCTGTCTTGTCTGAAATGGAGTGGAAGTCAAATCTTTCCCACAGTTTCGTATACAAGTGCCACATGTAGGCATCCCTCCCTTTTTGACAAGAGAACTACGTAACAAAATGTAACCCACCACTCCCCCTTAGGACATGCTATCTGAAATTTTGTGTATGACAGAAAGATGGATGTGTCTTTTCTCTTGTCACAATAGATTTTGACTGATCTGCGTAACACCATGGTTGAACCCCCTGATGTAGACCATTGCAACCACAAGAATTTCCAGTAACACTGATATTTATACTTTAATATTACTGGGCTTTATGAGAGTGTGGCAGTCTGTGCAAGTTTACCCACTTGCTGATGGCATTATGGATATAATGGGAAACCTAACTCCACACATAATGTGATAAATGTAATGGGAAACTCTTGCCCAGCTTTGTGGTCAGGGATGGGGGACAAGCTATATTCCCTGTTTCTTGGCCAGAGTGAGCACTTGCAGGCAGTTAAAAAAAAAAAGCAAACTTCACCTCATTGTCCAATGGAAGTCTCAAGTCAGGTAGTTACAATCACTGAAGTGTGTAGGTCATACGCATATACATATGTGTGTGTGTATGTGTGTGTGTGTGTGTATGTTAGTAGAGGAAATGTATTCTATATTCTCCTGTTGAGTATGAATATGTGTGAGAGAAAACTCTCCTGTTGTGACTGATATGTTTGTGTGGGCTAGAACCAACTGAGTAAAGACGTAAGAGGTGTGTGAAGAAGAGCGAGTGGGACTGAGAGAGAGAACTGAGGAGGGAGCATCTGGGGATCTTCAGACAAGCCAATGATTTCAAGGGATATAACTTCACAGCATGTATTAAAATTAAAGAAAGAGAACAAGATGACTGATGGAGGGGGAAGCTTTAATGCTCATAAAATACAATGAACTCATTTTAAAGTGTCAGGGGATATGTGAGTGGACTGGCTCCAAAACAAACAACACTTTGTCTCCATGTTTGGCAATTATTAACTTTTAGTATTATTAACTTTTGCTAACTCTTAGGTTGAGCAAGGTATACATCCTCCTCCTTAGCTGTGTTTATTTAAATTGGTTCTGGAGGAGAAAGTTGCTGGGATTTATTGTCATATTCTAATAGCTTGCTGAATACTTAATAATGAAAATATGTTTAGACATAAAGTTAAGCAACTCTCATTTAAGGGATGGACCTGAGGGGGCGGGTAGATTCTTGAAGTTCTCATTCATTTTCCCTTGATCAGATTTTGAACTTTCTGAATTCTACTGTTTATTCAAGTTAATCTAAAATGCACTGAAGAAAACGTTGCTTTATATGGAATTTGGGTTAGGTGTTCAATAAATGTGTGTTTTGTTCAGCCTTGCACAAAAGGACCTGGGGATCCTGATGAACAATAAGCTGAACATAAAACAGCCACATGCCTTTACTGCAAAGGCGGCTAGTGGTATCTTAGGCTGCACTAGGAGGTGTGCTGCCAGCAGATCAAGGGAAGTGATCCTTTTCCCTGCCCTCAGCACTGGTGAGGCCACACCTGGAGTGCTGGGTCCATTTCTGGGCTCCCCAGTACAAGAGAGGCATGGACATAACTGGAGAGTCCAGCAAAGGGCCACAAAGGTGATTAAGGGACTGGAGCACCTCTCCTATGATGGAAGGCTGTGAGAACTGGGACTGTTCAGCCTGGAGAAGAGCAGGCTCAAGGGGATCTTATCCTTGTGTATAAATACTTGAAGGGAGGGTACACAGGAGATGCAGCCAGGCTGTTTTCAGTGGTCCCCATTGACAGGACCAGAGGCAATGGGCACACACTGAAACTCAGGAGATTCCTTCTGAACATCAGGAAACACTTTTTTTTATTGTGAGGGTGACTGAGCACTGGCGTGAGCTGCCCAGAAAGGTTGTTGTGGATTCTCCATCCTTGGAGATATTCAAAAGCCATCTGGATGTGGTCCTGGTCAACTGCTTTTAGGTGGCCAGGGGATTGGACCAGATGACCTCTAGAAGCCCCTTCCAACCTCAATGATTCTGTGATTCTGCTATGTGTGTGAGATTCCTGGATGGTTATTTATTTCCTGCACAATAGAAAATCTAGTTCAGCTGCCTTCAGATCACTTGCTGTCTTCATAAGAAAGATCAGTTGCATTGGAACTGATACGCTGTGATGGACTTCTGATCACAAAGTATTCCTTTTGCATTTTACAACATGGTTTCATTCCTAGATAGTTTATAAAGGGTTAATAAATGCTTACTAGAGGTCAAAAAGAGGTATAAGCCTTATAGTAACAAGTAATATGGAAGGTTATAAGCATGTCAAGAGGAGGTGTAATGCATGGTTTTTAATAATGGTTAGCAACCTATTGACTGACTGGATTTTAAAACAATTGATTATTTATTACAACATCTATTAATCATTTATTGTTATTAATCATTTAGTAACTTTCCATGTGCTGTTTTTTACAGAGAAACTTGATATAAAATTGTGCCTCCAGTAAGAATAAAGAAACCAAAGTAAATGCAGATCATTAGGATCTGATGTATGCATGAAAAGATTGAGTTTTAATCATTATTTTTTGTGTCTCAATCTTTCTGTGTTAAGATCTGTAGGCCTGATTAATTTTGACTCATGTTAATATTTATTATGTGCACAAACACGTTTCAGTCTGTCAATTAATAAAACTTAGATTGTCCCCAGAAATTGTTCAAGAACCCAGTTTTGTAAGGGAATTCAGGAATCCTCCCCAGGAACAAAAACTTGAGTAAAAGTCTGGGTTTTGATCCTTTTGTTTTAGATGCTCAGAGGAATTATTCTTGAGTCTGAGCAAAAAATTAGCAGATATGTTTGATTAGTATTCCAAGCGGAGGTGTTAACAAGCATACCATGAGTACAAGCTGAAGCTGGGCCTGAGTTGGGAAGCTGCTTCACAGTCCTTTTGTTAATTTCATACAAACATTTGTTAAGAAGGACATCTAGTGGGTCATCCAGTTCAGCAGCCACAGCATGGTTATTTGTGTTGAATTCCAGGTTGAAAGGTAGAAGGGCAGAAGGACAAAAGGCATAGTGTGGAGGCTGAACTGCTGCCCAGCACGCTTCTTTTCCTGTCACCCAGCTCGGCCATTGTGGGCACAAAGGTTTTCCTGCAAACCTGTTTTCCTGAAGCTTTTCTCTGTTGAGAGTGTTTTGGGTGACATTGGTTCAGTCTGCTCAGAAGTATTTTGCTTTCCATTTGGTGTTACTCAGGTAGCAACAGTACAAAGAGAAAATCTTTTAACCCACTCTCCTTCCACATTAAAATGAGCAGAATCACAGAAAAATCTTCAGTGGACCAGGCTAAGGCCTGGATGAATATTTGGAGAAGAAGAAAGTCTCTTTCTTGCCATGGTCAGGAGTTGCCCTCCCATGGCAGGCGTTTGGCTCTGTGAGGCTCTCAGCCTCTGTCCTGGCTACTCTGCTCTACTCTGGGATGTAGGAAAGGAGAAAAGGTCGGTTCTGCCCTGAATGACTCCAGCTGGCTCTTCTCTGGGACTTGGTTTTCAGGCCATGGAGGAAGGAGACAAGGAACAGGCTATTTCTGCTCCTTGGGTGACTCCCTGCCAGGCTGGGCTGGCCCTTTCCCGTGGGGATGAAGAGCAGCATGGGCTGGCTGTACTGGTGTATGTGGGGAGACTTCTCCCCATTGCTAAGCCACCTCCCAGCTCCTACTGCTCATAGGTTTTATGCCTTCCTCTGCCAACAGGCTGCTAGGACCCTCACCAGAGTTTGTAGGTATATGGGATATTTCTTTCCTACCTCTTGACACTTAGCTGGAAGATGGGTGTGCACCCCATTGCCTGTGAGCCATCCTGCCACTGCTAGCTCCGACAAATGCCCCTACATCATGTCTTCTTTGACAGTAAATGCTGCAGTGTATATGCATGTTGCTCAACAGTCATGGTGCAGCTCATAGAAATCCCTCATTTTTTTCACAGCTTCCTGGTGTGTTCTCCCTGAACACAAACCCAAGCTTCATCCTGCTTTTCCACAACACCATCATGACTTTAAAAGTTTCTTGTTTCAATGGTTGGTATAAAGCCTCCTTCTAAGCCAAGGAAATTTGTGTATACCAAATCAGAAGATCTAGCTGAGTTGGCTATTTTTTGTAACAGCAGCAAAAGCAGCATCTGTAGCATTGATAGGCAGAAATCCTACACCACCACCACCATTTTAGTTTGATACAGAGTTCCTGTACTTAGAAACACTTCTGGAGTCTTTCACTTCCCTTTCTGCTCTAAGTTCCAGTCACTTAAGACCCCAACTCCACCATTTTGCAGTGTCAAGAAGGAAGACTAATGTTGCTTTAATTAATAGTGCCTCCAACATCATGTTTGCTGAAGAGACTATCCATGTAACAGATAGCTTGAAAGTATGGTACTTTTAATCCAATACTGATCTTTGACCAAAAGGGAATTATTACCTTCAACATAGACCAATTTCAACATGGTGGACCTAACCCTCTGTAAAGCTCGATCCACTGAGCACTCCTGAGGTGCAGAATGCTCTTAGCGCTCTTTACATGATTTATGCCTGGTTGTGGTCTAAACTTTGCAGGGCTCTAACTAAAGTCCTCTAACTTATGGGAGAATATGGCCTGCAGGCTTAGCGAGAGAAACTATTAAGTAACTTGATGAAAAATTGTGGCAAACAGAGGCGGCTTCCTCAAAAGGATGAGTCTGACAATTTAACAGAAAAACAAAATCCCACTGCTTCCACCCTTTTACTAGGATTATGGTTCAGCTGCTTTGGCCTTAGCGGTAGTCCACATGGAGCTCCCTGTCAGCTGCCACATCACATCTCATTCACTTCTACATTGTGTCATTGGTCTCACGGAGAGAAGCATCAACTTGGAGAATTTCCCTTGCTGCTACCTGATATACCATTATTCACCTTTTAGCATTTTAGCAAAGCAGTTACGCTGCTGTCAGAGGTAATGGACACCATGCCACTAGGAAAATTGGCTGTAATTTATTTATCAATTGTTTCTACATACCACAAAAGAGACCATCTACTTTACGGTTGGGTTTAAGGTATCTGAGAGCCCTTGAAGTTCATGGTTTTCCGGTATTCTAAGTTCTACTTATGGCTTTTCCTGTATATGACACACAACACCACCCCTGTGGTCCTCAAGGCCGATTTCTTCTTTGCTTTCTTTAGTCACAAATCATTCTGAGGCATCCCTTAAGTGCATTTGTATTGTTAAGTGCACCGGCCTGATTTGGTGTTAATTCAATTTGAGTGCCCTTAATATCTTGCGGGAGTGAGGCAATGCATGCGAGCTGTACCTTGTAAAAACAGGTTCCAGGTCTGCCTGAGAGCAAAGCACCTTTCCCACAGCAATTTACCAAAGTTGCTGATAAAATTTTCATAAGGAAACCTTTTTAGTTTGACCCTATTGTGTTATTCTACCATTAAGAGTCAGGGAACTGAGACTGTATTCTGGTGACAGTTTATCACATTCTCCATTATTTTAGTCTATAGACAGCCTACTGATGGGTCATAGCCTATATCCCCTCCTTTTACAATGTGGAAACGGCTTTCAGAGCCAGAGCCCGGAGGCCTGAGTGTGCCAGTTGCAGCATGTGTGTGTCAAACATAACTGAAGTGAACTCTAGATAAACCAGTCACCTCTAACCTTGAAATGATGGGAGATGGGACATTTTTGTGCATTTGGGGCCAAGTGAAAAGAGGGAAAGGCAGAAATAAACCTAGGAATAGTTAGCCCTAAGGAATGTGTGGAAGAAACAATACCACATTTTAATAAGGAAAAGGTATTTGACTAACAATCAAAGATGAAAAGCCAGTTTTAAAGTAATTGGGGTAAGCAAATGCTATATTCATACACAAAGACTAATTTTGCTCTCAAATGAGTGAATGTAAACCCTAAACAACTCCAATGTTAATGGAAAAAGTTTATCTTATAATGGTGAATCAGTGTATAATACCAAGAAAAGTGCCACCTGCCTGGCAGATTGCCTCTCTGCACTACTGTCACCCCCAGACTTTGGAGCACAGGGAGCTGCAGCAAGGGAGTCGGAGTGAAGGGTCTAGCTGCTGTGCACGTGGTGTTCCAGAATGTCTATGTTCTGTCATGCTGTACAATATGAACACATTTTTTTGTGAGCTGTTAGAGAAAGCATAACCAAACCAGTCTGGATGCCATCTGAAGTTGCAGACTCATGTCTTCTGAATTGCTATCTAGCATTTTGAAGCAAAACTGAGAAGAACAAGTGTTATGAAAGAAACAAGGAAAGGAAGAGAGATGAAGAGAAAGGGGGAGAGAGAAAAAATGGGGCAGGGGGAGAGAAATGGCAGAGCAAGAGGGAGATAGAAAGTAAAAGAGAAGGAATGAGGAAGAAGAAGAAAGATAAACAGTTGAAGAAAATTGAAGAAGGGAAAGGAAAAAAGAAAGAAAGGAAAAGAAAGAAAGAAAGGAAAAGAAAAAAGAAAGATACAAAGAGAATGGAAGAAAGGAAGGGAGAAAGAAAGGAAGAAAGAAAACAAGCAATAAAGGAAAGAAGGAAAAGAAAGAAAAACAAAAAAGGAAGGAAGGTAGAGAAAAAGAAAAAGAAAAGATGGAAATGACCTCAGGGTTTTACACTGAATTTAACTGAGGCTAAAATGGAGGTTTGGGATCTTAGCCAGTGTGGCACAGCTATTCAGCACAGGTACCTAAATACTGAAGCTGGATGGTTTGATTATAAGGAGCATCTTCTGTAACCTAGCACACAATGGTAAATTTGTTGCACTCTAAATTGCCTTTGGGAGTCTTGCCCTCCCTACCAGCACGACTTACTGTCAGTTGCTGGTGGGCAAAAGCCTTGATCCTGTGTCCCATGGAAGTCAATGGGAGCACTGCCTTTGACATCAATGAGTGCTGGATCACACCCCAGGTGAAAAACAATAGCTTTGCTTCTAGTCGGGCCAAATTGATGAATAAATCAGAGCCTTGCATGTGTGGAGTCAGGGCTGGTTTTGAGTGTCTCTTGCAGAGGCATTTTACAGTCCAAGTATGTGTGACCAAGGCATTCTGATTAATTATTGGATAAAGCTTGAAGCAAGCACAGAGTTACAGATACTGGCTAGAGGACTGTGTTACAGAGGAATTTATAATACATTTGACTATCGGCCTCTTGATCTTCAGGGGTATTCAAGGAAGATGGAGATAAGGCAATTCTTTCTGTGTGTTTGCAATAGGGGAGGAAAAAGAGACAGAAAATACTTATATCTGTTTCTCTCTCTGGCACTCAGTATTATGCTATAACATTGTACTCTACTGCAATTATTTTTGAAGATGTAAGTTCTCAGGAAAGAGAACTGAGTGCATTTAATGTTGTGTACATCTCCTCCACCAAATCACAAAGCTTGAGCTGCAGCACTGTGTTACGTGTTTGCAAACTGCCCTGCCGCATATAAACAAGGCAGAAGGTGCAAAGGGCAGAGTAAACATTACCATAGGCCCATGGTGTCTGTGGCCAGTCCTGATTTGTCTCCATGCACCACTGAGGTCAGTGGCAAGGCTTGTACTGCAGGGTGCTGGGAAACACTGGGCCATCTGAGGAAAGTGCTTGCACCCTTGATTCAGCCTCTGCTGTTTTGTTCTAGTTTGGGTTTGTGTTGGCCCTTTGAGTGACCCAGGCTCCTTGCAGATTTTCTGTATAATGCATTGTGACAAATTTTTGAGGGTGGAGGGAATATTGGCGGACATACCTTTCCTATTCAAAACACTGGGAAAATGGAAAAGGTCTCTCTCTCTCTCTCTCTCTCTCACTCTCGGTAACACTGAGGTGGGCACAGAGTCTTAGTGATTTCAGAAAGAGGAGCTCACCAGGATGTTCTGGATGACCTCCTGCCAGCTATGTCTGTTTGAACTCCAGTGAGCTGAAGCAGCTAGGAAGAGAGGGGTCATGAAGGTAAAGGGGCAGGTGAAATGCCACAGCACAGCAGGGCCAAAAACACATGGACCTTCAAGATGCATAGGTAAATCCCGTGATAGAATCTGCAGCAGCTGCCCCAGATACTGTGAGTGAGTGGGTTAGGAAGCCCTTTCTGATGGATCAGCTGTAGGTCAAAGAAAGGCATGAAGGAAGAGTTATAGTTTCACTCCCTTGCTCTCACGCTAGAAGGCGATTTCAGGGGCTGAGAAGTTTATAGTTGTTGCAATAGATTCTGGGTTTTTTAAGAATTAATGGGTGAAGGTTATTTGCAGTGAATTTCAGGGGAGGAAAGTCTATGTTGTCAGATTTGTGCTACCCTTCAAACAACAGAGAAGGAAGGATATATGAGAGATGGGACACAGCACCATGCTCTGGAGTCTTCCAGCATTGTTTTGCTTCCATCTAAGGATAAATACATGCCTCTGTGTCTGGTGCTTTGAGAGAGAAAACTCCAGTTCAATCAGGGAAATAGTCTTTGACTTCCTAATCCAGTGAGAAATGGAAATGCTCTTCTCTCTCCCTTCCTCTTCATTAGTTTATGTACATCAGCTCTCATCATGTTTACCTGCGAAGAAGTGGTTTCAGTACGACTGCTATCTTTGTAGCTTTTTGTATAAACACTTCAAGCCCTGTTGTATAACTTAGATGGAAGCTAAATAAGCATTCAAATGAAACAAAAAACCTCAGGAGATCTTGATGCCAGGACATAAGCTGTGTAGTCAGGAGAAAAATAGCCGAAGTAAGAAGCTATGGGCCATGCCTCACGCTAACAGAGACACAGGTGTTTCCCTTAACTGTTTTGAAATAGGGCCTGAACAAAGCCCTCTCCACATGGCTTCAAGTGAGAATGCATCTTATTGCTCAAGATGGTAAAAAATTTGAGTGATTTACACACTTAAACCTACTCTGCACTTCCACCATTAATCAAACACAATCCACAGCAATGTCACTCTCATTGTGCACCATGATGGAAATATCTGTGTATTGTATATTCAAATTACATTGTGTGCTTGAGGGACCTCATGATCCCCTGAAAACTTCAGTGGCAGCCTGGTTTGCAGGTTCCACACACAATACCTGTGAACCATCTATTGTGTGTGTGCCTGCAAGCTTGAATCCCTGCCTGGGATTATCTGAAAATTCTGGAACTTGCCAGCAGGAAAATTTACAGTGAAACAATTATATTGTTGAAACTCTGACAAATCCACCCCAGTTTATGACTTTGAAAATAGGGCTAGGTGTGAGCAACTGAATATATTATACACCGTAGCATGGCCTCCCGGGGGCTGCAATATAGAATCTGTTTACTTTGACTGACACTTTTCATTTTTCTTTTCTTCCAGACATTATTGCTGCAAATGATATCTCTGCTCAATTTGGATTTGTTCCTCAAAAAACTGTTTAGATATTTGGACAAACATCTTCTGAACAAGTTCTTTCATTATTGTGATGATTTTTGGAAGAAATCCAGCAACAGTGCAACAGACAGGCAAGACAATGAGTAAAAGCAAGCAGACCTGCATTATGTTGGTACATCAGATTACATGGAGGTGGGATTTCCAGAACTTCTTTCCAATGTAAAGTAGTTCTAAAACCTCCAAATCTGGACACAAAGGAGAGCAGATTTTTTTTCTCCCCATCATTCTCCTGTAAACAGAAGTTGAAATCCCCCCAGATAAACTGGTGACTTCTTGCTAAGGGTGAAATTAATCTCACTCTAGCACAGAATGGCATTTGTTCTACTTAGACCCCCATAAGCACGCAGAGATATTCTTGCAAAGTACAACTACTCAGAATAATGAAGATTTGTTGTTAAAGCTGACGACGGTACATCTAGATAGAATCAGCACTGGGTCAAGCAGACTGGCAGCATTTTTTTCCCTGATATATTGGTACCAGAAACTGGAAATTCACTACCATTTTCCAGTTCCTTCAGAAATTCCAGCATCTCTGATGTTGAATGCCTTAACAGGTGGCAATGACTGGTGAGCCTGTTGTACAATGGTACATTAGCCTGAAAAGTGTGTTGTTTTTTTTCTAGTTCTATAGGAGAGAAAGTAGAAGAGCAGAATTTCTTTTCCAGAGCATTCCCTGATTGACAAATAAATCATTCTTCATTTCACTCAGGCAGGACCAAAAAGCACCTTTTAGATAAAGAGATAGCTGAGACATGGCAGTTTTATCAACATGGGCTTGAGTTGTAAAACACAAAGTATACCTTTTAAGTATAATTTTTGTGAAGAGAAAAAGTATATTTTGCTCTGATGCATGAATCTTTTATCTACCTTACTGCTGCCATTTGTATTTCCTCCCACTTGGGAATATCCCAAACGGTCTCTGTTTCTCTCTTTGTTGTTTTATAGTTCCTTTTGTACAGCAGCCAATGCTAACATTTCTTTCTGAGTGTGATAGTTGCTTATGGTTTTGATGTACCTGAACTGTACAGTACTTGCCAAGTACTCAGAGTGGACACTGTGCTTTCCAGGATCATTGAGAAGAAAATTCCATCTGGTTCATGCTGAGGAGGAATACTTTCTGCGTTGAGTTCTTGCAGGATGTGAGAAATGCAGAAGAGCTGCTGAAGTAACTTCAAAGCTCATATTTGGAGGGCCAGTGAACTCTCACAATAAACTTCAGTTTCTCTAGTGCCTTCGTGACTACCAGTAATGCCCCTTGCTGTGCAGCACATGGGGAAACAGGAATGCTGCACAGGGCATTGGGCTCCATCCAGACACTGCAAAACCTGCTGTGATTGTTTCAGAAGATCCTTAGAGTGGATCTCAGAGAAGCTTTCGTTCCACCTGCATACTATGCTGTGGCGTAGCTCTTGCTCTGGTATGGAAAGCAGGGGCAACATAGACTGATTTATTTTTCACTTGCCTTCCTGCTCTAGTTCCCTGTGTGCAGGCTCTGTCTGGCTGAGAACCAGCAGTGTGCTCTGATCTGAGAGGATGTAGCCATAGGGCTGAGGGCACTGCTCTATACGAGGACCTGGCACTCTGTTTCTGGACTAAGGGATGTTTCCAGACCTGTGTTGTTATGCCCCTGTGGAACTTCTCCCATTAGGAGGGAATCCCAAGAAGTTAAATTAGGGCAGCACTGGTACAAATGCATCACATGCAAAAGCTCACATTTCTTTATTTCCCTGGATTTATGTTGTTTATTTATGTTTTGTGATGTAAATGGGACTAGAGGTTTAGGCAATAGATTGCATCTTGTAAATAAAAATATATGAGTGTTATGCACACATCACATTTTCACCTTTATTAGAGATCATAAAACCCTGGAAGGAGAGAACAAGGAGCAAGTCACTCAATGATCTTTTCATGCAGGGTCTTCAACATATTTATTGCTGCATCAGAATTTTCAAGGCTGGTCATGCATTCAGAGCTGTCCCTACCAGTGATCAGTTTGTGCTAAATCTGGCTGACGCTTTGCTGAGGACTGAAAAGAAAAAGACACTAAACAGTTCCTGTGGCAGAAGTGGCTTCCTATTTTGGGCTTAAAGCTTGAGTAAATTAAAGCACAGGCTTTCCAGTAAAGGACTGTTTCACCTGAAAATATTCTACTGTCTCAGCAAGTACTCTGCACTCCAAGCAACATTGTAAGCACCACAGGTAATTTACTTCATACTGGAAAAAAAGGTAAAGTTGTAGGGGAACTGAGTAAACTTGCCTGCTCAAGAGAAGTATATAGTTTGCTGGCTGGTACTGATAGGCATTTACTTAGGGTTTTTTCCTGAAATTTTCAGGTTGGGGAAAAAGTGAGGATACTCGGCTGAAAAAAGAGACAAGTACCCTCAGTTATTCCTGACTTTTGACCACCTCAGATTGCCTACCATTCATTCTTTTCCCAACTTCAGGCAGTAGAAGGAGGGAAGATGAAATTAGAGATTGTATGTAATTATCATTTATCCTGTCTGCATCTCCCACAACTCACAGAAGCTTGGGCTTCATGAGTGAGTAGAGTTAAAGAGGGGCCCAATCATCACTGTCCGGTGGTTTTGAGTTTTGTGTATGTAATTTATGGCAACAGCTAGCAGCAGACACGGTGTGGTGATTTGCTGAGGGTGTCTATGAATAGTGTCTTGTTTCCAATGTAATCCTGAGCAAGAGGCTATGGAGAATCTACCTAAGACCTAGACAGTATTTAAAACCTGCCATTCACCCCAGAAAGCCCCTCCTCACTTTGACATACCACGTCAGCTCCTTAAATCAAACTCCTCAGACTCAGGAATGAAGTAAATAAATTATAAGCTTTATTGATTGTGTCTGCTATGTGAACGTTCTTTAGCATTGACTAAGCCGTTCAAACTGTTGTCCCAACATGGATCAGGTTCCCCGTAAAACCCAAAATGGCTACTCAAGAGGGAGCAGAAATGTTTTCTTTTGTTGATCCAAGGTTCTGTCGGGTGTGTGTGGGGGGTTGATCTTTACAACATCCATATGGTCAGGAATGAATTAGTTGGCTCCTTTCAGTGGGATACTGGATCAGAGTTTTAGATTGGACAGAAGCCCACTGTGATACAGTCTTTTTTTTTTTTTTTTAAATTAATATCAGTGAATTTCTCATGATTTTTGGAACCATGGACTCAGTTTGTATCTCACTTGGTCTGTTCTCCCATCTGTATGACTCTGTTGACTTCAACTAAATCACTGGTATAAATGCATCTCAGACTTCTCTTCCAACTAATGGAGATAGTGCTGGTGGTTGCTGCTTAGGGGTTATTTTGGGGGAAGGGATTGTTTTTGCTTCAGCTTTAAAGCAAGGAGGTGTGGTAAATCACAGGCATCTTTCTTGGGATGGAGATAATAAATCATTCTTCCCAGGTGAAATCTTTTATTCATGCCTTGGGATTCCATTTCATTGAGGAAAGGTATGTTCTTTTGGCTTCAGCCGGGCTGCACTTTAGCAAGTGATTCAAATCAAGCTGACACTTATTAGTGAGCATGTTGAACACTTTGCTCTCAGGCACTTCACTGGGCTGCCACCATTCTCTGTTCTTCACAGATGTTTGTTCTCCTCAGGTTTCATCTGGAAGCAAAATCACTGCCTGCTCCTCATGTCAGTGGGAAGTCAACTGCAAAGGGCGGCTTGATTTTAGAGACAATGGATCACTCCCGCCAGTAAAAAAAATGAATAGAAGGGGAGAGGAAATAATAAACTCCCAGATCAGCTATAATACACTCCCAGATCAGCTTGAGCTCATTCTTCTGGTCTGAAAGTGACCAAGCAAACCTCTTATTATCATTTATTAGGTGTTGAGCCCTGTCACCATGCTCAGTGTTGCACAGTACACATTCAATAGTAGTGGCTCCAAAGAGAGTATCAGCAATATCATACAGAAGGTAAATTATTTAATTGCAAAGCACCAACTGTTATTGCAAGCTGGTGTTTATTTGAAAAAAAAAACCACAAAACAAAACAAACCCAACCAAACAAAATCAAATCTTGAACAAAAGAAAATAATTACACAGATAAGTAGTTCTAGATGCCGTCCTTTCTCCAGGAATATTCTAAATTAATCCCTACAGACACCATTCTTAGATTTTCTTTGCACTGCATGCATTTGTGTACTACCCTGAGAAAGCATGATTCAGAGGCAAGAGCCTGCCACTAATTCCTGCTGCCAGGTAAGAAGGAAGCAATGGCAGAAGCTCACTTACACAGCCTCTTGGTTAAATTTTGGTTTATTTGTATCTAGAAAGAGGTGTAACATCTCAACTCACCAGATCACAGATAGGTGTGATGTACTTGCCACAGAAGAAACAACAGGCAGCAGACCTAGAGATCTGGTAAACTTCAGAACACATGCGGAGCTTCTGCCCAGATTGGAGTTTCTGGTGGTATAGGGCATCTGTGCGTGCAGGCTACATGTCACAACGGAGGGGTGGCTGTTGCCAGGTATAACAACCTGCATGTGTCCAGGTGACCCTGTAAGATGTCTGGGAACTCTGAGCCCTTCTGGCAAAGGCAGGAGTGGGAGGTCATCTAAGCTCATATGACAGGGACACATTGCACTGGCCATTTCTTTCTGCACAAAATCTAGCTTCCTGCTTGCTTTGTAACCTAGCATAAGAGTGGAAAGGAACTGCAGAAAAATGGAAGCTACCTATTACAGGACCTAACTATTTACTTAATTCACTCTACTTCGTGGTTGTCATGGGGCCCTTCCTACACTAAGTAGAGGAGGCAGCTTGTTGTTTCTAAAATGTAAACTTTGACATCACTGTTAAAAACGGGATGCCTATAGTAGTAAGGAAACGAACACTACTTGTAGCATGAGTTAGTGTGTGCTGGAGTTTGAAGTCTCAAGTCATATTTATACACAAAGAGGGACTATGCGAAATGCATAACCTGGAAAGGTGACCCTGCCATTTAACGAGTTATGCATGGCTAATAAACAATGGAGGAAAAAAAGTCCCCTTGAAAAAAACAGATTCTTTTCACTTAATATTATAATAATCATAAAAAGGAAATCAAACCTGCAAAGGCAAGGATAGTGTGTTTGTGTTTCTTCCTTTCCTTAAACATTTTACTGTATTGCAATATATCCAATGTCTTTCTAATATGCCAAGTGTTTTAAGACATTAATACATCTACTAAATTTGTATAAACCAGTAACTACTAAACCTTTCAAACTAAAATGTCCCTAACCTCCAGTGAGGGAGACAAAACAGCAAGGCTATGTTGCAGCAGAGAGAGTACTTTTCCCAGCTGAGAGTTTGCAGTGGAAGGTGTCAGACACAAACTCTTTCCCAGCAAAGCCACAGGTGAGCTAGCTGACTGCATGTGCAGTGATGTGAGCCAGGAGGCTTGGGTTCATGGAAATCTTGTTAATTAATTAATAGGAAGCTGAGCAATAGGGAATGCACTGTGGAGACAGTTGTAAACTGATCTGAGGACCTGCTAGGAATGGAGGAAAATGACTGACCAGTTTACATGCACTTCTGTAATGTGTTTCGGCATATAGCTTTAGGGAAAATGAGGCAGTCAATAACCTTTAAGAATGACTGAGGATTAGCTGCACAGGCTAATATGAGCCAGAATATCTTCACAAATGTTAAAATCGGCTGTGTCAAAAAAGAATCCAGGGGCAGTTTCAGTCTTGGCAATATATTGCTATGCTGCTTACATGGAGTAAGCTTCTTTTTTTTAATATAATATCTTTATGATCACGAGAGGTCCTCTACCTCTTTCCCAATTCCGTAACAATATATAAATTCATTTATTGTGGCTCTTTATTCTTATCTTCTTTGCTATCTTCAGACTGAATTTTCTTTGCTATCTTCAGACTGACAACATTCAGTTGAAATCAGTGAATATATGGCACCAGAATAAGTTGTATCCAAAGTGGTGGAAAATATTGCAAGTAGGATTCTATGAACTAGAAAAGAAAGGGCATGTTGTTATGATTATACTACTGACAGGTCAGTTCCTCTAAATCTTGACATTTGTGGGTTTGTTCATGCTTTACCATTAATAGCAATGGCTGTCTATATGATTGTGTTGATAGCAGTATTATTCAACAAGGAATTTTTACTACCAAATATAAATATAGCATGTGTTCATTTTTTTAATTACGTGTAACATTCAGTAAAGTGATAGATTATTAAGAAAGGTCATTGATTGTTCCCAGGATGTGGCAGTAAAATATATAGTATGTGCTAAAATTAAAACTAGTTTTAGAGCAGTGTAGTGTGGAATAATGCAAAATAAAAAAAAAAGTGCCAAAGTTAACAATAAATCTATGAATAGAAAAAGGAGCAAAAATGATGCCCTTTTACCTGATGATAGCTTAACTGGATTCAGAATTGGAGATGCAAACAGCTTTTAGGAGGTTGTACTTGTTCTTGGTAAGATAAGAACACATTGGTAGCCTGCAAGACATTTTTAAGGTTTTCATGACTTGATGAGAAAAAGGATCACTGGGATTATGGACCTACAAAATTTGGTGAGTACCAGCTCCAATGAAAAATCATTGCTCTTAAACTAGTTGCATTGTTTTGGAAATACTGTATTTACTCTTTGAGATTCTGGCAAAAAAGTAGAAATAGACTTTTTTCCCCCTCAGATCAATAACATCTATCTGCTTCAAAAAGTCAGCTTTTAATATCTCCTCATCCTCCATGTCACATTAAAGTCCTGATCCTGCAACCCAATTTTCAACAGGAGGTTGTACCCACTCCGCAGCATGTGTGATCACTATCATGAATTTGATTGGCCTAAGAATTTTTTGTGATGAGACAGCAATCAAGGCATACATGACCTCAAAGTATTTCATAAGTCTTCCTAAACAGATATGATGGCTCTAAAATACTTTAAAAATATTCAAAATAAATTCCTAGCAAATAAATGCTGAAAATGCTTTTAAAAGGCCCTACCCAGATTAGTAAACATTTAATGAAAACAAGAAGAAACACTCTCTTAGGTTTCCTTTTTTTTACTTGCACTTTTATTTCATATAATATGTTGAATGATTTTTTTTTTTTTTTAAATGGCAGATCACAGTTTAAATAGCATGTTTCATTGATTAGTTTCTTTTCTGTTCTTGAGCCGATGAGATCCTTGCCACAGCTACAGCATTTGCTTACATGGGCAATGAGTATTCGGAAATGTACCTTTTGCTGTTTAACACAACCAAGCAGCTAGAAGCAAGGAATTAAAGCAGTTCTGTGTGATCAGCGTGTTATCTGCAGAGCATGTGGATAACACCTGCCAACTTACAGAAAAAAAAAATTGTGTTGTGAAGAGCAGCAGAAGGCCATGGCAGAGGCTACAAAGTAGCCCACAATGCAAGAACACAAGCGAAATCTTTAAAGTAAGGAACGGAGAAAGTAAATTGTCTGTTTCCATTTACTTTTTTTCCTTAGAAAGAAAAAGGATTTTTTAATGAAGCTGAAAAACAAGACAGCGATGAAATAAACTGTTTATTCGGTGAAAGTTCTGATGGCAGTACTATATTGCTAACTTGCTTCTTAATGACTGCTCTTATTTGTTCTGGTTGGTTTTGTTTCTTTTTCCCAAATAGGAGGACTTGAAAAAATCATCCCCAAATTCACTGGCTATGCTGTGGTCCTGGGATTCCCAGAGAGACCTTCTGGCAGAGGGGAGCCAGCTGGCACTGCCACAGCCCTCCGCAGCCCTGGGGCTGGCTGGGGCCACCCCCACGGTGCCCAGGGCTCCATGGGGCACGGCCAGGCTGTGAGCTACCTTGGTGCCCCATAGGAAGGTCTGGGGGGGGAATGTCTGTGCCTGCGCCTGTGCCAGGCAGTGGGGAACACCTGGGCCCTGAGAAGCAGCTGGGGGGAGGAGTGAGGCTTAGGGGAGGTTTCGGGACTGTGCATAGGGCTGGAGAAAATGTCCTGTTGTGGGCTTTGTTCCTTTAACGTAGCATTTTTGGGTGGGTGTGGGGAAGTGGAATTTTTATTTCCACTCTGTAAAACATAAGAGCATGCATCCTTACATGGAAGGCTACCCAGCGCCTGGGCCAATGCAGTGTATCACCAAGATTAAGAGCATAATGAGCTCTATTAAAACATCAGACAGCACAGGGATAATTACAAGATCCATCGTTATTAGGCAAGAAAAACAAACGTGTCTTATAAACCCTAAAGCTCTACAGCAAAAATCACTCACTTATCGAGTGGGGGGCTAGGAGCAAGCTTCTCTGGAGGTTAGGTTATTCTAGGTTGGTCCATTACACAGTTATTGCACCTTGCTCTGAAGCACAAGTACTCAGTGAGGTTTGTGCAGGATGAGATGGCAAATGTCCCTCCACCACAATCAGTGTTCCCACTTCATGCACCTGCACTGAGCCACTCTGTGGGCTCCTAGCCTTTACAGAATTCTGGTCTCACACTCAAAAAAAAAAAGCCTTTTCCTCTCTCTAATGGTAACTGGATTATTCCTCCCTACTCTTTTACCTTCTCCATCAGAGATGCCTTATGCCTGGAAATCATTCAAGTACTTGTGTGGAGCAAATATTTTGCCATAGTAATTGATTGGGTTGCATGAAATACTAGTTGCTTTGTGACAAATTAGCAGAGGGACAGTATTTCTGTGTTTCCCTTGAAGCCTACTGTGCTGTGCATTCACAATGGCATTCCTTGAGAATGTTGGAAATCTCTTTTCTTATGCGAAGAAACTAACAAATATAGTCTGTAAATTCATCACTCCCTCTCAATTTGTGCAGCTTGAACCGAAGGGCTTCATCATAATTTAGAGGTGAATACAAGGAGTATCAGTGGAGTTTCAGGGGTGATGGAGGAACATTTTAAAAAATGCTGGCATACAGCTGACTCGGTCTTGCAGTTCAGCCTTCCTCTTATCTTGGGAAGGCTAGCCAAAGAGGTGACCAGGTGTAATTTGGCTTTGAAGAATTTTCTATTAGTTTTAGATCAGTGATTGATAGATGAATACAATAGGTTGTAGGAGCGGGATGTCTGACTTGTCTTTCAGATACGAAGTCAGATGCTGTGATCAGGTGGCTAGCTGACTCTGCCTGTCAATAGAAATGCTGCCCACAGGTCAGGTCTGCGGTCATGGAAGAGTCCAACCACAGCTCCCAAGCACCTTAGCTTTGCAGTGCACTGCACACTAAGAGGAAACCCTTCCAGTATCCCAGGGGACTAACATTGCTTTTGCTGTATCACCACATATGAGAAACAGTGATTTGTGTGGCTACATAGCAGTAAAAGAAGGAGCAAGAGATCGCAGAGAAGGAGGCAGGTGATCCTCTCCCCCCAGGGAGAGGTGTTGCTGCACCCCGTGGTCTGGGTCCCAGGAAGGAAGACCCACATCAGCCTGCATTGTGGCACTCTGCTAAGCAAGCAGCAGACATGCTGGGCTTCTGGGAGTCCTGGATGTCCACGCTGCCAGGTTCCCTGGCTCTCCACACCTCACTAGCATTACTGACAGTCTCCTTCTTTCCCCAGTTGTAGGGTGACTGGTAACCTGCAGAACAGTATGCTACCTTCTTAGCTTTGTGTCAGTAGCTGACACTAGCCCTGGAAAGGATATCACATCCACTTCTGAAAGGGCCCTTGTCTCCATCCAGAAGCTCCTGGTCAGCATAAAGGGTTCAGAGGCCATCTTAAGCTGAACCTGCCTCCCTGCCCACTGAAAACCCGGCCCAGGACCAGACTGGCAGTTGTAACGCGTTCACTTCTTAAACTTATATCTTCGCCAAAGACCACATCCTACCATTTTCCTCTTTGCAGAATCTGGCTCAGAGGCACCTTCCTCTTGGGATGGTCTTTCCCACACAGCCCCAAATCTGCAACAGTTCCCACCCCTCTGTGTTAACAGAGCACAGTGAAGTGCTGTTTGCACCTGTGGGTCAAGGAAAATAAGAAAGCAAGAGGGAGCACTGGACATCATAGCCTCTGCAGGGAGCATTGGGTAGAGAGAATTGACACATGTAAAACTAAGGTGCAAACCTACTTTATTAGTGTCCAGCTCACATATCCTTTCTGTATTCAAGTGCATACAGGCATCACTGGTCTCTGGGCAAAAGAGTTTCCTGGCAAAAGAGTTTCCTGGCAAGGCTAAGCCTCCAAAGGCAACTCACACTTAGTAGCACCCCAGGATTGCCTGCTCATTTGGGACACTTCAGAAAATAAACAACAGCAGTCCAAAATAAGAGAGAACATGTACCTACAGGTCAGCCCTTCTCAATGAGGTCAGCTGAGATTAGGTGTGATGCTCTCACAAAACATGAAGCACCCCCTGCCCTTTGACTGATCCAGCTGGAGTGCCTCACAGTTCATGCAGATTAAATGCAGATAGGCTATGGCCTGGGGCATACTATAAGGAACGTAAACTTACACCAAGTCTTGACCTTTGCAGGCACCTGAGAAAAAAGTCTACCCCTGTAACACCAGATTGTGTTCACAGAAATTGAGCAAACAAAAAGAAGGGGCAATCCCAGGCCACTAATCCAGGCTCTGGGCTGCCCCTTCACGAATTTTCTTTTCTTTTTTTTTTTTTTTTTTTTAAAAAAAAAAGAGCCCACTATGACCATCTCCATAAAGACATAAACAAAGTACCTCACCTCGTGGATGGTAAAATGAGGAGGGAAAGAGCCCACCTTCCAACCAGTGCGGAGACTTCTGGGGGACCCTGATGCCCACCAGCCCTGCCTGCTTATCTCCACAGCTGTCAGCTGGGTGAGCTTAGCCGTCCAGATGCTTGGGGCATTTGGCACCAAGGGGTGGGATGGTCACCATCATCTGGTGAGCAGACAGCTGCGTTTCTCCTGCCTGATTTCCCCTGCCAGAAGCTCAGTGCAGCTAAGGCTCTTTATCCCCAGTACTTTACTGCTCTTCCTGGAGACATCTTCAAAGTTGGAGGCTTCAGTGTTTTTCTTCTCTTTTCTGTTGTCTGTCAACCTTGCCGAGACACTCATGGGTGATGATGCCAGGAACATGCACTCCTAAAACAGGATTGCATTCCCACCCAGAACAGTTGTTCCCATCTTTGGCAGGGATAAATGCATGAATAAGCTTTCTGATTTTAGCACTTCACTGGTTTCCAGCTCACTGGTCCCCATGAATTTACAGTCCATAAGACTATCTTGGACAACCTTTCAAAAATTTGTGAACCTGCTACTACTAACTACATGGAAAAGAGAGTACAGGAGTTTTCCGTGGTCCTGTTGCCCCCTCATGAACAGCCCTTAGACAATAGATAGCTTGAGCAAGATTTGATGACAATGTGGTTCTAGGCAAAATGTTGCTTTCAAAGTTAGATGTTGTGAGTGTTCAGGGAATTTGTTTCTAGAGCCCCTGTAGCCAGGTCTGTATGCAGAGAACACATATGCTGTGAAATTAAAGCTGAGGAAAAATGAAAATTCACAAACTGTTCCCTTGCAGCAATTGTAAATTCTACAGAAAGCCAGATAAAAGAGAGCAAGACTAGTGCTTAACACAAAGGACAGACAGGAGACTTGGCTTTCATGAGTGGCTTTGACTTGTAGCCTCCATGGGTGCTTTTGAAGAGAGCATGTCCTGCTGTTGAAATGGGCAAGGGACACTGGCTATAACCTGAAGGATTAGACATTAGCCCAGTATTTCCAATGCAGCAGGATAAGAAGAATAAGAGGATTTTAAGTACATTTTTCTTCTCACAATTTCATGTGGTTCTGTATGGAGGAAAAATGTTATCCTGTTGTATTTTTGCAGGCAGGACTATAGGTTATTGCAACGCTATGTGTATTTCCAGTGTTTACATATACTGTGAGCTGTGAACAGGCTCCAGTTCTCTGGAGGATTTTAGTGCTTGATGACATCTTCATTGTTATTATTACTCATTACAAACAGATTTCTGGGAGTGAGGTCATTCAATGGCAAACCCATCATAAGTGTTTCCCAAAAAGTATGCCTGGGGAAACCTTTTGGTTGCAACCAGGTTTTGTGAACAAGAAATAAATAGAAGAAGCTGGTGTTTGTGGTTTGCAAAACCTAAAACTATCCTTCCCATTTTCTGCTGCATGTTTCACCCCTAAAATAATCAAACACAAACATCCCAAACCTCTATGAATTTCCTTTAAAAACAGCGAAGTATTTATCCGGAAGTAGGCCCCATCCTGAACCCCCCCCCCCAGTTTGAAAATAACTCCTGATTTACCTTTCTCTAGGACTTAAAAGAAAATTTAGAGAATGCATCAGCCTGAAATGAACCAATAGACACTGAACACGAACATCGGCATTTGCAGCTCTGTTCTGGACCCAGAAGCTGTGGTTTCCAAACTAGCCCTTAAATAACCCAGGTGAGCTGTACAGGCGAAAGGAGCCTTGTGCCAAACTCGCTCCCTGTTGATGTGGAGTTATTTTTCTCAAGTTATGTTGGCTAAACATGTTTCTAAGCTGAGTCTCCTTGTGATATTTGCAGTCTATTTCTGACAGCTTAAAGGTTTGGCCTAGACCTCCCCAAACATAAAGACCATTTAATCATTCATTTCTGTTAAATGAGGTTCAAAGTTGACATGGCTTTGAATTTTTGTTCTGTTTTCAGCAAAGTTTAATGACTTCTCTTTTCTATTAATAGGATGGTTCAGATATGTTTTCCTAGATTACCCATGCAGGTGTAAATAAGGGAGGCTTTTGTATCAAGCTTTGCAATGTCCCTTTCGGCATTTACTCCTGATAATGACTCTTGTCCAACATCAGTTCTGTGACAATGAAGGTCAGCTTTTCTGATTAAAATAATACTTTAATTTCGCAAGTATATGGCTGCTTTTGATTACAAATAATGCAGCAATGTTATCAACTAACTTCATTATTTGAATGGAGGCCAGAAATCCGTATCTGCTTTGCCACTTTGGTTTTGAGTGTTTTATTGTGCTTTATGTTGTCTCATACCTTCCTTGGCCTTGTTAAGGTGCTTTCCTTTCCTTCCCATCCTGCCCCCGTAAGAGGGAGAGTAGGACAGGAAAACCCATGACAACAGTAGCCCTTTCCCACAAACCAGCCAAAAATTAAACCAAAGTGAGATACTAAAACAGGATGTAATTTGCAACAGATCGTATATATGCTTTGTCCAGTATGCAGTGATATTTGATATAGGTTGTCCCTATTCTTTCTCACCTACTTTTTTCATTGGTGAAATAGTTAATAATAAAGACTTACAGAGAATCATCTGAAAACTTTGGACTTAAGACTCAGTGAAGAAAATCTCTCGTTTAAAGAATCATGTCTTCCCAGGGGTGTTGTTTTGGGCTGTCTGCTGGCTTGAGAAGAGAAAACGGCATTGTTTTACAATTGAGTCACAAGCTGAAAGTTAACTCTGATCTTCTAGGAACTCGAGAGCTAGGCCAGTTTCTAGTAAAATAAATATTTAACTCCAGGCTACTGTAGTTAGTTTACATCAATTTCTCAACAGCTGCATTTTAATTTTTAGATATAGAGAGCAGCACAATCTCTGATTACCTTGCACAGGACTGTATGCATATGCCAGGATCTGCTTTATGATAAATAGGTCACAGAATTTGGTCCTTATTTGAGAGCAAAAGCACAAAAACCTGAGAACTGCTTGGGAAGACTGTGAAACCCACTGCAGTTTTAATAAGGAAACTAGTCTTTTTAGAGAGAAATTATTTAATGGAAGTGTTTCCTAACTGAAAGACCAGTTTATGTCTTGAAAAAAACCCCAAACCCACAAAACCAAAACCAAACAATTTCAGCCTCAGAATGCTTATGGTAGAGGATTTTATGGGGTTACATTGCTTGGCTATATTTTGCCTTTAGTTTCTCTCTACAGATACATTTTCTGTCACTGTCAGTTTTAGCTCATCTCTTTGCTCTTGTTTTCATCACCTCCCTCAAAACCGGTGGTGTTGCCAGGCTCCACATGCCCTTCTTTCCTTCTTTTGCATGTTCCAGAAAACCCCCATTTCCATTACTCTCCCCCTCAAACCTGCATCCAACATTTTTGTACACTCTCTTGGTCTTATTGTATGTTTTCTTCCAGACAACTGGTGGAACAGCATGTCGGGGGCAGACATTTTCTTCTTTGACATCTCCCTCACTGCTTCCATTCCTCACTGCAGACAATACTGCCATCATTTATGTGTTGTGGATGAAACTATGTCTGAATCTTCCCCTGTCTGCTTTGACTACTTTTTACATATCACATAATGCAATAGCAATAAGATACAAAAGGTATACTTTAATGAGCTGTTGGTCATGTTGGGAAACTGATTGCTTTACAGTGTTTGGTAATATTACCTCTGTTTTTCACATGAATGCTGAAAAGCTAAATTCTGAGTTTCTGAAAGCCAAACCATGTTCTGAAATGGTAACCTATATCTTGCTCCTTGTTCATACTACCCAATTTCAGACACTTGTAAAGAAGCATCTCATTTAGGGGCTTCCTCACCACAAGCTGGCTCTGTTGTAGACAGTGGAAGGGTAGCGGACCCTCTGTCAGGTCTGAATTGCCCTTTGAAAATTCCCAATTCTCTTTACCTATTTAAGATATATTTCCTGATTTTTCTGATTTTTCTGAAAGTTAAATTATTGATACCAGGGTCCAAATCCCTCGCTCTGGCCATCAGTACTGTTCAATGACCAATACACGTGAAGAAGGAACTACAAAAAGAAGGAAAGTGGAGGAGAAGGTCTGGCACTGAAGTGTCATTCTCCTTCAGCCAACACTGAATGAGTTTGCTGAAAGAAAACTGGCTTGTGAATAACTCTGGCTGTCATGTGAGCCCTAACAAAGAATTGTCACACAATCCATTGTAATTTTTATGTTTAAGTAAGTTTGTCATTTCACAGAACCAAACACTCTGTCAGCAAGGTAAAACTCACTTGCATTACTTTGTGTCTTTGAAAGTATCACTGGAATTCTCCTTGGACAAATATGTGACAGTGAACTCATCCAATGGCAAACCTAAAAGGCATTTGTGCCAACACGAATTTTGCTGGTGAAGGCATTAGAAAATTAGCACTGTGATGAAAAGAAAATAGAACAGACCACTTTTATGAAAAAAAAAAAAAAAAAAAGATGCTCTGTCTTTCTGTTGGTATCCTCTCAAAAAACAATCCCCAGCCTTTTGCTATGTAATACAGTTTTTATCCAGAGCCATGTTTACTCTGCTCTTTAGCATGGTGCATCTTTGTGTGATAAGCTCCAGAAATCTTTTATGCCCTGAAAACAAGAAATACAAATTCTAGAGACTTACTGTGTATAGGCAATCCTCAGCTATTCCCCATATTTTATTATTAATTAAATCAGCAAAGCCATGGTGTGTGACCCACCATGATGTTGAGTTATACTTCATTTAAAATGAATGCTTTCTAGTACAGCAGGAAAGTATCTAAGCTGCTTGCTGTTACAGGAGGGTTGTTTTCTCATGGTCTTCACTTTCCATTTTAAACCTCTCGTACAGGATTGCTCTGTGCCATTAAATAGTTGCCAAGTTATACCACCGGGTAGGCTGTATTTCAGTGTTGGATAAAACAATCCCTTTACACAAATATCTTAAGGAACCACTCAAGGGATCAGGAAATGCATCAGTTGCTTGGACAAGGTAGTCTTCAGTATGGGTTGAATCACTGGGGATGCTATAGAGTGATACCTATGAAGTAGTAGAACATTACACACTCAAAGGCCTCAATCTTGCAGGGTGCTGAATGCTCTGTCTTTGGTGAATAAAAAATGAGGATTTTTCTGCAAGTGTCTCTTAAATACTTGACATGTTCCAGGACTGCTCTGAATGCAAGTTTCACTGTAGAGTTTGTTAATCCTTTGCTAATATTTGGGTATAAGTTTCAGTTGTGCTAGCAGTAATGGGGTGTTAGTGTGTGTGTGTGTGTGTGTGTCTGTGTGTGTAGTTTCCTGAGTTCAGTTCAGCAAAATGTTCCATCAGCGAAAATTCTCTCGGGTGGGTTTACTGCAGAAATGAATGTTTTCAATCCCCGCACTGCTGAGCTTCTGTGTGGATCCAGGGGAAGTCTGAAAATTGGCAATGCTCACAAGTCTGAAATACCTGGGAGTGCGTATAACCTTCACTGGCTTGAAACTTTAGATCTTAACACCTTTCAGTTTTTAAAAATTAAACTTCTCTGTGATCAAGAGACATGTGAAACGAATTCAACATAAGATTGTTATTATCATGTAACCAACTGACAAGTCATAATAAACTGAGTCATCAATGACTGTTACCTCCAGACATTGGTTAAGCATGAAATAATTTTTTTATTTTGCGAAGATAAAAGATGTCCAGTGAAAGTACCTTTTTTCTTTTTATGACAAGAAAAAAGTGGACAAATATTTAATTTACCTTGGTGGACCTGCATGGGACAGATCCCAGCTGCACTGAAGAGAGTTCATGGTGCTTTTCATCCACTTTTCTGCTGATCTGTCTCCTGGAATCACACAATGTTGGATGGCTCACGTCATCTGAAACTGCCCCTCTTTGAAATGACTGTTAATCCAGATCTGCTGGAGTTTGGCATGCTCTGACTACTGCTGTTTTCAAATGTCTTCAAAATCTCTAAGCAAATTCTAACTGAAGGATCTGAAGGTCTGTTCTTGAACCTCATATTAGACGTAGAAGCTAGTTTAAATTTGCTTAGAAATAAATAAAAATTCAAACTTTATGGATGAACCACACTTCAGTGTTGAGCCTGGAACAAACCAGACCCTTTTTCAAATGTTATTGTCAGTAGATTTTCGTTCAGCTGTCCTAACAGCCATGGTATTATTTCTTTACATCAGGCACAGGACCTTTGCATACACTAGGACATTCAATCCCGTCACCAACCTAAATGGCTGCTGCAAGTCTCCTTTCAGCTGACATGGCATTTGACAAACAACTTGTGACCTAGAGAAGTCTTTATGGTAATGCTGATATAGTATCCACTGGCTGATGCATTTTTGTCTGAGGGGTTTCCAAGAGTACAGTTCAGTTGTTTAGTGTTTACTAAACCTCCCAAAAAGAAGCAAGCCAGGCACAAAAGTGGTAAAACTGCTCCTATGCTTAAAGTTTCACCATTGCCTCTGTGATAAACTTATTAATGCCTATTAGAGGCCACCTGTTTACAGTCCAGGACCAAGTGCGGGTTGATGACACACAAGGCTTTTACAGTATTATATTATGTGAAAACTTTTTTTGTTGTGTATAGTAAATCACAAATTAAATTATCCTTCTTGCAGATCAGTTATTTTTGTTGCCTCTGTAGTAAAAGCTCTGTATATGCCTCTTGGTTACATATATTTTACTACAGCTTATGTTCCACGTGATCAGTTAGGGATGAAGTTTCTGCTTCATGGAAAGCTAGAAAACAGCTCATTTTAAAGAGAGGAAGAGAAATGGAGGCTTGCTCTCTTTATCCAAAGTATTCTAGGACTACCTGGAGTGGTAAATTTGATGCCTATTGTCAGCAAATAGGTGCTTGGAAAATTAGGTCCTGTGGTTTGGATTTTTTTATTTCTTCTCCATTTGAAGCAGTAATGGCTTCCAGCTTTCTGCCTTAGGAGGCAGTCTGCATTTACTGTTGCTTCTCTAGCTCTGAATTCTGCACTGGATCACCCCACTGTGGTTTTGGATAGCCATACTGCATAAAGCACAGGAGGTGCCTCAGCTACCTACCATAGCAGTAGTGTTATGCAGAGAGTACCTTTTTCTCCTGGTAGCGGTAGGCCATGTCTGTTATAAAACTGGGCTAGGTTACGCTCCTGGCATATGCTCTCCATATTGCTTCACATTTCCTAGACAAAAAACTACTCCAAAATGTCTGAAGCATGAGAAAGAAATTCTGTCTTCTATAAAACTTCATAGACTAGTCAACTTTTTTTCTCTCAGTTAATAATTTCATATGCTATCTAAGCAATCCGAACAAACCAATGTGGTGTCAAGACACATCCTTCCCTGTACCCTCTCAGTCCTGCTTGTGTTAGATGCTATGTAAATCCATAAAAGAAAGTAACCTATTCTGCAAGATTACATCTTAAGTGATAAGAGAAAGGACAGAAAGAAGGAATTCTTGTTATTCCAACTACACATAGAAGGAACTGAGCAACATTCATTAAGCAACTTGCTTGTGGTAACTTTGACCAAGAAAATCAGAGCTTTACCTGCTACCATCCATATAGGACACCACATTGTATTAGTGTTTTTGCCTTTTCTTAGAGCAAGTCACTCATACTAGTTTTGCATTAATGCCTACGTACCACTGCTGTGCTTAGAAGAACTAATTGGAAACCATGTCCCGCTGGCTTCCAGAATACAAACACAAAACAGAAAAGGTCCCCATCACAGTGAGTTTGCAATCAAGCCCCCTGCTAAGCCTGAGGAATAACAATATTTTCTGGTGCTATCTAGAGTTCATTCTTGTGCCACTGGGAGTTCATTGAAAGCCTCAATTTTTATTCCAGTCAAAGATCCCTGGAAAGACAGCTTTATTCACTAAATTCACAGATCAATGCAGCAAGATTTGCATATAGGCAAGTATATAAATCCTGCTTTGCAGTATATTTTCCTTCTCTTGCACTGTGAATTTTTAGAGTTTTGTGTCAGGAAGAGGCAATAGTCTGACAGCACTAGAAAATGAACTCCTTTGTTTATCTGAAGAACAGGTACAGCCCATGCAGGAGCAGTATCAGCTTTCTCTGACCGTGTCCACCCATCTGGCAGCAAGCATTTCAGGAAGAGAGAAGACAACTCAGCCTGCATGTTTGTTCAGTCTTTGGCTGTCTTTCCAGGAATGCAGTGTTGCCAAACCTGGGTCCAAAAACCAGGATGCAGCCCTTCTTCTACCATTCTCCCAGCCTTTTTAAAAATAAAAAAGGGAACATGCTTACAATAATCTTCTGGTTTCCATGCTTTTGGAGTATATTTTAGTCACATTTGTAACCTCTCTGCAGCAATGAACATGAAAACTTTTTTTTTTTAAATAAGGAAGTTTTAAATGCTGTCCTATTTGCAACCTTAAAAGAAATAGGGCTTTATGAATAGCATCAAATGCACAAGAGAAATCTGTGAAGACTGTAACATTGTGTGTGCCATTTCTGATTCAGCACTTTTTCTCGTGAACTTCACCTGAGAACAAATGTCTATTTTGCATAGTTCATTGGAAAAAAGGAAACAATTTCTGCTCTCCACAACTGGGGTTGAATTTGAACTAGGAACCACAGGGTGAGCACTGCACCATCCCACTGCTAGTTTCATAAATGAGATATTTGCTGCTTTTTCCTTATCCCTGAAGGCATATTTTCCTAAAGGACTTAAAGTCTCTCCATTTTGTTTTCCCCAATCTTGTATTCTGTTGCAGCTCACAAACCCATCACTCTGTCCCTTTCTGAAGACTAGCAGAATCAGTTGTCTTGGTCAAAAATATATGCAGTTGCTCTCTCAGTGTAGCCTGGTCTGAAAAAGAGTCTGGTTAATTAACATTGATTACAATCCACCGGCTGCAAGTAAAAATTGATTGCCAAGGTTCCTAATTTGAATGCCTCTCTGTCCTGATTTCACAGTTTCTGTGACTGTCCAATGAGAGAGACAAGGACAGAGAGTGAATCCACTTCTTAAAGGTCCCAATTATTTGTATGCTCCCCTGTGAAAGACACTGGCCATCCTTCTGGTCCTGCTTTATCACCCTGTGGGATGGTCATTTGTTAGCACAGCATCTAATTGCTGCAAATTGTCAGTGTGCACATTTGGACCCTGTTCAACATTCCATTTTTTATTGAGAGAGGAGCAATGGTATTGATTTTGGATAGCCAGGGAGAATGCCAGGGATATTAGTAAGGAGCTCAGAGAACACAACACATAAACTTTTATGACATGATGTCAAACTGGATTGCGCAGGCATAAATGAAAAGGACAACATCTTCTGTAATTACTGCAAACATATACCATACATCTATTAGAAAAAGGGTACATTCCAATGAAAAAGAGACCTTGCAAAAAGTGGCATCTCAGAAAATTTGTCTGGCCAAAACAGAAAAGGGGAAGGATTTTGAAGTGTGCCTCTGGAAATGACAGTGCGTGAGCCAGGAGCTGTATTTTTGCTGCTGTTTCACTGTGACTGAAACCTACATTTGTGTAGACTGGTGACCCACTTCCACCCCCCTTTGGGTTTGGATTTGTGTAACCTTATTCAGGGCACCAGCCGTCTCCCAGTGAAGCTGATGCCGGGGCAGGTACAGCACAAGCTGCTGCCCAACTCCACTGAGTGAGCTTTGTCCTGGTCCTCCACACCAAAGGTAACTTCACTCCCCTAAGGGTGAAATTACACCCCCCCCGAAAAGGATCCAGTAACCACCTGACCTGCTGTAGCATACAGAGTTACTATTATGCTGAAGTTTAAACTAAATAGCAATTTAACCAGCTAAGCCTGTGCTTTCAGTGACCTTCAAGCACTAAATCACAACCACAGGTGAGCTGGTGTGTGTTAGACCACGGCTTAACTCACTTACATCTGAGTCCCAGCTTTTCTGTAACATGGTTACACAACAGTTTGCTGTAAATAATTTGTGCAAATCAATGTTAGAGCCATTAATTCAGAAGTTTTGTCTTCTTGCGTCTGCTGCTCTCCCTGATTTCTAACTATTTCTGCATCGTGCATGATGAAAGTCAGTGTGAATAGTTGTGTTTTAGCTCACCCAGAATTCCACCCATGAAACCTTGATACCCCAAATTTAAGAAAACCAAGGATGCTATGAGCACAAACTGAAACACGGGTGGGTCTGTCTGAAAATCATAGAACACTTTTTCACTGTGAGGTTGACTGAGCACTGGCACAGGTTGCCCAGGGACGTTGTGGAGTCTCCATCCTTGGAGATATTCAAAAGCTACGTGGTCATGGTCCTGGGCAACTGGCTCTAAGTGGCCCTGCTAGGGCAGGTTGGTTAGGCCAGGTGACCTCCAGAGGCCCCTTCCAAATTCAGCCACTGTGTGAGTTGTAATTCTATGAGGCAATACAAAGAGCATAAATATCTTTGCAGCTTCTGTGTAATTCTGTTCTGCTTATGAGTTTTTTGGGTTTTTTTATAAATTCATTTGAATTCTTAGAGTCTGGAATTCGCCTAGTGAAAATTTTAAAGGTATGCTTGGCTACTGGACTTCATTTTTGCATGGGATCAGTTGCTTCAGGCAACAGCAAAAGGTACAGGAGCTCCCAGAGGAATCCCCCCACTGATTGACCAGAACTTCTCCCATCTTTGAAATAGAGCTTTAAACTCAGAACAGCAGTAGATGAATGGTGAAGACTGAAATGATGTCAACAATTTGTGTGGAGGCCAAAGAAAATACAAAGGGGCCCTCAATGACTTCGTCTCTGAATTTGTTGCAATGCAGCTGTGAGTAATAAGCTTGCTTTTTTTTCAGGCACAGCACACTACATATGAAATAGTTTCTGAACTTAGCACACAGTTTCCTGACCATCTATTATTTTCCTTGGGGATCAGGAGCCTTTCAAGCATTGCAGTGAAGAGTTTGATCTGAGCATATCGTGCAGCAGGGAGATGGGTGGTGGTCTGTTGGCCTGATCTCACAGGTTGCGGAGCTTGGGGAAAGTCACTATTTAGACATATTAATATCATTTTATTGCTGGCCCTATCATTTATTTTGACTCATCTGAACAGGGGCCAGTTTTGTACTATTTTAAGCATGTGTGCAGAGAAGTTATGCAAATACATAAGTTTTCTGTATGGGTGGGTTTAGAAAAAACTCAGTGGGAATAAGGAGCTAGATTAAATCTCTCTTCTACAATCTGTAGAAGGTCTGCATTCATAGTGGTGGCTGTCATTTTTAGGACATGAACATGGCCAGCAGAAAGGTGTCCCTTCATATATATATGAAAGGCTATTTTATAAAAAAAATAAATTAATGTATCTTTTATTTCATGACCATTAAATCAGAGTGGTATTCTAAGCAGTAGCATTTATTTATCTTTGTATTTGGAGTTTTCATGAATTTCTTAACACATCCTGAAAATGGCTAAGTAAATAACATCCCTCGATGTAGTCTGCAAGAAGCAAATCTATAAAATAAAATCAAAAGCAAACAAACAGCACTATGAAGCTAAGACAAAAAAAAAGATACTATTTCTGCTTTGGAATCTGAGTTGTGCTGCTGCTCCTAGTAGCATCACACTCTCCCAGGAAAGTGCATGGCTGGACTTATCCAGTTCATCACCTAACAGGTTTAGAATCAAAGGACATTTTTTTTTCCTATATCAAACTGAGAGGCACTTCTTCTCTCCTCCACCACTCATCTCTGGAGAAAGCAAGTGTAGCCCACACCCTAAAAACACCCGGGTGTTTTGTTCAGTTAATTGCCCGCTACTGCCAAGACTGTGGGGTGTCTCTGATCCCTTCCATTTTCTTCCTGTGGCACAATATGGCTTTTGGTCCATTGGAATTTTGCTGGGATGTGTTGTGGTATTTTGCTGCTGGTATGTGGAGCAGATGTTTTGAGGGTCTTTCAGGGCAAACCCTGTCTTGTTTGGATGTAGTGAACCAAGCTCAGTGAGTCAGGAGCTTCCTTCAAGACTTGCAAGCCCATGTTTCCTTCACCTTTTCTTCCAATAGCCTTTATTTCCCAGGAGAGCCCCTTGACTCAGCTGTGTATGAAGGAAATTACAGGCCTTTGCACACATTTAGTTCTAAATGCCTGTGGTGTAGGTACTGCTGGTTGCAAAATCTTGGGGGCAGAGATTTGTCTTTTTCACTTGTGATTTACCTAGCCTACAGCACGGTCAGGCAGGCATCAAGTGAATAATATTGGTATCAATGATGCAGACAGATATGACTGATATTGCTCTGGAGATCAGAGAAAAATTCATTAATTTAAGTGAAATAGTGCAGGTAAAACACAGGTACATATATAAGATCTGAATGTGCCCCAGGATCTGCTTCTTTCTGTGCTGTCCATCAGTGTGGTGCCCATCACTATATTCTGTGACAACCTCTCCCACATATCTCTTCTCCCATTTCTCTGGTGGTTCTCTCAACAGAATTAAAGAGAGAAGAGAGAGGAATTGTGTCAGGTCAGCAACGGGTGGTTTGATGGTTACTTCAATACTGAACAAACATTAAGGAGTTTTGCTGGGGGTGTGTGAGAAGATGAAACAAGTTACCCGGCAGCTGCCAGATTTCCACTGAAGGGCAAAAGTGGCCACAGCCACCACACCATTTGTTCTTGCCAAGCACTAGGAAGCAAAACATGACATGAAATGAATGAGATGTTAACAATCATGGGTTTTAATTAGCGTTGTTACGTGGAAGCAAATTTGCTACCAGAACACGAAAAAATATAATTCTACTCTGAGTCCTACTCATTTATCTGTAAACTAAAAATATTGGTTTCTTGGTTTTTTCTTTAGGTTTAAAATTGAATTACTAAATATTTTTTATTTTTTTTTTTTGGTTATTGCATTAACAACCAGGTGGCAGAAGAAGGGATTTCCCTGCCTTAAGCTGGCTGTTAATACAACTGCTAAATTAATCCAATGGCTGGGTTGATTTAGTACTCATGAAGGATTGAAAGACTGGGAGGAAAAACAGTATTTTGGGGACAAAAATAAAAGGCTCATTGGGAATTTTGGTTAGTGAGAGAAACAAGGACTAAAACCACAGAGGCCAAGAGAAAACATCTGCAAAATTAGAAGATGACAAGACATATTGTCCCCTTCTGCCACTGTCAATGAGCTTGAAAAGGAAAGAAGCAATTCTGGCTAGGAGATTCAAATTGATTATTTCTCAGAGAAAAGGCATAATTCTGTGATCTACTCAGAAAAGAACAAGAAAACAAAAACAAAATGCCTGAGAAACACTTGAGTGAGGTGAAGTGCAGAGAAGCATGATAAGTCAGGTGAAAGTCAAATGAGATCAGGGATAAAAGCTAGAGTTATGTGACATTCCCAAGATTTGGTTGGCAAGAATGCCGGTTGTTGACAGACTTGAGGTGCTTTGAATTCAAGGTTGTTTGATCCTGAAATCCTAAAAGCACAAATTGAAGTATTTTCATGAATACATAGGAATGAAAGCATTCACGTCAACCCTGTAGGTCTTCAGTTTCTGAATAGCTTCTAGGATCTAGCCATTGTTTCCTGTTATGTGCCACTGAGTGGTGCAATCCAGACTCCAGCCTGTTCTCACCAACTGGCTAGTCTGAATGTTTGCAATACAACTCCACAGTGTTGTCTGTGAGAATAAATGCACATCTGGCACAATTTCCACAGCAGCAGCAGGTTGACACCTTCACAACCTGGATCTTGGGCTTGCATGAAGTTTCCAAGTCCCAAGAATATCTCCTACATTTGGTTTACACTGAATTTGCTACAATCCAGATAGCTGAGGGGGATAATTAAGGAAGCATATACATTTAATTGCAAGCAATTTTTAATCAAAATATTAATAACAAATATTGGTACCTGCCCACACAACATGTTGGATAACACAAGTTGCTTAGCCTATTTTAAAAAGAAGTTTTAGTGAGTACGCATCACAGAAATCACTACCTTGTGAAAGCTGTGCTCTTGCATACATAATGAGCCTTTCAATAACTGTGCTTATGAATTTTACTGGATTATACTACTCTGTCATTCTTTAAATTTCTGTATTCACTGTGCATATAGAAAAAAAAAGAAAGTAATGCTGCTATATGTGTTAAGAATTTCCTTTAGGAAGGTATTATTTAGATTCAGGAGTGATTTTGAAGTCTAGATAACTGAAAAGTAGAAGAATTTTTTCTTATGTAGGAAAAAAACCCCAACAGAACAAGGTCAGTGTCCTAGAACAGGGCAAGTCTTTTCCTAAAGCAACAGGAAAGAAGAAATTAAAAGTTTGTTACAATGATAACTGCAAGCCTCGAGTCTGTCAGCTGGAAGGAGTATAGGCTCTGAAGTATCTTGAGAGATCAGGCCATAACGGTTTTACACATTCGCTTTCAGCATTTTGTCAGCACATAATTTGACAGTGTGGTTTTGTTAACGAATGTAAAGAATTTTATACGTTGTTCTATCCCTTGGATGCCAAAGTTCTGGGTCATTGGTACCTAAACAGATAGATAGCTGGCTCTGTATTCAAAAAAGTGGGCAATTTAAATAAAATGGAACATATATTTCGACATAACTTGAAGCAACTATTTCTTCTACGATTTATGACATCTTGACACCAAAGAGAAAGACAAGTGTGAGTGAGCTGATTGCGAGGCAAGCCGCATGTTCCTCTCTGGAGACTGCCCGACAGGAAATAGCTTCAGTTGGCACAGGAGCAGGTGGAAGCCAAGGCAAACTGATAAAGCTCTCAGGTAACTCTCCTGTGAGGAAGATTTGGCAGATCATACTGAAAGTTTGATTCCTGACAGGGTAACCTGCCGCCTGGCTGCTGCTGTTCCTCTGGCACTGTTACGCAGTCTGTCATTATTCTCCAGAGACAGTAGATATTGCTCCCAGGGATGGATTAGAAATGCACCTTTTGACCTAATGAGCCAAATGACTCCTTTGTCCTGCTTGTAAAGGTTGTGAACTGGCTGTCGAGCTGCAGAAGGAAGGGAAGAAAGTCTGAGGAACACAATGAGCAACATTTCAGAACAACTCTGGATTTAGGGAAGCCAAAGAAGAAAATTTGACCATCTTCTTCTGTATTTCTGTTAATTATTATGTGAGCGAACTCATATTCCCTTGAAGGGCTGAGTTTGAACTCTACAGATTTGCATGGACAGTGTTTAAAAAGCGGGATGGGAATGAAACCTGCTCTAAGAACCATCACAAAAGCTTCTGGAAGTTTTACGTTTATAAGCTAAAGATTGAAAATTTTATGTAAGAAAATGCAGTTACCAATGATCTGATCATTTGTAACATTGCCCTCTTCTATAAGCTAAATACTGCCTGTCTTCTCAGATTCTTCTCTTGCATCCACTATCAGACTTCCTCTCATTTTGCCTGGGCTTTTCCTTTATGTCATATATCATACCCTTTTCTATGTAGCAGCTCCTGCCCCTACTTGTTCTTTAATGACTACTTTGTGCTGTGTACACACAGTCCTTAGGGATTGCTCTAAACACCTTGTGCACCTCTAGGAAGAATTTCAAGGCAGCTGTTTTCAAGAAGGAAACCTTAACAGGAAGAAAACTGTGCAGAGGCTTAGCTAGGTCTGTACAGCAGGTCTCTCCCTCTAGCTGGGGCTTCCCCCAGAGCAGGCAAGCATTAAAACAGAGCAGATGGAATAGTACCTCCAGCACCAGCTATTCACTTCTTCCCAGCAAATGACTTACTTGTTGGGATCCCAAGCTCAAACCTCAAATTAGTTAATTAATGTGACACCAAAGAAAATAAAACCAAGTTCAAATTTGGATGTCTGAAATACATATATTTAACATGCCTACATATACAAGGATGGGATTTAAAGATTTTAGACAGATATAAAGGTTCTCTAGTTCCAACAGGTTTTGCTGCATTTCCAATAACTGTAAAGGCAAAAATTGCAATTTCATCTTCCATGATAGAATCAATGCATTTAATTAGACATCTCCACCTGGTGCAGTTGGTAGGGCAGAGAACCCATGGAACAAACAGTATAGGAAAAAATAAAGACTGTGATAACTAGCAAGCTTTGCACTGATGCTTGTCGAGTCTGGAGTGTGTATGTGCAACCAGGATGTTCTTTTGATAGCTTTCATATCAATTAGAAAATTGCAGGTATGCAGACTGATACATTTCACTATTTTCTTGCCCAAACTGCCACTTCATCTAACATTCTATGCAAAGGTGGAGTTGATAGGTTAAAAAAAAGGGCCTGGTTTTAAGGAAAAAAAAGAAAGAGGAGAAAAAAAAAAGATCCTCCCCACAGTCATCCAACTACTACAGGCTGTTGCTTCACTGCGAGTCAATCTGCTGAAATCTCTGGATGGTGTTTTTTCTTTCCACTAGGGTATTCTGGAAGATGGAAGTAAATCTTCATTGACTTCAGGTCCACTTTTCCCCATTTCAGCAGAACTTTTCCTTGGAAAGACTGGGTAGAAGCTGAATAAAGACTCCAGCATTTTTCATGTGTTAATGATGGCAGCTGTATTAGCCTGGCTACCTGTACCACCAGAAGCAGGTTGGCAGTAGCTCCCACCTAAAGCAGTCAGAAGAAAACAATAATGAGCTTCAGTCAAGGCAATTATTTTAAACAAACACATTCATTCACCACACAGGACTGGCTCCAAGATTTTGGCTGATGACAGCGACGGAGTAGGGTGTGATATCTGCACCTGACTTTCTCTCTGCCATTTCCTGCTCAGTGCCTGCTTTGATCTCTGTCTCTGAATGTAATTATGAAGCCTGAATCAGAACCAGGCTCTCATTTCTGCTGCCCCAACTTGCCCACCTCTCTAGTTCTTGAGGAAGACACTGTGATTCTCAAATGCTTGCCTTTTATTTTTAGTCCAATAAAACGGACCACCTGCAAATTCAGGTTGCTTTTTTCTTTTTATTATCTGCTTTTTATTATGTAGCCAACATACCCCAAAAGTACCCAGTAAATGCATATAAAACATAATTAATCTTCTAAAAGGAATGTATCTTCTTTGCCTGAAATTGTTGTACCAAACCCTTAGGTGACATACACTGGCAAAGGTCCACCGAAATCAGCCCAGCTGTCTTCATTTACAACACTCATAACTTTGGCCCAATCCTTTAGCTCTCAGTGATAAGCGCATACTGAGCTAGATCTTCAAGACTAAAGGAATTGGTTACCAGTGGGGTCCAATTAGCATAGCTCTGCTAACTGAAGTGAAACTATACTGATTTATAGCAGCTAAGCATTTGCACCACCTTCCTCCATCTCCCCCAACCCAGCAGATATTGTTGCAATATTCAGCATTGAAAAACATACTTAATATGGAAAAATATATTTACGTGGCATAAATATTTTTCTAAGGCTTTGCACTGACCTCAGTAGGTTGGGACTTTGAGGTCCTTTGTCCTACATCCTGTGCTCTATGTAAGCAGTGTAGTAATCACTGTTAGGTTACATCAGTTTATTTAATTATGGTAACTAGCTCCTGTTTGCTGGAAGGAGAGCAAACCTGAAGAATTACCAGCCAAAACCCAAAGGTGTTGTTTCTCTTACACGCAGTTCTTGACAAAGATATGATGTTGTTCATCACTGTAAAATTCTATTCAATCAGGACCAAGAATAATAAGCAATCTTATAGTAATCAGGTCATGTACATCTATACATATGCACACATACATACATAAATACCACCTCTTAGACTGATCGTCCTTCTCCTAAGTTTTTCACTTGCCTAAGTGCAGTGTAGAAGCAATGTAAGCAAGGACAGAATCATATATCATACCTCTAATTTTAGAGCTTTGGTTTTGTAAAAAGAATTGTCAAGTTTGCCCCAGACATGTTTGTTGACAAAGAGCTTAGTGTTTCATCCTTTATTAACCAGAATGTTTTACTGTAGGCGATTTCATGTTACCATCACAAACGGCACACATCAACTGCTTGTGCCTAGCGACTGTTATAAATTCTTCTGGGAGAGTTAAGGTTGTAAAACAAGGACATTAAGCACATGCATAAAAAGCACAAGCCAACTGTTTACAGCTCCTACATAAATGTCCTCCTTATGTTTCCTTAATTTTTTTACTAGAAGTGACAAGGCAAAGGTCAAGTACCCAGCAAATGCCCGCTATTGCTGACTATTGAACCAGAGCAAACTAAGTTTAGCTAATTCTCAATCCTTTCTATTCCAGAGAAGGGCAAGGGCATGAAGGAGCAAATCAAACACCTATTTTTCTTCTGTAGTTTTAGGAGAATTCTTCAGATGCTGGAAGCACAGGCTTACATCTAGTGTCAGGCAGACCCACATAATCACGGCCTTCAGAGGAGTTGCTCAAATTTCACAATGACACAAGTGATGAAAAGCTCAAGCTTGTCTTATTTATGGACAGAATGGATTATATTTGCAATATGAGTGGAATAAACTTACTTATAAAATAGTCTTAAACATTTAAGGGCTGACTCTATCCTGTTACACTCACTTTCTGCTGCTGTAGCTTCACTGACCTTTTAAAGACAGAACTCTTCATTAAACAGTTAAGCACAGAGTTAAAGGGAAAGCATTTCCATGTCTTTCCTCTGAAGTGCCTGACTTTGAAGTTTTGTAGTGCAAAAGATACAGTTCAGACTGGAGTCAAATACTCACCACAGGAACTACTGTTCTTACAATAGCAGAGGGTGTGTTACAATGAAGATTTGCTGAATATACAGACTTTTTGAATGCAGTCAATACACGGTGTTCTGTTAACAAGTTGATCTCTTCCTGGAGTCATTCTTTAGATCCTTTGTTACAGGAACTAGTGCAAAAGAGTTTCACTGAAACGGGGTAATTCCTTTGACACATGTGATAACAATAAGTATATTTTCCTTTTTGATACATATTTTTTGGTTTCACTTCACATATCTGTATTAAGGGATTTTTTGATGGGCATTTTATCCTACTACTAGATCTTAAGTTGCGATCATTTTGTAATCAGTAGCATTTCAACCTAACAGAAAAAGCAGAGAACAGCTGAGAAATAATAAGCCACGCTTCTGCAGGCATTTCACAGAAGTTTCTTTAAGTACTTAGTAACTGTTACAACAGTATGTAAACCACCGAAAGACTCCTAGTTTTCATGCTCCAAACTGTCTCTACAGAGCTGTTACGTTTTCCCAATAAGGAGTGATACAGAGATGTTCTATGTTTCCATAGATATTTCCTTAAGGAAATGTTTCTATTCACCAAATCCATAGGGAGTATTTTAATAAGACAGACTCCCCCTCCAGCATGATCCATCAGTCAGTGACAGTGTGATGTTAGTGTTGTTTCTCACAACAAAGATGATTTGTGTTTTCTGTAGAGAAGCAAATTCACATTCCTAACTTTCCTCTAATCATCCTGTCCCTCCTCAAAAAAACCATGTCCACTTTTTAGCCATCTTTCCTGTCAAGTGCACTCTGCAGCCTATCTGCAGATGTTTCTCTTTCTTTAAAATCTTTGAAAAAAACTACCCTCTGTTTTTTCATACAGTGTTAGTAGTTCTTAACAGTTATAGCAATACATTGACTGTAATATATATATAATATATGTGTCATTTCACTATTAGTTAGATAATTTCTATTGGTACAGGAATGAGTCTGAAATTTAGCAAACCAACTTAGATTTACACACACACTCACTCCTCCATGTAGGTGTATATATCCACAGATATATCCTTTTTCCATTCACAGTTCCCTAATGAAACTTAGAACATTTAAAGAGTCAAGATAGGACAGAATTACTGAGTCAAACAGCTCCATGGCTGTCCCAAGCTCATTCAGTGCATTCCAAGCTCTTTTGGACCAACCATCTGCATCACTTCAATTTTTTAAATTGAAAGTAAACACCTTCCTCTGGTTCTACTCTGCTAGGAGAGTCAGTTTCTTTTAGAAAACTAGTGCCAACAGCCACCAAAAGAAAGAGCAAACTACAGCTATTGAAAAGAAATTTTATCAGTCACAACCACCCCTTAAGAAAACACACAGTCGCACCCTTTAGTACAGTGCAAAGTTAGCTGTAACAGTGTAAAACCATTAAGTTGCTGCAACAATAACACAAAATGGAAATAACACATACTTTCCATCCTTTACTATAGTAGCACTGGGATTTCCCCCCCCCGCCCCCCCCGAAAAAGAAACAAATATGTTTAAGAGCCAACACTCACAACACAGAGAGGTTTTACCATGGAATATTAAATTGCACTACTACCTGCTTTGTACTACCACTAGTCATATACTTTCACATAAAAAGAATACGAAGAAATAGTCTGCCCATTTCTCTTTTTATCTTGTTTCTTTTCTTTTTTTTTTTTTCTTCATCTCTTTTTAAGAAGTCTTTCATTCCTGCCTCAGCTGTCACAGGCTATGACTGCTTTCAAAGTAACTCTGCCATCTGCAAGGTTCCCTCCTAACACAACAGAAGCCAGTCACATGTGTCTATCCAGTAACAAATTATATTCTAGCTGCAGAAATCCACAGGATGATTCAGAAAAATACCATAGGGTATTACTATGAATTATTTATAAATCTGTAGCATTTTAGAAGAACACCTGTCTATATCCTAAACACTTATAGTATCCTGCAAGTTCTGTGATTATCTTCATTTTTGTGAAGGAGGGTATATAGATCTCACAACAGTGGCTCTGAAAGTGTGGGACCAAATTGTTTACCCCTTGCATGCCACAAATACCTATTGAGTGGAAACTTGAACAGGAATTTTTTTCTGATGGTGATGATGATTATGACAATTTAGCTTTTATTTATTTATTTATTTTATGTCTCTAAAGAAAACAGTAGTTATCTGTTCCCTCTCTGCTGCACTGCTCAACTCCTTAAAAATAATTCCTTGCAGAGAATTCAACTCTTCTTGTTTTTTCCTGTGAAATATACTTTCTTAGGCAAGAGTTCCCACCTCAAACTGTCATTAAATTTCCCCTCACTCTTCAATAAGCACTGTCATATGCATCCATATTTGTTTGTTCAGGTAGAAAAAGTAAAGCTGAAGAGTCAAAGTCCATCAAGCAGTTTTGACAGAATCCAAGAACTATATAATTTTTATATATACATTTGTCTTCAAGACACGGTTCCCTATATATTAACTGTGTATGTACACATACACACAGTTAAGGATATTTACTGTTTTGCTAAAATACAATATTGCATGATAACAAAGAAGAACACCTAACTTAACAGACAAGAACCTGCTGATAACATTTTGATATAGATACAGCCATGATCTTTCTCCTTTGGCAATATGAAAGAATGAAATACAAACTAGGAATGATCTTCAACTGATGGTGATTGCCAAAAATACTATTATTATCCTATTCTAGGTCATCATTTTGAAATGGATAGATTAGAAAAAATCACAGGACAATATTAGTCTAAATACTGATGTCCTGACGCACAATTGCTCTATAAAATGAGATTAAGAGATTCTGTGGTCTGGCTTGTAGACACTTAATTTCTGATTAGATGACTGGAAGAAACTGTTATGCTCAGAACAGTTGACTGGAAGAAACTGTCAGAGTGTTGATGTTTTCCAGGGACTGTGGATCCACAATGCATGTTAATTCTATTTGATTTTGTGAGAAAACAAATGGGTCGTGTGTACTTCTCTGGGGAATTATGAGGTTTACTTGCCATTTTGCAACTTTCCTTACAAAATTCAGTGGATGTTGGCGTATAAAAGGCATAAACAGGGCTTGATTTCATATGGTGACAAAAGTGTTCAGTAGCCCTGAAAGTGAAGCTTGCTGATTTCTCTAGCTTGGAAGTCAGAAGACAGTTACAGGAAAGCAAGATATCTCTGTTTATGAGTAACGACCCATGTCAATTCTTACTTCTCCATCATCATGCTAACAGGCCCAAAAGAGCTTTCCAAATCCTGCATCAGTTTCTGAGAAAATGCTTTGAAACATCTGTCATTACTCTGAAAGCACCTTCGTGCCTGAACACAGATTCATAAAGCACTGAAATGATATTCCTTAAATAAGATGCCGAAAAGAAGCAAGTAACTAATCAAAACTAACTGAGACCTCAAGTATAACCCAATTCAGAGCTGCAATTTAGGGCCTGAAGCTACAGCCCAGGAGATTTAAATAACAAAGATTCAACTTCATCTGTAGGATGTAAGTATCTTTGGTACTCAGGAACTTGAGTGTCCATTACAAATCAGCCCACCTTTTCTGCCCTGCCTTCTTCAGCAACTTAAAGAGAGGCTGGCTCCATGTTTGCCTCTTTCTGCTGACAGGGGGATATACAAAATGTGCAGTGATATGGTCCTAAGTCCCAGAGCATAAGCAGCACATCAGGTATCAGCGTGGAATTGCTTCTATGAGAGCGCTTACAGCTGGGGACATTGCAGTAACTGTCCCTTTGCAGCCACCCCAGGAGGGAACACCTGAGCCAGAAGCTGAGGAGGAGAAGCTGTCCTCTCCATCTGCCTTTCGCTTAGACAGTTGAAAGAGGCAAACACAGAGAAAGGAGTTCACTGCTCCTCTCCATGATCCATAGTGGCACAAAAATCCCTCTGTCATACAGTGCCCTTGGAGGGGCTGGCAGCTGCAGACACGATCCCTCTTGGAGCACCCTTTGGCTATTGGCCACACTCTTACCATAGTGAGCCACGGAGGGCTGTCTGGCCCTTATGCATTAGTGTTGGACAACGTATAAGGGCTTGTCTTGTTGGATCACACATTTCGTTCTATTATTCCAGTAGTCTAAAAAAACCTCATACATACTTATTTGCTTCCTATAGTGTTTCCAATAATCACAGCTGCTCAAGGAGTGTGCTCTCTCTTGCAATTATCTTGCCATCAAGAAAGCTGAGAAAACAGCAAAGGATTTTGTTTTCCACTGGAGACCATATGATCCTTGCGATGTTTCTCATTAAAGAAAAGGTACGTGTTTTAAAATGTGTCAGCAGCTGGAAAGATCTGCACCTTTAAAAAGTTGTGTTCAGAAGGTGATGGATTTTCTTGTAAAGGAATCACTTAGAGAGAGGCTCAATGTAGCTTTGAGCTAAACCAGAGAATGAATTAGCTTTATAACAACAACTCTTACAACAGGGCTTAGTATTAAATATTAAACATTTCTCCATTAAAATCCTGAATGGAAATCTGGGTATGATGGATTGATTTAAGGAAATAACCATTCATGTGACCATGCACAAGATCTCCATTTGAATTTCAGTCTAGAAAGACACCTTGTTGCTGATGTTAGCTCCTGGAGTCTAACAGAGGACAACTGAGCATAGGCGTGGGCATCACCCCTATGGTCAAAGTAACACACAGCCCTTGGAGGCTGGAGGAGGGGAACCCCTTCCTCACCATCAACTGCGCTTTTTTGGTGGGATGCTTAGAACAGCCTTTTTGAGAGCTGGGGAGACCAGAGCACCCCAACACCTTCTTTACTTTCCAGAAACAAACCATAACAAATTAGTCAAGCAAACTCCTGTGAGAAGCTTCCTATATAACAGTTTATGAAACAGTTACCTCATTTGTCATAGCATTCTAAGGTTATTAAGAATAACTTTCAAAAAATCAACTCAGATTTCTCTAAAAAGAGGCTGAGGTGGCAGAGAGATGTTTCTAAAAGCAGTCAGCAACTACTAGCTCCTGCAGAGGACTTCAGAGGCCAAAGGGAATGGAGTCTTCTTAAGGAAGGAAACTGGCCTTGGGAGATCAAATCTTACAGGAGTTTAATGGAAACTGGGTGCCTAGGTCACACAATTTGCTTCAGAAAAACCCAGCTTCTGGTCATTTGGCTCCTGCAAACTATTCTGAGTCCCTTCCTCCCTAAATCCTATTAACTCTACAGTTTTCAGGATCTATTCCACATAAATCAGTTTCAAGCTGATCAGCATTTCTCTATTAATAGTTTCCAGACCCATGCTGTAAAGTATGAAAAATCAGAGCAAGTCAAGCCAGAAAATTTGTAATGAATTTTGTCTTGTTAGAGATGGCAAAATGGCACAAGGATTAAACTGAGAAGCAGGAAAGTTGGTCTTAACAGCAAGACGAGTCTCCTAGCTTTAAATGGGTTTTAGTTAGTGTAAATTGGGATGTCCCCACTGATTCACTTGGATCCCTGCTTACTAAAACTAGTTAAGGATCTAGTCCTCTTTGTTACCAAGAGGTCCGGTTCTGGCTGCTTTTCGTTTGTTATTCCAGCACAATTAGCTGACTTCAGCTTTTGCAGTTGCCAGTGTTGTGAAATCCATTGTTATATCTCTCTCTTTCTCAGTTACATCCACCAGGAAAAAAAAAAAAAAAAAAAAAAAAAAAAGCTTATGATGGTTCCCAATAACTTAGATAACTGGACATTCCCTTTTGTTTTTCTAGAGTACCACATATGATACAGTTGAGTTTCATCTCTTGTGGTGAGCAAGCAGCAATGGAAACAGTGTTGAATCACTGTGTGGTTAATACAGGGATAACTGATAAGCTGAAATCATCACTGCTGTGTTGTCTGGCTGATATGTGATGGCTGAAATACTTTCTTGGGTCAGCATTTATTTCACTTTTTTCCCAAATAAATATTTACTAATGTTATGACTGAGGGAATTCTTAAGGTCTTTCAGGCTTCAGTTCACAAAAATCCTCATGCAACATAACAGCTTACCCCTGCTGTTAAATGAGGTCTTCTTCACTTCCTTTCCTGCTCACCTTCCAAGCTTACAACTGGTACCAGCTCCCACTGGGGAGTGGAGAATGAATGAGCTGCAATAAAGTGCACAGCTGGAGAGTGATGCTGGCAGGGAAAAAGGTAGAAGGGAAAGAGAGCATTACCCTACCCCTTCCTCAACAGCAAAATGGTAGATTGGCTCACCCCATCTGAAACTGTGCTCTCTGAGTTCAGTTATTTCTCCCACATTGCTTTACTTGGAGAAATGTTACGAGCCGGGGGAAGAAGTTTCCCCAGACTATGTGGGTCTGTACCAGGTATGAATCATAGAATCATAGAATACCAGGTTGGAAGGGACATCAAAGATCATCTGGTTCAACCTTTCTTAGCACAAGCACGGTCTAGACAAGATGGCCCAGCAGCCTGTCCAGCTGAATCTTAAAAGTGTCCAATGTTGGGGAATCCAACATTTCCTTGGCGACATTATTCCAATGGCTGATTGTTCATATTGTGAAAATTTTTTCTCTTGTGTCCAATCAGAATCTCCCCAGGACTAACTTGTACCCATTACCCCTCATCTTTTTTCATGTGACTCCTTGTAAAAAGGAAGTCTCCATCTTCTTTGTAGCCATCCTTTAAATACTGGAACATGGTGATAAGGTCTCCCCAAGCCTTCTTTTCTCAAGGCTGAACAAACCCAGATCTCTCAGGCTTTCCTCATATGGCAGGCTTCCCAGTCCTTTGATCATCTCTTGTGGCCCTTCTCCAGACCTTCTCCAGCCTGCCCACATGTTTTTTGTATAGTGGGGACCAAAACTTAACACAGAATTGCAGGTGTGGCCTGAAAAGCACTGACTAGAGTAGAATAATGACTTCTTTATCTCTGTTGGTGATGCCCTTGTTGATGGAACCTACCATCCTGATGGCTTTCTTTGCCAGAGCAGCACACTGTTCATTCATACTGAGCTTGTTGTCCACCAGGACCCCCAGGTCCCTTTCCACAGAGATGCTCCCCAGCTGGGTAGATCCCAGCCTGTGCTGCACACCTGGATTATGTTTTCCCAGGTGCAAGACCTTATATTTGTCTTTGTTGAACTTAATAATATTCTTGTTAGCCCACTCTTCCAGCCAATCCAGGTCTTCCTGCCGGGTGGCTGTCCTTTCTGAAGTGTCCCACTTCAGTTTGGTATCATTGGCAAACTTCATCAGGATACTTGACCCCATCATCCAGATCACTTAGAAAGGTATTAAACAGCAATGGGCCCAATATCGATCCCTGGGGTACCCCACCTGTGACAGGTTGCCAGTTTGAAAAGGAGCTATTATTACCCACCACCCCTGGGGGGGTGGTCTGTCAGCCAGTTCCCCACCCCAGCACACAGACCGCTTGTCTAGACTGTAACGCATTGGTTTCTCTAGGAGGAGGCTGTGGGAAACTGTATCGAAAGCCTTGGAGAAATCCAGGCAGACAATATCCACTGCTCACCCCACATCAACTGAGCAGGTCACTTTGTCATAGAAGGAGAACAGGTTTGTCAAGCACAATTTGCCCTTGGTGAATCCATGCTGGCTTTTCCCAATCCCGTGCTTCATTTGGCTTGTGGTAGCCCCCAGGAGGATTTGTTCCATGACTTTCCCAGGGTCTGAAGACTGATGGGCCTATAATTTCTTGGATCCTCCTTTAAGGCCTTCTTGTAAGTGGGAGTGACATTTGCCTTCTTCCACTCTTCTGGGATGTCCCCTGATCTCCACCATTTCTCAAAGATTATGGAGAGTATCCTTGCAAAGATGTCAGTCACCTCTTTTAACACGCTCAGGTGGATATTGTCAGGGCCCATCTCTTTGTAGGGATGAAGCTTCTGTAATAGTTCACGTAATAACTCTTCTTTCACTGATGGTGGGTCTGTGTTTGCACCAACCTGGATTTTTGCTCCCAAGACCTGGGCCCCAACAGTGCTGGTAAAGACAGAGGTGAAGGAAGTGTTGAGAACCTCTGCCTTTTCAGTATTGTTGGTGACTAATTCACCTCTCCTGTTTAACAGTGGGCCAATATTTTCCTTCTGTTTCTGCTTGTTATTTATGTACCTGAAGAACCCTTTCTTATAGTTTTTGACATCGCTGGCCGACTTCAATTTGTGCTCAGCTTTTGCTTTTCTAACTCCATCTCTGCATGGAGTTTGGGTACGCTCTTAAGACATATGTGATCCTCCATCCAGTTGCCATGGATGCCACACCAGCATGCTCTGGACATGCATCAGCCATTTTTCATGTGGTCAACATTACTGTAGCCAATTTCAATTTGAGCTCAGCTTTTGCTTTTCTAACTCCATCTTTGCATGACCTGGCAATGCCCTTGCAGCTCTCAATAGGTATTATTCTGCTTTTCCATCTCTGATATGCTTCTCTTTTGGTTTTGAGCAGACTCAGAAGCTTGCAGTTAAGCCAAGGGGGTCTCTTGCTCTGCCTTCTTCCCTTACCTTTACAGGAGAAGCAACCTACTGCCAAGTAGATTATATGGGAGACAATATCAGAATTACTGTAATTTGAACAGACAGCTCTGAGGGTCATGGGCTTATCTAACCCTGAGGTATGGATTTTATTAGTGAACCTTAATTATTTAATTAACAGTGCCAGGAAACACTTCAAGGCAGTGAAACAGTGTTTCACTATTTCAGTGTGGTCCCTGGTCCATGGCAACCATTGCTCTGTCTGGTGGTTACCAGAGAGGCCTCAGGAGCTAGCACAAGCTGACCCACTCTGTCTTGGAGGTTAGGAGAGTTCAGTGCTATGAATGTCAGACAGCCTCAGGGACAATTTAACACAGCTAAAATTATTCATATGTTATAGTCTATATGCCTAATTGAATAAATTTCACAAGATGTTCCATCTGTCTCAGAATTTGTTGCTGTTGCCTTTGATGCTATTAGTATTGGACATTGTTACAGTATGCTCAAGACACATGTCTCTACTAGCTTTCTCCGTGAAGTCACAGGCTTGTCTATTTGCTTTGGTCCAGCTTTCTCTGACTTGAACACTGAGCAAAGTTTAAGGGGGAACTACTCAAAGTCTTTGCAGTTTGCCCAAAATTCCCCGGCCTGGAAGCATGGTCTGACTTCTGCTTGGGTGTGCACTTTCATCTCCTGCAGGAGCTGATGGTCCACCCAGCCTTCCCGCTCCCATCCCTGCTGTTTTTTATCCAGTGGAGCTGCTGAAATGGAAGGGCTGGAAATTTTCAGCAATTCTCCTCCAACCTACTCACATTTTACTTTTTCTCTGCTATTGAAACAAAAAGGAAAGGTGTCATGGAAGCAATTGCCCAAGGAAGACAATTGTGTTGACAACAAAGAAAAAAAGCTCGTTAGTCTTTAATCATCAGTTCTGGCTAAAGTATGTGTCAGGTGAAGTATATTTGCCTAACATAAAATCAGCTACACTAATATTTTGACAGAGAAAAAGAAATGTTTGCTGGGTGAAGGTTCTGCGGTCCAAATTTCTAAATACACAGTAACAATCTGCATCTTTAAAATTGTATTGTATAACATAGAACAGTTGTTTAAGTAGACCAAAAAAATATTTGTAAGGCAGTGTGTTGTTTGTTTCTGCTGTTACATATATTGCAAGCAATGTCAAAGAACATCATGGGAGTTTTTGTTTGGTTTGTTTTTTATTCGTCCATTCAGTTCAAGTTCCCTCTGAATTAACATATCTTAGTCTTAAACATCTAAAGAATAAGGATTAGTTACTGGAAATATTAGTGCAAAGCTAACTAGCATAACAAAGTCTATAACACAAAGAGGAATACAGTTTCAATAGCATGAGTCTGCTTTTTAAGTTGAGATGTTGAAGCAATCTTTCACAAGTATAATTAATTTGTAAATGCTGGATTTGTACAAGCTAGGTCTGTCCAGTCATCAGACATAGACTATTGCTCTTGCACGCTTTGCTTCCATGACAATATTTATACAGAAAACAATTATATTATCAACCTACACATCTACCCTCCAATCAGATTGTGGCTGCCATGCCAAACAAAGACAAATGGAAACCCATATTCTACATTCCTAGCAGAGGGAAAGGGCTTAAGTGAATTATTCTTTGACATTAATAGGATAACATGTGTGCTTTGTAACAAACAGCAACTTTGAGAGTGATACTGTGGATGGAAGGTTGGGGGAGATGGATGTTAATATCATCAGAGATCCCTGCTTGCAGATAAATGTTCCTGAAGACAGAATTAGATCAGGAAAGAACTTGCCTTTGTCCATCATTTTCTAAATAAAAAGTAATAAGAAATCAAAACCAAAAGCCCTTAGACTTTAAAGCTAGTAAGCTCTGAAATTCATAAGGCCCAGTGTTGACTCATGAATTTCCATGGCAAAATTTTCATCCACATCTGCGGGGCAGTATCAAACTTTAAAGGCTAACTGTCCTTTACCTCCTTATATTGCAATAAACTGTTCTGCACCTAGGAGAAAGAAAAAAAACAGTTAGCTGTTCTCCAGACCAGAACACTTTTTCTCAAAAATGTGAACATGTGTATAACAGGAAACTATAGTATTTAAAATGTATAGGGGAAAATGTGTACACATTTTTTTAGAATAGGATATAAATTCTAGAAACAGAAAAAGAGCAACAACAGAAAAATCCCCAAATTTGCTGAACTTTCCCTAGAAGAATGCTTGAGAAAACTGGAGAAAATAAAACTATTCTAGTGTGTTAGTGGGGTGCTGTTAAAACTTAACCTTCTTCCCTAACCTAACAGGGAGCTAAATATCTGTAAAGTTTCCAAATAGGCTGAAGTGAGAAATCATAGACATGCAAAAAACCATAGCAGTGGCTACAGTAATGTTGACCACACGAAAAACGGGTGATGCATGTCCAGAGCATGCTGGTGTGGCATCCATGACAACCGGATGGAGGATCACATATGTCTTAAGAGCGTACCCAAACTTCATAAAGAAACAGACCCTGCTCCACCCCCTGCGACACTCTCCCACCTGGACACCCTCGTTTGCCATGGCCAGACACTCCTCAGATCCAGCACTCTTCAGGTAGCCTCTCTTCCATGTTCAATCACTGACATAACTCTGGCCATAACAGAGCAGCTCAAAGAAAGATATGGTCTTTAAGCATGGCTATTTATCTTTGGTTTTTACCATCAAGCATAAATTACACTCAAACCTATCCCCCAAATCTTTTATCTATAGAAGCAAATTGAAAAACAAGCTTTTGACATGAACCTCTCCAAACCACAGTACTGATACGAGGAACAAGAAGTACTCGGACTATCTCACCTGCCTGTATTTCTTAAATATTACTCCTCAGTATCTCTTAGTCAGGCAGTGGTTGCCAGGTACTACTTGAGCACCTGAGAAACAGAGAACCTCTGTTTTCTGATACAGCCAGGATTTTATGCCCTGAGTATATCCCACCTTCTCCTATCAACAGAAGATAGTCTCAAGGTATGGGCATATCAGGAACTGCTGGTGACCTGAAATCTTGATTCCCCAACAAAACACCAAAATACCATGAACCATAGAGCATGTCAAATGTAAAGGGAATTCAAGAATGCCAGCAAATTTTAAAATTGTTGGAAGAAATGTGTTTTACATATATAAGGATATACAGAGAGGTGTGAAGATACTTGTCCATCCTGGTCTGAATTTCTTGGGTGAATGGGAACACCCTCAGGGAACACCTTGGAGAAATAAGAACTGCTTTATCCATGCTGGAGCATGTCCTCTTGCCCTCACTGCCTTCTCTCTAGCAAGGCTGAGAGCCTGTGACATGCTTGCAGTGCAGCTGCTCTCTGATGTTGGCCTCATGCTGGTCCCTGTGCACTTAGTACATGCCTCCTGTATAGGTCTTTTCGTGAACAAGGGACAAGTTATCCCCATGTGTCAGCTCACACAGGGACAAAGCCCATCATTTTACATTACGGAAACATTGGTGAATGGATCCAGGCTAAGAGTAAACCTTTGCTTTGGGTGGGTCTTCTTAATCCTGGGTCAGCCCTGTGAAATGCTATAGAATATGGTCCCCAAAACACCAGGGGTGGTAAAAATTGCAGGGAAAGTGACCAAAGACAGGGAACCACAGGAATGTATTAAGCTGGCATTTCTGCCCAAATCCCTGTACTGTGAAACTGTCATCTCAGAGGATTGCTTTCTAGGTGACCAGGGCTTCCCAAGACTAGTCTGTGTCGGAAAAAGTTCCATGATTCAGAGGAGGCAGGGGACAGAAGAAGGTCTGGAATCTGTTGCACAAATCAGCGTCTCTTTTTTTTTTTTTCCATCCTGCACATACCTCTGCACCAGCAGTTTTTCTAGTCCCTGATCCCCCAGAATTCACCCTTTGCCACCCTTCCCCATGTCATTCCTCACAGTGATCCTGCTACTCCCATTCCCGTTAATCAACATCATTTCCCCCAACCTCTGCTCCAACTTCTTCCTCCTTCCTTTTCATCCATGCATAGCCATTCCTTCTCTTGCCAAATCTTCAAAGTCTTCTCTTCTTCACCCCCTTTCCTCCCAACTAACAGAGAGTGAGGACATGTCATTTATTTTCTTTGAAGAAACAATCTGAGCCCCTTCATAAATCTCTATTGTTCTCAGGTTAGATTTCCCCCCAAAATAATTAAGAAATTCCCCTTTTGACAGCAGGAATTTGTAACAAAAGACATGTTTTTTGGTTTTTTTTCTTTCATTTTCCAGCAGGTCCATGTTGGGTTCAGCAGCTGAGCCACCAGACTAGAAGCCTTCCAGCTGCTTGGTTGGTGAATGGGTTGGTGTAACCCACTTGGTCTGTGACTCTGTCTTGCTTTTTTTTTACTGAACCCTCAACTCTTTTAGGAATATTAATTTTCATATAGTTTCTCCAGAAACATGCCCATGCTGAGAAGGGGCATGAAATTGAATATTATGTGGGGAAAATCTCATATGTTTGAGGCCAGATTTAGACACCTCTGGGGCCTGAGCCCTCTGATCTGCAGTCAAAACACACTAGAGGAATTTGTCAGCCTCAGGACAGCCTCTGTATTTGAGAAGGTGGGTGAAGGCTGTCTGAGAAAACCCTTCTTCGAGTATCAACAAATCCGAGACAATTAACCATCCTGGCACCAATGTGAAGCAGGTCAAATACTAAGATCCTCTGGACAAAAACACTGTGTTTAAAAAAAAAACTTAGTAGAAGAAATTTTAAAATAAAAATGTTAATAAGAGACTTAGCTACAGCATAGGTGGAACTTTGCTGTAATACTGACTCATCTGTGTATTTTGCAAGTCAATGTTACATACTTGATCACAAAATTTACTTTTTGCTGCAAAATTGTGCACTTGGTATATAACATTTTATTTCAAAGTCATTAGCTTTTGAACTGTAATTTCTAGAACTAGAGCTCAGTCATGTATGAAAGAGCTGCCTTTTTAAAATTAATGATAAATCTTTAATATCAATATTGATCTCATTTTGATTGCTGATAATTTTACCGGAAGCATAAAACTAACATGTTTATTCTACAGTTTCAAACTTCTTTCTGCTCTTTCCTGGAGCCATAAGCCTCATTTGTCCCCTCTCTATCCACTAAAGCCACTGAAAATAATACAAAGTACTTTTACATTCCCAGTCCAAAACTTTGTGGTGCACTGAAAGCCAAGAACATAAGACAATATGTTAAAACCTAATGCAAAATTAAGTAACACTAGGATTATAGTTTGAGTCATAATCTTCATTTTCACATTAAATACAACAAAAGCTATCCTTACAATTTTATTTGAAGTTACCATAGGATTAATAATTTGCTGTATCTGGATGTAACAGAAATCAACAGGCAGTTGTCAAGTTAGGTGCCACTTTTTACTTAGTATTTAGGTACAATTGCTGGGTACGTATGCTATATATCTACACAAACAAACACAGACAGGTGCACACTTGAAAGCACCTTGCATGTATCCTTGAGAAACCCAAACACCGTCTGGTTTTATTTGAGTGCTACTTCATGTGAAAATATATGTAAAGTATGAAGAAAAGCACAGAAATACTTAACTTACACCCAAGCAACTGAAACCTGTAATGCTTGAACTCATCATTATTCATTGAAGTGGATCTGATAGCTAGATGAAGCAATATTTTATTTTCTTTTCTTTTCTCAGTCACTTTGATTCAGAGTATGGGGACAGAATGAAAGACACCATTATTCTTCCAAAAAGTCAAACGCAGAAGCTGTGAAAACCTATATATTCACATCAAATGGCTTATAATCTCTGCTTTTATATCCTAACTTGGGACAATGACATACACAATGTCTGTGCTGTTGTGAATAAAGTTGGGCCATGCAGTCTATTTGGGCTGAAAACTGCTGGTTTAGGTTGTTTTCATCTTTACTCTTTTTTTTTTTTTCTGTATGTGCATGAAGAATTCTCTCTTTTAAAAAATATTATTATTCAAGTGCATGCTGAAATTGAATCATGCTATTCTTACATAATTTTTCATTGGATTGTTGCAACCTATAAAGAAATCCAATTAAATTTCCCTTGCAGGCACAGAGCCTCATTCAGCACGCCTTTATAAAGCTGGCTTGTTGTATTATATGGCATGTCTATGAATTGAGAAGCACAGAGGCCCTGTCCCATTCCTTGTCCTGTGTGACATGCTGTAGAGAGAGTCCAGCAGCAGTGTTTCAAAGAGCTGTATTATCAGAAAACATAAAGGTTTTGCCATCATTTCTGCTGCCATGGTTTAGAATATGTGTGTGCCAGTGCATTTGCAGAACAGTTTTGAGCACTGTATGGCTCATATATTACCCTCTGCATCTGTGATTTTCACCTTTCTTATACTAAGGGCATATGATTTGATGTTTTATTCTATGCTAAAGATGATGTACAGATTATCTGTTGAAGATAAAGCTAGCAGAAGGACTTTTTAGAATAGTGTTCTAGTTTCCCAGGCTGCACAAGTGAAGTGCACACTTTTTCCTATCTCAAGGAAGCAGACTGCAAAATTTGTGGGGTTAGATTTCACAGCAGTGGGATTGCTGCACTATTTGTCTGTGTGCCTTGCCACTGATTTAAATATCACAGGATGATCCAAATGATCAACAGGCTCACACTGGCTGTCTCTGATAGGAAGGGCAATGCTTATCTTCATCCACGGACACAGCAAGGAAACACACAGAGCCACCTTCATTCACTTTGCCAACAGTGGGTGTAAGCACTGTGTATCCTGCATGTGAGGGATACTCCAGGTTGTACAATAAAACTGCCTTGGCTTGATCAATCTACTTGTCCTTATTGCTGAGAAAGATGTGGCAAACCATGCTCTGTAGGCTCCAGGCACTTTCCATAGAGGAGATTACTGGTTGTGGTAAGGAGCAGGAGTATTCATCTACCTGGTGGCGTATATCTTGCCTACATGAGTAATGAAGTTAACTACAAATGCCTCCTTTCACCTCGTCAGACCTCCATATCCTGCAGTTGGAAATAAGCTATAAGATCCAAACTATTAACACTATGTGGAATTCAGAGATGATAAAGATCAACCACTACATCTTCCTGTTAATGTGGAATTGATTTCTGTGCTGTATTTCCTGATGTTTCTCCAGTCTAATTTAAATGTTCCCAAGTGTTCTTTTCCCCTGAGAAATTATTCCACTGTCTAATCTTATGATGACGGGCAAAGCATAGTGCAGATCCAGTTCAAGAACTGAAATATGTATTTATGCAACCTTAAGTAAAAAAGCAGTATCAATCACATGTTTAAAATCACACATGTGCTCCAGTGCTATAAATAGTCTCACTGCCTGGGATTTTCTTCTGATAGTCAATCTAAATTTTTCTTCTTTTAATTTCTTCTCATTACTGCTCTAGTTATACCCCTGTAACTAAGCTAAATAATTAATTGACATTTTCATTTACTTCAATGGGAGCCATTCACACATATCAGAGGACAAATTTTAGCCCTTAATAAAGAAATGAACTATTGTCTCACCAAGCAGATACTGAAAATGCCAGCCTACACCTGCTTACACAAGAGAATAGAGAACTGTTTGCGATGATCATTTGTCCCAAGAGTCATCTGTAAGGGTGGTATTCTATTGATTCTTTACAAACTCAGGCTAAAAGAATAGTTTAAAAGAAGTCTGGGCACTTACCCTAAAGCCATATTCACACGATGTTTTTACATTGCTTTGACATAACTTGTGTTTAATCTCATTTGTAGCATGGTTAGTGTGGATGTGTTTTTTCATTTTGCAGGAACATGCTAACCAGACGTGCTCTTGACCATCTGTTACCTTATTTTCTAACACAGAGGGATAGACTTATCCCTCCTAACTAAGTCAGGACTGGGCTAGGAAAAGCCATTTTGACCAAGTTGTTCACAGCAGATTGATCTTAAAAGGATACTTATTCGAATCTTTTTTGGTATTGTCCCTATCAATTAATTTAATGTAATTTCAATAAATTGTGAGGACCAGTGCTAGCAGTTACGGAGCTCAGAGGATCAGTGACAAAGATAGAAAAATAGATAAGACAGTACAGTCTTGAACAGTGTAATGCATGTCATCTGGTAACAAGCAAAAGAGAGACTGTTTGTCACTTATTAAATGGAAAATTTCAGGCAGTCATGTAACCAGAAATTATTTCAGACTCAAATAGACTATAGTCTGTTTTAGCCACCATTCTGTCAGAAAAAGCAAATAGGAACAATCTGGATTCAGTACATAACAACAGAAAGTGTCCTTGAAGATGGTATAGTCATTAAACTGGTCAAATGTCACTGAGAAAGCTGTGTTTATATTTAGCGTACATTTCCATGGGCAGAGGAAAACACTTCCTTGGAAGGAATATAACCAAGGACAAACATGACTCATAGCAGACTTTAATAATGTCTGAGATGGAGGGCTTGCCTTTTTTTTATTTTTTTTAATTTTTTTTTTTATTCTCAGAGGATGAATTTAATGCAGTCCTGGACTGCTCTCTGACTTTCTGGGCAGTGTGTGGTGAGGAGGACCATCAGGGACAGCAGGCAAAGCAGTGCATCTCCACCGGCTGAATCCAGGTCTGGGGGCTTGGCCTTCCCCAGACTGTCCGCACGCTGCCGCTGACTCAGTTTCACCTTAGACCTGCTTCTGAAGGTAGGCTCACACCAGAGGCATAAGTCCCAAATGGAAGAGATAAGCCTTACCCTGCATTTTCCTGGGGCAGACTCTCTGTAAGACTGAGAAGGACATGGTTTGCCTCTGCTTTTCCTTCCTCAATGGCTTTGAGCACCTGTCCCTGCAGGCATCCCTTCTGAGCCTGGTGCCAGAGGACATCAGAGCCTTTCTCTGGGGACACAGGGCCATGTAAGGGGTACGAGTGATGATCCATGCAGGCAGGAAGAGTAAAGGAAACGTCCTAGGTGAAAGCACACGTGACACAGAAGCTGCTGCTCTACTTCTTCGTTTACTTCAGTTGTTTTTGCTGGGTGAAATGATACCAAGCTAAAGCGATACAGGGATAAGTGTTGCACTTTAATTTGCCCGCAGCACAGGACAGTAGCTCCTGAACTTTGGCATTTAAATCTTCAGCTTTTTCCACTGTCTAGCACCATGGCTGCACCTGCTTTAGGAGTTCATAAATTTTCCTTTTTAACTTTCCAGGTCTGACTGGCAAACCATCTCGTAGCTTTGATAACCACCAGAGGTCAGCAAACCACATTCCAGGAACTACAAGTGGTACGGTGAGTTAGTGGGTTTGGGGCCATGTGTTTTGTTTTGTTTATTCAAAGTGCTGTGATCCGCCCCAGTTTGGAGCTGGAGCAGGTGATGGCATTGCTGGTGGCAAAGAGCTAGCTCTGTGTCACTCAGCCCTACTGCAAGGGTTGAAACACTCTGCTTTAGCCTGCTTAGCACAGGGCCCTATGGGCCACGTTCTTTGAAATAAGCTGAGTTGTATAGAAGTACATTAAACCGGGAATGTTCGAAAGTAGTAATACCACCCAATTTGCTGACTTCCAGCTGCAGTGAGGTTTCCAAGCTCTCTAAACTGCTCCACATCCCAGGCCATGGTGAAATGGCATCTGAGTGGAGCCTGGGTGCCCACCGTGTTGAGTAGGCTGGAAAAGGACTGGGCAAGACAAGGACTTTCTTCTGCCTCCCCCATTTCCAGGGTCAAAATCTTAGAAGAAAGAATTACATGGGGTTAGATGTCAAAACTGTCTCATTGCTGGTTCCTGGCTCAGATCTTGCTTGATTTTTTTCTATGCCAATTGGCCCTATGGGGAGTTCTGATTAAGGGTGCATCTATGTCCAGGGCATATAAATATTCCTTTCCATTGCTAGAAACTGGGCTGAGAGTCAGCTGTAAGTGTAGCTTAGAAAACATACACGAGTGAATTGAACAGAATAAACATCTAGCTAAATGGATGCCTTTTCGACTCTGTAGAAAGATTTAGAGATAATATGTAGCAGTTGGAATCCAGACTCTTAAAAGATACAGGAGGCTGCAAAAGAAGAAAGGGGGAGGGGGGCAGCAGGGCTGGGAGGATTTCTCTGAAATGTGTTCTGCATACTCTAAAAGAAAAATGTGTGTAATTTGGACCCCAAATGCAGGTCAGAGCGACAGCATCTAATAGGGGAAACATGATTTAGAGGTCGGTTTATAAACTAAACAAATTTACTGAGTTCCATAAATGAATCTCATGGCAAGATCCAAAATTTTTTTTTAAAAGGTGGATAAAAAATATTGTATGTTAAGGGGGGAAATTGAGATGGTTTTTAAGCTGATGTCCTTAGAAATATATGTATATAGTCTTTTTTATAGCTCTTGGCATATAAAATAAGTCATTATTCTAAATAGAAAAATATTGATGATGTCATAGGAGCCATTGCCGGACACATCAAGCTGATCTGATGAACTGGGAAATCAATAGATATTTTCCAAACGAGATGGCATTTCTTTTAATTGGTTGTGTGAACACAATATACTGCAGAGTACAAACATTTAAAGTTAATTTTCATTTGGCTTGGATTTCTCCATGTGTTTTTCTATTATTTCTTTATGTAGAAATTTTTTTTTTTTTTGCTTTGTTTTAAGGTTTGCTTCTTCTATTGGCTTGCATATAAATTCCTTATCAGAACAGATGAAATAGTATCTATGTATTGTAGACACTCAAATAGTATAGCTTTGGGAGCTATTTGAATATCTACCAAGATTACAAAGTATTGAAGATTTCACCCGATAATTGCCACACTCCTTTAGACTGCTTGAAATCTGTTGAGTCGAGTAAGTCTTTTAATTTCATCTCTATCACAGATAAGTAAGGAGTTGTCCTTATGTCCCATAGCAAGTGAACAGAATTTGGAACAGAAATCCTGGCTGCTTTTGCTTTAAACTAATCACCAGGCTGTACAAATGGCACATGTGGTAGATCAATATACTAATATACAATTCAGGTGTTATTAAGTAATATTGCATGCCCTCTGCAGCTCCCTAGACTCAGAATTTTCAAGGGCATGTAATAATGAAACCCTTATAAAAAAAAAACCAGTTGATCAGAAAAGGATGCTGGGCAGGGACCTTATTTGTGCAAAGTATCTTAGCTTTCTGGTTTTACATGTCAATATGTAAGTAAAAGATTCTGACAAATATTTATTCATTCTTCAGGCACCTAACATTTTTTTGTGATCTTGGTCTTTCATCAACTTCACATTTCTCCTTCTGAAGGGGGGAATGTACAGAGCTGGTATCAATCTGTAATGGTAGTGAACATGCAAGTATATGGTATATTGTACTTTTAAATTTTTTTTCTGTAATTTAAAAATATTTTTTATATGGATTTTGTATTAAAGTTGTTGACTTATAGAAGGTCTTCAATTTAATCCCATAACTGTAATGGCAGAGCAATTTAGCTGCCCCAGCTGAAGTGCTGCTATTCATGCAGGTATTTCAGACTCCATACCTTCACTTGGACTTACTGTTCCTATTTGGTGATTATATTGTTAGGGAAAATGGTAATTAAAGTTATTTGGGGTGGTTTTGTCATGAAGGTCTCCACTTTTGTTAAATGAGAGCATGGTGAGTTCATTGGGCTCATTTTGCTCTGGTGCTAAACACCAATTTTTTATTTACTTGCCATAAATCTCATATATTTGGCCCCAAATTTTCCTGCCTTCCCTCTTGCTGATTTGAGTCTTCTGACACAATTTCATTCACAATTTGATTATGGTTTATCTTCTCCTTATTGACACATATTAGTGGATTAAAGAAACTCAGAGATTCCCCTGACATCTATCCCCCATTTGATACTAGTTAATATGGTAATATGAGGTCCTATTACTTATTTGCACTGCAATAGTGGCAGATGCTTTAAGGACATTGCTTTGTTTGTTGCCATGAATGATGCACTTCATTGTTTTATTGCATAAAAGCCATAAAAAAAATATACATAGCTTAAAACAGGTGACATTTTCCACAGAATTCAATGGCAGAAGTTCCACTAAGAAATTTAGCACTTCGCTCGTTTTAGTGTCCACATCTTGTGTTCAGTGGATGGGGAAGATTATGACTGGAAGGGAGCTCTCTCTTACTCCATCCTTCCAGAAATTTTTCTTTGTATAAGTATTTAGTCTTTCTTGTTTCTTCCAGTTGCCAGTGCCTCACCTTTTATCCACACTTTGGCATTTGTAGTAGTTTCTTTACCCAGTGGTCTGTGTCTGGCCAATTGTACTTTTGATTAATTATTTTTTCTGATCAGTTTCTTGTAATCCCAAACACCCATTCTTTACTCATAACACATCGGGAGCTGCTTCTAGTACTTCATTAATTTTCTTAATATGTAAATAATGTACCTAAGCATTTGTAGAATACCCTTGACTGTAGCATCTAAGTGCTAAGTATCTGACACTTACTAGGAATAGTGATAGGAAGTCAATTTTTCAGCTTCTACAGAGGTGAGACCAAAAGCAAGATACAGATTTTCATCTTCTAATTAGGGAAATTTAGGAGAGACATAGTGCAACTTCCATGGAGCCCAGACTTTTTTCCAGTTCTTTCTGGAAAAATGTCTTTTTGCTGCTGTAAGGACATTAAAAAGTAAATGGTTACAGCCGTAGGCCAAATGATCGAAACTGTACTCTTAACTTTGCACCTCTAAAATTATGCAAATGCACATTTGTGTTCACAAAACCTGGCCATCTTAATTTATAGTGCAAATAATTTCTGAGCTAACAGCTAACATTTCATGCACAAACACCTTGGAGAGCAGATGTGATCCTTGCACTTACACAATTCATAGAAACAATTTTCCTGGCTATAACTTGAAAAGCTGGATTCATATTTCATAATGAAGAAGGGGTGTTGGCCTGAGCCTGGCAAATACTTGGCCACCTTGATGAGTTGAGCTGCCTCCATGTCCCTGTGTGCAGTGTCTGACAGATAAATGCTAAGTTTCTTACCTTCAGTAACTTGCAAGGCTTTTATTTCTTCTCAGCCCATGAAGGTAGGAGTTCTTTTTCTGAACTTCTTAACTAAAATTCCCTAAAAGAGTAATAGCTGAATTCCTCTCTTATCTCTTGTTTATTTTTAATGCACCTTGGCTGCATTTTGCTAGGCATGTTGTTCTGTATGTGGAACAGAGATTTAATATCATTTCTTGAATCTTTAACGCCACTCCTTTGGAAAGAAACCCATTCTCTTAACTGTTCTGAAAAATGCAGCAGAAGCTGTAATTGTTGAGTGGCTCTAAGTAAAACTACAGATTCTTTTTTCCACCAGGGAACAGATGGAGAAAGTTATGCGGTATGCGGAAAAGGCAGAAATTTCTTGTAGTCAATAATCGCATGGGTGAACAAGTATAGTAACTTCATAAATAGCAGTACTGGTGAATGTCAACAAAAGTTGTTCAGCTTAGTTGAAAATCACAAGCTTAGAAAGATGACTCAGACTTATACAAACCTGCTTCTCCATTGATTTTATGGATTTTGCATTTCTGGTGTGATTTCCTAGATATGGGAACGATGGGTGTGAGGCTAGGGACTATGAAGATCTTGCTGCAATTCAAGGAATAAGGCAGGAGATGGTCTGCCAGTTTATGAATCACAGCTCTGTTGCTTGCTCCACAGAAAAGTAATTTTAGCCATGTGTTCCACAGGTAGGTCTCTGGCTCCACCGTGCCAGCCAAGAGAGGCAGAACTACTGCTCAGCTTTCTTCATACCCCTGCCCAACACATCTTCAGTGTAACTGCTCAAAGCTGTGCACAGGACACTAGGGTTGCTTGTTGCTTCCCTTTAACTATTCTTAAATCTGCTTGGGTACCTAATCAGTCAAATGACTGACTTCATAAAACACTTACTACATGTGGTGATTGGCCACCATTTTTTCTGCTTTCTATGTAGATGACAAAACCTTTTCAGTGGGACAGTAGTCTAAAGAAAATAAATACATCTCAAATTCCAGAAGGAATGATCACTCATCGAAGAGTTAGGGATTTCTCAGATCTGTCAACAAACTATCCATCAAAATACTTGCAAATTACAGGAAATAGAACTCTATAATTAGTGGAATGGAGTAACTGTGGAGTGACTGCATCACTTGCTTTTGTGAAATCATTTGTGAATCAGTTTTTATACCTTTTGACCACTGTATCTCAGGCTGACCTCTATAGCTGGAGCAACCAATGTAGGATTCCCATTCAAAGCTGAGTCTCAGCAGTGTCCAATGGGCCATCATCAGCACGCTCCTTCAACCTCCTCTTCCTCAGGATTTTCACTTCCTGAAGTAGAAAATGTACTTAAATTCATGCAGTCCTGCTGCCTGAAGCCCTGGACCCCAGCTGTGCTGGGAATCAAACAGAAATCTTTCATGTGCAACAGGCTGTACATGTGAGGACTTTCATATAATATTGATGAGATTAAAGGGTCTTCTTGATTGATTTTCAAACTTTAAAATGGAGAAGTAGGATTTAAAAATTTTGCTACTATTTCAAAAGAGAGGTCGGTCCTTCCTTCCTTCCTTCCTTCCCCTCTCTTTTCCTTTTTTTCTTTTTCTCTTCTCTCCTTCCTTCCTTCCTTTTCTCCCTCTCTCCCTTCCTCTCTCCTTCCCCTCTCTTTTCCTTTTTTCCTTTCTTTTCCTCTTCTCTGACTTCTTCATTCCCTCCTTCCCTCTTTCCTTGTTTCCTTCTTTTTCTCTATCTCTTTCTCTTTCTTCTCACGTGTTTAATATGTATTCAAGACTGCTCTATCAAAAGAATTATTAATTAGACAATCATTTAGATATTGGATCTCATTTCATTTTTTTTCTCAAATATTTATGAGACATGCATATTTATGAAAATGCTCATTTTGTAATCTGTAAACCTACTTTATGAGTTTGCAGTCAGAATTTAGTCTTGCCAGGTTTTTGCAAAATCCTATTGCTAAATCTGACCTAAATCTGTTAAATATTGACTCCAGAATTGTCAGGCAGAAATGTTATTCTGGTAATAAAACAACTCTATTAAAGATCATTGATATTATAAGTGAGATAACTTCACAACGTGTGTATCAGTGTTTATTTTAATGAAAGGGATTTCCTGGCACATTGTCAGCTAAATGTTTTATACTGAGAGCTGCCTGGAAAAAAATTAGACATATTAAAATCAGCCTGTAACAGGGCTTGTGATTTTGTTTTTAAGTCTTTGTAACTAAAAGTGTGTAAATGGAACTGCATCCAGTAAAGCACAATAATTTATTCTAGAAATTAGCAAGCCCACGTTCCACCTATAAAATCATTCTCTGTGATGTGCGACTGGCCTTCATTTCAGTGGCCTTGATTTATAGTTAGAGTTTGTTTTATTTTCAAGGGGTAGAGCCTGGGAAGCAGCCGGACAGAGCTATTAAAGCTGTTGTGCACAGCAATTTTTCAGGGGTTTATTAATTCTTGCAGAGAATAAGCCAATGAACTGAGCATTATTCAATGCGAGAACACCTTTTATAAAAGGAGGGTTGCTTGATGAATAGATGTAGACAGCAAAAAACAAAACATATGGGTGTTTGTTGTATGAACTTAACCATTTGTGTTAGCCACGTTCTCCGTTGCAAAGACTTATCAAAATGAGGGTTCACATTTAGCAATCATGTAATTCCACCAATGTTTGGTGGGTTTGGCCCCAGGTTTTCCTTGATGCTCTCACTGGTGCCTGGGTTTTGTACTGAAAAAAGCCCCAGATTGTTACAGAGAAGAAAGACCATCAGAATAACTTAATTCCAGTGAACAAATAGCACAAATGTTCTCTAAAACAGAAATGCTGATTTTTTCAGACAAATTAAGGTGGAATTGGGCTTTGTGGCTTATAATGTATGGAAGTGAATTCTAATTAAAACTGTTCTAATTAAAGAGTATTTCAGTCAGTAAATCTATTAAAAACAAAATTGTGTGTCAGCTAGTCCAAAACTGCAGCATTTGCTTAAAAAGCATTTGTTTCTTTTACTCTCTCACACAAGGTTTTCTTACGTGCCATGTTTCTGAACGTCAGCTGCTCTTGGGTCAAAGTTTTTGAGGACTTCAGAGAGGATGGACCCAGGGAGTCTCTAGGTTTTTTGAGCACAAGTGTGTTCATATCACATGCCATCCATCAAATGTGAGCAGCTCTTCTTGGCCACAAGTGAGGTGTCAGGTTCATTTACTTTGAATGCTGTGAGAACTGAAGGGACAGATATCTACTGATGGCTTGGACAGACTTGTAATGCTGTAGGCCATGCTAGCAGCTCACTCAAATTGCAAAGGTCATATAAAAGGCTGAGTCTTCTCTTAAGTTACCATTAAAACCGCTGAATACCACAGGCATGTCAGGAGAAGTTTCCTCATTTATGTGGCTCAAGTACATATGTGTGTTCAGAATTCAGAGTAAAAACACCATATCATGGTGCACTTAATATTTGCTTAAAAGCTTCCTGTGCTAATGAGTAAAAGATGGGTGAATCACTTGCTTCTCCAATAACTGAAACCCTGTTTTCATGAGATTTCTTCTCACCTTTGTGCCAAAAGATTTCAGAGACTATGCACCAGGGCCATCCCTAGGAGACACAAAGTGAGCTCAACTCCCACTGCTGAGAACAGTATTTTGTGGGTTCCACAAAGGCACTCAGCACTCTTTGGGATTCAGCACCATATTATAGTGGGAGACGGATGTGGCTGTGAACAGCAATGATCTGTCCTACTTGAACAAGTTAATCAGGCAGACAGGTTGCTATCCTGCACTCAGTGTGCTATACAGTCCCACACCTACCTTTGTGGGTGCTGCAGAAGCAGGTAACAAGACCTGAAACCACTAGAGTTATTCCTGTGTTGATAATGAAAAAATCACTGCAAATGGTAGGGTGAATAAATAATTTATGTGAACAGCCTTTCTTCTTACGCACTGGTTATGCAAAGTGCTCAGCAGGCTTGATTTTACAAGCCTCCTAAATGTTGTGCTTTAGCCTGTATGCAGCTATGTGGCACTTTCTGAAGAGTTCAAGGGGTATGCCAGCCAGGACTGCAGCCAATGGAACAGCTCTGAGGAAAAAACCATGAACTGGACTCAGAGAGAGACAGAAAAGGGATAATTTGCTGGTTAATAGGAATCCCAATCGCCGGGCACTTTAAGAGGGTGAGATGGAAACCATTCTTATTTAGTGATGCTGCAATAAGGTTAAAGGCTTTTGGAACTAGGTAAAATGACCCCCAGACATCATCACATTTAAACATTTAGAGTTCTCTGGCATGGTTTCAAATTGTGTGTGTATGAATCCTTCAGAGTTGTCAGCAAAAATCCCAGATGTCTTAAAGTTTTCTTGAGGAGTCTTCACATTGATTTGAAGAGACGACAGGTACAAGCATCGAAATGACTCTTTCTTTGCTTTCCCTTCTCTCACCTACACAAGGTACCCTCTCTGAAGCACTTAGTATTTTAGCAAGTAGAATAGCTGTGCCATGTCTGTTTAGTATCACTTTACGTACCATAGTAACACTTTGCATTATCTTACAGCCAAGTCCCGTGTTGCATATTCAAAACAGGGATGTTATAGTTCATTGGCATTTTCCTTTGATTGGGCCAAAAGAAGACTGAAATTGATAAGAAAGAACGAACCAGAGGTGAGTGAAGTAGGCTGGCTCACAATATAACTTTTCGCTATCATGAAGGCATGTACGAGCAGAATAGCTTTCTGAAAGGCAGGATCATATTCTCCCTCTACCACGTTTTTCCAACAGGAAAACCTGAAGTTAATGAATTTGCCTATCCCAGTTCCAGACTGCCCAGATATTAGCTGCATGGCTAACAGAACCATGAGTAAAACTCTATAGTCTTAGCCCTCCAGTAGCGTTTTAGTTTAAACCCTTTGCCCCTACCCCTTTTCCACCCCACCTTTAAGCCGGCGGTGGTGTCAGAGCGCTCCCCCCATGCTGGGGCACCTGTTGTGAGGAGCTGCGCCACAGAAAACTACACGCGCGAGCATTTTGTTGTGACAAGCTGGGAACGGGTCTGTCTGTGCCAGTCCGTGTGCCTATGTTTGTGTGATTTTGTGCCTTTGTTGTGGTATAAAGCCTGGAAGGGAGTGAGAGACAGAGTTGCTGGCAGAGGGACGGCAGAAGCACTGGGCATCTGCAGCCCCAATGGATGGGCGACCGAGGGCCCAGGGGAGGGTGCAGCAACGGGGGTCCAAGGCACCCCCTGCACTGGGGGACAGACCCCTGCTCTGAGGAGGGGCGAGCAAGTGATTCGGAGGTGCTCAGGCTTGCACGCTCACGCTCTCGCCGGCCTCAAAACGTGTACTCCAGAGGGAAGCTGAAGTCTCGTAACTGAGTGTTAATTATGTCTGAGTGGATTCTAGAGAAAAGGAAAACCATATACTGTATCAGCAGAGAAATGGTTTCACTGTGAGGAAACTAATGATGCTTTTATCAGGAACAATATAAAGATTGCTTTTTTACTAGTGTGTGTCCCACAGGGTTTGGACTATGAGATATTTCTGTATCTGGCTTTAGGTTCCTCTGAGCTTTTACATAATCAAATCAATATAGCTATGATTCACCCTCTGGCAACAACTGCTCCTTCCAAGTTCCTGCTGCTTCTTTAGTGACTAAAGAGGAAATAAATAAATAAATAGAAAGAAACTTATTACAAATCCGTAAACATTGATTTGTTTGGTCTTAGATTTTACTTTTTTTAATTGCCAGGGAAAAAAAAAAAGAAGAAAAAGGAGGTGGAGGCGGGAGGATATATGAGTTTGTGGTCAATGGGGCAGACATGTGATTGCTAGTCTGATACTTAGGGAAAAAAAAAAGTGGATTGATAGGATTTCATGAACCAGCATGAAGTATTGTCCAGGCACAGACTGAAGGGCAACTCAAGGGCAGATCGGGCAAGGAAGGGGCAGAGGCTGCAAAAGCCAAGGCAGGCACAGAGTCCAGAGATGGGAAAATTTGATTTAGCACTAGCAGCCCTGTACTGTTTGGATCTGCATCTTGACTTACACGTTGTTTAGTGGGAAGTTCCAAACCTGAGTTGCCTGTCTCCAGTCTCCAGGCAAGCAAAGGAAGAACTAACCCCCCCGCCCCCAAATTGAAATTTAAAAAGAAAACAAAAAATGGCCCAGATAAGATGCCTTGCCCAGCTGGGTTCCTTTCTATGCCTCCACCTCACCATTGATGCTCACACCCCCTTATCCCCAGCTAATTCCCTTAATTCCAGAAATTTTCTCTCTCGCTCTCCTTCTTTCTTCTGGTGTCATATTGTTGTTGTCACAAATATTTTCCCCTTACAGGTGCTGGCAGCACAGCACTCTGGCACAGTCATCACACACTGGTGGAAGTGACATCTCTCGGGATCATCTTGTCTTGTTTTTCCCTTGGCTGACATCTCTGTTGCACCGAAAGAAAAGGAAAGACTGAACAAAAAGATCACTGCCTTTTACACAAAAGAAAACCCATCTTTTAAACAGACTTCATTTCATCCTTTCTTAAGAGTGTGTGCTGTCAGGCAGGACTTTGGAGGAGGGTGTCCAAGGGGGCTGACACTGTTAGTGCAGGAAACTCCTTGGGGCCCTACCAGACCACTCACTCAGTGTGGCAACCTCGGTTGTCGATGTGCCAAATAACCTCCCAGTACACTGTTAATCCTGAGCTAACTCCTGGCTAGCGATACTCCCGTCTGTGACAGGCAGGTCTGCTGATGTTTGTAAAGTGCCTTGGTATCTCTGGGCAGATGGTGTCACCGGCATTAGCTTTTGGGTGTTCCAACTGGCTTTTGACGAAAAAAGGAAAAGCACACCTTATCCCTACATCCTCCTCCCCCCCGCCCCCACTCTGTTTGAAATTTCCTGGGGTTTTCCACCTTTTTTAAAAAAAAAAAAAAAAAAAAAAAAAAGGAAAGCATATCTCCCTTACTAAGATCTGGGAGAAGAATTTGATATTTTCCAAATACAGATCATGGCAGAGGGAATACAGTGGGCTGTTCACATTACAGGCCCATTCAATCCTAATGTAAACCTTGATTCCTTCTGCAGATCTGGCAGCAAGCTTAACATGGCTCCACATGCTCCCAGAGGTGGGTATTCCTCTGCCCTAGAAAGGCACTGTTGTAAGAGCAGTGATACCCTGGGAGAGCCTGCAGCCCACATGCAATGGAACTGGCCAGGAAACTGCAAAAAATATTTGCAAATTATTTCTTGATACTCAGTGCAGAAAATACTCAGTGATTATTATATTCCATACATAGACTTTGACTGGATTATGAAAATGGTATATTATTCATTGAATAATTTAAGTAAAAAACAGCTTTTCAGCCATTACTGCTCAACCAACAGTGGTACATATCTTGTTATAGAGGAATGGAGAATTTGTAGCTGTAGGTACTACATTAGATGCTGTATGAATTATAAACCTTGTTGTTTTTTTCCAGGTGTCTGATGATCATGGTTACTGCTTGTGGTTAAGCACCACCTTCCCTTTGTTGTGAAACATAGGGAATACTTTTTTCGGACCCTGCTGCTGTACAGCTCCAGAGACCACAGGACTTTGAATTCCTGGAAAAATAAAACCAATTCTAATCTTAAAAGTTGGGGAGCCTTTAAATTGATAGTTCATGTAGAGAGAGTGGTAACTCTCCTGTGTAAAGCCATATCTCCCTTGTGCCCTGACAAAACTTTCTCAGCAAAAATGCCTCTTTTTGCTGAAGTTATTAAGGGTTTTATCCTGATCACCAATAACAGAACAAAGTGGTAACAAAACTGATGAGTTTTATTAGTTAGTTCTGTTTTTTCCTCTTATAGCTTCTACCTTTATTTCAGCAATGTGGGCTTTTTTTTCCCAGTCCAGAGAAATCTAGTCCATGTACACATCAAAAGATTTGACCAAATACAAAAGTTATGTGCAACATTATCTTGGTGTCTGCACTTCCAGGAATGAATGAGACACTATGGAGGCATGTTCCCAGCTGGTGCAAATTGCCATCCCTGCACAGAAGCCAGTGGACCAATGACAATATAAGCCAGTCTGCTCCTTAGTGCATGAGGGTTCAACTTCCTCCAACACAGGCAAACACACACACAATCAGAAAATACACTTTAAAAATCTAATAATACTTACTTGAGGCTTTTAAACTCCTGAGGGGTAGATAGATACAAGGCAGTAAACCAGCAGAGGAAAAGAAAAACAGTTAAAAAAAAACCTAATAAAAAATCCTATAGGAAGGAAATGACACCCCCCCCCCCCCCCCCCCCCCGCCAAGCTCTACCCCCTCCCCCCCTTTAAAGGGGAAAAAATTAAAAAGGGAGCTAATTGTTGTGCTTGCTGTGGTGGCTTGCCTGGAAATGAACCTATGAGTTGAAGGCATATGGTGCTTATGTTGGAATTGTTTTCTAAACAGACTTTTTGCCTGTGTGTCTTTTTCACCTCTTTCAAACATCTTGTGCCAAAAGCAGTAAAAACACTGCTGCATTAAACATAAATCAGGGCCCTGTGCCTGCAAAGGACCTCTGTTGTTGGAGGGGGGTTATTGGACTAGGGATGAAAGGAGACCTACCACCGCATTGATCTGAGGTGATTCTGTGGAACATATTCAGCTAGGATGCTTCTAGCTAGTTATGACAATGTGGAACATTCAAGCAATTAATGAACACATGCTTCAAGTAGAAAGGCTGAACAAGGGATTTAACTGGATGTGCATGTTTCTTTGACTAAATATATTCCTAAAGAATACACATTTATGTATTTGTTTTGATAGAGTATTTTACCCATCCAGAGTAACAAAGGGTCCATATTAATAGGCAAAAGTATACATTGGCTATTTGTAGAACAGTATGAAACCATTTGCTAAATAATTTTACATAAAAGGAGCTACTCTGCAAGTTACCACAAATTCACTATAAATTTAGTATGGGGACAAGCTGCATTATGTCACACCTGCAAACAATTTTCAGAAGCCCAAATCTGAGAATTTGTTCCCTGTGTTGCTAATTTGCAAGTCATTTGGTAAGATTTTAACCCTTCCATACTAAAGATGTGGTTCTTACACCTGTGATCTCTTCAGACACCCAAATCATGGGTTGGACCTGTCTGTTGCCTACTTGCAACAGAAACTCTCAGTGTAAGTGAAGATTCTGCAGGAAATTATGCTAGCAATTTGTACACTTGCATATGTAGTGTATAACCAATTGCATATACTAACAGGTATGTATGACCTTTACACAGAGAAAGCAATGAACAAATGTCTGGGGCTTTTATGTGGACTGTGGTTGGAAGCTATCTTAAAGTGAAAGTGTTTGCCCATACAGCCTCCAGACTTTTTATGCAATTTTTTTAGTAAGTAGGGATATTAATCTGGGTATGCTAACTAAAATTCCTGGCGTATTCAGTGTGCTAAATTCCACCCATGATACCAATGAGGGACAATGCATCCTTATAAAATCACCCTTTTAATGGGTGGCTGGATTTCTACAGGGTGTCATATAGACTGAACACTGTTTATAAAGCGTTTGGGAATTATTTCTGCCTTTGGAGAGCAGGAGAAGCCCATTCATATGTTACACCTTGGGGAAGGAGACTGGGGAAGGTACTGACTCTGCAGTTGCATCCTCCCTGTCACTCAGTTCTGTGGAAGACTGCTCAGGGACCTTTGCTGAGATTATGTTCAGTCATCTGTTGAGGCATATTTCCTGCTTTGGGGACAGACTCTCAGCTGCAGCACTGTCATCCCTAGCACTGCCAGTGTCCCCTTGTGCAGGGGGAATAATCCCATCCTGCTCACTGCCACGGACGATGAATGCATGCCATGTGCATGTGTGGGTGTGCGTACTGCCTCAGGTGAATGGAGGGAGGGTGCAGGAGAGTAGCTTTCACGTGCAGCAGTTTGCAGAAAAGGCAACATGGCTCCTCAGAAAGCAGTGTTGTGGTGGGGCCAGAATGAAACGGGGCTCTGGCGCTGGGCTCTTCAGCAGATCCTAGAACACCCATCGCTCTTGGAAGCTCATAACCCCTCTCCTTCCACAAGGAACAAAGCCCAGGTGGAAACTCTGAGCCGAAATGTATAAAGTTTCCTTTCTTCAAAGTGCTTTTATTCTCTTGGCATAGGGACAAATTGTGCCTTGAGGGCCAGATCTGCAAGTGGATCCATATGGAGAAATCTTTATGTGTTGGGAACATCATTCAAGTCAACGGGACGCTGTGAGGGCACAGAAGCTTGCCAGGTCCAAGCTGCAATTTGAAAAGTGTTTTGTGTTCCTTCAAGGTAAAAGGCATACTATAAACCTAAGCAATAATTCTTTTAATAAGAAAACTATTGTGCTTGTTCTTTTAAAAGCAAAATGCAAGAGAAGACCAAAACCTATATAGCTTCTATACAACAGAAATATATATATTTTTTTCCAACAGGTGGAAGGAATTTTATCTTGTGCTTTGAGCTACAGGGAAAAAATAATCCAATGGACAGTTTATACATACCACAGGTATCAGAAGGAGTACAAGTCCTAAGACACTAACCTAACTGTATAGTAAAACTGAAGGCATTCCAGGCAGCGCAGGCCATGCTGTTCAGGGGACAAGATGACAAAGTCTTTTCACAAAAAAACAACCAAACCCTATAAATTCTTACTGAGTAAACTTGAAAGAACATTTAGGGAGATTTGGTTATGGCATTCGAGAGCAATGTGGGACCAAAAGGATAGTATTGCATATATTACCTTTGTGTTTCATACATGCTATTGTTGGCTGCAACATGACGTGATGAAGGGGCATAAATCTGGGAATCAGAAACTTCTGTGATTTTACTCTCTATTCTATTTATTTTCTATATCATCTTAAGTAAGTGACTAAACCTATTTGACAAAGGTCTTATTTGTAGTTGCCTGTTTGATACATGTAAAGGGTTTGCAGGTCAGCTGCATAAAGATTGAAGATGCAGGCTGAAAGCTGAAGGCACTCTTCATCTTCACAGAGCCAGCATTGAGACTATCCTAGCAGTCCCCACTGCAGGGGCCAAGGCAGTTTCCCAGGCCTGCAATACAGACAACACAATCAGCATGCAAATTAGATCCCGTTTCACTTTCCTACCCAATGTTGTAAGATGAATCTAGACTCTACATCAACTAATTTGGGTCCTTCTGTCACGACCGCAATATAAGAGAGGGATTCTTGGCTTCTCTTTTCATTCAGGCATCACAGGGACCTTATATCTAGTGAGAAGATAAAAAGGTTACTATTAATCCAATAAAGGTTAAGTGTCATTTTGTTAGATGTCTATCTCCAATAGAAGCCCAGCCCTTCCTTTGCAAGCCCCCATTTCCCTGTGAAATGCCTGCTCCCATTAGATGTGTACTGCAAAACACATGCTGGTTGTTGACTTCAGTGAAAGCAGTACTGGGCCTAAGAGAGTTGCCTAACCTACTTTGCTATATATTGTAAGATCATCCCTCACTGGAACAGAGAGGCACCAGATGGGTGGTAGTGGTTTGGAGGGAATGTGTACCCCACGGTCAGTTTTTTTTCTGTTGCCTGCTCTTGACCTTTCAAGAAGTATGTTAAAATGACTACAATCCAAGAAGGCATATTGTATATAAAATGAATGACAGCTCCTAGCGCCACCAAGAAAATCAAACCCTTTGTTTATTTAAGATTTTTAAAAATACATCTGGGAGTAGAAGTCACAGAGTTATAAATGAGTTCCCCGACCACCACCAAAAAAAATAATTATAATAAAAATAATGGTACCATATTCCCTGATAAACCTGTGCCAGAAAAGCTCTTGGGGATCAAGTTTTTGTCAGTCCCCAGCTTTTACCAATTTAAATTCTTGGCAGCATATTAAAAAAAAATGTAGAAGGTATTTGAGACTGCAATCCCTCAGGTACTAAATCTAGTGTTTCCTGGCACTAGATGAATGTTACTGGAGTTAAAACCTAGCACCGTAGCACCAGATCTCCATAGCTGTTCATATTTATACTTAACAGACAAATATGTCATGCTTTCAATATCCCTTTATGCTGCCAATTTTTTCTCACATTTTTTTCCTCTGATAAAAACAAAGGTGAGAAAGTTCCACACAGTGGCTGACATCAACGTATTTTTGTTTGCTGTTTCAAACTTCTAGGACACACCTTTTCCACCCTGAAACTGTTGCTTTACACTGCTTTTTAATTACCTACTTGGTAGCAAAAAAGGCAGAAGAGCACATTACCTGCCAGGTATATGCATGTCCTCAACACACCACAGCAAGTTTTCCACTCCACACAGATGGAAACAGGAGGTTTCTCAGACTCTTGCCCAAATCTTCAGACCAGTCCACACTGGCTTCTGTCATGGTACAGACTAAGGCTGCACTGCAGCCAAGTTAGTCAGCTATGCTCCTCCTAACACCAGATATCAAGCGGAGTTTACTCTCTGGCCACACCTTCCCCATTTTCTGCTTCCCCCAACGCCATTCTCTGTCACCCAAGACTGGGCAATTTTAGTCTAAACTCAGGGGGCCTCCCAGTGCTGAGGTCTCCCTATGCAGAAGAGACTGAGGCTTTCTATTACCTCTGCTCTGCAGGGTTGTCACTGAGAGTACAGTCACACCTGAAGAGGACTTTTAAGACTAAGTAGATAGTCTGACCTTGCACCATGGAAGTGAACCCTAGTATTACAGCTGACTTCAGGGCAGGTCCATAGTGCCTCCTCTAAAGACTGCCTTTGTTCTTTTTTTCCAAACTTAGGTCTTCACCTTAGAGTAACAAGACCCTGCCACAGTCAGTCTTTTGTACTGCCTGATCAGATTACACTATTCATTCTTTTCACACTTCTTTATAGAAGCTACCTTTTTTTAATTGCTACTTTTTCCTATACATTTCTGAATCTGCAGAGACTTAAAGACATAATTGCTTCCAGTATAAATCCAGCTTCCTCAGCAAATGGAAGATTCAGTTCCCAATATACAGTCACTACTTTCACCTTCTGACCTCTCCTCTTAAAATGGAACCACCACAACTGGCCAAAAAATTGACATAAAATGCCTGGCTATTGGTGAAACCAGCTATTCCACGTATTCACGCTGTGCCTGCAAAAGCAATGATTCAGCTCCATTGACTTTGCTACGAAAAAAAAAAAAAAAAAAAATCAAATCAACAAGCATAGGGAGCAGCTATAATATCTCAAGTCACTTCTACATTAAACGTATTAAGTCACCAAATTCTATTCTTGTTTCTATTCATTCATCCTCGTCTCTTTTTCAAATCCATGGAACTACCCAGAATATAAATCTAGACAGTGAGTGACCCAGATAGCATCTTAGCTCCTTTCTGTAAAAACCCAGCTCTCTCTACTGCTTGCATTACCAGTACTCAGTAAGTGCCTTGATCTGCTGAATCCTCCAAACGAGAGGAAAACAGAAACACAGGTTTCTGAAGGATTACACCTTTTCTTCCAAAAGGATAGTTATCTCCAGAAATGTACCGTTGGAACCACACAGGGATTGTCACCCTGGCTCTGAAGACAGAGTTTGGCCCTTTGCAATCTGTTCCGTTCCTGTCCTTTTTGCTGCCTGCCTTCAGATCTGCCCTTGCAATACAAAAAAAGAGAAAGAAGAGGCATGTGTGAATCTGGCCCAGGAGGGAATAATGAGGGGAGAAAGGTTGGGTAAGAGTGGATGGTTATGTATTTTCTATGTGATATTCAGCTTTGTATTGATTTCACCCATTTGGTGGACTAAACATGAACCTAATAATCAGATCCTGCTTAAGCCTTGTGCTTCCCCAGTAATTGACTCTCGCATATTGATTAAGATGTTGATGTGTCCCAGTATTTCTCAGTGGTAATGCAGCTGAGAATGGGCCTTCTCTCCCTGCGTTCTCAGCACTCTCTGTACTGCTGTCACCACACTCCCTTTAATGGATAAAGCTGTCATCCTAAAGCTAGAATGTCTTGCAGGCACAAAGACGAAATTAACTGTTCAATAATTTATGGGACATGGAAAAAACTTTACCCAACAACTTCAATTGATTGCTGTAAGTGTTTTGACTGCACTTGCCTGCTTTGCATAAAGTCAGCTACTTTGGAGAGCCTGATTTCCATTTACAGTATTTTCTTGGCCCTCTCCACAATACAAGATTTTGAAGAACTTTGGCTTGTTTCAAGGGATTTTCCTCTATTGTGCAGACCTGACATTTTTTCACTTCCCTATAGGTTCATGAGAAAATCAAGATCTTCAGTGAAATATGGTTGGTGAGCTTAATTAGCAGAGATTAAACTCAAGTGATTTAGATTGTTCTGAGACTGTCCGGTTTTCTAAATCGGGTACCACAAAAACAAGCGATCAGTGGACTATACCATCTGTGGGCTTGATCATAGGCAGGGAAAACTTTTACCATTTCAGATCAGTTCAAGCTAATAATAATTAATATCTTGTCATTTCAGAACCTCTGAAGTGAGCTGGTGGACACAATCCAGCTCCTGGACATGTGAATTCATATCACAAAAGGAGACCACAACAGTTTTAGCAAGAAGATCTATGCAGCAAATTATGTCTCTTCTCAGAATGGTAGATGTCATTTTGCTGGAGAAGCTGACAGTGTATCATGTATTAATCAGTGGCAACAAGAACTTAATTCTCCAGGGATTCCAGTCCAGCACCTTTCATTATTGCCAGAGTTTTTAAAAACAAAGTGCTGTTCCCCATCTGGCTGCCTGTTTGTAAAACGTTTTTTTTATTATTATTATTTAGTTGACATCTCTTATTACACTTTCTTTTTGTTAGTGAATTTGGTGCTCATGAAACATGACACATGTAATGGTTGGTTAAAGCCAGGTACAATAGAAAAAAAAGATGTGGACATCCTTCCAAGATAATTTTTCTAACATATTTCCATTCTGCCCTACAATATATTTTTCTGTATTCACAGTGACATATGTTTTTTCCATGGTGCATTGTAAGTTCACCATTAGGAAAAAATATTTTTATTTGGGAGGGAAGATGTTAAGGAATCCTTTATGAAACATGATAAACAATCCAAAGCATTCCAGTCCATTAGGACCTTGAGAAAGGAAGCTGAATCTGCCATCTTATAAGGTGGCAGAGACTACGTGGTGTCGGAGAGTGATGATCAAATACTTACCCACATCAGCTCAATTTTGGGCTGTCATAGCACAGTTGAATTTTCCTATTTCAAGCCCAGGTGATTCAAATGTTCTTAATTAACCAAGATGTAATGATGTTGACCTCCCCATTTATCCAAAGCACAGCTTTCCAGTGGAACTCTAAGATCAGCTAGGTTGTGCTGAACTTACCATAATGACTGTACAAGGAACTGTGTCTGTAGCATTAATTTCTGCTGTTAAGATCAGATATTAGCATATCAAAGCCTGACATTTCTAATGGGTATTGGACCTCAAGCAGTAGGAAAATGTCTTTAAGATGTTGCAAGTTCTCGACTTGCTGCTCTCACAAAGGGAGCAGCTGGCCACAACCTGCAGTGAAGTGACATCTTGGAAGATCTAAGAAGACTTAGGCTTGCTATAGGAAAAGAAAAATCCATTTTTAGATTGTTTTATTGGTCAGCATCCAAAGAGTTAACATATGGTTATCTATGGCCACATCTAGAAGAAAAGTGAAGAGGAAATCAAAACAGAATGAAGCAAATAATGAAACCCTATCCAGTCATGTTTATTTGCTTTTCTCATTTCAAGGTGTTAATCCTGTGTTACTGAGAACATTCCCAGAATATTTCCCAGATGGAGACACAAATGCACCAGCATTTCCACCGCCTGTACTATATTTCCATTTGTTCTCCTTTGAGAAGCTCTTTCTAAACAGTCCCTCCAAGTGGGAGGATGTGTTGATTTCCAGTTTATTGTAGTGCTTGGTAGTTCAGCACCAGCCGTCAGAATTTTCAGTAGTCTCTGCTGTTTGCTGCAGAGCCTGTTCAAAGTCCAGGCCTCTGGAAGGATCCCCAGGAGGACTACAGCTGGGCCTGTTTGGATATCAAAGTCCAAATTAAAAATTTATGCCAGTGTTTGAAAAATATCTGACCAAAATCTTGGTATGGATTAAATCTCCCTTGCCATGCAAGCTTATCCAACTGGGGCTGGAGGATTTATTTTTAAAGTGAAGAAAGGACCGAATAGCTGCACAAACTCATTCAGGTCAGATGTTTGTTAGCTAAATTATCACTGGTAATGAAACCTTCTAGACCTCACAGAGAGGCTGAAAGAGCTCTGGTTTTTCTCTTGCTCTCTCACTCTTCCTTTTCCTTCCCTCCTGCCTTCCAGCCTTCCAGCCTGCCTGACTTCTTTTCTTCTGTTCTTCGTTCTTTCTCTTTTTCTTTCATTCCTTTTCTTCCTTCTTTTTTCCTTCCTTCCTTCTTCCTTCTATTTCTTTTTATTTATCTGTTTCACTCTTTCTTCCCCCACCTCCTTCCTTCTCTCCCAACTTCCCTCCCTTCCCCTTTTCTATTTTAAGTCAGAACAAATCAATTTAAGTCAGAGCAAATCAATTGCCCACCACTTAGCATGTAAGGACACCCATTCACACTGTGGGAAGAAAACTCCTGTACCTGCCAGCACTAAAATTCAAATCGGGACATCAACAACACAGCAGTAACAACATTTTGCTGGAATAGTTTCTTGGGTCCTGCATTTCACAGCTGAATTGAAAGCAGCCAAGAGCTTGCTCAGCTACCCTTTTGTAATGACTCCTCTGTGGAGTGCTACAGGATGAGGCTGAGCTAACAGGGACGACTGAGAAGTCTAAAGTGGCTGTGCTTTTAGTTGATACATCTTCCTGCAATATGCTGTTTACAGCCACCCATGTATCTGCTGACTGTTTTTTTTTGCTAAAAGACTGTAGGTTAAGGAGGGGACACTTGTGCGCCTGTCAGACCTTACTCTGATTCTTTCCTGCAAGAAGCAGAGCTCTGAAACAGCTGGTTATTTTACAGGGCTGGGGGTAAAGAATAAAATGCGTAAGTTACCCCAGTTAGATCCACATGACAATAGTGAATCAGCAGAGTTAGTCTGGTTTGCTGCTTTTCTTTAGAAGAAATCCCTAAAGTTTGTGGAGAGCAGCTGTCCTTCACCCCAAAAGCTCGTAAGATCACAGAATTCCCCAGACTTGGTCCTGTTCCATAAGAAGTCTTTGTAGTCTTTGCATGAACACCTTTTGTTTGTTTTGAACATACCTCCCACTAACTCCATTTGCCACTCCCTAGTTCTTAAGGTGCAAAAGAGCGAGCAATTGATCGCTATCCGTCTCCTCTGTGTCACCATGATTTCACAGATAAGAGAAGGATGGGAATCAAGGCTGCCTGGGAATAGTATTTGCTGGCCGTGTGTGGGGCTCAGACTAGACAAGCAGATACATCTGCCCTACAGCTATGTCTAGAAAAGCGTAGCACTCTGTCTCACAGAATGAGCGCAGCATCCAGCCCCAGAAGCCTGCAGTCCCTTCTGTGCCGTCTTTGCCAAGCCCAGGGAGACTTTGCTGTTCCCCCAGGCAGGCCTGGCCAACTCCTGCTGGGTGCAGGTGGGCAAGCAGGAGGGTGTTGCCACCTCACTGGGGGTCTGCAGGGCTTTCTGGCCAGCAGCAAGAGGGCCTTGGGGCATTTCACGCAGGGCAGCGAAAGATATCAAAGAGAGGAGGAATTGCCACCAGAAGCGTATGGCAAGGAGCAGCAGTGTGTCCCAGCTTGAGGCCCATCAACAGGAGTGTCGTTCACAAGGGTGCAGAGGTGTCTCCAACCTGAATCCTTAGCAGAGTGGACCAGACAGCAGGAGCGCTACCACCCATCCCCTCCTGTGACCACCTACCACTGCCAGCCAACTCTCCACAGCCTCCGGGCACCTTCACAAATGACACCTGGATCCAGGGCACCAGCAAACGAGCATCCGGCAGCTCCCTGCACAGCACATGTATGCCCAGCCGTGCACGGGGGCTGATCCCACCCAGCGTACCCCAATGCTGGTGGCAGGTGAACCCCAACATGCTGCGGTGGTTGACCCATCAGTGGAGGGTGAGAAGAGCAAAATAAGCGGTGGGCCTGCGGTCTGGTAAGAAGCAAGAGGTTTTCTATCATTAGCCTTGTGTCTTCCAGGGACATCTTTCAAATATTATGATAATTTGCTATGCATCTTCTCTCCCAGACCATGCTCTCTAAACAGCACATGGGCACAGACCCAGCACCCAGACTGGTGGCCCAAAACCTGTGTGTCAGGGAGGGTTCACAGCCCTCGCTTTTGTTTACTCCACTTCTGCAGACACAGGAGGATGCCGCTGCGTGGAAATTCTCTTTGTGTCTCGCGTGCCTCTGAGGGCCAGCCCAGAACGAAGCCAGTGTTTATGTTCCCTGTCTTTCCCCGAGTAAATCCACCCCAGGCCGTAGCCCCAGCAGGGCCCCTGGGTGCGCTGCATGGGGGTGGACTCAGAGGGTTTCCAGCTGGCCCACGCAGGCCGCGGTGGTCTGCCCCGGCCGCGTCCGCCAGCAGGCCTGCCCCCGGTCCGAGCCGGCCCCCATGAATGAGGGGCAGGGGGGTGGAAAGCTGTCTCTCTGCTCCCTCGTGGGCCCGCGCCAAATTGAAGGTGGCCCAGTAAGCAAGGGGTGGGGGCTTTCCCTGTGCACTGCGGCTGCACTTCGGCTTACTTGAGCCAGCTCCCAGTGAAAAGGGATGGGCTGCTTTTAAATGTTTTCTCTTGCTTTTTTTGGTCTCCCAGTAAGGCAGGCAGTCTCTGGAGAGCTATTAAGCGTGGGCTGGTTTTCAGGGCTTTCTCCTGGCTAGCAGCCTCTCTCTGTGAAGCCAATTCGGCTTGCTTGCACTTGACAACGTGAAGAGGTTTCTTCATGTGACAATAATAAAGAAATTTTGCACTTTATGGTGTGTGTCTCCTCTCTGGACTCCAGACCCTTGGGGAAGGTCTTTATTCCTATCATTTCTCTGCCTTTGCCTCCCCACCTTTCCACACAGCACTCGGGGGTGGGGGGCATGCCTGGTGCATGTGCTACTCTTTGAGTAAGTTGTTAATTTCTGCAGGGAGAGACAGCAGTTGAAGTACGCAAGTCTAGTAGGACTGTTGCATAAAGATTTTATATTGGTATATAAGAACACAGAGAAGCCAGGAGACAAAGATGTTAGAGACATGAGGTAGGAAAGACAGGCTACTTGATGCACCCATGTTCATCATGTATTTGGTTGTACAGGGAGTGGTTGCCCATTCTGCCTGAAGAAACATTTGCTGAAGCAATCACTCTTCTGAGGAAAGAAGGGAATCATCCAGTCTCCCACTCCACCATAGCAGAATGGTAAAACACACATAAAGATTTTTTTATTTTTTTTTTTTTTCCAAATGAGGAGTAGAGATGGTTTTGCTGCAGCAGAGCGGGGAAACATGGCTCGGAGGAGCCTGCAGGCATCAACAAGAGGTACAGATGTCATGAACTCCCTGTAGCCACCCCTTTCTTAGGCTCGCTGTGTGTGGCATTGTTTGGACCCCTTGACCAGGGGGGCAGTGTCATTTGCACTGGAGAGTGGCCTAGCAGGAAGATGCTGGTGTAGCCACTGTGAACAAGGCCAGTGTGGCTATCTGTGTGTTCCTCCAAGTGGGCTGGTGGGTCCCTACCTTGCAGAGGCTGCTTCTTGTGATCAGAATAACTGCTGCAGCCCTGCAGTGGAGGTGGGGTAGAAATGTGGGTCTTGCCTATATCCCCAGCAGAGCCCAGCAATGATGAACCCAGAGGTGAACATAGTCACCTGCCTTCTCCTCTAACTTTTCTATACACCTCCACAGATATTGCAGTCTTCCTCACTGTCCCTTCTTGCCCAAACCTAGCGAGAAACCAGCTCTGAAGCTGCTGTTGCTGCCTCAGACTGTTTACCATTAGTTCTACAGCTTTGCTGTAGAACTGAATTACTTCTCCTCCTCTTCCATGGCCCTGCAGTTTGCCACAGATGGAAAGAGAGGGACACAAGCTAGGTCTTTATATGGCCTAACTGAATGGGAGTGGATGGGAAGGGGGAATAAATTCTTTCCCAGCAGCCCAAGTAGCTTAAAAGAAATGTGCAGTTAAAGGGCAGCTAGTTAAAGCTGGGCACTGGCAAGAATGAGCTTAAGAGGGTAGAATAAGAACACAGAATATTGGCTACTGAAATAGTTTATGATAGCGAATATGTGAAAAGTACATTCCATTTTCATTGGGAGGAAGCTCTGTCCTTGTTGAATTTCTTCGAGATAGCTCTGCTCACCTTTCATCATGTCCTGGGGTCGCAGAATGCAGAAGGCTTTTGGGTATAAGACTTGAGGTATCTCTGAAGATCTTTATTATTCCTCATAATCTCCTGGGATCACTCATAATTTTGCCTTCTTTATGTGTAATTTTGTGTTACTTTTCAAAAAAACCTAAGGAAGCTAAACCATCCACCACTTAAAATACCAAAGGAAGCCTGTCTTTTTTCCCCACTTAAGGGTCTCTATTTGCATGGAAGCCAGACTGGGTTGCATCAATAGTCAAAGGTCTTAAAGGGAGCAACTGATTGGAAACCTGCTGGGACATCCACCTGTTGAACCTTCCCAGACTTACCATTTCATTCACTTCAGGGCTGTCTTGCACTTCTTAAGGGAGGCAACTACAGCTCAGGAAAGGGCTTGGGAAGGAGAGTAAGGCAATCCTTTCTCAAATTCCTCAGCTTCCTGTCTTTACAGCAGTGTGCAAAAGTGCATGTTCCCCCAGCTTTCTCAGGTTTCCCAGCTTTTTTGATAAGTAGTGGATACTGCACCTAAACCAGAGGTAGGCACCATAGAAGGACTCATCTTTTCTTGTGAGAGAGGATGAATGATCATTCTTGGTGTGTAGTGTCTCTGACTTGTTTTGAGATGCAGAAGACAAATGAAAGAGTTAAAAAAAAAGGAGAAAGCGTGCATAAGAGAGTAGACTGTGGGAGTGCCCTAGGCAACCCACTACAGATCTCAGCACAAGGGTAGTTCGGAGGGGAAGGATAATTTTGGCAAATGGAGAGGTAGCACCAGGAGCTGCAGCCTTTTCTTTCCCCTTATCCTCCTCGCAGCTGGCTGCTCTCCACCCAGCCAGCAGCTATAGCCTCTCTTACTCTGTGGGAACAGTGGAAACCCCCTCTGATATGGCAGTACAGCAGGCAGGAGATGCTTGAGCAGTCATGCCTAAACTGAGTTGAGGGAGTTCAATGGAAGCATCTGGCAGTTCATTCTTGGTCTGGCTGATTGTTGCTTCCTGGGAAAACTAGAGGGACATTGGAGACAAAAGGGGTCGATACCTTCATTAGCTGCAAACATCATAGGAGGTGGGAACTGTGTACCACAACTCAGTGTACATGATTACCTTTTAGAGTTACACCAGATGATTGTGTCTGTTATTGCTCATGTAGAGAATCTGCAAACATATGTAACCTGAGGTTCAACAAGCTGATAGGCTTGGCAGATACATGCACATTCTTGCCTGTGAATCTTAGCTCAGCTTTCAAGTATGACTGCAGTGGTACAGCACAGGCCAGATTCTGATCTCATTTACACCTTTGCCAGTGTGGAGTAACTCCACTGATGCCAAAGTGTGGGTCTAAAAGCTGTCCAGCTGTGGCCTGAGCTGAAGTTTCATTGATGTCCAGCATGAGAAAGAGTTGCATCCAAACTGTGTTTCCTACAGTGAACTGTGCATAATGAACCAGAATAATTGAACCATTGTGAACCAAAGCACAGGCACAAGTCTGGACTGTTTTGGCTTCCAGGATAAATGTAGTAAATTTATTCCTTATCCTGTAGCTGTGCTCTTTTCTTCTTCTTCTTTTTTTTTTTTTTTTTTTTTTTTTTAAATCTACAATATCCATAGTAAAGTTTTGCCAGGTCTGATATTAGGTGGGGTGCTCTTTTCAGCATTTACTTGTGAGGCTTCTGATCTGTAGATGTAGGATATACAGGAACATCATCAGAGGTGGTAAGTCAGATGATTGTATCCAAGCCTCCCTCTTCCAACGTAAGGGACAGTTTCTGTTGATGCAACATGCACAAAGGTGTTCAATACCTACATTAGACTTTTAGGTCCTCAGGGTTGTTTACTGTGCCAGCTTAGATTCAATTGTACCTTAACAAAGTGGGTCAAAGTGGCTTAAGATAGTGTTATATCACACAGCTATTAATATCTTACACAATCTTCTGATTGCCCCCCCAGTCTGAGCTGAGATTGAAGATCTGCACAAGAGTTGTTTGAGTATAGAGACAGGAGCTGCAGCACTGTAGTAAACTGAAGAAAGGGCTGGAGAAGAGCAAATGGAGAATGAGAGGAATGGGAGGACAGTGGAGGAAAGCTTAAAAGCAACATGAGGAGGAGGAATAAGAAGACTCCACAGGGTCAGATGGAATCTGATAAACTTTGACAAAAGCCTCAACATACTTGGAGGTGTTTTGTAAACCTTCTAACCTTGTAACGTTTTCCCATCAATAGTCCAGAGGTGAAGTGATTTATGAATATATGTGCTTACACAGTTCTCTGTGAGCATCTTGATAACGTAAATATATCACCCAGCAGGAGGCTACACTGCACGCTAGTCTCCTTCCTCAGAGAGAAATTCAATGTTGTGGGCCCCAGCTATCCCTTTCTGACATACGCAGGGCGTGCAGTTTAGTTCTTCATTAAAAAATGTCCCATCGAGATGTTTAAACACAGATCTCCCTGTAAGGATGAATACATTGAATTGCCCTCCATCCAATTCTTCTCCATTTAATTGGTATAAAGCAGCTTCCCCTTGGCTACTTCCTCCCTTGAAATTATGTAAGTAGCCTCACTAGAAAGGCATAGGTAAATATTTTACACTGCACACCATGGATTAGGAGCACAGCTCCCATTAACCAGAGGTGGAATCACGCGGATTTTCTCCTCACACTGTGCTAGAAACATACCCTACAGGACGCAGAGACTGGGCTCCCAAGTGCCACCTTATGAAGAAGGTGCGGAACACTTTCATTTAATACTGCATGTGTTTCCATTAGCAGAGTCAATTGCTCTCCGTCCTCAGTTTTAAGACTCCCTGTTTCTCTGTATTACAGCTCTCTTTCCAAACGCCTGCCAATCCTCCCTAGTCCTTCCATCTGAGCCTGCAAACTTTTGATGATATAACACCACAGCATCTTGGCTTTCCTTTGGTTTAAACTTTGTGTTTGCGATTACAGATGTGTTGAACACTGAGCACTTCTATTTCTCATGGGCTTACTGCTGCTTAGGAAAGCTTATGTGCCCAGTGTATTGTCAGTTCAGGGTGGCAACTTATGGGGTGCCAGTAGAGCAGAGGCCTGAGTATCGTGAAACCTGCAAAGCACATGGGGAAAAACCATGTGGCTGCTACTTTGATTCAGAGCACCATAGCAACTATCCACACTGGCATGGCTCCTACATGGAAAATTTATGTATCTGTGTAAATACTAAGCAAAAACCAGAATACATTCATCACATATGTAAAAATAGAGCTGTGGTTAATATACCATACGCTGTGGTCTGTTACTGCTCTGGGAAGTGGTGTCTCTGCTACCTGCATGGATATGATATATCACTTGCCAGGTATCGGCTTTCCTCATTTACAGCTGTGTTGCTTGATGCCACCACACTTTGTCTTCACCACATAGCTAACTCTTCCTGCATAGGAAATCTTCAAAAGAAAATGGCCTGTTCCAAGTAGTCTGTGCAGGTGAGGTTATATTGTGGCAGCTAGTAACAAACTTGAATTTCCACTTACGAAAAAAAATCTGAAAGTTTTTTAAAAATTATAATTAAAAATTCCAACTTTCAGAAAAGTAAAATTTCATTTTTATGTATCATTTTAAAAATAAAAAATAAGCATAGAAGTGTTGTACTCCAAACAGGTAAAATTCCACAATGCCTTAAATAAGCTAAGTACTTTGCTTTAAATTTCAGCTCCATTAGAAATAGTAGATTAGACTTACTATTTGTATGAATGTATGAAGTGAAACAAAATTAATCAAAATGACAGAAAACATCAGAAAAATATTTTTATTTGATCAGTGTGATGTATGTCAACTTTATCAAACAGCAACTGTGAGTGACAAAGTTCCTTTTGCCTTTTTTTTTTTACTCAAAATTTCACTGAACTAGACCTGTTCTTCAAAAGTGTCTTGATTTTTTTATTTAACCACATTCCTTAACAGAAATGTCTATTAATTATTTTCACCAGCTTGATCCAGAACACAGCTGCTATGAAATTCTATATATGACCCACCTTCAACATGAAAATCTTTGCTACCTCCTTGCTGATCCTGTCTTTTGTTTTGAGTTCTTTGCTAATAAGTAATGAAAATGTTACAGCCTTACAGCTTGTTTTGTGGTTGCAATTACGTAATCATTATTAATGAAGCAACAATGTCAAAACTGTGTGAAACCAAACTCACATTTAAGCACTTACAATAAACAGATATAAAACAACAGATGTCTCAGTTTTTGTTCTCCAATGATTTCATCCCTTGTTAAAAATAAACGTCTGGTTTAAAAAAGAAAAGGGCTTTTCTCAACTCCTACAAATTAATTGAATCCAGAGCCTGGTGATACAACTAAGGAGTTCTCTTTTTTCTTTTTTTCTTCCCAAAACTTGTTTGTGGGGATAGTTTTATTCAGTAAGCAATAAATTCACTTCAAAGCAATCCAGAAATTCTAGAAAGTCAGTGGTGTAATGGTCATCTGCCCCGGCTGAAGTGTTGGCCCCTGATATCAATCAGAGATGTAGCCAAAGTGCCAGGCTTGTCTCCAGACTTGAACACCCTGAAAAGATTTTAGGGCAAAGATGGTTTCTGTCCACATTTTAGGTTCAGCCAACTGATATTGGTCAGTTATAAATGTTGGTTCAGATTTGGGTCAGTATTTGTCAATAGGTGCAGGGGTGTCTCTAGATCTGGGGAACCTCAGAAAGCCAGCATTCGTTTTTATGCAAACATCAAAAGTCCAGATGCTTATTTGAACCATCCACATCTGTTGAGTCTGCAAAACTGGGCTGGAAATTTAGCTGGAATAGGTTTCCCTGCAAGATTTCATAGACTTCATAGTTGAACCTGTGGCCAGAAATACCAGAGCTTCTTTTGGTATTTGAGCACTTTTTATTCCAGTGCTAACTAGGAATGTGTAGGTTACATTTAATGAGCGGGTGGGATATGTAAAAATTTTAAAACTTCTCAAAGATTCAGACCTAGTGAGCAGACACTGTGGACAACAAAATACTTAATAAGAAATTAAAGATCTATTAGCAATTTGTGAAGGAAAGCAAAATTATATTAGAAGCTGGATAGTTTTTTATTCCTCTGAAGTATAAAACTCAATCTACTCTTTATCACAAGAAAACCTTTGGTAAATTGTTTTTTGGAAATAAAAGCAAAGAAAAAAATTTTATTCAGCTTCTTAGTGAAAATCAGTGTCCAAATTTAGAATTTGGACAGCTTGGTTGTTTTTTTCCTGTCCCTCTGGCACTGGAACAAGTGCAAAACAACTGTCTGTGCACTTTATTGCAAATCATGCACAATTTTAAACACAGAAACCAAGGTTCTTGCAAATTGCTTTCTGAGAACATAGCACATTTATGCTTACAGCACTATAAGAAATGACAAGATGTTTTGAACAATCTGTTTTCTCAAATTAGATTAACATCATGGAGCAGCACAATCTGCTCATTGACACCAAAGGGACAAAAAAAATCAGTGTTTTCTGTCCTCCTTCACAATATTGCTTTGGCAATAGACATTCACTGTCTATGTCATCATGAAGGATGTGGTGCACTTTTAGAGCTGCTGTTCTTTAGAAGAGACACCAGGCTTCACACAGCTCTGCTGATAATCAAGCAGTAAAAATACAGGCAGCAACTGAGGGTCCTTGCCAGCATTGTGCTCCCTGGTCATACCACACATTACATGCAACCCCTTTTAAAAGTGATGGGCGAATAAAATTGCCTGTCACATTTGTCTGCACTTAGGTAACAATACATGATATACCTTAAGTCACTACCAAAAAAATTTACAAAAACTTCACCAGTACAAAAGATTAGCAAATACCTACTGCAGTCTTTTTCTACATAGTACCCTTGAACCTTTGCTGAGGAAACACAGACTTTCCCACCATGGCTGAAAGTAACAATAACCTTCCCTCTTTCTGCAGCCACTATTACAATCATACCAAGTTTGTGCATTGTGTAAGTACTCTCAAATTCACACTTGTACTGTTAATCCCGGGAACTACCAATTAAACTTCCTTCTAAATTTATTTATTACATACTTCCCTCTGGAAAGCACAATTTTTATTATCTGACAGAGCAAACCCAAACCCCAGGAAACTGAAACTGAGAGTGACCTATGGTTTTAATCTTCAATCAACATGAAAATAGGTAACTGCTTTGTTTTGCTGGGTTTTGCACATTATAATTGTACTTAGAAAAAAATTCCTTGAAAGCATGTGTTGTGTTGAGTGGCTGCATGCAAACAACTTTGGAACTAAGTAACTTTGATCTTTGATTTACAGACTACAGGGCAAAGGTTAAAATCACCAGCTTTGTTGTCCTGTTGGCAGCAGTTTCTTTTGAAGCTTCCTGCTTCCAGTGAATGTGATATACAGTAATATACACAAATCTCAGTGTCTTTGGTTGTGTTGGTAATGGAAAAAATTATCAAACCCATAACTTTTGGTATTTGATCAGCTTTCTATAGACAACATTAGCAAGAATCTGACTGTTCTTGTATATATATATAGGTAGAAATGTAAATGAAGCTATTCTCAAAAGATGTATTTGCATGCATAGATAACGTGCAAACAGAGAAGCTAGCTGGCTATTTGCAGATTTACATAAGGAATTTTGGGTGTTGTGCAGATGACTGCTTATTTGTGCAAGATGGGAGCTCAATATAATAATCCAGGTTAGAAAAATTTGATCTTAAGAGACTTTGTTAAATACTTAGACATTGTCATTCTAATGGGTTGTAGACATTTTATAACAACTCTATTGAAATGAGCCAAAAAAATAAAAAGGTTGTTGTAACTGTAATAGGAATCCGGTGCATGAAGACTTTGCACTGCTATGAACAAACTATACTTACATTGGCTTTTACATAAAAAAAAAATTAAGTGTGCTGAAAGAATTTACTGAAATCTTATAATACCAGGAATTTTGACTGCCTTGGCAAAGTGGAAACTTCACAGTTACTCAGACCTTAATGTCAGGACATTTGCTTACCCCCAAGCAAAGCCATTAACAGCATCTAGTCCTTAAACTCGTGTCTGAGGCAGACCTTGCAGGCCAACACACAGAACAACAGTCAGTGGTGTAAGGTTCTGTGCTATTAATCGGCAGAATTCCCATTTATATGTAGCTAAAGAATTACAGCTGTTTCTACAATGGGTAATAAATGAGCAAGACAAAACAAATGAGCAAAGCAGTCCTGTCCTGCTCCACCCCACCCCCTGGTCCTAATTATCCTGTCTCTTGCAGCATGTCAATCCCATTAACTTCAGCTTTGTTTATTTGCGTGCCAGTCTTGGGACAGTTGCATCCCAGAGCAAATACACTAGTGACATAAGCAGCAGCCGAACAAATAGCTGGAGTGTGATTTTCTGAGAAGTTGAGAGTAGTAAAAGCCTCATAACATTCTCTGATTTGCTCCATCTCCTCTTTTAATCTGAATCCCTCTCACTCATGTAGACTGGTCCACACCTTTCTTTCCCTTCAGCACAGAATATTACAAACACTAAATGCCAAAATACGGCATGAAATGTACACCTTTACAGCCATTTTCCAGCAAGCTTTGGCCGCTATTTATTTCACTGCTGAATTTGACCTAGAGGCATCCATGGCAGATACAGCTGTCTTCACTGGTTCTGGCTTTGCCATGTGTTTTCCAACATGTATTTTCTCATCATGATGGCTGGGTGCCTCTCACAGGAACCCCAGGTAGTAGAAAGCCCTTGCTTACACGAAGCTCAAATGGAAAAAATCCAAGCTGCCTTCTAAACACTTTAAAATAACACTTTCTAATGCTTCCTACGGGTGATGTTGACACATTTACAATGTTGATTTAAAGGGTAGGGGGAACATAGTTCTTCCTGACACCACACATGTAAAGTTACTGGCCCACCCTATCACTGTGGCCATGCTGAAATGGCTGCCAGCAGATCTCGAGTGCCAGGTACTTAAAACTCAGAAAACAGGCAGACGGTGGCCTCTGTGACTGTGAGGAAAACCTTTGAAGGCTCCTCTGCTTTCTGCCCCTCCAGGCTGGAGTCACAGTTGATACCAAGCACTGATACTGCAGTCCCTGAGATATTTGGCCCAGCAGTTCCTGAACTTTCTGTGAACCATTTTAGCCTAGGTTTGCTGTACCAAAGTGCATGCTAAAGATTTCCTTCATTTCTCTACCCCATCCTTCATTCACAGTTCGTTGCTGGAACTAATCTGACTGTAAAGGTTTGTCAGTCTTCAGATGTTCTAATTTCTCAATCACCTGGTCTGACATGATCCTGATTTTCTTCAATATTTCGTCTTCCACCCCTGGGAAATTTATGTCTGTTCCTGGCATTTGTCTCCCATCTTCCTTTGTGAACACAAAGGGGAAAAATTAATTTAATTTCTTTCTTTCTCTCTCTCTCTCTCTCTCCCCGCCCCCCCCCCCCCCCCCCCAAAGTCTTCTTCTGTCAATAAATTACTCCTGCCACATCCTGGAGGCCAATTGTCTCCTCCTTTGACCCCTATGTTTCTTATGGTTTTAAAAAAAAGTATTATTAATCTTTATCTAGGTAGCAAGCTATTTTCCATTCTTCAGCTTTCCTTTTCTTACTTTGGTTTCTTGCTTCCATTCAGTCCTTTCCACAGTCCACTCTGGACTTGATCTTTTAAATTTTTCACATGTCCTTTCTTCACCTTTGATTAGTTTTTCATTTCCTTGTTCTTTATTAGGTGTTGGCAACTCAGTACCGTAGGTGGCATTTTCCTCTTTCCTCTCCCTTCCCTCATCCCTAGCCTGTGCTGAACCACAGCCCAGAATGATGTCAGGAGAGCATTTAGACACCTTTCCAAGATGTGATACTGACCACTCTGCTCATTAAAGGTCTTACGATATATTTTGCAAGAACGGGTGCATTAACCCCTGCATCCTGGACCAATTCCAAATGGAGTGGTTACTTTCTGCCTGCCCAGCCTCCCCTTGCAATTTCAATGGGATAGATTAATCTCTACCTGACCTGTAGCATAGCATTGCTATTAGCATGTGCCACTTTCCACACCAAAGGTGGCTAGATGGAGGCTATTTTCTGTTACAGAAAGTTCTTTTCTAAATTCATAGTTAAAACATTTTTGGAAGGAAGGTACTGATGGACTTTATCATTCCATGTTTCCTTCTGGTGATTTATAGCCAGAATTCTTGCACAGCCAGTACTCTACCTGCAGGGAGTTCTTCCTTCCTCCTCATTCTTCTCCATCCCCAAGTGGAATGTACTGCTTCACAAGGTGACATGTACTGTCCCCATTTTCTGCTCTTTACACTCTTATTACCAGTTCAGATGATGCCCAGGTCATGTTTACATCCACCACCACAAAGGCAGCTTCAGACAGCACTTCTTGCAGTGGTCTCCAGTTATAAATGTCTTTAAAAGGAGCTGCAGTCTTCATAGAAGGCTTTCAACTCAAAAGATTCCTCCCATGACTTCATGCGTAGGAAGTGCTTGCAGAGGTCAGGGAAGAGTAGGAGAAGAAAGCATACTGAGGTGTAAAGCTTGTGTTGTTAGTCCGTATAGTGTAAATGAAAAGCAGCAGGTTGTTTCCTCAGAATAGGTGTAGGAGAAAGACTGTGTGAGTTTCAAGAAACAGAGAGAAAACATTTCTAGGAACTCTGAAAGCATCCCTTAAGGTCGAGATTGAACTAGCAAGGCCCCAGTTTATTTAGGTTCAACTCCCATGACTGGTTTGTGACCTTTATGCTCTTCTTTATTGTTCTAAAATAAATGGACAAAACTGTTCCTTTGTGAATTCCTATTGTTACTAAGAGCCACATCCTGTCCACATGTCTTCCACCATGAAATGACTGGAGGACAACATTTGACTCACCCCAGATGAAGAAGTCTTCTATTACAGGTTTTTTGACTGGTACTTCACTTTCTTCCACAGTGTACCATTTGACTTGTAAAAAACCCACCACTTCTTTTCATACTATTTCCTCCTTTTTTTTGCAAGCCTTGCTGAACTCATGACCTGCTTTGCTCGCCCTACCCAGCATTATCTAAAGCAATGAAGTGATCATGCAAGGCCTTTGCATGACCACTGTCAATGAACTTCGTTTTTCACCTGCTCTTCCTCCCCTTCCCTATGGCCTTTTATTATCTGTTTCATTATTTTACACCTGCTCACCTATACTGCTACTATATTCCCTTCTGCTGATGTGTGCATAAGACCACTTTCATAGACCTATCTTTGGACTCCTTTCTGCTAGCCTGAACTCAGCACTATAGTTGTTTCTGTTCCTCACTGTATGTAGCTTCCAGACAATCCTTTTAGCCTTTTACCTATACTGATTTTGTATTGTTCCCATATGCCTAAACTGTGGTTGATCCCTTTGTGAATGATTTTGGAAGGATTTCTAGTTGGAAAAAAAGCAACAAACAAAAAACCATTTGCATGCTTGAACACAGGGAGTTTCAAACCCCAGTATTTCACTTCCTAAAAAGGTTCAATTAAAGAAATGTGATTCATGAACAGACCCTATGATCCTTCAGTTGGCTAACTGGAATCCATTTGGCCATTCTTATGTTTTGGATATTCTCAGATCTCCCTGACAGAGCAGTTTAATGCTGATCATCATACACAAATCAGCAGCTTTGATGAAGGCTTTTTAACAAATTCCAGACTCATGCAGGCAGGTTCATTTGTTTCTTTCTTTCTGTCTTCCCTCCTTCCTTTCTCTCTCTCTTTCCCTCTCTCACCTCTCTCTTCCTCCTTCCTTTCTTCCCTCCTTCCTTCCTTCCTGCCGTCTTCCCTCTCTCCCTTCCTCCTTTCCCTCTAAGCCTTGAAAACAACAATTAAAAGTGGCAGCAAAATAGAGTATGGAGAAGATTTGTACCAGGGCTGAAGATCTGTTTTACAGTACCTTAATTTCTGTTTGGAGGCATTGTTTATATAGTGCATGGTGTGATCAGATGTTTCTTTAATGCATTCACAATTGCTTGGCTTATTTTACATAGTGAAGGATCATGCTATGCTATGTCTCATCATGTTGTTAGTGAACATGACACAATATTGGAAATTAAACATGACAGTTAAATGGCAAAAGACAAATAATTATTTTCAAATCAAGAATACGCTATCAACTTAATTAGCACCTCTCAGCTCTTTCCAGGTTTTATTTACAAACTTGCTGGGCCAAATTCTTTGCTCATTTGTAACCATACAAGCATCTATTGTCTATGTCTGAGAGTTAATTTTCTGCTGTGTTTGCACTTCATTTTTGTAGACAATGCCTGCTATATTCCTTTCCAAAGTGCAATGGCAGAAGACTAAATGTGATTAAGATGGGGATTGAGAGGAAGGTATATTGAAGACATCAGCGTGAGGTATGTGACTGGAAGCAATGAAAGCAGAAAATGTGGTTGAAAACAAGGCTGAAAGACTCAATCCAGTCTCATGAGCCAAGGGATTTATGAATGAAAAAGTAATATGTCTGAAGGGACTGGTATGAGGAAAGGGACTGCTCCTTGACAGTCTTTCTCATGCATCCAGCGTTTATGCAGTGGCAGCAGCTGCTGTGGCTGACCTTGGCTGCACTTTCATGGTTATTTTGAAGAAGAATGAACTCTGAGTCTATGCCACCAGGCTCTGAAGTCCTCTTTTCAAAGAGGCATACAGTATTAGAGGATAAATCTCACTGGAAGGCAGTGGGACTTAGACTGTGGTGGTGTTGGGGTGTGTCTGAAAAAGTTAACCTGAAAATCAATGCCATCATCTGGCTCTGGTGAAGTTGCATATGTGTGTGTGGTAGTGGGTGTTGCTGTTTATCTTCATCTACCAGCAGCTGTGAGTCTTGTCGTGTCTTGCAGATTCCCCTCCTTAAACTTCACATCACCCTGCCTCTGAACAACCCAAAGTCTGGGAGACAGACTGCTTCAGTGTTATCCTTTGTCAAATACACAATCCTGTGGGAAAAGGATCCAATAAACCTGCAGGAAGTCTTGAGGGTGGAGTGTTGGTACGTGCTTCTTATCGTGAGGTGTACATATTTAAAGAAACTTAAAAACGTAGGAAAAAGGTGTGAGAACTTCTTATGCTCCATAAAGCTATATGCTGTACTCCCCTAACCTACTTCTTTTTAAAAGCATATGAAAAATACAGCCGTTCTGGCTCAACTTTCAGTAGGGCTCTGTTAAAACAGGTGACATTTTAAACATGTGCTTACTGTAGTATATAATATATTAATAAAGAATTTTGGCTTAAGTGTTTTCCTGGAGAGGAACTATTAAAAGAGGCAGAGGGAAGGGTTCTGATGAATGTGAAATTGCTACCTACACTACATCTAAAAAGCTTCTAAGAAAATGTGAAAACACAGCCCTGCATGAGGAAGAGCAGTTAAACTGTAAGGCATGTAAAAATGCTTGCAGAAAGGTTTGATCTCAGCCATTATTTTAGTTCATTAAAGAAAATGAAGTAATTACTTTTTAAAAAGAAACATGCATAAGCACATTACCAGTTCAAGTACACATAGTATGTGTACTTATGATCGTTTTTCAAGAAGGCAGGTAGGATTTAACTGGGTGTTGTTTCCTTTTAAAACACTTCAGGTCTGTTTTTATGATAGGTTCAAAATTCTCAGCAGCTATCCTGTTGTGTGACAGGAGTTTACAGCATTAGTTTCACCAGACAAGGACTGGTGGAGTAAAATTAGTCATGTATGTAAATTATAATCATGCTGAATAGTTGTATGTGCTCATTTAGGCATTTTAACAGTGTGTGATGTTATCCTCTCTGCAGGACTAATAAGCATTAGCCATAATGAGGTCAGTCAGTCAGTCAGGCATTATCATGGGATTTAATTGGGACACTGGTCTCTGCTGAAGTGAAAATTAATAACTTTTGTCAATGTTCTGGCGAAATGTTCTGTCTTATTAAACTATGAGGGTCAATTAGAAAGCATTATGTAATAAAGTCCCCAGCAGCAGAACTCAAATTGAGTTATACCACAGTCATTATTCCAGGACGATTGCATTTGAAAATGGAAAACCAGAGTGCCATATGGAGGGCGCAGGTTATATTTACAAGCATTGCATGTTAAATCTTCGGCAAGAAGGAAACAATTAAATGTAATACTGAAATAAATCAAAGCACTGAAAGTGCCATGTTGTGCCAGGCGCTTAATATAGCCAGCATACCCCTAGTTGCGACTAGGCAAAATGGCACCTGTTTATAAGCCTTGTTTGGGTTCTGTCAGACAGTGTCCTCCCTCTGGATTGCTCCGATGATTCAAAATCTGGGGCACACCTGGAAGGCTCAGCCAGGCACATTGACTCATATAAATAACAGTTTATTGTATGGCTATTAAGACCAGAGATTGCTTTTATTAAAGTGCAGTTATCATGATACAACAAATTAAAGAACTTTTAAAGCATGTTTAACAGCCTCTGATATTCCCTGTTCAGTCATGTTTTACAGTACTTTGAATGGGGGAGATACAAAGCCTCTGCCGATGCTGGTGTCTAAAGACAACTCCAGCAGCCAGCAAGGGTGCAGAGAGACCGAGATGGAGACGAGTATGTTTTTGTGGGGATAGTGACAAGCTCAGATGCCTGTTTTCCCCATCCCTCAGAGGAAGGTACAAGCAGTCATTTTTTATTACCTTACTGTTTCTAAGGATTCCCGCTTACCAGAAAAGTTAGTAGCATCTCGCTCCAAGGGCCTTTTTCTCCAGCATTTATATCCCAAACACAGTTGGAAATGAGTACCTACAGGCTGAAATGGAGAAGGGGCACTCGTCTTCTGCTGCCATCCAAAGACCCCATGTGAGTCCATGCCAGAGCTGTGCCTAGCTTGGGGTGATGGTGGACCTATGTGCCCCAGCTTTCTTCTGCAGGTGGAGACCACAGGTGGAAAGCACACGACCGGGTAGGGTGTCCCTCAGTGTCTCCCTCCCGAGCTTTGTCACCAGTGCCAAATTTTCTGAGTGGCACAGGCCACCTGCGTGGCACAGCCCCAAGGCTCAGCAGAGCTCCACAAATCCACCCAGCACCAGCTCTGCAAACTTAGAGGGCTCGTGGCCTCCTCCTCTCCTGCCAAACCAAAGCAATCTGGAATCTCCCAGGATGGGCCTTTAGGAGGTGAGGGACCTCCCGCTCGCTCTTGCTCTGCAGGAAACTGCAAGTGTCCCCACAGAGAAACATTATGCTGGAGAGCCATCCCTTATCTGCCTTCCAATTATTCACACATGTGAGGATGATTTTCTAAAGCACTCATTGTTTGGCCTAAGGCAGCTCCTATGGACAACCACAGTAAATCCCAACCTGTCTTTTACAGAGCAGTGGGAGAACTGAGCAAGGGCTGCGCACTTCTGGGAGCCCTGGTCCCAAGAGCAAACTCTGATAGCAGCTTCTGCCAGTGTCAGTAGGGGTAATACCATCCTTACTGGGAGGACATTGGGTTTTTTTCATCTGCAACTTTACAGTTCCACAGGACTTTACCTAATTATTGCTTGCAGAGTGGGGTAGGTTATTTTTTACTGGGAGGTTTGAAGAAGCTGAACTGAACTTCTGTTTCATTTAAAACCATTTAATTAGGGCTGAGCATGTGATTTCCACCTTAGTTGCAAACTGACAAGCAGAATCAGGCATGATTTTCCCCTTGCTTGTTCCTGTTTGACGACGGCATGGCTTACGTTGACTGTTTTGGTGTTACTTCTGATTTACACCAGTGTGAGAAGGGTTTCAGGCTTGTTAGCAACCTGTCCCTCATGGAGTGAGAACATTTTGCAACTTAGCTCAGAGCAGCTGAGAATGTCAATATATTTGATAAGCATTTATGAACAAAGCCTCAGTGCTAGCCCCAGGAGGTCCTCTACTGTGGGTAAAGGTCATCAGCTAGACTGTGAAGAAGCACCTACTAACTTTGGACACTTAATTTTTTCATTGCCCAACTTCATATCCTACAGTTCAGAAACACCTTCACCTCTCCTCCTGATGTTAATCAGGGCTACTGAAAACCCCTCTGACAGGGCCTCTGTGTACCAGGGAATGCCCTTGGCAGCCAGGGTATCTCCAGCCAGGGACTTGCTCTGGCAGGACTGGTCCCAACACCCAGAGCCAGCCATATGCAGTTCTGTGCCTGAACCACAAGACTGTGCTTTCTCCCCTTTAAATACTGCAGGAGAGGCTGTCAGCATTTCTCTCTCTTCAGCCCTGTGTAAGTCACCTTCTCTCTTACTCTCTTTCCTGGCCAGGAATAACATAGGTGAAAGGTCTCAGTTTCTGGCAGGCATGGCTGTGTGTTGTATGTTAGACTCACATCTACACATACACACGTGCATGAACTTGCATACATATACATATACATACACATATGTACTTACACACACAGATATGTATGCCTTTGTGCACAGAAGTGGAACACCACCCAGATGCCGTGGTTCCAATTTACCATTTGAAAGCAATTAGTGTTTATTATTGTAAGCATTTTCAGCATAGGGACTATGTTAAAGACAACAGCACTGCTAATTACTTTCAAATGGTGAATGTCAACATTTTCAAGGTGTTGCTCCATAGGCTGGGCTTCATGGACACGGACGCCCTCAGCCTCCACATGGGTAAGTGCACATTCATGCATGGAGAAACATTAATCTGGCCGCACCTCCTCAGTGATGAACCCACAGACATTTCCTGAGCAGGCTCCTTTATCTTTTTCAAGTGCCCAGGACACCAGAACTTATAGCTTCAGTCTGTGTTTTTCCCCACTTGTTTTTTGGTGGGTTTGGTTTGGGGTTGGTTTTTTTTTGGGGGGGGGGGGGGGGGGGGGGGGTGCATTGCTATGAGACTAGTGTCAGGGATTTTTGTTGATGTTGGAAAGAGTAAGTGGTTGAAAAAGTGCTGATTCTCCCTAGTCTTTTACATCTACAGCATTTAGAAGACCTTACACAAAACAGTGCCAGGTCTCAGTGCTGGGCTGCCTGCTTCAGTCTTTGGCAAAATGATAATATTTTGGCAGAAGTGCCCTATGTTAACAAAGAAAAGTTTGATTAATCAGCAGGAGGGAAGACTTCGGAGGAAAGAGAGAGCACGACAGACAGACATAAGATGAAGTCTATTCTAAAAAGTCTAATCAGTTTTAAAACAGCTTTAAAAAGGAATAAAAATTCTTAAATCTCTTTGATGATATTCAAAGAGCCTTTTTTAATATATGAGAAGGCACATTCTAAATTCTTAACACTGCTAGTGTCACCAGTCCTTTTTTCCACTAAACCATTTTAATTCCATAATTTAGAAGGCCTTGAAAAGTGGCAGGATCAAACTGCAGCGTAATTGGATACACTGTGCACTTCCAGGGTGAATTTGGGTCCCTGGTAGGCACAGGAGATTTCTCTCTTTCTTCTAAGATCACAGAGAGTGTACTCATTTGAAAGGAGAGATGCAGCAGCAAAGTAAGCTTTTTACAAGGTGGAAGAGCAAAGCGTGCTGCAGGAAAACACTGGCCATTTGTTTGGCACTGACCGTTTCTTTGTCATTGGAGGGAATGCTATCGACAGGAAAATCAATGTGGGTTTACTAAAGAACGCTGAGCGATCAGGTAGCAGGGAAGCAGTCAGAGAGAAGTGGCAGCATACTGCACTTCCTTCAGAAACAAATGTGTCCAGCTATTTTAGATCCTTCTACAGCTCTGTGCCGCTTCCCACAACCAATATAGAATGTCTTTATTCTCAATTATTAGCTCTGCTGATCTGAGTACTGTAATAACTGATAGAAAGCTGGAACTTTGGATGTGGTCTGTGTCTGAGAAGCTAGGGACAGTTGCAAGCCTTTCCTGGGGTCCTACAGGGCTTTTAAAAACAGAAGGCAAGAAAGAAAGGGAGAGAGAGAGAAAAGAAACATCTGAACATCTGCTGGAAAATCCTAACTGGCTTGTTCAGCTGAGTTCAGCAAGAGCAAGAGCAACAGCAGAGGAGTTGGCAGGTGTCGCCACACTTTAGTTGGAAATCACTGCAGATGATCTCAAGATAGAAATGAAAATAATCTGGACAGTCCCTATACCTCCTCCCCTCCTCTAGACTAATCCATCCCAGGAGACAACAACTGTATTGTGTGCTGGTTAGCTGGGGCGAGGTACTAAAATAGCTAGGAGCAGGGCTGTGCATGCAAGCAAATAGCTGTATGTATCAAAGGTGTCCTACCTTAGTATACTGCTTCCTTTAAAGTGGCTCTAGGGGTGAAAAATCACAGAAACTACCAGTCTTCCCTTCAACAGTGCAAACAATCACCTGTGAAATAGACTTGTTTAGGGTCAGGGGAGGGAGAAGAGTTAATAATATTGCATCTTTTTTTTCTCCAGAATTTGTGCAATATGAAAATAATAGCTTTGTCTCCAGCAAGTGTTCCTCTCTCTCCTCCCTCTCTCTCTCTTAGCATACATATGTGTGCATCTATGTCTCAGGCACTAAGTGTCCCTGTCACTACAATAACACAGGATTTCACACATATATACTAAAGTTTGAAGAGGGTCTCTTAATTTCTTCACTTATTGCATTCTCCCTGAACTTACACTATTCCTGGCAGAAACTTTCAAAGCTAATCAGTCAGCAGCCCCAGTCAGGGCTTTTCACCATTTGCTCAGCTTCACAGTTATGTTGGCTTCATAGACTTTCCCACTGTACCACCTTTGTTCCACAGCCTAGCCGACAGGCTCTGGACAGCAGGACAGCTAGATCCAATAAATCTGAGACCTGTCTAGGTGCTTCATTTATCAAGAGGCCTAATTTACCCAGGCCCTTTAGACTAATTGCAGATTTGCAAAAAATGCTGATAATGTAGAACAGTGCATTGTGAATGTCCCTTGCCATATTTCTGCTAATGTGTTTCATCTGGAGTACATAAAGAGACAGGGATGCTGATTTTAGACACAGCACTTTGGGGCTAATCCAGTTAAATGATTATCCCTAAAAATCTGCAGTGATGTCATTTTCCCTATAGAACTCTGCCAGTTGTCTTGTTTGCTTTATTGTGAGAAATACGTGATCCTGGGCTTCAGAAGTTCACCCTGTATTCTTGTTCTAATGCACTGTAACTCTCTTGTCCCACTCTCCCAGCTACCCATTCCTTCTTGTTTATAATAGCCATGTTGATAGCAAACCCTGGCTTGGACTGTTGGCTTTTGTGTATACACTGATAAGGAAGAGGTATGCTCCTTTGCTTGATATATGCAGATATATGCAGGTACCCACTATGTTTTTCTCAACATACAATTCCTTCTTTCCTTTCCCCTCATTTCCCCCTTTCCTCCAGAGACTACTATTCTACTGTGTTTCGGTCACTTTTACTACAAACACTGTGCTTATCTTTGGCCCACTCTTCTGCACTTTGCTCCAAGAGTCATCACCACATTTTTTTCTAAGCTAATCATCTTCTTATCCATCATCTGTAATGCCAAAATCTTGTTCCATGGCTTTGCAGCAAATTTAGCCTTCATATTCTTCCTCAGATGTCTTCTCCCTTTCCTGAACTGGGGAAAATGTGGGGCACACACTGAACCTCTCTGTGTGGTGTAAGAAGAATCCAAATTTTGTTTCTAAAAATCTCTCTGTCGTGTAACAGATACACTGTGCTCACTGAGGCAGGGGTCAGCTGACCCATTATGTAAACCACTAACAAATACTACTATAATAATCATTATTATTATTATTATTATTACTAATAATAAAGATGATGTTTATAAAATGGTCACACAATTCTCACTGATTTCTGGGGTCACCTGCTAGGCAGTCCCAAGTGTGTTTCACGACTCCACTGACATGTTAATGCTGATTTTCACAATGGGGATTTTGGGCAGAGATTAGGATCTGGAATAGATAAAACATCAGGAGACCCTTATTTTTCAGTAAGTGTCTGCACAGGTCTGTGATAAGGCACCCTCAGGAATTTGGGACTATAAATATTACAAAACTTTGAGAGACAGCCTTACATTATTTGTTCATCGAGCACCAGCTCCTTCCTGGGTAATCAATGGAGCCTTCCATGCAGAGATAGAGGAGAGCAATAGGGATGTCTTCTCAGGTATCCCAGCAAGGCTGCATGTGACTTATCAGTGTTCAGCAAGCAGATGGCAACCAAATCCCACTGCTATGGTATTAACAAGAAGCCTTCTTTAAAGGTTTTCTCTTGTTCTTTCAGATGCCCCTCAAGCATAACCCCAGAGTTCAGAGAAATTAGTATATGATGAGATAAATCCTGTCCAAACAAGGCAGGTGGATTTGCAGAGAGTAAACACAGAGGGACCTTACAGGCGAAATACTGTGTGAGACTGCTTGCTCTCAGGAGGGGAAGCTCCTCTCTCAGGGAAGTCCCTAACATTTGAAGACTGTCAGCTAAGGACACTCAGGGCTCTCTGCGAAGATCCTGGGTAATTCTTGGGTTTGCCTCTTAGATTGTTTCATCTACCACATTAAGGTATCCTTAAACATCCTTATGCTATCATGCTGCAGAATGGAATAAAGCAGCGGGATTCTTAACTAGGAACAGTGAAAGAAGCAAAGTTAGAGGTATTATTTACAATTCGGATATTAAAAAAACCCAAAGTATCCTTTTTCTTCCTAGCCAAAGTTCACCTTTGCCAAGCCTTGCAGTCATTACGTTGATGCAACAAGATGCATCCTGTGTATCATCGCCTCGAGACGGTGTCAGAGCATACGTGCGTGCACACAGTGAGAGCCTCACATTTCTCCTTAGTGTTACAGGGGTGAAGGGGTATTATCTGGCAGATTTCTTTTGCCCCTCTCCAAAAACTGTGTCCTTGTAGCTGTATAATCTTGATAATCTCCACTTCTAGACTCTTGCAGGCAACTTCTGAACTGTAGAAGAGCATTCAAGGGGGAGGTGGAAACTAATGAAAGTCTGGCTGACATTTTGATCACACTCATGCATATATCAAGATTATTCCATAGGCATATGTCACAGGGAGAGAGTAGTTTTTCCATATTAAAGATGGCATTAACCTTCTATCCTATCTTGCTCCCTTTGCTATTCCCAAACTCTGTAAATATTTCAGATGTCTTTTGCCCCAACCCCACCACTCAGCTCTGTTAAAAATGGCAAGATGATGAAACACCCAAATTTGATCCAGGTCCTTCTTTGTCTCTAAGGTAATTAAGTCTTATTCCTTTTTTTGTGCTTGGAGTCAAAAGTAGCTGATTGTTAAACATCCACCTCAAGTTGCTCTTCTGATTCCCAAAGATGTACTGGTGCCCAAATAATCCTTATACAGGCCCCTCAGGGGAACCTTGGACCAGTCAGTGTTTGCGCCATACTACGTTTCATGCTGTTTTGCCATTCACAAATGCATTGTGGGCAAAAATAAATAAATAAATGAGACTTTCCCTTTCAGGGAAAGGTTGGGACTTCAGGGAAAAAGCAGGTTTTTGCAAGTCTGGGATGGTGTCAATCCACCCTGCTACCTGGGAAATGTTCACTAATGTTCATTGGCACCTATTTGCCCACCCTGCATCTGTAGAAATGCTTCATCGAATGGAAACAGTAGTTATATCAGGACTGTAGTTCTGTACCAAAGTATTTGGTCAGGAGATGGGATAAATCATTGAGCAACTGACTGAGAGTTTTGGTAATAAATGATACAGTAGCTGTCATGGAAAGTCAGTAGGAATTTTATCGTAGCTCTCAACAGCAGCACATACATATTCCTAAGTCCTTATCTGGCAAATACTTTTATCTTTAACCTAACAAGAGAAGGAAATTCACCCTGCCCAGAGATTTTGACATATTACACTGCCTTATCTAAAGTTTCTTAATCAGGAGCCAGGTCTTGGACCAGTTTCACGTAGGGCCAAGACAAGCAGCTTTAAGACAAGTTTTGACCCAACCTCTCTAAAAACTAACTGTCACTTACTACAGGAGAACAATGGCTCTCCTCAGAACAAAGACATGAGAATATTTTTGTGCCCACAAAAGCATCAGTAAACCAAAGAGATAAAAACTATGCCTTAGAATGGTGCTGCTTAAAATTAAAATGAATCCATATATCGAGACACTAGGTTATTGAAAAGAAAAATGATGATTTGAAGCTTCAGAGGTAGTCTTCCTATGAACCTTTCAGGCTGTATATAAGTAGAAGAAAATCACAGCAGCAAGAAGACTTTTTTTCCCCTGTATTGATTTTTGTTACATTTCTGGTGACTTACTGAGAAGATAGCCGGAAGCAGTTTTTAAGTACACTAACAAACACCAGCAGACTCCGGAGCACTGGTACTGAAGTGCCACAAGTTGTACAGGATACAAGGATAATTCAGGGCAAGTGTTCAACCTTACCCCATGTGGGTGAAATTCAGTATTAGTCCTTTAATTTCAGTGATTTATGGTGTTTTACGCTGACTGAGGACCTGGCCTACAGTACTTTCAGCAGTAGACTTCATTTTATTTTATCCAGTATTCAAGAAAAGAAGTTAAATAATGAAATGCATGTTATTTTACACCATTTTAATCAAATTATACTTGGTTGAAAAGGTCATTTTTCCTTGTACCTCTTTGTACTCTCCAGTACAAAATCCCATCCATCCTTCAGGAACAGTCAACCCAGTACCTTACACATGCAGGACTTTCCAGCTTTAGTGGAAGAGAGTCCAGTAAAATCAATGAATCAAGTTCTGTTCTTACTTGCAGTCATGGAAGTTTTAAGTAATTTCAGAGATGGAGTTGATTAAAGTTATAATACTGTTGGTGAGAGTTTCATACCTTACGGAGATTTTATATCAATGTAAGATTATTGCCTTGCATGTGGATTGTTGTGGCCAAAAGTAGTAAAATACCTTTACTCAAGTGTTTGCTGATATCATTCATTTATTTGTCCTAGCAAGACAGCATGTGAAGCAACAGGAAAAAATTCTGAAATGTGTTTTTCTTCCAGAACTCAGAAAATGGATTTGCCCTTTAAGACTGGTCATTAAGGCTGAATCCCCTAAATTATAAGCATAAATAATACATGGGAAGATTGACCTTCAGACAAAAGAAGAGATGGATGGGAAAGCTCCAGAGGCTGAAGCTCAGGAGAGCAAGAAACTGTGCCTGCACCTCTTGGCAAGCAGGCTACAGAAACAGCTTCATCTGAGGATGCATCCTACATAACTTCTGGTTAGTGGAACTGACCAGAGAAGAAAATGAAAGGGTTTTTTCTTTTAGAGGGCTGCAGTGTGTGTTTTGGCAACTATTACTTTCTCTCTTCTTAGTGGGAAGACTCCCTGCTTTCCTCTCCCCGAGGACTGTAGTTAATCAGTGTCAACTCAGTGTGGTCGTTCCCACCCAGACACTGGTCTAACGAGAGACCAGTTCAAATGGGGCAGCCTCAGGACAGAGTCATGTCACTGCAGAGGGTACAGGGACCAGGCGAGCTGTAGGATTTTGCCTGCCTGAATCCAGACTGCAATGAGGAGGGCAGCTGTTGGGATGTGGGGGCAGAAAGCATGAACCACTGCCAAAAGTTCTGTGGAAGAGTTTTTTATTTATCATTCATATGACTACACTGTTGCTGTGTTGAGGTTTTGGTGCCTCCACAAAACCTAAAATTTTCCTTGTTCTGTGCATCGTTCTGGGACTTGCAACAGGCAAATATTGCCTATTAGGGTATCCAACAACAGTTTTTACTGATTCAAAAAAAATTCTGGAGAAGGTCTCAAGATTGCTGTGTTTGTGGCTGTAACGGAGATCCAAGGCTGTTTAAATAAGCTTTGTGACTGCTCACAGTATCTGGCTAAAGGATTACGGCTAAATATACACGCAAGTGGAGAAAATACTTTTGTCCTGATTCAGTAACTTACTTGGTTTTCATCCTTATTTAAAAGACTGGAACAGGTATTCTGAAACAATCAGATTTAATTCCATTCTTACTCTTTCAGTTCTCAGCTGGATTTACTCTTGATATGGTCTGTTGAGAGCTACAGAAAGGAACACTGCATTTTTAACTCTACCGTGCCATTTGTATTCAATGAAGTTAGCTGATGGCATTTTACCTGCTGAGCTAGTAAGTTTCAGGTAGCTGAATGTCCCACGATCATGTTTTATCCTCACCAGGAATCTTCATGGAAAGCTAGAAATTTCACTAGGGACAGATACAGAGTCAGCTCACAGTTCCTGGAAGATTTTCTCTCCCCCAATCCTCCTGTTACAACATCCCTTCATCCTTGAGGGTGCCAGCGCCTCAGTCCTCAAAGATATGTAGGTACATAGTGAAGTCTTTTTGGCTTCAACTGGAGGAGTCTCAAAACCTACCACCAATAATGTCTGAGGCTTTGGACCCAGCCTTTAGGTCTTTGCACCCAGCCTTTAAATCTTTGCTCATGTGTGTCGTCCTGATCAAGTTCCATGGGGCAACTTGCATAAGTAAGTGTCTGAACAGCCTACTTTCTTTGTGTTGCTTGTTAGTGCTTGTGTGCTTTGATATTCAATGTGTCTAAATCACCACACAGCATTTTTATTTTTATTTTCATAAAATATTTGAATTACACTCATATGAAATATGCCTCTGGCCCTTACAGATGTTTCCAAAAAGCCTAATAACAAACAGATCACAGGGCAGAAGAGTGCATATTCTTACAGTCACTTCCAAGCCTAACTGCTCTTCAGAGTTTTGATTACAAGAAAAGCCATGCTGCCGATGTTGCTTTAACTGTGATGTTAAAATGAAAACTCATTGTTGCATCCCAGGGGGATTCAGGAACACTGACTTCGCTGCCCATCTGAAATGGGATAACGTTCTCTATTCCTATCATGTGGGTATCAGTTCCAACTTGGAAACCAGCCTCCTCTCATAATTCAAGCTGGGGCTATACTGATGCAAACCTTCTCAGATATTATAAGCCAGTATGAGCTCAAAAAAAGAATTCACTGCTCAAGGCCAAATAGCTTCAAAGCTAACAATCCTCCAGAGTCAGTGTGAAAGTGTTGAAACTGTCAATGTCAACTTACACCATGCATAGTGAGTGTAAAACTTCAATAATGACATCATGGAGAAAAGGACAAAGGGCAGGCACTACACAGAAAAGTGCCAGTGCTCTTCAAATCTTTGAAACCTTCAAGGATTTATCTGGACTAACACTTCTACACATAGTCATTGGGGTCTTAGGCTATACTGATTAAGGATTTAGCTTATTCAAAGGCTCTCACTGATAGCAAGGATGACAAGGTTTCAGCAGTTATATTGGATTCCATTAGCTTTCACTTAAAAAAACATACCCCAAAACCCTCAGGATCCTGGTCTTTTTTTTTTTTTTTTTCCCTGCCTCTCATTTTCTTTCTTTGTGTCAACCTTTATTTTTTTCTTTAAAACACGCACACACACACACACACATGCACGCATGCACACACACACATTAATATATATTAATGTCTGGGTTTGATTCACAAACAGGTTTTGCAGCACTTATACTCTCAGTTCTCAGAATGCAGATCCCAGAAGAATCGAATCAATTCTTCAGGAATTCCCTGAAGCACCACATAACGTGTTCACTCATTTCAGCTGCACTTGGGGCAACAGATACACTTTTAAAAGGGGGAAAATGTATTAGAGAAAGAGGGGAGGGTGTTCTAGTTTAAGGAAAACAAAACAAAACAAAACAAAACAGCTAATCAAGACAGAAATTAAAGGGTGAGACTCAGTGTGGTTTTTGGTGTCTGGAATAAGGACCTATCCTAATGCTTTGACTGCAGACTGCAGAAGTATAATGGAGGACAGCCATGTTTCCTTTGTACCATGGTTTTCAGAGAGTCAGACTTAGAAGAGCAAAGAGATGGAAGAAGTGAAGAAGTGCAGGAGGAATAGTTCCCTCTCTCCTCCCTCTCCCTCTATTATCTGTGAGAAAAGAAAAAGAAGAATCCATGTTGTACTATGCAATGTGCAGACATGCAATAATGGTTTAAGCCCCATGCTAAATAGCTTCCTTGAAAAGAGACAATTATCATCTCTTGTTTAATAGATGGCAAAAGCAAGATGAAAAAAAGATTATTTAAGAATTATTTAATAATTTCATTAGCCTCCTATTATTCAAGAGCTTGTGACAGGGTACTGGATGTAGGCCACCTGACTCTTAAACCAGCGCCTGAACCCTGAGCTCATTCCTCTGTTATGTGCAGTTACTCTCAGCGTTTCTACTTTCTTCCAGCTCTGCTGTGGGTACCACTGGTACCCTGCCACCTCAGCTGCCCCAGCACCCTTGGCACAATTCAGTTGCTTAACACAGGTCTTTCTGTGGTGCCATGTAAGCTGTGCTGGTATACCCACGACACCTGCAGGGAGCTGGCAGATCTGACACAGGTCCCATGGGAAACCTGTGGCCTTCTCAAGCAGCAGGTGCAAGCCAGACAGTGATACACAAGAACATCTGAAATGGCACTAGGCGTCTATGTTTGGGCAAGAGAAGGGTACCACACATGCTTCAATGTTGCTTTCCTGAAGAGTTGTGGGAACTGTTGCGCAATATTGCCTGCTGTGCAAGCCCCAAAGGTCCTGATTCCCACCCCACAGCAGTGAGGGACAGACAGCTGCTTCTGAAATACTCTATCTCAGGGACCACAGTGCACACTCTTACAGAATTACCTAGGATATTCTCTAGGATTACCAGCATTGTCATGGGAAGAGCATGCACTCATTCTAGAAAGCAGTCCGTGCCATTGTAATGGTACAGTCGATGATGCCACACAGGGAACTTTCTGAATCTGTCAAAGGCACCTATGCATACCCCATTATTACAGTCCAAGTAGCTTTCCATGTATCAGCACCACTCATGCAAGACAAAGAAGGCCTTTCAAAAAAACAGAGGCAGCTGAGAGTTGGCCCTTTGTCACACAGAGAAATATGAGGTCTAATGAGACAGTAGGACACAGTGCAGGGAGCTGCAAGTTATTGCTGTCTTACCAGCTCTGGAATGGAAAATAGTAAAGCTAGACCTGTGGGTTACTCAGCCCAAGCTAATAAATTATGCTGAGAGGCAGGGTGTATTCTTCTAATACAGTTATCCTGCTTTCAAGACCTCAGGCAATGATGTTCCACACTAGCACAGGGGGCCTTTGTATGATACACTGGGCAGCAGCAGCCTGGAGGTACTCCATGTGGTTTGCATGTTCAACCGGGAATGGGACCAATTCACAGCCACAGTGGCCAATGTTTCTAGGATTTCTAGGGAGAGATTCAGATCATAGGATGACTTCTGCAGTTTTTGGTCCCAGGGCTCCCTGACTTCTGTATCACTGGCATCCACATTTTGGCCCCTGTCCTGGTTTCAGCTGGGATAGAGTTAACTGTCTTCCTAGTAGCTGGTACAGTGCTATGTTTTGAGTTCAGCATGAGAAGAATGTTGCTAACACAGTGATGTTTTCAGTTGTTGCTCAGTAGTGTTTACACTAAAGTCAAGGATTTTTCAGCTTCTCATGCCCAGCCAGGGCACAAGAAGTTGGCACAGGACACAGCCAGGGCACCTGACCCAAACTGGCCAACAGTGTATTCCATACCATGGGACGTCCCATCCAGTATAGGAACTGGGAAGTGGGGGCAGGGAATTGCCGCTCGGGGACTGGCTGGGTGTCGGTCGGTGGGTGGTGAGCGATTGCACTGCGCATCATTTGTACATTCCAATCCTTTCATTATTGCTGTTGTCATTTTATTACTGTTATCATTATCATTGTTAGTTTCTTCTTCTCTGTTCTATTAAACTGTTCTTATCTCAGCCTGCGAGTTTTACTTTTTTTTCCCCAATTTTCTCCCCCATCCCACTGGGTAGGGGGGAGTGAGTGAGCTGCTGCGTGGTGCTTAGTTGCTGGCTAGGGTTAAACCATGACAGCCCCTTACAGAACTCACAAATTTGCCACTGTGCCCTAGATTCTTGTATTCCAGGTGTACCAGAAGCTAACTGTCTTGGGGCTTATGACCTCTGGGCTTTTAGCAATATCGTGAGGGTTTATTTTTCCACATTCTTATTGTTGTTGTTGACTTAAACCAACTGCTTATTTTTCTTGCAGCATTTGGTCTCCTTAAGAAAGAAATTAGCACAAAAGGAATGAAGGGTTGAAGGTTATCACAACCATGGGAATGGACAAGAACAAGAGGGAGGTGGGAATACTCTACCTCTTCTACAAGCTGTTCTCTTCTGTGCTGATGCACTTGTTTTTGCTGAAGGGACTACACCACAATGCTGACTATTTAAACATTTATGAGGAAGGTTTCACATATATTCTGTGAAGTGATTGCCTCATATATGTTTCCTTTTGGGGTCGCTGTAATAATTGTGTACACAGGCACCTACACAGCTGAACTAGCTGCTGCTGGACTGTTATTTCACTCACACTGACTTTATATCCACGTTAGGTCACTGACTTCCTTCGATCTATCCCAGATTTGTATAGTGAGATCAGATGGGGCTGTACTGGAGCAGACTGCTTTTTCATTTTTAAATAAGGCTTATATAGCATGAGGAACCTACATCAAAATCAGAAAACAGGTCTTGCAAGTGAAAACTGTAACAGTTAGTATCATTACGAATGAAGAATCGAGAGGCTTGGGTTTGTTTTCCTGGGAGGAAATCTTCTTCCATATTCTTGACAGAGTTCCTACTGTGTGGTGTTTATGACCCCACTTTGGTGCACCCTTTCTTACCAGAGCCTGTCATACATGCAGTTCTGCTGTCTAAGGACTCGCTGAAATCCCCTGCTATAGCTCTGCCAAGAGCAAAAGTCTCCTCGGGGCAGAGAGCAAGCACAGTGTGGGACTGCATTTGAATGCCACTGGAGGGAATAAATAAATACTTCTTAGTGACTTGCAAATCTGTGCCCATTCTCCCATAAAAGGTATCAAGCACATTGTTCTCTGCCTAGATAGCATTCCCTAATTCCATCCAGCTGGAAGAAAAGGAGACCAGACAAAAAGTCAAACTGAGGGCATCTGTTTCACTGATAATACCTGACCATTAATCCACTAAGACAGCTCAGCCACATAGGGATTTTAAGAACGTCCTGCCCTAGCTAATGCTTTGTTCTGATGCAGTTTTAAAATGAATACTGCTCAATACTAACCTGCAGCCTGAATGTCCCCAGCTTCTCTGCAGTTGTCCCAGTATTTGGTGTATGACAACCAAATTTTGAAGGAGATCTTTCACTGGCAGTGCTAGCCCTTCTTGTTACAACAGTGCAAGTGGGCTTGCAAGAAAAACACTTCACGAGTGATGGGGGCAAGGTGGATTGTCATCTAACCGCTGAAGAGTGGCATGGAAGTCAGCAACCATTTCAAGGAATTAATTAATTTATAAAAGGGTAAGGGCAGATAAGATACACTGTCTCCTTCTGGCCTCTCAGCAAAATAAGGTGACCCTGTGCCATAGTAAGCAGCTGAGAGAGGACAGTCACGTCTTCTCTTCACTCCTACATCCAGTGCTTACTGATTTTTTTTCTGTGACTCTAAACTAATTCCCATCCCCACCTCATCCACCTGGCTGCATGCCCTGTTCCTTTTCCAATGGTTTCTGAGTGATATCCTCACCTTCATACATCTTACAAAGACAGGCTCCCCTGGAAGCATTACTCCAGCTAGGGATGTTTAAGTGACATAAGGCCTTGTTAACATTTCAGTAAGGGTGTTGTAGACCACCAGAAACATTGAGAGGGAGTACCACAGACCAAACACTTATGGTCTATCATTTAGGTCACTCCCTTCTCAGTGGAATGACACTGAACTGCATGACCTGAGACCTGTCCCCACAGCCCTAATATGCTTCCTCCAAAGAATGCTTCATAGTCTTCACAACAGCATGGTGGTCTGGTTATTTGCTCCTGTCCAACAGGAAAAATGAGACCAATCAGATAGTGCCTATGAAAAATGGACCTGGAAAAGACTAAGGCATGGTGCATAAAGCCAGAGAGGATAGTAAAGAGCTGAGAGCAGCTGTACATCATTCCACACCCACTTGAGATTTCAAATCTTTGCAGTAGTTTTGCAAAGCAAAGCACTCTCCCCTCAGAATGCAGTAGGACACAGGAGTATATTCACAAGACCAGTCTTATGACTCTAAGTAATCACAGCCTTGCCCGTTGTGTAATGTCATCACTGAAAAGGCTGGTTGTACTAATAGGAAGTGATGGCTGATCCCATTTAGAGAAACATTTCTAAGAAGCAACAAGCAGTATAATATCAAGAGGACTTTTAGATTTCCACATCTCTTCTCCTGGGGGCGCCTGCAGATAAAGGAGAAGTAGACAAGGAAAGTAAATGTTTACTTTCTTTTTTTGGTAATCACTAAGTACAGTGCTGCAAATGCAGTTGCGTTTGTCCTATAAATCACATAATCACTCAATAAAAACAAGAAAGGTGTGTAGCAACAAGGGAGGATGAAAGAGTAGAAAATTCTGTAGGCTAATTATAGGAACATTGTATTTCCTCTTTAATTTGCAGGCCTTCCATACTCTGTGCATGGTGACAGTCTTTGCTTAATTCTCCTGGGATAAACTCAGAGCAGCTCAGCTCAGCTAAAGGAAAGATTTCTCCAGATTTGTCCCCAAGCACTAAGTACACAGTTCTCATTGGTAAAAGCTGATTAGAGTGCAGATCTTACCATGTCATTTACAGATGTTTTGCTGGAGGCCAAATCCTGCTTGATTTGCATCATTGTTTTCACCATTGTTAGTTTTGGCTTCTCACTGACACTGAATTATGTTTGAATGTCTTTGGTCCATAAGATACCATAAAGCTCCGGCAAGATATGGTCTGTACTGTGTATGTTATCTCATAGATAGAAAGGAGTAAAGCAAAGCAAAAAAACTTGAATTGCCCATAGCCACAAAAAGAATTATCATCTGACAAGAGCTGCCAGTTCCTAAAAGTCATGTTTATACTATTCTTTTCTTGATCTCCCATTTCAAAGTCTAGCCCAGATGTACACTGGTAGAAAAATCCTGTGGCTTCTCCTTCCCTGAACGTCCACCACAATCCACTGTGTTACTGCTGGGAGAGCATGTCTGTACTAGCTGTACTTAACTAACGGCAGCATGCAAATCATCATCAGCATGTGACCCACCCAGAAACAGCCCCAGCATGTGTATGTTCTCAGAAACAGGAATTATTCCTACTGATCAGTCTTTTTCAAGAGTCTGTGTTGATGCTGGATCCCACTGAGAGCAGTATCTTGGGATACAGTTGAGTTCTGTGGGTTTTGAGCTGAAAGACGAGCCCACTCTTGCCTGGATGAAATGGACTCAGTACTGAGGATGCAGCCATCATCTTTCTGAAGTTCTCTTCAGTGCAGTGTCTACATCAAGTGATATCAGACACTGATGACAGAAACCACTGTGTTTCCCCAAGCCTGGACTAATCTTCCATGTCCTTTCAGTGTCATACCTACTAGTTTGCTTTTCCTAACAAAGCTTCTATACAGAACACAGTCATAAAGGCTGCTGTGCCCGTTAACTATTCAAACTGAATGTGATCCCCCCTACACACACCCCAAAAGGCATGCACACATATATGTCCATGCACTGAAGTAAATGCATTGCACAAGAAATTGCAATGGCTATACCGTATTTCATACTGAACCGTCAAGCTTGCCTTCTGAATCAGATACATCATCTATTGACTCCAGCACTGTAAGTCACCCTTTGAAACAGATGGCTTCCCTTGTGAATTAGATGGGGAGATCATCTACTAAATCATCTCCATATTGAATCCTATACAGTATACTGCAAAGTGAACAGCTCTACAAAACAACTATACATACAGGAGGTACTACAGTATCTCCCATGGGTTATTGCTTCAAGGGCTGGGCACAGAGAATACCAGGGCAGGTTGCTGGTGGCCTGCTTGTGTAGACAATGAGAAGCTAATCAAGTGCTGTGATAATCACTCTGACAGATACTATCTCATAAACCTACTTGCAGTAGTTTAAAAGATAATCACCCCCTCCAGCTGCAGGGAAGTGTGCCCATACCTCAGGTGCTCCAGTCCATGTCTGGTGTATTAATTTAAACCGCCAAGCTGTGAAGTCGAGCAGCTGAGGCATCGGCACACCCCTGGTTTTGTCCATTTTGCTGACTCTGCAATGAGACTAACCCCAGTGGCAGGGATGGCACAGTCAGCCAGGGTGGTACCACAGTAAGCTGCTAGAACTTGATTTGCCAGGGAATGCCTGTCAGGGCCCTACAGGTACAAAGAGCAAAAATTTTTAGTCAGGGAAGACATTTGCATAACATACATCAAAAGACAAATATAAGAATATGCTTTCCCCCCATCCAGTGGAAATAATGGATAGAAATTCACCCCTCCTTTGTGATGGCCACTTTCAGGAGCATGTGCTGCTATAGTCTCATTCTATTTTCTCTCTGTAACCCTTGTCGCACAAATGTGTTTTTTTCATTCCTCACTCATGCCCTCGGTGAAAGACAGCAGTAGTCTCTGTGTGCTGTAATTGGACTGACTGGCTGACTGATTCCTGTTCTCCCCTTATGCAGCCCTGGGAACCTGGGAGAAAAAAGGTGGAACAACCAGCCACTCAAAAAAACCCCAGACTATTTCAATGGTTAAGGACTAGAGCATGCAACTTCTGTCTGTTACAGACGACTGGGCATTGCAACTCGGATGTCTTGTTCCCAATACTGCCTTACTATGATTGTCACAAAGATGACAAAGGGCAGGAAAGGCAAGCCATGTTCATTAAGGACTTATAAGGGGGATTTTTGTGAGAAGAGTATTACACTTTCCTTTTTCTGAAGTGTGACAATGCTTGGGAAATCAAGATACAGCGAGCCTAACTTAAACTGTCTGAAGGATGGTAAATGTTGTGCGTGTTCAGAAAACATACTGTGCATACCCACGTGCACCTAAGTCAAGCAGTCCTTCTACTCTTATCCTGGGTGTCGCTTGCAGTGGAAAGGGAATGCTCCCACTGCCTCAGTGTCAGTAAGTCTGAATTGATAGTGATGCTCTTATTGGGTAAAAATGACCACTGTAGACAACATGCAGTTAGTCTTGCAAGTCAGCTTGTCTCCAGCTCAGCACACTTTTTTTATTTGCATTTCCTTCCATCTCCCAGAGCATGGACAAAGGAGCCGCTGATCTTGGTCACCAGTACCAAAGGATTTTAAAATTCCAGTTAACTCCATTTATTTATATCCTTATTGAGGTGTCCTCCTTTTCCTTCCCTCTCCTGTTTACTAACCCAGCCTGCAACAAGCCTTTATCTATCTCCACGCCTAATTTTGGTCTTCCGTACTTCTTCTCCATGGGTTCCTCAGCAAAAGCGAAACATCAAGAAACTCCTCTAAATTAGGAGGAGAGCTTAGCACAGACTCAGCTCTCTTTCATTTGGAGCAATGCTGCTGCAGTGTCTTGAGCGTATCTTTCATCTGTGCTTCACTATTTCAGACATGACTACAACTGCATCTTAATCATGTTCCTGCAAGGGCTAGCCAGAGTTCCAGCACTCCAGATAACTTGGGCAGATGAGAACGTATGGTCTTCTGCCAAACACGTGCCAGTCAGTGGCGAGATCAACAACTCCTCCAACTCTGATGCATTCCTTGTATGACTGATGCAACATAAAGGAGGGTGGAAAGGGAAAGAAAAGATTCACTAAAATGCTCCCTTCTTCATTTTGCCAGCCTGTGAAATGGGACTGTCCAGGTTCATATCAGAGGGCCAGGAGCCAGGAGGTGCAATATTTTGATGCCTTTCTTCTGCTTGGAATTCCAGATAGAAGCAATAAAAATTATGTAAAACATCCAGTAACAAGGCCTTTATAATTCATAAAAGACTGTCTCTTTTGAGGTATGAATTTGACTCAACTTCCATTCCAGTATCAAAGTACAGCTCATCTGATGTTGTCCATTTTTACCTGATGCTACCTTCAGAATCTTTGCCTACCCCAGGGATACAGTTTTTGTGAATGAATAAATAAATAAATAAATAAACCCCTGCATTTAGTGATCACTGCTTCAACACCTAGGGTGCTGGCAAGGCTGAAGATCTTATGACAGATGGAAGTTAGTCACTGCTTTTAACAATGGTCTCAGCTCTCTCTGAGCCATGTGGCCCAGCAGTTAAAGATGTTATGGAACAATCATGGTACCTTAAGCCTTGATATGTGTGCATCTCACTGTTGCTGTAAACAACACTGGCAATATTGTTGAATTGTGGTTTTTTTCCTTCTTATTCCTTCTGGTTTTGCCTACTCATCTATAGGTTTAACATATTAGAAAAAATGCAAAACTTCTTTACAGTGTTTTTGCTGGGTCTGAAAAGTTGATCTACCAGGACTGGTGACTGATATATTGAATTTGGCCCTTACGGTAATTGTTTAAATGTTATAGCAGCTTTAACATGTCATCTGTTAAACTTATTGGTGATGCAGCTGTTCAACATGTAGTGTGGGTAATATTTACATGATTTACTGGGTGACGTACACTTTTTGATTCAATAGTAATGTATTTGATTCAATAGGTGATGCATCTAATTCAACCGGGAGTCCATCTAATTCAAAGGTGATGCATTTGATTCACTAGCTGATGTACCTGATTTAGAAGGTGATGGATCTAGTTCACTGAGAATGATTCCAATTCCCCCATGCAAGGTATTTACTTCAGTGTGTGATGAATGAGCTTTAATAATAATACATGTTTCTCCGATAGTGGATGTATTGGCTTCAATTTATATCCCAAGCTTCCCGAATCTGGACTGGAGTGACACCTTGCAGCCACGATTCAGGTGAGGATCACAAGCAGTGTGAAACATTAGCCACTAAAATAACGGGACCAAATTATGTGATAAAAGCCATGCTTCCCAGATGAAATATTTTCACCAGATGTGATGTGGGGTTACAAATGTCCTGTCACTGCTGTTATTGCTACCATAGTACATGACGAAAATCCCCAAATCCATTTACCTTTAGTGTCATTGCTGGGATTACATACTCAGTACTTATTTCCCCAGAGCTATGTGAGCTCTCAAGTAGCGGCATCTGAACTAACAGCTCCACTCACCTCATTTTTGTGTGCGCTTTTATTTTGTTAGAGATTGGCAAATATTTAGCACTGGTGAAAATGGGGAAAAGGGTGTTGGTAAAGAGCAGCATTACATGAGGTAAGGAGTGTGGGGACTCGGGCCTGTACAACATACTGCAAGCCACCATTTCTGCACTGGAATCATACCCTGGTGCAAACCACTTTAGCTTCACAAGCATTCATCCATTGCATCTCTGCGGGCTATTGCCTACCTTAGAATCATTTCTGAATAGGTCAGTCTCATTGCCTGCCCACTTCTGGCTCCAGCTCCAAAATTAGTGGCAGGATCCTCTCTTCTTTGGATAATGGTTGAATACTTTGGTCATGCAGGTTACATTTTCAGCCACAAATATGGTAGGAACCTTTGCCTGCACACCTGCAAAAAAAAGGAGCTCTTGTTGGACTTGTGTGTCTCATCTGTGCAGTCTCCAGCTCCCAAGCTGTGGATATTGTTTATCACTTGTACTACAGTACTGTGTAGGAAGGGGGTCTAATTTCAGAAGGTCTGGACTCAGTCATGAAAGAAGATAGCCCATGAGCTTGGGTGCAAATTTTGCTGATGTGCACCCCCACACAGCTACAAACCTAAACCAGTGTTAGTGGGATCTCAAAACCTGAGAAAACCACTTCACTGCCCAAAGCAGCCCTCTTTTAGTCCCCAGCCCAACTTTGTGGCTGTTTCTTCCTTATAACCTTTCCTTACCCATATCCCCAGTGAAGAATTACTCCTCCTGGGTGGCAGAAGCAGCAGCTGCAGCCTACCCAATATATTTGCTTCAGTTTTGTGCTCCTTTTGGAAGGGTTCCCAGGGCAAATGCTTCACTTGTTGTGCCCTTGTTACTGCTCTTTGAGGCATATTCATTTTCTTGTGTGGGTGCAAGTTTTCTTCTTGTACCTATGGCTGGTATGTCTGCCTTTTAAAGGCTACTAGGTAAATAAACAACAGCACATGTGTGTAGTGTTGCTATACAAGCCAGTGTCTCCAAATGCTAAAAACAATGTGCTAAATACTAAAATAGGTATCTAATCTTAAAATAAATAAATAAATAAAAATTTTTTTACACTTTATTGCTCCAGGCTGTGTCTAGAGATGTACTGAAGTTGTTGCAGGAGTCTTAAGTAGTCAGCCTTTTTCTATCCACTGAGTTTTCAGGGTTGCGATTTGTGCACCTCCATTTGGTATCATATGTTCAGACAGAATACATTAACGCATTAGTGTCTGATCTGGGGAAATAGGGCTGTTTTTTCACCTTTCATTCCTCTCTCCATATTTCTTTTCCTTGCTTTCCTCCCTTCTCTCTAGTCATGGCAGTGACTGAAATCTGTCTTTTCCATTATGAAATTTGCAGTGACATCCATCTGCTTCTCTTTAATGCCCAATCAGTAAAATATCTATTCTGTGCTCAGAGAATAAGTGTATTATCTGCACTTTGCTGTTTTAATGAAGAAAATGTGGGGAAATACTAAGTCTGGAAAATTAAATGTCTTATAGTTATGGTGTCAGCTTTTACAAACTTTGGGTACTACTTTCAAGGACTACAGATCTGCATGACAAACACTGCTGCAATACTAGGTAAGAGCTTTAATATTCTTCATCTCCTAGGTAGTTCCACTTGACATCAGATACATTGCCAGCCGTTATTGAATGTAACGCTTGGTAAGTTGAACAGGATCCACTTCCTTGTGACGAGAAAGGAAGCAAAACTCAGAAATCTTAAGTGCCTGGCATTTTTTAAAGGACCTGGATCTTTTGGAGAATCTAGATGACCAAGAAGGCAAGTACTGCTTCAGTTAGATCATCTGCATGTTACAGGCACAGGTATGTCTGTATAGGCAGAACAAAACCCACCATTCACTTTTCATGTCATCAGGTACCTGCTCTCACCTCTGCCAGTGTCCTCTCCTGTCCAGAAGGATATACATCCCGTATTTCAGGTTTGAGTGCCATTAAAATGAAAGGAAAACAAGGAACGGTTCTCGTCTTGAAATTTTCATCAAGTTTGTTTTCTTTGTTTTTGTTTTATTTTTAGTCAAAACATTTAGCAAATAACTCTGAGGCCAAAATATGATTCATTGCAAGGAATGTCCTGCCTGTCCGCTCCTGTGCAGACTTCAAGTGTTCAGGAGGCCCAGGGTTCTGCAGTTAAGGCCATTTTATTTACAGGTGAATGGTTTTCCAAACACTCCTCTGCTTTTTTTGGTAACAACTGAGAACTGGGGAAGAAAGGGGGGAAAAGGCATATTGCCTCAGGGCCAGGAGTGTCTAGATATACAGCTAATTGTTTTGGCTACTTTTTGAAAACTTCTCCCAGGGACTGAAAAGCTGGTCCCACCAGCGGGCAGATAAGCAAATGAATTTGTCTCAGGCTTGATCTGTGCCTCCCAGACCTCCAAGAGTCTTTGCATGTTATAGGGTTTGGAAACTGTAGATAATGCATTCTCTCCTCTTGGCACAGAAGTGCTATAGGCACTGTCATTAGTTGAACACTGCCATTTTTACAATTACAAACCCTGCCATGTTGCGCAGAGGAACTGCAGCTGCTGCTTCTTGGGGTACTGAGTAAAGCACACTCCTGTGTTGGCCCCCAGAGACCCATGCACAGCATAGCTTATTGAAACAGATGGGGTGAGGGAGGGATGCTTCATCGACAAAGCACATTTGTCTAAATACAACAAGAATGAAAACACAGCACTTATCACTGGTGCTTAATCTTAAATCCAGTGAAGTTTGGAATGGGGGAGATGAATGCTGTGCTTGCTATGGTGTAATACACAAACACATAAAAACTCCTTCTTCATTCCTCCTTGATTTTTTGAGCGCAGTCACCGCTTAATAAACCCACAGAAAGCAGTCAGGCTGCCCCTATGAGCAAGCTGAGAGATAAAGCAGAGCATTTAAACCACTGTGAGCTCATTCTAGCTATGCCCTTTGCCACCATGTAAGGGAAGCACAGTGCAGAGCCCTCACAACAATGTACAGATGTTGCCCTCAGAGCTTATTTGTGAAACATGAACAGAATACCATTATCTTGGGTGTTTCTGGGTCTTTCACTTAAGACTATCACAACATTAACAAACATTAGAGGATCAGCTCTGTGAGGTGTGGAGATAATCATCATCCCTGTTTATATAGGTGGGGAAACAGGACAAATCACATGGTGGTTATAATAGGAGCCAGAGGTAGAACCTGGAACTAAGGTCTGCTCTCCCACCCTTATTTTGGTCTTCAACATCCATTATTCTGCCATGAAGTGAGAGCAACTCCATGAGGTATTCACTGAGATCAATGAGGAACAGCAGATAACCCTTTCCTCTCTCACACGGTACATTCTGGTTTGGGAACAAAGAACCTTTTGCCTCACTGAAACTCTCCCTCTCACACTCTTTCCTTTAAGGCAAGGGGGAATTTTCAACATGTTTGACACAACAAGTTGCTTTATGGACAGTATTATTTTGGGGCAGGTGTTTATCAAAGCTCCTTCTTCTCTGGATTTGGATAAGGCTCATTGCTCCGTTAGTGCCGTTAGGGCCTGATTGTATTAAATGCTGGACTAGAATAGGTGGGGAGATGGAGTCTACATCAACCTGAAACAACACATTAGAGCATGATCTAAATTAAAGAGTAAGAAAATATTATTTTCCTAGGTTGCCTTTTTAGTTTTTCAGGTCCCATGCCTGACAACATAAACCTCCTCACCTGCTCTGAGATTTATCATTACTGGGGCTTCTGGGGAATTCTGTGCCTTCTCTATTTGAGTGAGAGAATTATAATTTCTTGGGCCACAGACTGCGTCTGATCCTGGTAGCCAGGACTTTGAGCAGATGTAAGTCAGAACATTATGAGACATGTCTGAGATGAGAGGAGACTAGACAGATTGGCTTCATCCACGAGAACTGCAGGATATTGCAGTGTGTGTCTTTCCTCGCAGCTATCCTTGCTTTCCTGGGGAGGGGGAGTAAGGATATCAATGTTTAAATGGAATTGTTAGCCTGTTACATTTAAGACACATCCTTATCAGGTATAACAACTGCACAACAATAGACCTTATTTATCTCTGGCATAGAAATAGCCATTGTCCCAGTTACACAGATTACAGTCATACCTGAAGTAAATACATATTCACAGTTCTGCTCATAACATTTTTGTACAAACTGTCATCTTCTTTAAACTTGCTGAGCAATTTGAATGGCAAAATAGCATATTTTCAATAGGAAAATTATCAACAATGGTCTGGGTCTCAGGATAGGAAAGGGACCATAAAACTAGCTCAACAAGCCAGCTGAGAATTTCCCTGGAGAATTTTCCCAGCTCTTGGCATAGGGGACATCTCAGGGATATGGCCAGGAGGCGGGGAGGAAAGGGGTGTGCATTGTGGCATAATCCTTGGGGGCTATTGTTTGTTAAAGCAGCCCCAAGGTTGCCCTTAATTGTATTGTGGGCTGAACTGGCTCCTAACCAGCTGCTGGGGTGTGAGAACTATGAACATGGCAGAGGCACCTTTCTTTTCTCCACCTCCCAGCTGCAGAAAGCACAGTTTGGCCAGGGTGCATGAGTGAGCCTCATGGCTTATTCTTGCAGCTGGGCTTCTGTGCTATGACACGTCACTGAATCCTAGCTCAGCCGTGGGGCAACTATCAACCAAATAAGCTGGATAACTTGCTTATTTCCATAACATACACCTCTCAAAAAATGAGCACACACACACACATAAAAAAATAAAATTCTGACATTGGTGTCCACATGTGCACTTTCTGGAGCAAAATTGAAATGGCCAATAGGAGAATTAAGACAGTAAAATATTCTATAATTGAGGTACCTATTCTAGGGAGGTGTTAATTAATCATGAAAAAGAAACAAGTTCTTTTACCACACACAGACAGAAATCATACCAGAGCCAGTGTTTTCCCCAGTCTTCTCCCTGCTAGTGTTTTATGCCTTCTTCTTTTCCTACTTTTTCGAGAGCTACTCATGAAACCAGTTTTGAGAAATTCATTTTTTCACAAGTTCTACATTTTGCATGGCTCCTGTTAAGTGACTAAATCTAGACCAACACTAAGCTCTTGTACATATCTGTGAGGTATTTAAAGAAACCTCATCTCCCCAGTAGCAAGTCCACTCCCCATCCCTTTACCTTTGTGGGACATGTACTTTAAAAACAATTCCACCTAGCACAAAGCTTCCCAGTGTGTTTTACAGCATAAGCAGATACCTGTCAGCCAGGACTTCAACCATGGCCTTAGGAATGTCACAGCCAGAAAATCCAGTTGTTACTGCATGACCATCCACACAACTCATCAATCAGAAAAGAGCAATTGCTCAATTTTCTAAGCTCCTGTCTGTACTGTATTTGTTGCTATCTTGTCATGAATAATTATCTGTATGCAGCAGTTATGCCTTAACTCAACCAAGAGTTGGAGACAACAAAGTGGACCTTGTCATAAGCAAACGTTGAGTACCAGACGCTATATGTAGACAGCACTGAGCACACTAGTCTGAAAATAACAGTGTCATGGGCAATTACAATAAAGAACCACGTCAGACAGCCAGCACTCCACATTACCTGATTTAAGACAAATTAGTGCAGAATGATAATACTTCTGCCCTTTATTTTGGGCTGCTTTTTCTACAGGATTTACTGAAAAAGACTTACCTATGAAGAAAATAAAAAATACACAGGGACTGTTTTCATCTGCTAAATTCTTCTGACCACTTCAGGCAATTCTGCTGAGGTTTGTCTTACTGCAAGTGCCCCATAAACTCCCACCTACCTCCACTTCATACCCTCCGCCCAGCAGAGGCCCTGCTGCTTATGCTACACCCTAACACAGAGCTAGAGAAAGATTATGAAACAGGGAAACTATCCAGGAACAAAATTGCTTTTTTTTTTCCCATCTTCCAAAGGTAAATAAAGAGTCAAACCCATCTGACAATGGGAAATGGGATTCAAAGCAAAAATAGAACCCCACATTTTGTCAGATATCCAAGCTTTTTTTCTGGTGAGAGGTTTTCATAAGAGCTATAACCCCTTTTGGTGGGGTTACATCACCATTTGATCTAAACCCCCACAGTAAGACTACATCTGCTACTAAGCTGTGTTGTAAATGTCTTTAATTTTTATATTTCATCTGAAGGGAGTTGTTAAAGTGGGTTTACAGGGTGATGGCTCTTTGAATAAAAGACATCAAGACTGAAGCAAAGCTCTGCATGACACTTAATTTTCACTCTAATAAGCCCTCCTAAAACATTACAAGATTTTGTTTTTCCCTGAACTTGCTTTCCCTTCCTGCATGATTATTCTTTTTTTTATTTTTCCTCCCTCCTTTTTTTTAAGGACACGTTTGAGGAGAATGGTTTTATTTTTGCCCAGATGACACCACTTCTCTTTTCACCCTAAGCCAGATGTGCTCCTCTCTCTGAGCAAAAGAAATCTCTCTGAAGTCTTTTTTCAAAGCCATTGCTTTTATTTAGTCGGGGAGGGGGGTGGGGTGTGTGTGTGTGTGTGTGTGTTTTTTTTTTTTTACTGTTCTTCTGGACTCTCTGGGGCCTTTAGTTTGACTTTTGTCTGTGAGGGTGGGATGGGATCCTCCAATATGTTTGTGCTCAAATTTTAAGGTCCCTTTGGATGTGTTCTCCAATACATGAAAAAGTTCTGTGCTGGCTAAGTGTAACTAAGTGTGGGACCCTTCTTGATCACCTGGAGGGGTCATTGTAGAGCAAACATGAAGTATTATCTTTCCCAGTCCCAAGTGCTTTTATTGACTCATTTTGCCCTTAATAACAGACAAGAAAGAAAATGTGGAGTCCAGGCTTTTGGCATGGCAACTCAGATCTGAAAATATTTCCACATAGCCATCAAACCTGGCTGGTTTGGTTTTTGTTTGAGGGTTTTGTTTTTGTTCTGGAGAACAAAACAAATTATTATGGATTGCGGACCTCGGTCATCCAGCAGAAAAATGCAAGAAAAAAAATAATCTGCCTCATTAAAGAAAAGAAAGGGAAGGAATAATATAAATATTTACAATCCAACAAACAGAACATAGAAAACCAACAGGTCCATCTGCAGTGTGATATTCATCTGGAGAACAATGTTGTCAAAATGCAGGAAGATTCTGCATCAGTTAGAATGAAGGGAATTACGTGTTTGCATCTCTTTGGAGATGTGGGTTTGAAAAGATTTCAAGTATGTAAGAACAGCATGGGCCATGTTCACCAGGCAGGCCTGAACCCAGAGTTTGGTGTTGTAATTCAACCTGGGGCTTCTGGATTATGGGATACTCAGAAATTAACAGCTAGATGAGATGAGAAATATTCTTCTCTCTTTTAAACCAAGAAACAGTAATGAGGTTCCTAAAGGAATATTAGTATTATTGAAACAGTAAGGTTTTCAAACCAGGCACTCAAAAGTCGGTAAATTTCATAAACAGATTTTTCCTGTAAGATTTATACAACCATATTTTGTATTTATTTTTGATTCACAACTTCATTGTGAAACGTACATTTTAATGGATTATATTTGTCATTAGTGCATACCATAAATACAATAGTAATCATCAGATTCATAGCTAGCACTCATGCAGAGCTGTACATAATCACAGTTCTCTACAAACATACTTGCCTCATGCTTAGAGTTCAAGTGGTAATTCCTGAATAAAGAACAGTGGTGATCAGACTTGTGTAACACTCAGAACCATCTGTGCTCCTGGGGCTGTAGAGTGCAGACAAATGCCTGACTCCCTACTCCAAAGTACTTCTTGTCTGGACTATTTTCCTACGCCGGTACATTCATACTTCCATTAAAATCAGCAAGAATATCTGAAGCCCAGTGTGTGCACCACTTCCCTAAAAATGCAGGGGCTTACTGCCCATTTCTCAGCAAATAGAGTTTGTAAAGATACAATATTAATTTGATTTCTAGCATAGATGTAATCTACTTAGATTCGAGCTATTCTCTTTCATGCTGTCCTGTTAATATGTTTGGATATACACCCTTCCCCTGCTTCAGAAAACTTCTGAAAACCCACCTTTCTGTGAGGCATGCCAGGTGCTGGACTACTCCCCACTCTGTGGGTGTTCTCCTTCAAATTATTTTGTTTGTATTGAGTTGTGCCTTCAGGGCCTTATCTTGCATTCCTTGCACACCCAACATTCACTGAAGTTGATGGAGATACAAAAGGCAGGCCTTTAGCTTGTGCTGGGATCTACTGAGCTTTCTCATAATTCTGCCTCTGGTGTGGGCTCTGCTGTCCTAAATCCTGAGGACTGGGGACTTAGCACAATCTTTTCCATGTGAGGTTCAGCCTCTCTTCCTAAGTTCAGCACCCTTTTCCCCTCCTTTTTTTTTTTTTTTTTTTTTTGCGGGGGGTGGCATCTATGTGAATATGATGTTGTGTGTGCTGCTGTCATGGACCCCTATGCTTCTTGAATTCAGCAGGCACTATGCTTTGTTTCTCAAACCACTCAGATGCTTCTATCCAAGACACTGAAAAACTCTCATTCCTTCCACTTACCACCCTCTGAAAAAAATCACTGCTTCAATGTTTGTGGTATGTGTATTATATTATAGTCTTAGTGATTCTTTCATATCTATCCTTATTAAAAACAGACTTAGCAAACTTAATTAGGGGTAATTTGCATTCAAGCTATTCATTATTTACTTATCTTTGAACTGCAAACTGTAGGAATGCCATTTGTTCATTAAAATTCCCAATCTTTGCCCACTTTCCCTTTGATAGCATAGCGGTTAAAGAAAGTTGTGCTTAGCTGCTGACTAACCATTCTCTGCACACTGCAGAGATGGCTGCAGGCCATTATTTCAGCATTAGAAAGTAGTTAATATTGAATGCCATGAAGTTAAATTTGCGTTCATTTACTTATTATGTTGGAAATCAGTTGTTCATTCTCAACAAATTTCCCAGCACTACTCTCAGCCAAGCTCTGCCAACTCAAAAAACATGCGGTAACAATACAGAGGTGAGGAGGTTTGAAAGGGGGTAAAAAAGAGGAATTAAACAGTTCTCTGAAAAAGACACTGCTGCAATCCCCTGCCCTGGATAAGGCCTCTTTAATTATGACAGTCACCACCCTTGTTAGTTCCTTTTAATAGCACAAGGAAAAAATCTACTTTTTATTGTAACCACTGATCTCCGAACAATTACACATCTGTTAATTCCTCAGAAGCTCTTGCTGTGTGCTGCTTACAGATATTTTAAGTTGAAAAGAGGTGCAATGCCAATTGTCTTGCTGACAGGCGAAGAAAAAGGACCCATTTCTTAGTTACTCAACAGGGATTGTGTCTCAAGTACCTCTTTGGTAACTTGGCTATGTCTATCTAATGTGCAGGAATGATACCTCCACAGGAAGATGAGAAACCACTGGCTGAAAAGTAACCTTAGCAAAGGTCTGCAAGGCTGGCCAGATCCTGGTGTGTTGTGTGGGCTGGAGCAGATCATCTAAACCAAGTTTGAACAGTTAGTGCCTTCTCAGGTATTGCTGTTTGACAATGCCTCTGTTTGATTTTCCATTTCCCAAGCAACCTAAACCCAATGACATATTCTAACGCTCCCTCCCCCTTCCCTCCAACTGTTAAACTAATGAGCAAATAAGGAAAGAAAATTAAAGAATAAAAAATGTAAGCAGTGATAGGGTGAGATCAATAAACTGTGGATTGCTAGCACTGAGTGAGCCTGAGTAATCTTCTGCATATTGCATGTTGAGTTAACTTGCAAGAGAAATATGTTCCCTCTTATTGTCCTGTGTCTCATTGTGGACAAGGAAACAGGGACTGCAAATTAAAATACCCTTGATTTAGGTTCTGAAGGGAGTGCCCAGTAGTTTTTCCTCTATTGCTACATGCTAGAAATTGAACTGTCTGCACCATTACAATAACAAGAATATTTTATAATTGTTTTCAGCTTGTGACTTCTTTTGAACTGTCCCCCCCCTCAGACCCCAACAAAAAGTCCACTAAAGATGCTCTTGTGAGTAGCATCAGCAAAAGATGCCACTCTACATCAGCACAGGACTCTGCAGTTTCAGACTCACTGCTGCAGGGCAGAAGGTGAAAAGTACATGAATAGTGACCCATGTGGTCATATACAACATGCTGACATGAGAGTCCTGAAGATTTCCTGAGCTGAAATATACTACACTGAGGATTATTCAGTGGGTACATACAAGGCTAACAGGAGCTCAGCCAGAAGTGGACAACTAGTGACAGTAAACTATGTTTATAGACAGTTTTGCACCCCGTGAGCTTTGCACAAATAATGAGAAGTCTCTGAATCACCAGTCCAGGGAATGTACTGCTCTCAAGGACAGTTCCTTTTCTTCTACCATAAAATATTTTACTTGTGCTAATGCTGGTGAGCAGCAATTTCCCCAAATCACGCAACAAGGGAGGACGGGTGGAGGTTTCTTCACTCCCAAGGGAACCTATAAGAAAAGTTAGAGCAAGAATGAAAAAAAAGAAAATGCTTGACAGGTTATTAATTTTATGTGCAGGCAGTCAATTCATGTATGACTACCACGGTGACAATGGAGCTAAGTTTGGGATGCACTAAGCCCACGGGTGAAAGAAAATAAGGAATTTTAAGCAACAGAAGAAATCTCACAGGAACAGAATATTTAGTATTTATATACAGTTGTAGTTGTCACTTTAGCAAATACAAACCAGTTTCTACAGAGCTAGAAATGCCGTCTTCTTCTCAAGTCCAGGTATAACAGAGCAGAAAGTGAGGACTACCACAGACTTCGGTATAATTATTCAGATAGGAACCCATGTTTACACCTCCCTTGCAAGGATCTGCCAAACCAAATTAGTAAGTTGGGTTTTTCCCATCTAGACCTGATGGAATTGTATACTGCACATTGTATATATGGTGCTGGTAGTCACTTGTGAAATAGGCTATATTTTTTTCCTGCTTTCTAAAAAGAGAAGAAAAACACTTAAGAAAGGAAGCTCATTCAAACTCTGCACATAAGACCATTTACTCAAATGAATGGTGTCTACTTACTCTTTACCTCCAAGCTCTCTCATGTCAAAAATTACCAGTTTGTCACAAAGGGGAACTGTAAAGGGCAGCTGAAGAAATTAAAGAATCTGTGTGCTGGATTTACTTATGTTTGCATAAAAACAGTCTACTTTTTAATCTCTTGAGCTTCCAAAGGAAATAGTCTGGAGGGTCAAAAGAGAATAATGTAATCACCTCAGAGATTCAGAAGAAATTAGGCTTCAGTGTTGCCTAGAATCGGTTAAATAGGGAGTATGCTTCAGTCAGAATGTTTGACAGTTATACAGTCAAATTCTGGCACCAGTGCATTTCCATTGGCTTCATTAGGGTCAAGATTTAGTTCATGTTAGCTGGAAACCAAAGATGATTACTGAATGGGCTGATTCAGGCTACTGTCAGTCTCCTAGAAGAGGACAGCACACTGCTTCCAAAACTATCTTTCTGGATGCTACAGACCTGATTTTTCTGAGGTCAATTCCACCTGCCAATGTATGTGTGACTACAGCCCTAAAACATTCAAATGGAAAAAATATAAAATGCTAAATACAGTAGCATTTGAGTGAGGTTGGGGGTGGGGTTATGGGGGGGGGGGGTATTTTCTTTTTTTAAAAAGGTTTAAAAACAATTTATAATGTCTTGGGAACTGTAACGTTCAAAGGGAAGGCCATGGCAATACACAAAAGAAAAGGCCATGTAAGAGCATGAGAAACCCAAATTCTGATCTCTAAGCACAGACCCAACCTAGTGCTGTGAAACAAGTTTTCTCTGGATTTACACCACCACAATGTGGCCCAGAGTGTAACCATTTGTTTTATCATAAAACCAGATCACTTTGCTTTGACACCTCGTTTTGGCTGCAACTGCACATGCATGCACCCACACACATGCACTCACATTCTCTTCTATAGCCTTTCAGTCATGCCACAGAGCTGTATGGTCTCTCCTGGATAAGCTGTGTTAAATTAAAATTAAACATCACCAAGCTTTGTGCTCAGCCTCCCTCTGTGAATGCTCTGCTGTGGGTGTGCAGGGGGTTAATATCACAAATGTTCCACAGGAGGTTAGTGGCATTCAGTTTCAGCTAACATTTATTTTGCCAGCTCCTGTTCACTTTCATCTCTGCTTATGAACACTATTATCTTGTTTGTAATAATATATATAGATCACTGCAGCTGCGCTCTGCAAAATTCATCCATTTTTTGAACTTTGCAAAAAAAATTCTGGGAGTCTTTTATCACATTACTGATTCCTGTAAATTCACCCACCTGCCCAGCCTGGTCCCTCATACAGATTGTAAGCAGGCATGGGTTTGCAAACCTTTCACTGAGAATGGACTATCATGTCTCTAATGTAACCTCACACCCAATGCGGTTTTGTCCTTTCACTGAAGACTAATTCACTGAAGACTGTTGTTTTTAAAAAAGGACTAAGTTACTTCAGCTCCTTTGCTTTTTGTCTGTTCCTATTGTTAATTTCCTGTTACAGGCATTACCATTGGCACATGTATGACATGTGCAGCAGGTCAGCATACTGTGCCTAAACTCTTTTGTCACTTGCTCAGTAGATTGCTAGTAATAATATCTATCTTTTACATAGCACTTTCCCTATCTTGCAAACATACAGCTTCCTGTCCTGGAATCAGTGGTGCTAATTATTGATGGACACTGGAAGGGCTATTAGCCTATTTGACATTTTCTTTTACAAACTTACAGGAGTGTGCTAAGTGGCATGCTTTTCCATAGACATGATGTAACCCCAGTAATATTTGTACTTTAAAATCCAGTCAGTCTAAAGAAGGAAATGGGTCTTTTTAAAGAACCTGTACGGTATAGATGCCTTGAAAAGCAGATGGAAGACTGTAAAGAGGCAGGACTAGACTTGAATTTACACTAAAATTTCCAGCAGAAAATCCTCTTGTCATGTGTTTTCTATGGTCTGATCCTATGGCTTTATTCTGGAAAGGCACACAAAGCAAACTCTTGGCTGTAAGTTCTTAATGTTTACCTATCTCGCTATTACTATAGTACGGCTTACAATAGAGCTATTATTCCAGAAACTGAATGGTGTGATACAATAATTGACTTCCTTACTAGTTTCCCAGTCTTCTTCCTCTTCAAGAATCAGAAGTCATTGAATGACTAGGTCATAGCTCTATTCTGCTTTTCTCATTTTGAGACAGAAAAAGGCAGACTAACCTTCAAAGCCTCTACCCTAGGCTTTCAAGAAGGCAGAGTGTAAAAGAAAGAATAGAAAAGGAAACAAAAAGGAAATGAAATGGAGATTTAAGTAGTTTAGACCTTGTGCTCAGCAGTCCACAAGATCAAACTCACTCCTCTCCACACAGCAGCTGGTATCAATGCTCTTGTATTGTTCAAACAAGTTCCAGCATTTAGTGAGCTGGGACGTTGCCTTCTACCGCACTTCTGTAGAGGCAGCCTCTCTGGTGCGACTGAAGTGTGCCTTCCAGAAGCAGCTTCGCATTACTTTGACAAAGCCAGACAGCACCTGTCCTTGAGGCTTAACAAAAGGTAGTAAAGGGAAGGAGAGAGTAATCTCTCTCAGGCCTCTGCTGCTATCACTCTGCCTTTATATTTCATTTAGAGCAAAACGTGAACAAAGAAAGAGTGTTAGACATGCACACTGTAATGAAAATCCATGACTCGACTGTGCATTCATAATTATTTTATAAATAAATGGCTTCTGGAGAGCCACATCTGTCTCTTCCCACAGAGTGTATGTCTTTCATTAATGTATTACAGGCCGAATGAAGCCAGCCTGAGTGCTTTGCTTGCATCTTCCTCTTCCTCTCCATCATTGTCCATGGATAGGTTTTTGTGGTTCAGAGAGAGCTGCAAGCCCCACACGTCTCTGCAGGACTGATGGCTCGTCAATAACATTAGCCAGCATTATGGGCTGCATCGGTGTAGAACAGAATCAATATGGCCAAGTAAAAAGTCTAATCAGTTGACATGACCATCTTCAGCAGGGCTTACGTTACAAGAAATGAGTTTTTTTAAGGAATCAGCATCAGCGCTGCTTATTCACCCCGTACCAAGAAGCCTTGACAAAGATTTATTACTTCTTGTTTTGTTAGCAGTGCAGGGTAAGCTGGTAAAAGTGAAATAATCATTCAGGTTAAAAGAATAATAAAGACCGGACTCTGCAAACGCTGCCCACATTTTCCTAGGAAGCTGAAAAGAGCCTTTATAGGACACTCTGCAGTGTTGAAGGGAAGCCATCTGCACTAGGAAGTAAGAACAGTTTAAGGACCTGAATACAGGGATTCATGCCCTTTGTCTGACTAGGTTGCATTCTCTTTTCTCACCCTCTCTTTTTTGACTGAAGGGACAGATTCAGCTCTCACTTCTACTTGTGCAAATTGAAGTCACTTGGCTGAAAATAGGATTGTTCCAGATTTCTATGAGTGTAAGTGAAAGCAGACTTCAGCAGTCATGCCTATGGCAATGTACACATCTTAAAACAAGATTCTCACTGATGTGTAGCTTTATCTATGTGGTAATTATGGAGCTGTTTTACAATCATCTCCCTTTCTCTTTCTCCTCACCCTTCTGCATGCAGATTCACCCACAACACAAGAGCAACAGGGGTGCAGCTATCAGATATTTCACTTTTATGAACTCCGCTGATCATCTGTTCTCATTTGTCCAGTCATCTGAGGGAAACCCTGTTCAATCATGTGAGGGTAAAGCATTAGCGAAATCGTTAGTGCAGCATGGGCAGGCTAATAGGCCCCTGCCTCAGCCATTTTTTTTTGCAGGCAACATACTGCCTACATCAGAGACACTTCAGCAGTGTTATTTCCTAAACAGGTAAAAGAAAATAATTGCATCTTGGAGCCAAGCAGCTTGTTTGTGAATGGGAAAATGGACATGTTAACTACTCCCATCCCACTTTGTTAGAATGAAATAGCTGGGAAATGCTCATTAAAAAGTAAATAAATTTTGAAACAGGTTAAGTGCTTATTCAAATTAACAACAGAATCAGAAGAAATTAAAGGGCGCGATCTCACAGGGCCCTTCACAAACTATACACAAAGTTTGATTCAGGTTTTTCTGCCATTGCCAGGAAAGACTTGATGCTCACGGATCACTCTGTGGTACTTATACACAGAAGTGTGACGAACCTCGTCATCTCCTCCTGGGGAGTGATAGACCTTCACTCTCAGCACAGAGTTACCAGGTCACTCAATACAATCATGGGCAGTGGGCAGTCACCCTGCCAAATTTAATCTCATTTTCTCCCTCTTAGGCACATACAGAGACACATGTTCTCTACAGATTTCATCATGGGGGAGGAATTCTGGGTTTAAAATATTAGAAGAGTAACTATGGGCTTCAGTCAGAATGGAGGCCTACAGCAGTGCGCACCCATAAGACACATTATTTGGTCCCAGGAATCAGCATCAAGTGCACATCAATATCGAACTTGTTCCTCAGTGGAAGAGTTCACCTCCAAGTTTCCAGTAACATTGGCTGTTGAAAATGAGGCCCAACCAAAAAACCTATGTGGGAAAAAATAATCCAGCATGTGTGTATTTTGTGATTGTCTTTTTTGTTGTTGCATGAAGAAAAGCAAGGGTTTTTTCACCAATCTAGATTCTGAACGTAAAGTTGGTTTGTTTTTTTTTTTAATGAGAATCCTGCTGCAGAATATTAATAGTGCAATATTAATTTAAATGGTTTATTAAAGTAAAAAAAAAAAAGACTCAATTTCTATTAAGATTCCACCATTTATAGTGATTCAGGGGAATATTCTACTCTCAGAACCACAGGATCTTGGTATATAACATCCTCAGTTGTGTTAACGGAAACTTTACCCCTTTGAATTCATGAGGACTGAAAAGTTTCACCAGGCGCACAGGCTCTGTATAAATAAGCAGCACACAGCAAACATATTCTTTTAAAAGGATTATCACATTGACAGCTATTCAGTTGGGGTGGCTTTTTCTGTCCCCTGGAATTCCCAGCTTGCCCTCTTAACTACACAGAAGGTAAATCTGTATAATACTTCACAGCTGCATTTATTGGGACCTGACACTGAGCCTACTGGATGTGCTTTCCTGGTACAAAGCACCTCGTCAAGTTTCCTGCTCTGGATGCAGTGAATGCAGCTGATGAGCTGTCTTATTAAAAGTTATGAGGAAAGGATGTTCACTCCATTACTTGCTGAACTACTGGATATGCATGGCAAAGCTGCCGAGCCAGTCAGTCCTCAGAGCTCCCTCCCTCACGCACAGGCTGCATGCTAACATTTAATAACGCATTGCTCCCATGGTGGTCACCATCCAATTTTAAATTTTTGTTTGTTTGTTTGTTTGTTTGATGATGTCTTTGGCTCAATCCATGTTACCATAACATTTCCTCATCACTGCAGACCAAACTTGAGCCTTGCTGTCCCGCTGGAACCGAGCATGCTGGCAAAACTCCCAAGAGTTTTAAGCCGGGGCTCTGCCACCCCTCTGCCTGTAGGGGTGGGAACAGGTCCAGGAGACAGACCTCACGGCGCCATGCCTGGTTCAACAACAAAGGGCTGGGCAGCACCACGCTTGCTGGGGAGCCCACCAAGCCCTGAGAGACAGAGGGAGGCTGAAGCTTGCGGGGCTTGAGCTCAGAAAGGCTGGCACGGCACAGGTGGTCAAGGAGACCAGAGGCAGGTGTACTGCAAGGGGAGTCGAGGTATCGGACTCGTGCGTCCCTCCACACTGCACATACCCTGACCAGGTTCCTGCTGAAGGTGAGCTCGGGGAAAGGGGAACAGGGGCTGAGCTGTGACCAGGAGCAGCTGAGAGAGAGACATCCGGGCCAGAGGCAGGGCCAAGGGAGGGCTACGCTGATGCAGCAGAGCTGGGTTCAGAAAAGCAACCGTCTTTTTAAAGAAGAGGCTACAACGGTCGCTGCAGTCATGGTTCAGCGGGGCCAGCCTCAGCAATGCTGTGTATGGTGTGTGTAGCCATTACCTTCCCATCAGTAAAAGAAGAAGCTATTTTCTCAGGTAGTTCAGGTAAAAGCTGCAAATAAATTTATTTTTCTCCTCCACCTCACTGAAGCAAAAGAGATTTTGCAAGCAGCCTGCTTTGGAAAACTGCTGGCGCTTGGACTGGAAGAACACAATTAAAAAGACGCAGTAAAAATTGACAAATCTCAGTATGGGGAGCTGAAAATACATTACAATCCCAATCGAACTATAAATAAACCCCCTAAATTAAATAAATCTTGCACAATTATGGATTAAAATATGTTTGGCTTTAATGACTTAGCATGCAGGCCTTGACTCTTGGAATGGTTGCTGAGACCAAGCAGCTTGCACGGGGATGTAATAATAAACAAGTTGCCTGCCCCTGCAACGCCATACAGGGATGACAGGGGAAGAGGGACCAGCATCTTGCTGGTTTTGTGGTTACTGGTTAGCCCTCCTCCACGGGCTCTGCTCTCTCTGCAGAACTGTGGCCATATCGCCTCAGTAACAGCAAGCAGTGTCAACAATGGGCTCAATAACGAGTGGAAAAGAAACCCAACCCAGTAACAGCAAAACCTCTGGGGGAGCGTTAGCAGTAGTTGCCGTCATCCAGTGTTGGGAAACTGCCGGTCGCTGCTGATGGCAGCCTATCATCCACAGGCTGCAGCAGGATGCTGGGCTTGGCGAGCTGCGAGGTGGCAAACCCCGAAAGGGTCAGGCTTGGTGGGACAGCAGTGTGCTCCTCCACCACAGCTCAGCAGAGCGGGGTTTTGGTGGCCCAGGTCTGCTCGGGCACCTGTGTGATTTGGAGGGAGGTGGTGGCAGGAGACGTGGGCACCCCTCCCTGCCCTGCCCCCTGCTTGCACCAGCCCATAGCAGTGGCTCTGGCGGCTGAATGCAGAGTGCTGTCCTCCCCTTTTGGATGATAAGCAGGGATCAAAAAACATTTTCCATAGCTATCGCTTTAGCTGCTGGGCCAGGGTAGCCTCAGCAGCTATCACTTCCCTCTTGAGAAAGGCGGGGAATGGGTCCAGACCACTTGAATGGCACTGGCATGGCTGGCCCCAGATGTCCACTGTGCCGAACTGATGGTTCCCAGAGCTCCCAGGTCTTTCCAAATCTGTAGCTGGCTGCTTACGCCCTCTCTACAGCCGTGTAATTAGCTGCACTACACCACCTCTCCGAAGGGGAGGGCTGAGCTTTAACACAGAAACAAACCAACAAAAAAAACCAGTGCGGGAAAACCACTTTTCTTGCCACAGTAAGCTGGAGCACCATTTCCATCAGGCAAGTATCTCTGTAAGAACTAGCTCAAAGTCTATTTTCCCCAGGGTGTGGGTCCTGTGTTGGATAGCAGCACCAAGGGAATTGATTCTTGCAGTTGCTCCCCTCCCTGCAGCCGTTCCTGGGGTCAATATCTCACCTCCTTTTCCTGTCCCTTACTACTCACACCTACTGTCTTGGCATTTCTAGCCTTTGGCTAAATTTGGTTAAAAGAGGTTCATGCATTCATATTACTGGGGAGGGGACAGAAAGGCAGAAGTTCCACACAGGCAGACCTGCAGTCAGATGGCATAACGCTAATTTCCTTAGGAAACTAGACTAGAAAGAAAACAGCAGTCTACTTTTTCAGGCCATCCTGCTCTCTGTTTCTCCTATTTACTTTGAAAGCTCTGGTAGCTTAAAATAATCTCTATGCTGCCTCTAGGAATTTACATGTTATGCTTTCTTCGGAAGGTTTTTTTTTTTAAAAAAAAACTTTTTTAAAAATAAAAAGATTTTTTTTAAAGGTGTCCTGATTTAAAATATAGCATGTGAGTATGATTTTTTTCCTCCTTCAACAACTGTTTTCTGGAAGATCTGAAGCTGATTATGTTGGGATTGTGATTACTTAGTGGCTTGACTAAAGCTATTTCACAAGTCAGCTCTGATGTGTTACTTTGAATTAAGAAGAGAAGTTTTCTCATCTTATGTTTTACAGAAAAAGCCATTCCATAAAGCAAGTGTTCGATGTGTCCAAAAATTCCTCCTTGAAAACTTGCCTTAACATGACATATGACTGTATTTTGCAAGCTGTTTAGTCACCCATTATTTTTGTTTTATTAGATGTAGTTGACCCTTTGATCTTGGTGAATTAACACTTTTACTGATCCAGAGGCTGTGAGTCTAACCCTCATGCTTGTTGACATTGTTTTCTTATGGCCTGGCATTTGTAATCATGCAAATTCTTCCTATGGCTTATTTGTTTCTAAAATGTTCTCAGAATTGATTCCCTGACATACTCTTTGTGACTTAACAGCTTTCACTGACTTTTCTGTGTGGCTTAGCTCCTGGAGCTTGCAATAGAGTAGCAACACAAGGCTCACATGTATGTTGGCAATTTACCATATTTTAGAAATGTCTACTTTAGGGTCTTAGACCTTGCTGGAAAAAAAAAAAAAAAAAAAAAAAAAGTGATTGCAAAGCTTTTTCTGGACTGTGGCCAGCTTAAGGAAAACAAAGTTTTTAGGATAGAATTTAGTGGATTTGTAAAGAAACTTGAAACAAGGTACACCTCTTGTCCTGAATTCTTGTAAGGCAATATATATATATATATATACACCATAATGAAATTATCCAGGTCCAATTTACATTTCATTCATGTAGCATTTATCACTGGAATCAGTGGACACTGACTGCTGCAGTATGTCAAGGGTCTGACCTTTGTTATTCTGATCTTAATTCCAAGACCAGGTCTAGGATATAGAGTACAGTTTCCTACCAGCTCCCAGGCATGTCAAACTCTGATTAGAGCCTTCCTTCACCAGGCTGGGTTCAACACATCCAGACCAAAATGGAGCTCAGTGAGTGTAAAGTTACGTGAACAGACACCAGAGGCCATGGGAACAGGATGGAAAATTTTACACAGCAACTGTAATGTTTTACATCTTGTAAAATAACCCAGGAGCTAGGAAATAATTTTTTAAAATTCTAATTTCAAACTTTGCCTTTTCACAAGTCATAGAAGATTTTCCAGGCAACCTACCTATTTGGCAAGTCCCTGCCCGTTTCCCAAATCAGTGAGAAAGGTACGTCATTTATCATTCATCCCCAGTGAGTGGATGAGAATATCTGTCTGAAGTATATTCCAGTGCAAGACATGTCCTGTGAAGCACTTAGGACAAGACTTCTAGAGGAGTACAGTCTTTGTGTAAGTCCTTTGCCTTAGATATATTAATTCTAAAATTTTACATAATTTTGATGCTGCTGAATTCTTTATTTTGAAATGAACACACACACAAAAGGAAAAGGAAAATTGGAATTGTAGGACACAAAAATGTGAAATTATGAGAGTGCTTTGAATTTTTAATATCACTTAAATTTGAAAGACTGAAGCTCTCTAAAAACTTGTAAGTGGCATAATAATTTCAAATCACTTCATACCACACATGCTCAGAGCTCTGATAACCTCCACACTCAACTGCTTGTAAGGTTTTTTCTTCACACATTCCAATAATATGAAGCCACTCTCTGCAATGTAGAGTGTGTGATTCATAATTATTGTAGCCCTTCAGATTTCTCTGAGTCCTGGCACATGGGAAAGAATTCAAACTCTGTTACAGGGGATCAAAATATATTGGACCAATTAAATCAAATGCTCTAACCAAGAAAACTTAAATTGATCTTAAAATGTATGATTAAAAAAGACAAAGATAAGAAGGAAGGACAGCTGCATAAAAATATCATTTTGGAAAGAAAGAAAAAGGATTTCATATAGCAAGGATACTTTTACTGACCCAAGAAAGGAATGGTAAGAAAGAAATTACCATCAGGTATGGTAAAAGAATAGATATTTCTTGAAGACATGAGAAAATGAGTTGGCAAGATGAACGCATTTACTGTGTACTGTGGTACAGATGGGAATACCAAAGGACCTTGAACTTATGCTCATAACAGTCTGCTTACTTAGTTAAACACCACTGGGTATAGATGAAATAAGATGGAAAGGAAGTCCAACCCCTGCTTTTGCAGATAACCATATTTTAAATCTCCTCATAGACTGATTCTGTCTCTATCATCTAGCTAGTTCTCATTTTGGCCTCTTCTGCTGATATCAGAGCGCTGATCCAGAATGTCTCTGCTCCAGCACTTAGACTTGTTTCTCCTTTCCAGCATAAAATTATATATAGCTATTTGTTCTTGCTAGCATACATAGCTCTTCTTTTTCTCTGGTGTTTACACCCTGCTCCACTGTCGTATATTTATGCAGCACAATCGTGCTCCCCTTTCAGCTCTCATTTGCTTGGCTATGGAAATGAAGCTCTCTTAAGCTACCATCATAAAAGTGCCTATTTCCTTCTCTGCAAGCACAGGCAGCCTTTCTTTGAATTTGCCTTTCTCGTCCATGGGCAACTGAACTATATGCAGTGCTCTAAATGAAGGCTGGATTGGGTTTAGGGAAGTAGCGGTGGCTGTCCAGACTCTCATGGAAATGGCTCATCTGATAAATCCTGGAATCACATTTGATCTTGAAAGCCTCTTCACTTCATCAGGAAGTATCTTCATGTTGTTGCTTGGTCTCACTTTATTTACCAAGTGAAAGAGGATTTTGCTATTTACTTTAATCTTGCAAAGTCTGAGTCAGCTTGACCTCTGGCAAGTCTGACATCGTTACTAACACTTCTAAAACATGCATTTTGGGGTGGCCATTTTGCTCTTCCTTGTAAATTTCTTTTAGGCTTTTTTCATGCTACTAGCATCTCTTTTGACATCACCTTTCACACTGGTAGGTGATATTTTCCCTCGGTACTGCTACAGTGTTTAGGAATGGAGCTAAAAACAGGGCTCTGGATCCCACATCAGCAGCACACTGCTCTGGAGAACTTGCCATGAGAAAGCAATCCCAAGCAGTGCAGGGAACTCCGAAACAGACATTTGATGACTGCCATGTGGCAAAATGTTCAGAAAGCTTCGAGCTTCTCAGCACGCCAGTGCTTGGGACTAGTACTCTGCTGGGATGCATTACCAGCTCAATGGCATTACCTCCACAGGGTATTTTGCTAAAGTCTCTGTTGATCGTTGTGGGAAATACTTCACCTTGGAAGGAGCTATCATAGGATCAGCAGTGTATTGCTGGGAGAATTGAAGTCTACCTGAAACATTGGAGCAACAGAGAGACTCTAATAGGATTTTTTTTTTTTTTTTTTTTTTTTTTTTTTTTTTTTTTTTTTTTTTTTTTGTGGCTAGTGGCTGGAAGTTGCCACCTGAAAGCAGGGCTGTGCTGGGCATGGGCATCCTATGGAGATCACAGCGTACATGCAGCACACAGCTACCTTGACGCTGCTTCAACAGACAGGATTGTAAGCAGCAATGCTTATTTGGTCTGACTGTCATTTTGTATTCTTCTTTACAGAGAGGTTTCAGCTAAAGGTCACAGGAGAGCCACCGTATATTTTTTTCTTCAAACAAAATCAATTGAAGGACCTAGAACAGAGTAAGTTATGTTGCAGGGCTGCACTTGCATGTATTCCCATTGGAGACCTATCAATGTGAACTAGCACTGTTGGGAAATCTCTCCAGCTACCCTAGTTAATCAATATCTGTTCATTATACTGTCTCTGATGAATATGGGTAAGGATTGGGTAAGCAGGAGTCAGGTGACTTAAAAATAACTGCACCTCACATAAGATCAATAGAGGGTGGGGTTTTTTCCAGTATTACTTCAGGCAAACTAATGCAGTTTTTATCCCCCTCCCTTCTTACCACCCCTTGCTTATTGTTGGTATAGCAACATCACTGTAGGAGTGGCTTTATTAAATTAGTAGCACTTAATCTACTGTCATACTGTCAACTTGCAGGGAGTGAACAAGCAGACAGCAAGTTTTCAAGTGGCCCGGTGCACTTCAACTGGCTCTCAACCAGGCAGTTAGCTTAGAGCTGTGCCAAAAGCAGTCTTTCTGGGTGCCTGCTAATATCTCTGCACTGAGTATGAAAACCCTATGCTAGAAAAAAATTGTTTTAGGGGAATTCATGCCAATTATAGATGTGTTATGACAGATGAAAAGATTATAATTGTGCTTGGCTTCCATGCAGAACTACATTAACACATCTATGACATTTAATAACATGGGAGGATAACCACATGCCTCAACAGAGGTTGACTTTCCCCAAAGTTGCTTAACTTTTTTTTTTTTCCCTTCCTCCCTCTTTTTCCCACCCACTGCAATTAAGAAGAGTTGCATGTGCTTGCAGCATCTGAGGGGGGGAAAGGAAAAGTAAGAGAAAAAGAAAAGGAAGGGGAAAAAAGACAAAGAAGAAAGGAAAAGAGAGAGAAAAATATGGAAGGTGAGAAAGAAGGAGAAGGAGTATGGAAATGGGAAGGGAAAGGAAAAAAAAGGGATGGGGAGGGAATGGGCGGCATGTAAATTAATTACATGAAGCTAACAACTGCAAGTCAGTAACAGATTAAAGGCATTCAGCTCCTTATTGGGCTGTTTATGTCAGACTGATGAAAAACAGGCAAATTGAAAAACACTCTCTCAAGCCTTTAGTTAGTGGACCTGTGGCAGACATCTTGTATCTATATGGCTCATGGCTCTCAGCACATAGACTAAATTAAATCTGGGAAGAAGCTGGATTGGAAGGTGAAGTCCTGTTTTTAGAGCTAAATGTTTTGCAGAAAACTGGCTTCTGGTCATGCTGGGAGGGCTGTGAAGGATAGGCCTGGTGACAGCTTAGGAAAGCACTAAATCCGTCAGAGTATGTATTATCCACCAACCAACCAACCACTTTTCTCAGACTTACAGTTCACAGTGCTTAGTGAATGCTAGCTAATTGGCCCTCACATTCCTTTCCTTCCTCACCCCCACACTCAGCTGGTGAGTACAGTTGCCTCCATTTTGCTGATAAGTAAATATGAGGCAACCAAAAAGACTTACTGACACTTGCCAAATGCTTGAGCAGGCTGTTTCCAGCCCAGCTAATCTGTTAGAGAAGGGCATATTTGCAGGCAGGTATCCATTCCCATTGAGGTAAACAGGACTGTATATGTGCTTCAAGTTCAGCACATACCCACATGGTTTGAGGCATCAAAGCCCCAGTGCTCAGCACCTTGCAGTACTTAACATGCTGAGTTGTCTTCTGCTTTTCTTTTGTAGAATAAATTAATATGAATGATATTCCAACATGTTGACTCAGATATTCTTGTAATGTGGCCTTCTTGTCCCTGTGATCAGTGCCATGCACAAAAATGTCCTATTATGAGACAACCCTTCATCCGTTTGTTTTCTTTATTAATAAGAAGTGCAGTATGTAGAAAATGACTAGCACCATAAGAGCTCAGGCTGAACCAAAAGCATTTACCCCAGAAGACTCTTGCTCACGTTATGCCAGCTACTACAGCTGTCCCTTAGAAGCAAAACAAGATTTCATGACAACAGAAAGTATTTTGCCCTGCAAATGGGACTTCTAAACATGTCCCCACACCACACACTCTTTATCAGTATGGAGCACAAAGCCAATCACAAGAATTCAAAGGTGAATCCTCTGGTGATAAACGCATATGGCCCAGTCCTAGATTACCAGGCAAAGGTTAGTGGGGACACACATTTGGCCAATGCCCTCACCATTTCAAAGCATGAAGAAGTTCTTACTCAAACACTGAGATTAATGAGCTGTGTGCCACTGCTTTGAAAAGCAAAAGGAGGACTGACCTGTGCTAGGACACCAAGTTAGAATTTGGCAAGACCTTTCACTTCAATTTATTCATCTGTCAGACATACCTAAGTGTGAGCAATGTCCATCTTAAGAGATTTTGCAGACACTTAAGTGACTAACTTAGTGAGCCTCTAGGACTCTGGACACCAAACTAATCATGACATTTCTGAGGAAATGTGTACAAGCCAGGGAAAAAAAATTATAAGTCCTCCCCAAAACTTTTACCTATTCAATTTCTGGCAAATATGAAAACCTCTTAAACGTAGTATGCAGGTCTCAAACTACAAGAGGCCTTGTGCAAGCTTTGCAGGTAAGCATCTTTCCATGACCATATGCCTTTCAATGGGAAGGTGTATTGTTTGAATCAGTAAAAAATGAAGAAGGGTAAAGACAAAGAAACAGAAAGATCAGTGACTGATAAATCTTTAATATAAAAATTGTACAAGAATTTTGATACAAATTACAAGAGGTATTTGGACAAAGTATGAGTAAAACTCCATTTATATCCCCAAAACCTTATGCATTTTATGCAAAAGACATACTGTAGGACAGTTACAGTACAGAAAATACAAGAAAAGAAATGTCAAATTAAAAACAGGACTTTTAATTCCCTCAGACTACTAATGGAAAAAAACTTGTTTAGAGTACGTACAGTATTTATGAAGCTACCAATGTCACGATTATTAGATCAACATGATGCATTTTTTCATATCCCCTTGTACAGCTATATTCCATAGTGCATGCTTTGGTTCTGCAGGCAGGACAGCAGAGCATTCACGTTTTGCTCACATTGAGAACAAACAGTGAAAAGAAAAAGCCTCATCTATTCCGAACGGAGAACCTTTGTAAAAATGTCCATCAGGCCCCGACTCCACATTTTCCCGTGCCTGGGGGGGGTACCCCAGCAACATGTCTCGACAAAGTCCACTGGAACAAGCCTAGCTTTGTGAGCCAGCAGCGAGCTCGCCGTTCTCCGCACAGCAGCCCCCTTGCCGCGGCCGGTGCGTCGCAGGCTGTGAGAGCCCTCCCATGCCCACCGAGAAAGGGTTTTCCAGGCTTTTTGCTTCTGTGACTGAACCCGCTGCCAGGCCCCTACAGACCCCCAAATACATGAAGGTTCAAGTCCAGTTTATCTCAGCTTACATCTCCGCATGAACCCCCAGTCAGGTTCCCGTATTTCCAGTTCAGGAGAACTGAAAGACCGCAGACGGCTACACAGGAAATCGCCATGTTGCTCGGCCCAAGTGACCTTCTCAGCCAAAGCTGTTAAAACAACAACTGTGCCTGTGAGCAAGAGCCTTCAGTGAAACAAAGAAACTCCAAACCCCTTTGGCTGCAGGGGTAAGCCCCCTGCAATGACATATTCGTAGGTACAAACAGGTTGCAGTGACCGGCTTTGTGGTAAGTAAAAGTGTGTGGAGCTTCGGCCAGGGCAAATTTTGGATGTGTTCAGATCAGCTTATTTGCACACCTGTCGCACATACATTGCACTGGAACATGGATCACTTTTTTTTACAGACTGGAGGAGAGGCAGGAGGCATGAACTGAGAACGCAAATGCCGCCCATTCAGAAAAAGCCACGTTATGGGAAAGGAGCCCCTTATGACATAGGAACCAAAGTTTGCACAAGAAAAAGCAGCATGCTGAATTTCATATTTATAAATAGCTAAATGAGACACACACACACAACAGTGGCCATTTTATTCATCTTGTCACTTTACAAACGGTGACCATTTTCACAGATGGAATGCATAAAACTTTCCAAAATGGAGAACATCAGGAGGCTGTATTACTTTTCTGAAAGAATTTTAATTAAAGACTCTCTTGGAATGCAAGGAGAAGGGGTGGGGATAGCTGAAGAAAATGGGAAGATTAAGACCATGACTGAAGATTGTACAAGGGTTTGTTTAAAAAAAAAAAAATAAAAAAACCCAAACAAACAAAAAAATCCAAATGTAACAGTATGGTTGAAAAATAATGAAGAAATCAGCCTTAGTTTGTACAGCTTAAGTGACCCTGTTTACGCCGTAGGTCATCGGGTAGACTAAGAACACCCCTAGAATCACAATTCATGCGGTACCGTACCGTTCCACAGCAGTGATGGAGGGGACACATTCTGCCCCGTCAGCACAGGAAGTGTGGGGGGTGGGGAGGTGGAATGCGTGTCTCGAAGTCTTGAGCTGGATGTGGTGACTGCATAACGCTTCCCCGCTCAGGCACAGACATGCGTGTGCACGAGTGCCACTGGTCCCCCAGAGCCGCTGTTCACAGCCTCTTGCATTTCGTGACAGAAGTGGACAGGTTGTGATTAACTATTGATGAGTTTGCCATCTTAACTGTGCATTATCCTCTGATCATTCTCAACCTTTTGTTTGACAACGGATGCCTTATAAAATCTTTATGCATCACTTAGCTAGTCTCGCTCTCTCTTTTCTAGAAATGTAATTGCCCTGGATGCTTTTCTCAATATTCCTAAAATATTTTCTCCAAAATTTTGAAGGGAGCAGTGTATGAAACCTGTAGAACATCTGAATAAACCTTTCTACACATTAGACATTTGCTCACTCATGCTTCTCATGCTCTTAAGCGCATAGGAGGAAATATAGGTAAGTGTGATGAAAGTTATGTAATTTTGCCCATTTGTAATCTTAATTTTAAGGCTCTTTGTTCTAAATGCTGTGTCTGTTTCTCCTTCTCTCTCTGTCGGTCTGACACACACTCACACACATGCACGTGAGTGTGCATGCGCGCACACACACACACACACACGCACGCACACTGACCCAAATGCTTTCTTTGATCAGAAAGTCCTCAGTCTCCACAAACAGCCTCAGAAATGATACAGAAAGAAAGGCTGTTAGGCCTGCCCAAGCTCATCAGCGCAGGTCACCTAATGCGGCTGCTCCCACCTCTGTCAGTGCCCTGTGCACATGGAGTTGACAGGGGAGCAGAATCAGGGCTCAGCCTTTACACTTCTGACACAAACAGGCCTCACGAAGTTGTCTACTGGTTTCACCCTTATAGCTTCTGATGCACTCGGAAGGAAAAGGAGGGAAAAGATCAGTGACCTTTGACTGGTAAAAGGCCTCAGCATATTTATAGGGGGTAGCATCACCTCTGTTGCAGCAAACATCAAATTACCACATAGTGCTGGAGATAGTATTAGCATCCGGAACCAGCAAAGAGGAGCTGCAGCCCACTAAAGCCATGAGTCGATCCAAAGATATGAAAAACAATGAACCCCAGAATGGTTGTGCCTAGGTCTCCCAGTCTTGGGCTTTGCCTGAAACCTGTCTTTGTCTTTTTCGGTGCTGCACTGGCCACCAGCACCTTTCAACCCACAGTGTTCAGCCCTCACAGGCGCACACAGGATCTGGTGTTACCATCTTGGCAGAGGAACGCTGCTGACCCTGCAAGGAACGCACGCTTCAGCTGCTCCTATGCCTACTTGAATTTTCAACTGCTATTCAGCAGCCAGTCAGCATAGAATAAAAAGGAAGGGGAGTGGCTGAAGCCAGGTATGCTGGCCTTCATGCACTTAGAACACCTTAAAACATAGTATGTGCTCCCAAGCTACTTCACCATCAAACTCTCTCTTGATGGCCTCATCTGAGAAGCGCTTGTGGAGCCTGTATTTTGGCAGCGTTATTGTAAATGAAGGGATAAATCAGAAATAATTCCTCCTTGTATGAGGGCAGCAGACTGTGTCTCAGATACGTTTCCCTAACACTTTACAGAGGTTCACACTGACCTCAGCAGGAGATGTTCCTATCATGGCAGAAACGATATCTGAATTGGCATTCACCATAGAAACCTGAGAGGATGGCACTGCTCTGAAATTTGCCAAGGGATGGGCTAAACCAGAAAAAGAAAACTCCGCATATTCTGTTTGCCACTGAACCTACGCAGCAAGACCTGTAGCAAATTCACATGACTATTTCTAGCAGGCACAGTATGGCTTATGCCAATACAAAGCAATTAGTTGCTACATAAGCAGACAAAAGTGCCGTCACAGACAGTATTTCTCAGCTGACCTTTTGTTAAGAAGCCATCTTGTTACTGTCTGCCTGATAGCTCGATAGAGCAGCCAGTGGCAGCCTTGGGCTTCCCAAAGACAAATCGAAGCGCTCCAGATGGGACTTCCCTTCACTCACTGCAGATGTGTATGTGCATGTGCGTGCGTGTGTGTGTGTGTGTGTGTGTGTGTGAAGGAACGGGGAGGGAAAGCCTGGTTCTTATACTCAATTTCCCCTTCACAGGGGATAAACAGGCAATTACGCATCCTTTTATATTTGATGGCCAAGTGCTGAACTTGAAAGCACACTATTAGTTTGTGTCCCTTCAGGGCCAGTGCAATAAGTAGCCAGGAGAGCTGGGGCTAAGGAAGAGAGGGTGTTGTCTGCTGTTAGTGTGACAGTCTTGTCAGCAGCATTCACATTACTGGAAGGTAATAAAGTGACAAGTAAGTTATTAGAAAGATATGAGGTGAAATTGAACTGAAGCTTCTTTCTGCTCAGCTCAGGTTTTTTTTCCTGCTTTGTAATGGGCCACTATTTGTTACAAACCAAGCCTTGTCTTGAGATCTTATATAAAAAAAGAAATATTTATTCTTTGCAGGAAAGGTCACATGAATTTACAACATCACACTTTAAAGGAGAGGAATGGGAAAATAGTTTTATGACAACTACAGCTGCTATTAAAAAAAATACAGTGTCATCATAATGAACAATAATACTGGCAAAAGTCAGAGGACTTGTCAAAAACATGTCCGTTTTTTAACCCTTTGGTGGTCCAGAACTGTTTTCCTTTCAGTGCCAGTGCCAAACGTAACAGCAACAGCATCAGGATATACATGATCAATATCTTGATCAAAAAATCAAAGCTGTCATTCAATATCATGACTTGACCAGAGAAAACAAGCCACATAAGACAGGTTAATTACAGACTCAAGATAATATTACTTATGTAAAAAAGTTGCTGCATCACTCTGTTACAGGCCATTTTAAAGGCAGTGATAATGCTGCTTGGCAAGAAGAGACAGAAACCATGGGACTGGAACAGACATGTACTTGGGCAAACATGTGGGTGAAAGGTTCAGTCCGTCATATGATGTTGCTCTGTTCATAAAGTAAAAATGGGTATGGAGAAGAGTTCCTTTTATGTCCCTACAGGAGGAGGAAAAAAGCCCAACTCATCATGTGGCGACAGCAGGATATACTGATGCATATCTAGCAAAGTAGCACTACAGTCACTGTTTTGTTCAGTTACTATAGCAGCAAAGTAGTGACATAAGAAAAAAACCCCCACAAACAAACTAAGAAGGAACTGACATATACCAGCTGCCATCATCTGTCTGCCACTCACCTTTTCCCCACAGAGAACTCCTGCTGCCTCCTTGCCCTTAGTACAGACACCTTTGCTTCTCTTTTGAAATAAAAAAGAGTAATTCTGTTAACACAACCCAAAGAGAAAAATGTCAAAAACATTCTGGGGACAGAAGACGGAGTAATACTTCACATAACTGGCACAATAAAATTTAGAGGAGCATGTGTGCACTCCTGGATCAAACACTTTCCCTCCCTTATTCCTCCCCCTACCACCAATGATGCTGTGAAAATGTCCTGCAGGATTTGATTACAAATACATTTCTGAAAAGATGTTCTGTTTTCTGATGGCAGCTGACATTGCTCACAACCTTGTGAAAAATGGGTCCAAATGAAGCATTTCTTTGACTTTAAAACATCATATGCATTGAAGGAGAAATTTTTGGAACTAAATCTCTCGTCTTGTAAATGGTTCCTAACTTTGGAACAGATCAGACCTTGAATCATTATGTTTCTGAGCTTTCCAGATACCCACACAGCTCTTTGTCTTGTTGCTTAGGCACATGCCAACCTCATACAATTAGGTATGCTGGATCCTTAACTGTGTTAATTGAAAAGACTAAAACTCGGGGAAAACTCAAGTGGATCCCTGCAGCCCCATTTCCTATTAGCTGTACTGGACCATATCAATGTAGGTGCTGACCTCCCTTGGCAGCTACTTTACTGTTTAGAACCTGACTCTACTCTTTTTCCTGAACAGTTCCTTTTTTGGGGATGGAATGGGAAATGCATAGATCAAGGAAAACTTATAAAATTCTGGAACAGGCAGAGAAAGTACCTTTTCATTTCCACAATGGAATGAAGTGAGGGAAGGAAGGAAGGAAGGAAGGAAGGAAGGAAGGAAGGAAGGAAGGAAGGAAGGAAAGAAGGAAGGGGATGCACTGAAGTTTACTCATGGCAAATATGGTGCACAATTTCTGCTGTCTAAAATATCTACAAATCCCTAGAAAACATAGAAATTTTGTGAGCTCAGTCATGAAAAGCCTTTGAGAGACCTTTAAGAGCAGTGTGTATGTGCTAATAGGCTTCTTAATCTATACCTTCCAAGTTTTGTCAAATTGAGTTGTGACTCAGTGACAGAGTGCTTATACTTTGTATGCACAACTCCAGTGTCACCATGGTGCCAGCTGCAGTTTGAGAGGCAAAGTTAAAATCTCAGCCATAAAAAAAAGTCCCTGTTTGAGATATAGATCAGAAAAATTGACTAAATATTGTAAGGTGTGCAAAAATATTTATGACTTAAATTAGCTCTTTACTAACACCAGCTAATTAGTCCTCATAGGAGCACCCTTATGGGGAAGATCATATCAGTGTTAGCCATATTTTAACATATTGAAACACAAATGGATAAGTAAGTGATACGATCTGTCCAAGACTAACCAGTGAGAAGGGGCCACCAGTGCTATTAAAACTTCTGGTTTCCATTCTTGTGCTTTGACTATCCTGTTTTCTTCCAAATTGTTTCATACAGGTTTTCAAAAGATATCTAGTTATTAACCAGTATCACATGCTTTCCTGACCCCTCCCCTCCAAAACAAAGAAAAATGCTTAACAACCTCCAGACAAGTAGTTCTGTTTCTAAAGGAGGTTCAGTACAAAGAGTTATTTCCTAAAAGTAGACAAAACCTTTTTGATATTTACAGAAAAATACAACTACCTTGAATAAAGAAAACAGTGAAATAATGTGGAAAGAGTGACCACAGTAACTATAAGAAGCAAACAAGAAGGAACAAACTCCATGTAAAATGAAGAGTTTCCTCCTCAAAGTTGGTCTAATTCTTGTAAAAAGGTTTAGACTGACAGGTTTGGAAACTGAAGGGATAGCCACAGGTTTGTGATGGCATAAATAACTGCACAACACTTATCTTGTCATCACACCATTACAGCCATTCCCTGTGCTGGACACATGAGGTGTTTGGTCATTATGCCTACTGCAGTTTGGGTCGCTGCTGAGCACCCAGAGATGCTACTTTCTGTCAGTAAAGCAAAACTTCTACCACACAGCATTTTTAAGGATTTTTTTCATATAACTTTAGATGATACAAATTCCACCACAGGAACAATTCTGATAAATACAGATTCTCATAGAGATGCGTGATAAGTAGGAAGGAGGCAAATGCCATTCAATTCAACGTAAGTGTATGTGCCCTTCTAAAACAAAGACTGTTCTGAGATTAGTATCACTAGCACTGAAGAAACCACTTGATTCGCCTAGAAATAACAGTGAGTAATATTCTGTCCACAAGACTGAGATAGTATCTCCTACACGGCTTAAACAAAATCTGAATGAAGTTTAGGATGCCATAGAAGTAGGATCACAGAGCTTCTAAAAGCTTCTGGAGGTTTGTGCCTGCTTCTTTACTTTTAGAATGTCCTGTTTCATTTTGTGTAATAAACAGATTTTTTTCTATGTAATTTTTCTGCTGAATTTATCTACTGATGATGTTTAAGTTTCCAAACAAGTTTACCAAAACCATTTGACCTCTAACAGAAACTGAGTGAAATGAGAATGCAGAACAGTGATGCATTCAGTGAGGAATTATTTATATCCCTCAAATGTGTTTTTCATTAAAAATGGTATTTATTTATACCATACATACTACAAAACAGTGGGGTTTTCTTACTGTAGATATCATTCAATTTTTGTTGTTTTGTTTTTTAGACTTTCCATCTTGCTTGTTCCTAATAACTTGGGAGGAGGGACGGGAGTGCAGTACAGATAACACTATAAAGGTCCGTGTGTTTCAGAAGAATGCACCTTTACTGTTGTAATTTCCCTTTCTCACAAACACACTGAGCTTGTACAACATAAAACAAAGCGAAGCAGATCTCTCCACTCAATTTAACAAGGCAAAGTAGTTGAGACTTTGAGGAAAAATAAAAAAGATGAAAGAAAAAAAGTCAGTGAAACTGCTTAGCTTTTTGCTATAAAGTTTCTTTTTGTTAAACCAGAAGGTAAATTTTCCTTACAGTTTATATGGGATACACAAATGTTTTCAGGGCTTCATCAGTGTACAGAATCAAAAAAATGATCAGAGGCTTGTAACCCATAGGAACCTAGTGAGAACTCATTTAGAAAGATTTTTCTTTTATTTTCTACAACTGGAAATACTGATTTATTAGCTATTGATTCCTACTTTTGGAAACAAAATACTGAAATGCATGAAGAGTACTAAAAAAGAGGAAATCCATATTAAGAGTTTCCTCTAGAACACGTAACAGGAGTTAAGTACTCAAGTGGACATAAAGGTAAGAATAATCACAATGCACAGCAAATCAAAACAATGACAAGCTGAAACAATGGAGCATTTCTAACTCTTGGCTAAGAAGAATAATGTTCTGGGTCAGTAAATAGAGAAAAGGAACACATTCTCACTGAAGGAATATTTTCTTGTATGCTGAAATATCCCTTGGGTTTTCAATTGTTTGTTTGTTTGTTTTTGCTTTTGTTATTGTTTTTGTGAAGAAAAGAGTCTACAACACACACCCTAATGGTTTTGGCTGTAGACTGAACTTAAGTAAATACCATCACTCAGTCAGTATGTTGTGGTAACTCAGGCTGCCAGTGTGGTTTACCAACTCAAGCAACATGTGTAAACACCGGAAACAAAAAAGATTCATAGGACAGCCTCTCTTTCTCTCTGCATTTCTCAACTGCTTGCTCCTTCTCCCTCTCCTGTTCATGCTTGCTCTCTTGCTTGATCTCTTTCTTGGACTTTCATTATTTTCTGACAAACCGTATTGGTGAAACACAAAACATTAACACAACTAGAGATCCTTTTTTTCTGGCCTCTAATTTTATCCAAAGGGAAAGTTACCCAATAAAAAGTCCAGCATATGTTTTCAGAGCTTCTAAGTGCTTCTGCCATTAATTTCTTTTGATTGCTTCTATAAAACATGCCTTAATCATACTACAGCACTTTCCATTGCAAAAAAGACAACTTTACAGAACAACATAGTTAACATTATTTCCCTGTTCTTTTTTTTTTTTTTTTTTTAAAACACCACAAAAAATCCAGGCCATAGTAAGAAGCACACAAAATTATATTCATCTTTGTTCTGTGACAAGTAGTATCAGCATTTATATCCCCAAATATTATGCATGTTTGACAAAAAAAAAAAAAAAGTTTCCACTGATTCACATGACACAATTCTGTTTTTTTTTCTTTTATGTAATGTAGTATATAAGGAATAAGGATGCACTATTGTTTCTAGTAATAATTGGCACTTGAAAAAAGCACCAAGAATTCTGTATTTCACTTTACCCCTCTTCCCTCCCCAGTACTTTTTTCTGGAGTCCAAAAACTACAACTGTGGTTATGGTGAATAACTACATTTTCTTTTTTCAAAACGTGTGCAAAGTTGGCACTTTTGTATTAACACTAAACACTAATACTCTTTGTTTGGCATTCATGCCCTCATACTGACCAGACCACTTTTATCTAAGTGTATTTTTTTAAAGACACTTACTGAAAATATGGCAATAGTTTAAGAAAAAAAAGCATGGATATTATTACACATCCCCTTGTAGTGTACGAAAAAGTGCATGACTGGATTTATGTAATAGTACAAGACAAAAAAACTGTATCAGATCAGGTACTGTAAAGCATGCCAGCACCTCTGTATTACTTATATCTAGCAGGTAGTTAAAACAAGACCGTGGTTCTTTTAAAAATGTGCATTAAAGCTAACATAAATGAGTAGAACTAGCCAGCAAACTATTTTTCCTGCTTATCTAACAGCTGAATGTAACTGTAAAAAATTAAGCAAAAAAATAAGAGTTAAACCACCATCAATACAATTGTTTTACATCATAGGCCTGTCAAGGCTCAATATATATATACAAGTGTTAACAGCCATGCTTAGTAGAACGTTATCCCCAATGCTTAGAAGACACAAAGACAACTAAGTAGATCTTTTTTTTTTTCTTTTTGTTTGTTTGCATTTTTTTTTTGTTGTTGTTTTTTGTTCTTTTTTTTTTCAGGCAAAAGTCATGGGTAGAACAAATTGTCTCTTTGGAGATGACCAAGAACATTCTAACAGAACTAGGGACAACTGCAAGTTTTCTGTGGGTTTGGTTTTTTGTTTTAGTTTGCTTTCTTATGAAGGGTCTCTCCCCGCAAATTAAAGATCCCACCTTTTTGTTTCTATCCCAAAAAAAAAGGAAAAAAAAACCCCCAACAACCAACAAAGGGGAAAAAGCACCTGGTGTTTCTTTCATTAAAAAAGAAAAGAAAAAGATTATATATATATGTATATTTTTATATATATATATATATATATATAAAGGGAGACTGTATATGGCAGTTCAGATGTGGTGGGCCCTCTCTGAGAGCTGGCATTATGCTGTGTCCATCCTTGAACTAATCTACTGAAGTGAAAGGAATGTTTTTATGCAGATTGGGGTTCTGACTGTGCCGGTTTCGGCTACGGACAGAGGAGAACATCATGTTGCACCCAGGGACTTTGCATTTGTGCATTTCTCGCAAGTGCACTGTTTTATAGTGCACTCTGAGGGTTCCCTTGTTGCTGTACATTTTGTGGCAAATGTTACACATTATCCCACCGTTGCTCACCGAAACACTGTTGAACATGAGGGATCCTGGGACATCGGTGCCCATACCTACAGCTAAGGCAGGGGCATCTGCCTTGTGGGCAGATTCCCCGCTGTCACTTGCCCCATCAACGTCGTCCAGGAGAATGCCCTCATCGCTTCCTGCATCAGATTCTCTTGAGGAATGGATACTGCTGCTGGACTGGATGCTGGAGGTGGTGCTCAGGTCTAGGACCATATAGTCTTCTGACATGCCCCTGCCGTACCCATTCATATGGGAATCCTCAGTACCAGCAGGTGAGGAGGTGTCTTCCCTTATGTCGAGCCCCATCTGATGCTGAGCGCCATATATCTTCACCAAAAATTCATCACGGAGGTCCTTACTAAGAGAAGGCTGTGAGGTGTCCAGGCCCATGTCATCCAGTTCTTTGGTCAACAGTTTACGGTGCAGGTTTATGTTAGCACTGTGTCTGGGAAAGGAAGAGGGAAGGGAAAAAAGGAAAAATGTACAGTATTTTTGATTAAACATACAGTCATCAAGCACCAAATCCAAATTCTGATTTATCAATGATTTATCATTAAAATAACCCCTATCCATGTTTCTTGGAAAATTCAGTCTTGTTGTAAGTGAACAAATTGCAACATAAAACCAAAACAAAACAAGCAAATTAACCACCCCCATATTGTTTTTCTTTTCAGCTGCTGCTCCTCAACATTAGTCCCCAGCAGCAGCTATAGCCCTTTTATTTGACATTTACAAACTAATAAATTGCACTAGCAGAAAATGCAAAATGCTCTTCTTGGTTCCTGAATCCCTGCTGCCCTTGCCTTGCTTCAAGAGAAAATATTATTAATATTTGGAGTATCTCTGTGTGTTTGTGTCTATGTCTATCTCTAGATCCATATCCTTATAAATTTATATATACATACATACATATAAATATAGTTTATATATATATATGTACTCAGATAACTGTGTAAGTGTAATATAGGAGAAAAAAATAATGGTAACTGAATGATACATAGTCAGAGGTCCTGATTCTGATAATTTAATTCTGGTATAAAGGGATTCAGAATCGGGCCAAATCAAGATGGAGATGACTTGCAAGGGTTTAGGAGAACGAGTCTCTGAAACCTACATGTAAGTTTCTGAAAATCTTAGCCAAAGTCACTGGTTCCATCATTCTGGGAGGGCACTTCCACTGCTCCTTGTACTCTTCCCAGTACTGTGTCTGATGCATTGCTGACTGACACAAGCAGTGTAATTTCCAGTAAAAAAAAAACTTGCTAATGGCAATGAGAATTTTGCCCCAAATCAATCAAAACACTTAAGCACGGGCTTTGGTTTAGGTATGTGCTGAAGTTACTGTGGGTGCTCAAGAGACACTGGAAAAGCTGTCACTGACGTCAGTGGTCTTTGGACCAGATCCCAAGAGCTGCAAGTTAAAATATTCTCAAGTGTTTTACAGGATCTGGGCCTTTGTTCTCAAGAAAGCAAGCTCTACATTTGCAATCAGTGTAAGCCTTTGTGTTAGCAACTGTGTAAAACAGCCTATTATTTTAAATACTATATTCTACTCTCCACTTTTGACATTGGCTTTATTCATCCATTGCAGTAGAACCTCACTGATTTGCAGCAGTATCAGGAAACCCTCTTTGAAAAACTGCATTTTCTGAATTAACAATGGAACTGACAAACGTAACAGACATCAAAGACCTCTGACCACAGAACATGCTTGTTTTGTTGAAGTGCTTGATAATAAGAAATCAGTATAAAGTTTTCAGTATTAGAAAACTTTAGGGTTCAGTATTCAGAATGTGCACCATTGCTGAGGAAACAACAAATATTTATTCAGTTTCTTTGGAGGGTGACTGGATTTTCAAGTCATTAAAAAAAGAATTAGCGAAGTTCTACTGCGTAACATTCTTTGCAAGCTAAGGACCCAAACCCGCAATTTACAACATGCAGACTCACCAGTCTGTCTGCCCATTATAAATTGCAGATCAGAGCCCAAATGTAGGAGGGAAAAGAAAGAGGCGGGGAGGGGTGGGGTGGGGGGTGGGGGTGGGGGGTGGGGGGGAGAGAGAGAGAAAGAGAGAGTTTTAACATAGGAATACTTTAATTTGCAAAAAAGCACTAGGTATAAAACTGGCATGGGAAGACATAACAATGATCAAATATTTTACAGACATTCAGGTCCTAGAGTAACAAAAAAGGAGAAGGGGAACAATAGCTATTAGCAGTATTTCCTTATTGGAAGCTTTTATTTCAAGAAACCCTTTCAAACATACCTCTCAACCAGCTGAAGTCCCAAACATGGTACAGCAATACAATGCAGATAAAGAAGGAAAATGCAAATGTAGGAATATTAAATTGATGTGCAGTTAATTTCTGTAATTTTCTATCACTTACTTCACAAGTCATCTATCTGTTGCACATAACTTATGGGAATAAATAAAGAAAACAGCAATAGAAGCGATCCATCCCACTCACCTGCACATGCAGGTAACTGTTCTCTGACATAAAACTGATACTGAACTGCAGTTTAATTGAATCATGTCTGCTTGGGATGCAATTATTCCAGTAAGGGGGGGGGGGGGGGGGGGTCCAGAATGGAAAATTTCTCTCCTAATGAGAGACAGTTGAGAGGTATGGGCAAGGGTGGAAAAAAGTGGAGAGTATTCCTTGTTTTTCTCCCACATGGGAAATACTCCTTTCACACAAGCAAGTATAGCACCATTGCTTTTTTTGAGGCGCAGAAGTGTAATTATGCATATCCCCACACTGCACTTAGGAAGGCTGAGCTTACCTTGTGATAAGATCAGCTTTCTAATCTTTTGCTAAATTGAGATCACAAAAGAGAGAGAGAGAGAGAGAAAAGAGAGGAGAAAAGAGAAAGAAAGGGGGAGGGGGAGGAGAGAGAGAGAGAACAAATTCACATTCCAATCCAGACATATCTGGTTTTAAAAAAAGACAAAAGAAAATAATATCTGAAACCAATAAAATACAGACTTTAAAAAAAGTCTTGACTGTGAAACTGGTTTTTGTCAGCTGTAATCTCACTTATACTGTTGTCCTGACGGATACTGACTCAACCACACAATATGAAAAACATAAAGCAAATTAATCAAAGCATATTCACAGCATCCCATTATCATCCACAAATGAGTTCTGAACAGATGCATGCAGTGTGCACATACATGAATGATAAACAGTAGTACTGACAGTACCTTGCCTTCCTGGTGTCAGATGGCATACAACTCCACATAAAGTTGCTAAGTGCAGTACAGGAAACGCTTACTGTGAAGGCCTGTCCACACTGACCAGTGTTATTACATGACCACAAAAGCACATTTGTGCTTATCATCATAGCGCTTAAGTAAGAACTACTCATGTGCTCATGTGTTTACTTCTTCTGATTTCTCCCCCTCTCTCCCCTCCTCACTCCCCTGGTATGGGAATTTGCTGCAGTGTACAAACTAGTCAGGATAACTGTAACTGTAGTTTCCATGCATTTGCACTTACTATTTCCTTGGTTTGCTGCTGAGAAAAACAGCAGCCAGGCATGCAGTGAAAATAACTTCAGCATCCACTGAATGAAGAGATAAGAATAAATTACCATGTTAAAGGGGGACCGCTGAGCCCCAGATGGACAGAGGCCACTCTGAGAAAGACCAGTGTAAGGATGCAAACCCTACTGATGCTCTGATAAGAAGAGATGCCTCCTTTATTCAATTCTCACTTAGAGCAGTGGCAATCAGTAATCTAGTTAAAGTATGTACCAGCCCATAATATCTGTCAGGCAAACGATGTGCAGAAATGTGTGGACCAGTTCTGGCACTCTGCTCAGTAGTGTCCCTTTTCCGCTGTCAGCAGTACTGTTGGATTCTCCTAATATAATTACATTGACTTTTATTCAATTAAGTGCCATTCCTCGCTTTAAAAAAAAGCTACTTTATCAATTGATTCAGGTGTAATGCAATAATAAAGATGAACTCATGGCAGTGCATTAGCTCTGCTGTTCATAACTTCTGAACATAGAGGTTCATTCATAGCAGTCGATTTCCATTATGCAACCACAGTTCAAGAGAATTGATTCTTTTACATTCACTTGTTAATCTATTTCACTTGTGTTTAATACTGTCCCTAAATATCATATGCAAAAACATTCTGGTAGGGGTGAGAGGAAAGAATTGTGGGAAAAAGTTCATTTATTTGGACACATAAGTTTTGAAATCTTATGACAAAACCAAAGTCACAGAGGCTAAAACTTTGCTCAGAATTAAGAATATTGTGTGCTGAAGGTACTAGCAAGACACATTCCCAGTAGCTGAACGATCATTAGGGTAGGAGGGAAGGAAAAGTATGTTTTGATAGACAGACCACTCTAGAGTGCTTGGAGCCTGACCCTGCACCCCTTTCCCATCTGCTACTCAACCAAATATAGCATTGCACCCTAAGTTGCAGGCTGAGTACCCCGTGCAGGATGCTGCTTGAGCAGTGCCCTGCATAACGAAGGCGTTTCTTGGCGCTGACAGCAGCACTCCCAAGGTTTCTTTGGGAAAGATGACAAGGGAGTTCTGTGTAGGAGGAACATGCCCATGTATGTAAGGACAGCTACAAATAATGGATCCATAAGCAAAAAAATTGGAATTAAGAAAGAAGAGTATGGATAAAGGCAGACTAGAAAGAGAAGCAGTACAGACCAGGAAGTTTAAAAAGGGAGGTGTTCTGGGAAAAGGCAATCACTGGCAATTGCCTAACAGAATAGGTTCGAGTTTAGGGGCAGAAGTGAAGCATGATTTGCTATGAAGCTATGAAGACTATCATTCAGCTGGAAAGGCAGAAGAGTATGTGGCTGACAACCTGTACTCCGACCAAGTAGCTGCAAACGTCAGAGAGACATGAGAAGAAAAAAGTAGCATATTGACCAAGCCCATAATAATTTTTGTCTTGATAAATTTAGCTATTTCTTTGCTCCTCTCATCCAACGCTGGTCTTCCTTGCTTTTTTTCTTGGAAAATATACTTATTCAGCCATCTTAAATTGCTCCGGTAGTCCCCAGACCACCTTCTCCATACCAAATCGAAGTATTCCATCCTAATCCAACTACTCCTCCCCTGCTTTGTCAATCCCAAATCCTAGCATGACCTCAGCCAATGCTAGCCACCTGGTCATCTACTCCTCCCCATGGCATCTGCAGTTTCTTGCTCCAGTCGTTCTGTTCCCTGATGTGATTTACAATGCTGCTACCCCTCCTCCTCTGAATACTGCTCCCAGGTATATGTAAACAATGTTCCCTGAGTAAGCTGAGGCACAGCTTGGGCAGAGTGATTTATGCCACTGCATGAACACTGCCATCAAACAGGCAGAAAATCACAAAAAGATATGCCAAAACCAGCTGAGCTTCAGCTTGCTGTGGCTCCATTATTCCTCATACCTGAGCTAGCTAATTTAAGGCCATCTCTGGTGTCCTTTGCACTGCAGTTGCTACTGCATCTGCAGGAAAAAAACTTGAAAAACGTAAATGAATGGCAGAGGTGTATGTATGTATAGAAAACATAAAATATTTGACCTAATAAAATCCTTTGAATGACTCTGGATTAGACTGCTTATTTGTACATCGACTACCAAAATGACATTTGATCCTCACAATGGAAATATTACATAAAGACAACTGGTGAATGAAGTCTTCCAGGCAGAAATACAAGGTCGAAAAGAGCTTAACTGAAGGCATATTTCACTCAGCTCCAGTTACCAGATCTATCCCACCCTAGGCAACAAAGGATGGTGAAAAGGGTTAGTTCCAAGAATTTAAAATACTGTGTGTGCCAAAGAATGTCCAAACATCTGTTTATCTCTGTACTACATGTCATGTACTCTCAAAAACGAGCAGAGTACTTTTCGAAGATGTTTTGAGATGTACCTTGTTGTGGCAAGGAAGTTTAGCAAAGTGGTTTATTTTAGGAGGCCCAGAATTTCTACATAATTAACATTCTTCTTTCAAGTTACTATTCATGAATTAGACATATGGGCAAAAGTGTGTGGAAAGTCCTCACCAGAGTGAATTCAGCCTTCTGAATTCAATGATCTTAAGAATGGATCAGTGCTGCTGTAAGGATGATAATGATGATACATATGAAATCTGTGGTTGTGGCGAAGTGGCAAGGGTATTTCACCTCCCAACTCACCACTTCCCTGTCAGACAGGAGTAGCAGCATAATGCAGAATGCTACACCAACTACTGCAGCTCTCCGACTGTGGGCATCATCCCATTGGTGGTAGTATTTTCCTTCCCTTGTGAAGTTCACGGAAGTATTCTTCCATAATTAGAATTCATTGTCGGTTCCACCCCACCTACTACTAGCAAGCTCCTCTAGTGAGAGATGCACTATGCATCAAGAGAAGAAAGGGGATTATAAGCCTTGGAAATATGGTCAATTAAACGTACATGCCATTTACACAGTTCATAAATCCAGACTGGGTTCTCTTCAGCAGTTTCTTTCTACACTTGTCAATGAATTTGATTTTGTTAATTTACTATCCATTTGTTGGAAAGAAAAATGTAATGGCCGCTTTATTTTAGTTTATTTTTATTTTGTCAGTCTTTTTATTTCTTTTTGAAGTGAGTGAGGAGGAATTTATCAGAGAGTAGAATTTATCCTGGCACAGAAATTGGCATGAATCCTATGCATGACTCAAGGCCAACTTTGGATGCACCCGTGGCTGCAGTCCTATCTGCACTATGACAAACCTCATCTCTGATGCGCACAGCAGAGTTAGGGAATTTGGATGATAAAGCATACTCTGTTTACTTAAATTCAAGTATTTATATATATATAAATAAAAATATATATATTTATATTTTTATATATATATATATATAAACTCAAGCTACAAAACCAACTGCATGAAAAATTTGGTTGAATGTGTTGTTTGCAGTTTGGGGCAGGGCAGGCTGTTAAAAATGAAACATAAAGCATTGTTTTCTTAATTTTTCAGTGAGAGAAAAATATGATTACACTTAAGTATTAAAGGAATGAGAGAAAAAGAGAGTGAGAATGAAACAGCAGCATAGTTGTTCGGGCAGTCAGTTAGGGACCAAAGAAACCCATTTTCCAGTCCCTGATGCAGTCAGACAGAAAGGCCAAGCCAACTGATGTCCCAGTTAAATGTCCTAGGTATTGGCCCCTTGCTCCTCCTTGGCTCACTGTAAGCGACAAAGTTCCCTGATGAAAATCTCACTCGAACATCAAAGAACACTGTATTGTTCATTAAAATTCTGAAATTAATATTTTCAACATTTCCAGTTGTATCCCACCACATCCTTTCTTCCTGTTTCCAAATACAACAATATCCCAATCTCTTATACTTCAAATGTTCTGAAAATGCATGATTTGCCAAAGTAATGCCACCCAGCCCTATCATTCTAACACCGCAAGGAAATCACAGACAGGAGGTCACAGCAGGGGGCCATCAGTCTTTGGGCAGCTTTGCTTTAAGATACAGTGAGTGATCCCAGCATTAAGTAATACAATAAAATTACATTTGGAGACTTAATGCATTAGAAGTCAACATTAAATTCTTTTCTGTTAAATTCTGTTCTTTCCAAGTAATAGTAGATTATTTTTTTTTTTTTTTTTACAGAAGACAGAAACTAGTGTTGGGCTACAAAACCTGAAACCACAAAATCTTCAGCACTTTGAAGAAGGTTCTGCTACAAAATCAAAGGCCAGGACACATGTGTCTGGTGGTTTACATACAGATTGGCAAACCCCTTATTAAAGTTGGATATGGAAGTAACCACTCAGGTTGTACAGGCCCTATACAAGCTATCATCCTGCTACACTTAGTTTAAAACTAAGCTCTGTCAATCTGGTTTAAAATATCAACAACAATGAAACTTTCATCATTCCTCCCATGAACCTTTTTCCATACCTATCTTCAGCTCAATATTCAGCCTAAATTTTTACCTATAATGAAACATTAAAGCAAAGTTCTCTTTGTTTCTTTTCACCTCAAAGGCTGTCAATGAAGATTTATGGTTTTGTTTAAAAATGTCACATGATTTTAATTGCTAATACAATTTGCTAATATAGCAAAGTATTGTGGTCTTACCTCAATTTCATGTTCCTTTCCTGCTTATTTAAGCCTGAAACTCATAGAAAGGCTCAGAATATGTGAACATAACAGAAAGTAAACCCAGAATTTCATGCTTTCTCAGAATCTCTGCAGACTGAAAGTGCTGAGTTTCATGCAGCTAAAATCAAAGAACCAGAAAGTAAGACTCTGGCTAAATATAACAGTGTACATATTTATGAGAAAAGATATGGCCTTAATTCTGACATTTCTTCAAGAAGGAATCAGCAATCATTTCCCCCATTTACTGAAGAGAACCAACAATACAACAGTTCCTGAAATGTAATTAGTAATGGAAACTGTTGAAGAAATTATTTTCTCAGTTACTGTTCTAATTTTGCCACTCTCTCAGCAGTCTTTGATACAGGTTTTTTGTTTGTTCATTTGTTTCAATTAAAATAAAAAAAATCCATAAATCTAAGCAAAGATAATAAAGGTTTGAAATCCTGATCTGACCTAAATTATAAAATTCACATTTATCTGAACAGGGCCAAGGTTTCAGTCTGCGTGCTAGTGCTTCCATGTATTTCATCATGCTTAGTTTGCCTCTAAATGTTAGGGGAAAGGTAGGGATAGGGGCTAGACTTTGGAACAACAGGTGAAGACAAAATACTATACTAGCCAATGAAATCATGGCATTTCTACATGAACAGTTTGGGTAATAACATCAGTTCTTGAGGCTTTAAATTGCATAGAATCTGAAAAATATTAACCTTTCATAGGAAGAAAATCCAAAAGGTAAAATACAGTTCAGCACCTATTAAAAAAAGTAAAAAAAACAGTGCTTATTAAATGCAGGAAATAAAGGACAAGCAAGTTCTTGCAAATTAAAGATGTGGAGCCCAGTCATTTCAATCCCTTTCAATATGAAACAAATCACTCACACTGGTCACGAAGACAGCTCCCTCTACACTCAAATTATTCACTTGAAGATAAGCTCCCATCAAACTCTTTAGGGGTTTAACTAATTTACTGCACAGATACGGCACGTCTGTTGTAATAACAGGTAGGATGTATTGGGGTCGACCATTTATCAGAATTAGACTTCTTTTTTCAATTCGCAGTGAATTATGCTGCCTACACTGCTCCTCTTTCTCAGAGCTTCCCATCCCCTTACGGCCCCTAATGTGGCAGGCAAACAAAATTGACAGTCTCATCTTGTCAACAAGGGGTGATTCTCCTGAGAAGCCATTTAACTTTGCAGAGGAAGCAATGTATTAATGTGCCTGTCCCAGGAATGTTAATCATCTTCAAGCTCCCTCTAACTTTGACATGAACGAAATCACCAAATTTGTTTACTAAATGAATCGTAATATGCTAATAAGAGAGCATGACATATATGGTAAAGCCAAACAGATGGTTTGTTTACTCCACTTTGCAACTTTATAAATGTTGTAACTCTGAAGATGTTAGTGAGAATTATTGGTTTGTTGGCAGTGGCAAACATGCCTTTTGCATACTTAATCCACAGTTAGAGTCAGAAAACAATTTGTCATCGCCATGGAATGCATAAAAAATGTTAATGCAGAGATAGCATTTGGGGAGGGGCAGGATAGTCAACTGTGTGAGCAAATACTCAGGTTAGATGTGGAACTGATATCTGATGGCAATGTTTGCTACCAAATAATTTTAAATGTAAAATCTGACAGGTTCAGGATTCTTGAAAGGCCCAATAATTCAGTACATACCTGTTGAGGTGTTTAGTGAGACGGTCCTTATGGTGTGAACAGAATTACACTTTCACAACAGCTGTGTGTGCTCAGAAGCATCGAGGTCATGTCGCACCCTTAATACATTACTATTGTTGTCCATTAAAGATCAAAAGATATTACAAACAAAAAGCACAACCACTGGCATACTTGCCAAAGGTACTCAGAAATGACCAAAATTGTGTTGCAACACTTCAACCTCTCACTTTACTAGCTGCCTGGAAGCAAAACAGACTCATTACAAAATAGCCAGCACTCTTGTCTAATATCCGGACTGGTTGAAAAAATTTAGAATAAGAAGAATTATCTGACGGAATATTTCCTAAGTGAACTAACTCAGTGTAGCAATGTTACATGCACGAGAAGGTCATCATATGTACAACAAAGTCCTTTGATGGAAATTATGGGTGCTCAGCACCATTGCCAATCAGTCCAACTGCCATAAGCTGTTTCTACAATCTACACCTGCTCTACAGAAAAGTTTATCCCTGTGCAGGTGATTCACACAAGGCCCTGCACAGCAGTCATGCATTAGGTCCTCATCTGCCGTGTGTTTAAGTATTTTGCTGATCCTTCACGCAAGGTGTATTTCCCCTTAAGAGGTACTGAGGCAACATCCAAGTAGAATCTGTTGCCAAACTGCATGAATTAACATTTCTTTTCAAACCTAAATCATCTAAATATTACATGATCCCAGTTTTGTAATCAGAAGTTTTCGTTCTTCATTTTATTTTATTATTACAACAGCTATGTAAATGTGATAAATGCAAGATTTTATGCAATCAGTCCCTTCAGTTATGCATCCCACTCATGAATTTTACTGTTTCAAGTTTCAGTAAACGCAAAAAAGATAAAGCTCAATCAGAACAGCTAGCTTCCCCCAATTCTGCTTTGAAACCAATTCTTTTCTCCCAAATATTGATGCACAGCAACACATTATCTCATGCTTTGCTTAGAAGGTTCATAGACTCTTTATTGATTGCATTGTAAGTTCAAATTCATAATAAACCCTCAGATCCAGGGATAGTTTTGTATGATTTCATGTTCCACAGCAAATATGTAAACCATTTTGTTTGGTCACAACGCAATGGTAATTCTTATTCCCACTGCTTTGTTTTTCTAAAAATGCTGGTTTTACTTATATAATACCAGTGGAACTATAAAACCAAATATGATGTGGCACTTCAACAGGGTTCTTCTATTAGTAATTTTACATTACTAAATAAGTACCTCTTTCAGGTCAACTGATAGCTGATTATCCTATAACCTCCCTTCACTGATGCCTCAACTCCTCAGCAATTTCAATTCTCCGAGATTCTTCCATACATACTATTGTCAGCAGTTATTAAATTCTCAACTTTTTACCCATACACAAGAGACTGTGCAAAGATATCTAAGGGAAGTATGAGTTTAGCTTGCTGTCCAAGGATTATTTTGGAAGAAACATTAGCGGCTGTCCCAGCCTGGCGCTTATATCTCATTTGAAACATCTACTCATTCCTGACCAACAAAGAAAATTTCAATAAAGTACTTTTACTGGTTTAACAGCAGTGAGCTCCTGGGATTGTCAAAGTGCTCAGTCTTTTCCGAGGAGAGAAGGAATCAGCAGCTCAAATATAATTAACCTTCCATTCTCAATGCAAACTGCCACGCATAGGAGCTCTGCAGTCTATTAGTGAAGTTATAACGGCCAACAGGCAGAGGCAAAATTGGTCAAAAAGTTGGCTGCTGCTGTCATATTTTTAGAATTATGATTAATGACACTAATAATGTGGATGATTACTGATATGTGTATCTCCTGCAGTTTATCATATTGCACTGGCTGCCTACGTCCACAATAAACATGATGCTATCATTTACCTCTTTATTGAAGGCAATCCTTCTCTTGAAGGAGCACATTCTAATTACTTTGTAATGTTTTATGTCTTAAACATTTTGCAGCTCTGGACCTAGCCAACTGCTTCATGTCTACCATTGATTAATTACAGAATGTTTAATCAAAATTTAGAACCTAATGCAGTCATTTATGAGAGTGCTGCAGTGCCAAGATTGTTAGGCTGCCGTCCCAAGCTTGGAGAGTGCTGGGTTCAAATTAAATCCCAGAAATGTGGAAGATGCCAAAGATTTTACCTTGAGTGGTTTGAGTTTAAAATCTTACTTCAGTTCATGAATGACAGGCACCCACCCAAAATGACAGGTCTTTCTTATGCATGTATGTGTTCTTGCGTGTTCCTATTACATTTTTCTTCTTTAAATGTCTTCATGTTCCCCTTTATGCCATTGTTGCTGCAGTTGCTGCTCAGCTCTTTCACAAGCCTTCCTTGCTGCTAGAGCTCTTGCAAACACCAGTCAAGAGAGTGTAGTTTTGAAGTGGTTAAACAAGTGAAAAATAATTTGCAGGGACAAATACATAAGTTTTTTTTTAATGTGGATTTTTATGGTACTGTCATACAACCATTCACCGTTGAAGTTAAGTGTTTTTTTAATACCATTACTGAACTGCTGAAATGGATGCTAATATAGCTTGGAGTGCTAATGTCAAATTCTGGTAATAAAAAAGACAGACTGCTGAATGAAATAATTTCAAGTAAAAAATAGAACAAAAGTGCTCTCACTCTCGCTCTCCACTTTTATTGAATTGGGACTGACTGAGCCAATTGCTTTAGAAGTCTGTAAAACACAATTACTAGTGAGCTGACTGACCCAGCAGTGCCCCTTCTGTGACAGAACAGACTAAAACGGCTGCAGAATTAGTGCTGCTCCCCTATCTGGCTATCAGACCTGAGAAACATCCAGCATAGGTTCTGTTATCCTTCCGGCCAGGGCCTGCCTCCTCTCCTCATGAAATCTTGATTCTCAGTCTTGCATAATATATCATCTGTGCGCATCTTCTTCTTGAAACAAGGGCTCATTTACCTTTTCTGAGTGGGAATCCAAGTTCTCTTTCTAGCCATTGTATTTTTAGATCTTTATCTACCAACACAGCTATATATAGGTCTTTCTTTCAGTACACGCATTCACAGACACACAGGCACATATATACATGTTTGGGCTATTTTTATTTCCACATTTTGTGCATTAAACACAAAAGTACAGTGTAAGATTTATGGGCAGCAAAATTAACTATGTCCCATTTGTATTTTCAGTTGTACGTGGCTGAAGTGTAATTGCTTTTTTATTTTGGCATAACAAAGAAAAGGAGACAGAGAGGGAGAGAAAGGAAGGAAGAGGGAGAGAAAGCAAAAAAACGTATTGAACTGGAAGCAGGCAATACTTTTCCCTAGTTAATAAAATAAGCAATAAAGTTTGTAAAGCACTAGATTCGAAATCAGTAACATTGGAAAGAACAAATTATAAAACTTATAATTTACAGCTTATGTTTCAGACTCATGTAGTTTGACACGGACATACAGCTTAGGGCTTTTATTTTCCCTTTCTCTTCTAAAGAATAGTAAAAACAAAGTGATGGCAAAAATTATCTTACTACAATTCCATCCTTTCTTTCTTTCCCCCTGTTCTCCCCCATGCAAAAGGAACCACTTTACATTTATACACAACGCCAACAAAGTCCTGCAATCCTTTCGGTTTTATGACAGTGTACATTTTTGGCAAATCGAAACCTCCTTCATTTCTCTTCCAGGTCCATTTATATGAAGCTTGCAGGTGCCTTATGGCAAAAATGTTAAATTATTTCTTAGACAGATCTTTTTAAGTAATGCTTTTTAGGGCAAGCTTAAATGCAAAATGAGCTCTTAATTAAAAAAGAAAGGAAAACTTGCTTAGCACAAGGCAAACTGCTCAGTTAAAAGATGTTGCTGGGAAGTAGGAAGCACTACTAAAAGCCTTAGATTTTCTTTAGAAGTGATGGGGTCAAAACTTCTGTTAGGAAATATCCAGTGTTTGCCATTAAAAGGTCAACATGTGAAGAGCCATAAGTGGTATCGCACCTGAGATATCCCTGTGTTACCTCAGGTTCCAACAGACCATCCAAGGTATCTCTAGTGTCATTGGGAATGTTTTAGAGTACCTGCTGGATGTGAATGAGTGGTTTCTATTATAGTACCTACAGCATAACATCACGAATACTGGTATATGATGTGTGGCACAGCTGGCCATCTTTCCTGAAGAGAGTCAAAGGACAGAAGACTGTGAGTACTGCAGGAGAGGATTAAGGGGTAGTGAAAAGCCACGCACAGTGTCTTGCAGTGCAGTTGCAGTGCCTATAGAGTACATAGTCTCTCTTTGACACTGTTGAGTATTTAACTCTCATTGATAACTCTACATCTCTTCCTTCAGGATTGCCCTTAGATAAGAAGCCAGCAGTCTGGTTATCCTCCTCCTTAACTGTTACTAGTTGCACAGTATAGTCCTGCAGTTATGGGCTCTACTTTATGAATTCACTATTACTCCCTGTCATATTTGCTAAACACTAGCAACTTGTATAACCATGAAAACATGTCCCAGATTTAGAGAGGCTGGGGTTGGGGTTTTCTTTTCCCCAGGGCCTATATATTTTTGAGTAACGTCTTTTTACTAAGACATATTCCAGTGCAAAACACTGCCGCCTCACCTGTTTGTTGCAAACCCACCTTCAGGTCGGTGCCTCAGACATCAGTGGCTACAGCAAAAGGCTCCCTGTAATTCTCAACTAATCTATCTGGGTCCACTAGCCAAGACCAACATTGTCAAAAAACAAAGGAATAGGAACCCAAATGAGCTTTGTTTTACTATACTGATTGCCTGCTACATAATTCCACTTCAAAAAATACCCTGTGACCTCACAAACCCTAGGAATGACTGTATCTTTGGGATGAGGCCAACTGTGGACAATGTCTACCTCTGTCTAGATATACTGACAGGACTGGCACGCTATCCTCCAAAACAGCGTTGTAGCTATTTGGAGTCATCTACACCTGGTAAATTTTTCCCCTTCTGGGTTATTTTTTTTTTTCTAGGTAATTTCCAGGACTTGCCTCAGCAGTTTTCTTCCTTACTTTCAGGTAAACTTTAATTCAGATATGCCTCAGCACAGTCACTCAGTTCATGATCTAATGAATGAAATGGCTCAAGTCTAGGGGGATGAGCAACAGCACCATTAAGGGGAGAAGAAAATGGCCTCATCTACAAGTAATCTCTGGTTAGGTGATAAGATCTGATGTAAAGTTTGCCTCTTCGGGTGACAGTTTATCTTCTCAGATAGACAAGAACTGCTGACAAATGAATGTATCATGTATGACGGCATTTACGTGCCTACTTACTGTCTCTCTCCTTCATCGAGAACTGTAACTCCAAAGCGCAGTAAACACACAGCTATTCCTGCCACAGATGTGTCGCCCCCCCCCCACCCCACCCCCCTGCCCCTGCTTTCATTATTTCTCACCAGTACTACATCTCTCAGGTTGCAGTGTCTTGTTCCATTTTCACACATCCATTTTGGGAGTAGTGCCCTGGTGCTGTCTTTTACCTGCAAAGTACAGCTTCCTCCGCTGTAGCAGAAATCTTACAGTCTTCTGCTGTTATGTTTAAAAGAACAACTAGAGCCTTTCTCTGCAGGAACTAACGTAGGTAGATGTTTTGTTTACTCCACTTCCAAAAGACTCTAGACAAGATGGGACGTCTCTGTATATGGGGAACAGCTTTACATTTACTCAGATAAGTGGAAAATACTCAATTTTCTCCCACTCTCTGGAGAAGAGTTTTGGTTCTTCCAGTTATTTCCTAGAAACCTAGAGGTAACCAGGATATTATGAATAAGCATACATGTTCCCAGTCCTGTCTTCCCAAATAATCTCTTTCACTTAACATAAAACACAGAACCTGAGCAGGAAACTTGGACAAAACAAGTTAAACATTTACACTATTTGTCACAACGCATACCAGGGGAAAATACTGCTCAATGCATGTTTTGCTTTTGGCTAGTATTTTCAATGTTTTATTTATGCTTACCACCCATCTTAATCCTGGTGTAGCAGTTAATTTAAATAAACTTTTCAAGTCACTGAAAAGTCCTTGACTTATTTTGCAGGCTGACACAAAAATGGATGTCCTGCACTGCACAAGAAACTGTACTCTCACTCTCAAAGTGATACCATTTTGTGTACCAAAAGAAACAAGAAGGCAGCAGATGATAATTTTAAAAAACAACCACCACCTCCAACTCGAATGCAAACCAAATGGATAGGTGCGGTTGGAAAAGACCTTCCTCCACACCAGAGCTGATCCTGTAATCTTTACTTACATAAGAAGCCTCTTCAGAGCTTGTTTTATTTTATTTCTTTTCTTTTGAATAAATAAAAAAATCTTATGAAGAAATTAGTTCTATGCATTCTAGTTTTAATTCTGCTTCTCTTACTCACTTTGGTGAGTATGCAATATGACAGGCAGTCTGTGTTCAACATGACTACTCATGAAAGAGTTTAGCTCTGTGTTACGGGTGGCACAAAATGTTTCTTTATGATCCAGGTTCTCTTGGGTAAGGAAGAGTTATGTGAACATTAGCAATAACACACATCTTAGTGACTCTGCAAGAGAAAACCTAATGGTTCATACAATTGTATTGGATATGCAGCTAGTCTCCTCATGAACTGCATCATGTCCAGTAACAGTAGTATAGGTGTAAATATGTTTATATTTAAAAAAAAATGTGTAAAATAGCCCTTTTGCCTCTTGACAAATGGCTCATCAAACACCTAATGTCTTAAAACCTGGTTTCCTTGTTCTTATTGGAGGAAATTCAAGCTGTATATGACAGCTAATTATATTAGGGGAAATACAGTAATAGTTATCATGGACTGGCGTGAAATACCTTATTTCTTGGAGCTATCTGTTCCTAGAATTGAGTGCATTTATAGAAAATAATTCTCTAAAAAGTTACCCGTACAAGATTCCAAGCATAGTAGAATGATGAAAAAAATGGGTGCTGCTTTGCCAAGGAGGTGATAACAGGAGGCAGATAGCAGCTTTCTCACATCTTCACCTCCCTTGATTATATATGCAGTGGGTCCTCATAGGTAACTGATGTTAATTTATTCAAGCATACCTGTACAGGGCTGAAAGTCAGGTAACCAGACAAAAAGTATGTCTCTGCTTTTTTCAATACAGCTACCCAGAGGCCTACATCCGCACAAATTTAGTTCTGGAGACATCAGCAGGTTTTAATAAACCACCTACAGATGTCTCGCTCCACACAAATCAAGGAGTTTACATGTTTAAATCTGGACTGATTTAACTAGCAATCAAGTGGTATGATCACACTTGGCACCAATAGTTGCCTTATATTTACTTATAAGTCACCCTGAGCAGATATTATTTTTGTTTTTAAATTTATTCATGGGGCTCAATCACCCTTCCCATCTTGTGGAACACACACACACTCACTTTATGAGAAAATTTAAAGAAAAAAAATGAGCAATTAATAGTGCTACTTTCGTAGCAGAAAGACAAAGGGAAAAGTTCTTGCTTTTGTCCTGCGAACAGGTACACTGAGAATTAATTTATTTTGTATACATTGTGAGAAAGGAAAATGTGGTAACATACTGTTACGAATCCTGTGTCCTACAGATTTTAATAGTGCCAGTACTGAGGTGAACAGGGATTTAGCATGCACTAAGGCTGACAAAGAAGATGGCTGTATTTTTCCTTAAGATCTGACAGTAGCTTCTCAACAAGACTTACTGAAGTCTGATGGTCCACCCGCCACCTGTTTCGTCAGTGTTTTTGACCACAAAATTCTTGGCTCTTAAAGTGAGAGCCAGAAATGAAGCCAACTGCTCTAAGCTTCACCTTCCAGACCTTCACCTCTGCATGTGCTCTCCAACACAGACTCTTAGATGAAACTTTGGCATTGCTGTCCTCTTTGGACAGGAAATAACTACTCCCCTCTCCCATCCGCATGGCTCATCCACAGCTCAGGATCATTCCCTGAGCAGCTGTACCTCAGTGCTGACTTCAAGGACCAACTACACCTCTCTCTTTGTAGGGCAAAGTCAGTACCTGCTGGGGCAGGACTCACAGATGAGGCTGGGAAGCAGACCCCAGGGGAATCTCACCACTGGGGCCACCGGCCCTTTCCCCTCACTCACAGGACAGACCTCCTCTGACTGCAGAGAGAATTCACTTTACAAGGATAATTCTTTCCATTCAAGTGCACAGTTCTCACAGATACTTATTTTCTTCCCTTCTCTCTCTTTTCCATCTAAAAAATTATTTGGAAAAGATGTCTTTCTATTCAAAAGGAGGCTTACGACATTGCTTCTGACCATTGACATATTCCTATTTATTCTTCATTGCCTTCCTGCAACAAGATGTAGCCTGAACATCTTGCCTTTAGAAGAAAGGACATCTTAAGTAAATCCAGAAACAGAAATGGATGAACAGCTAATTCAGGGAGTGGCTGTTGAAGAATGGAAGAAAAAGTGGTTTTCACAAGTGTAGTGTTTCCAGAAAGACAGAAAGACTTTTCTGGGGAAAAGATCAAAGATACAGGTATGTACAGGGTTGATTTGATGGGTGATGTTACTTGTAACTCAGAAGGTGATGAAAAAAGGCCCTTCTAAAAAAATCTAGGCTCAGTGGAGATTGACTACTCAAAAACAATCCTTTCTAATTTTTAGAAGGGAAAACAGAATTACTAGGTCACTGACAGTAAGGGCCAGTACTCTGCTTCACTTTCCTCTGCCTTCTGTTGAAAAAAATATGTGTCAGTTGGGAGTCTCGAATCTTCTGGTTATCTTGACCCTGCTTTACAACGAATAGCAGTGTTTAGCCAAAGATCTCAGAAGATATTCCACCCTTTCTGGCAGAAGGATATTTATACAGGAGTTGACCTTGGCACAAATGATGTAGGAATGGTGAAGCTGGATTTAGTCAACCCTTAACATGAATTGCTACAGGATGGATTCCACAATGGACGGTTGCATCTGTGACATGGATAAAAACCCCTCCTTAAGTCAAAGCAGCGCTGCATTTGCTCCTGACATGATCTGCTGTCTCTGGTAACCAGCAGTTTGTTTCACAGCCCCACCCTTGCAAAGCCCATTTTACAACAGCTATACCCACTGTCAACAATTTGGAGTTTTGTTTATGGACAGGACAGGGGGAATATAGTCAAACCTTTGGTTAACTAGAATTGCATTGGAAAAGGTCTTAAAATATATCAGATGCCTCTTAAAGTAAGGAAAAGGATCAGCCAATGTTATTTATCTCCATGTAAGCTTGTATTTTCTTTTAGAACATAACTAGAGTTATGAGTTTTAGACCTCTAACTTGTTATAATAGGATTAATACTATTAATACAATACTAGTAAAATGATTAATAAAATTACTAAAAATAAAGACTTCACAAGACTCTATAAGCTATGAGATAGCTAGAACTCTGATTTCATTAAGAAGGTAGTAATGAATTATTTCATTTTTACTTTCAAAGCAAAGAAATTCTAAGCTTCTCTAGCTAGTCAAAGATTATGTGTCTCAGAACACAAGCAAATCACACAGACTTTTCATAAGGTGCCCAAAATGGGACACCAATACCGGACAAATATCCAGGAATTATTATTGTGTGCTTTAGGTAGCTATTTCTTATTTCTTGTACAGTAACTAATGGCAAAATGCTTCTGAGCTTTTAATGGAAATTGATTTAAGTGACCAGAAGTTCTCACTTTGCAATGCTATTAATTTAGTTATCCAGTTATCTTTGAGGTGCTCTCCATAATCTGAAGAGCTAGAAACTGTATGCTTAGGTAACGACTCTCTCTAAAATAAATGTACATATTCAAAACGAGTATCAGCAAAAAATGAAAACAAATCAAATGGAAAAATCTTTAGGGCAATTAAACTGTTTTCCAAAAAAAAAAAAAAAAAAGAGACAATATATCAATTTAACTTTTACTTCCTAACTTTATTTTAAAAAAGCCTTATTTTTTGAGGAAATATAAGAAAACAATGTTTAAAATGTTTAACTTAAATCTTTCATCCACTTTCTTTTATATGCTGTACATATGTTTTCATTTCTGCACATTCCTAGGCATTGCACTTCTGGATAAGAATGGCTAGCCCAGTGAAGTTTTGAAGATGTTTCTTGCTCAAGTATCTGAAAGACTAATCAAGAACCATGACAGCATTGGTCCTTCTAAGGCATTTCCAGACTACTGTTGCAAAGCAGGAGTGCTAATGAACTTAAACAAACATTAAACCTGAATGGGCACACAAACTGTACCATATCTTTGAATTTTGAGTAAACACTCTTAAATCTTTGCAATTAAAGGATATAATATGCCTAAGCATTTCTTTTGTCCCAAGTACAACACATAACTGAAACAGATTCTGACTGTTACCAGTGGAATGATACAAAAAAGCTGTCTCAAAATGATATGTAAATAATAATTTTATTTTTAAATATGCCACCTGCGTTTTAAGTTCCTGAATCAGATTTTTATTTTATGGCTTGCTTTCAATAAGGTTAATAGAAGTATCCTACATAGTTCATGAAATATGTTCAAAATGTGCCCTTTTTTACTGTTCTTGTCTCAGAAATATGTTACGTATGTCATCACAGTCATCTCTTTCTTAGAACATGTAAATCTTTACTATGCTAACTTTAGTATTAGCATGGTTTATCAGTGGATTCCTACTGAAATGTAATACATGGCATGAAGTTCCAAATCCTAAAGCTAGCCACTTCTTACTTCACATGCTCTATGCAAAGCTGTTTTGCTTAGTAGGTGACTGACTTTTTATAATTCACTTGAGGAAACACTAACCAAGCTATATTCTTGACTAACAAACCTTTGCAGTTTCAGGAACTGAAACGGGTTGCACACGTCTAAACTCAGCATAGATTATGCCACTGACTCACATGCTTCCCTTGCCAAATGCAAGTATCATAAAAGTTATCAGGATACCCTGAGAAGGGAGTCTTAATTTAGTTTCACCTTCTTCATGTCCAGTGGTTTCATCCTACTGAAATGCAAACTTTTTAGATTGTCCTTCTTAGCCATTTTGAACTTGTATTCTTATGGGCGCTCCTATTTTTGTTTAGTGGGTTTCATAAATGGTAACAGAAGACATGAGATATTTGGGGACTGGACTTTCCATCAAAATAGTGAATTTTGGCTCCTCAGTATCCTCAACACTAACTTGCTTTCATTTTATATGACATGATATATTCACTTTCAAATCACATCAATTTCAATGAAAAAAAAAGAAAAAAAAAAAAAAGAGGAGCTGTGTGTGAAATGTTTAGCTAGGTTTAATTTCCTTCCTGTGTCTGCTGAATTTTTACAACATAATGAAAATATATGAAACACAAGTAAAGGAAAAGAGACAACCCAATCTCACCATCATTCCATGAACCAGAGAGATTTTGTTATGTGACAATATGATCATCATCACATGCGAGAGCTTTTATCCACAAATATAAAATAACTGTGTTATCCTACCACCTTGACAAATTCCATTTATATTACATTTTCCTCAGGAGTGAAAAAGAATAGTGTATAAAAAATCCCCAAACCTAAGAGTTTAAGGACCAGCTGCTTCTGTTTAAGCCCAACTGTTTCAGTATTGATGCAGCATAGCTAAGGCATGATGTCATCTGAAGGGCCAGCAGAATATACCCTGGTTGATCTTAAAAATATGTAGGGGTCTAGCCTCTCCTTTCTGAGTGTGCATAATTCCCATTAGTGGGGAAGGGAGTTGTTCACATGAAGAAAAGAAGATAAAGTAGACTGAATGACCATAGTGGATAGAGAGGTGTATAAATTCTACCAAAGAAAGAGACAAGTATTTTCTTAATATTTACTTGTTCTTGCTACAACATAGTTTTTAAAACTGAAGAGAAGAAAGAATAATCTTCTAATGCCTCCTGTTTGCTTTTGTATGACCCTATGGGGATGGAAATCATTCTTTTATTCCAGTCCTTCCATTCTCTTTCTCCATCCATTCATCCAACTGTCCATCCACCCCTTCCCCTGCTTCCTACTTCTATGGTTTGATATGCATGCATGGAGATATTTGTATTGTATATAATTTAATATATATTTAATAGAAGCTTTTTTTGTTTTAAAAGGTGCAGGAGAAGAAAATAAATGTAATAAAAGCTTCAGCTTATAAACAGAAGTACAATACACATGTTCACAGGCACACAGAAAGAATAATGACATTTATTATCTAGCCAGTCACTTAAAAGGATGGCACAATATATACTATTCCAAATGCCAAGCAACAATGAAAATCTTAAAGTGATAAAACTCTTTCAATGTCATGGGAACACGACTGTCACTTGTCATTACTGTGCATCTCTCTATTTCTTCATATATCCTAAACTGCCTATTCTTACATAATTCAACACATTCAATAATGTAGAAAATCAATTAATATTTACTGACCTGTCTCTGCTTCTCCGTGATGGGAACGCAGCGTTACAGCCAGCCACTGTGCAGACATGCATCTCTTTTAAATGAACATTTCTGTAGTGAAGCTTCACACTGTAGGAACTCTTGAAACTTTTCTTGCACACATAGCAGATCTTGGGGTCTGGACTGGAGCACATTTCACCTTCTGGGGAGAACTTCTGAGGGCTGCTGTAGTTGAATGTAGAAGCAAAACTTTCATGAAGGGCAGCCATACTGGCACTGCCTCCATTGTACAGTCCATATTGGCTCATGTAGAACATATCATATGTAGGGTCTGTATACTCTTCCTTCACCTTAATGACATCCTGGTTGGAGGAGTCATTGTGGTTTTCATCTGGTCTGTCACTGTGCATGATAGATTTTTCACCAGTTTCGTGGAGGCGATCATCGCCTTCCATGGATTCCTCACACAATTTGGGCTCTGATGACTCTGACTCATTTTCATAGTCTCTCTCGTGCTCCTGGTCTTCTGATGTCATGCTGTCTGCCCTTCTTATGTCTGGTCTGGAAATGCATCTGCTTCTTTCACTTTTGGAAAAGTCTTTCACAGACAGTCCTGGGCTCATTTCCTCCTGAGAATGGCAGTGATTGTCATGACCAATGTCATTCACCATCGTGCTGCTGTCATTCACCTCTTCATCTTCATCATCAAATTCATCGGCAGTATCAATAACTTCCTTTTCAATTTTAACTGGCATGCTCGACTTCCTTGGCTTCTTCTTGGGGGCAAGGTCAGCATTAGGCTCTGGGGTGGGCATCAGCACTGAAGGTACTGATGACTCTGAAGGAGGAGGGGGATGCTGCTCCATGCCACTCACTGCTGGTATTATTGGACTGGTAGGGAGTGAGGTTGGAGGACTCACCATCTCTCCAGGAGTAAGTAAATTTCTGTAAAAAGGAGGAACAGGTTGGACAGTCTTTAAAGCTGGGAACACCAGCTGACTGGGAAGAGGGTTCTGTAGTACAGGATCTAGAGGGGGAGTGGTAAACCCCATCGGTGGACGCCCAGGGCTTGTTAAAGTTAGGCTGGATTTTGTACTTGCTATGACTGGAGTGGCGGCACCTGATGTAGCACGAATTAGATCTTTGTCGCGGTTATTCCTTAACATAGGCATGTGGAGGCGGGGATTGGGGTTAGCACTGTGGCGATTGCGGCTTCTGAGAGAGCTGAAGACCATGTTGCAGCCCTCAATAGTGCACCGGTGCTTGATTTTCAGGTGAACAGCATTGTAGTGGATTTTAAGAGTACCTTTGTCATAGAAAGTTTTGCCACATGCATTGCAAAACACTCTTCCTTTCCTGGAGGCTGACCCCATTCTCCTCATTCTGTGAATGCGAAATGAGCTTTTAGTGTGTTCTGGTTTTGATAAATCATTGACAGGTGTAGGTGTCTGAACAGGAGAGACGCAGGCTGGCTCAGTTTTGGGCTCAACATTTGTGATGCTGGTCAAAGCATTCCTGCTGGATGTTTGCTCATTCTTGAAAGGTGTAGGGGAAACTTCAGATTCACTGCTCTCGTTATATTCATTTTGGGTCGTAAGGCTTGGTTCACGGAGCCTCATTGCTGGCTGTTCCAGCAGAAGGCCATTTGGAGGCAGCCCCAGTAGCGGAGCAGAGACTGGATTTATGTACTGGAATGGAAGCAGGAATGCAAGGCTATTTGGGATGTTTTCAAAATGATGAATGCTGGAAGGGTTGCTATTCTCCAGGTGAGCAAGGAGACTTGGGCTCCTGGTGCGATTATTGCTTTCAATAAAAGTCCTTATATCTGAATCTGTCTTTGAAGATGGCACAGCCACAGCCTGTCCTTCTTTTTCTTGAATTGCCATCAGCTCCACAATGGATTTGGTTTCTCCAAATCTCAGGAACTGCTGAAGGGTAATGATCTCTTCTTCCCTGGACATGATGGCCCAGCGGTCCAGCACCTTGCCTGCAGCATCCTAGAGGCCATATCAAAGAAACAACAAAGACAAACACAGAGAAAAAACTTATTGATTCTGCATAATTATTGAATTCAATAGAAGGTGCTCTGCTGCCTGAACATGAAACACTAAGCTCAAAAAACAACATGCAAACAGCGTTAATAGAACTCGACCAAAAAATGCAAACTTTCCAGCCATGCAAATACAGTAATTAGAGTCACCGTCAGAGAAACAGATTGAGTTTCATAATGTCAGAGCAAACAAAATGTAGACCATGGGGCTCTGTGATCTAAAATGCTTTCAATACTTTCATTTTAACAACAGATCTATGTACAATGCTACTGTTTAGTGTACATTAGCGTAAGACATGAATTGTTGCTGTGCACTCCATTATAAAATATAGAAAATTGTACCTGAATCGCTATTAAATGGTGACACTATAAGAAAGAGCTAAATAAATGCATTTGATAGCTTTGCTTCTTAAATATAAGCAGACATAAGACTGAAGTCACTCATGGGCCATCTCACAAGAAATTTTGATGCAAGGCAAAAGTCTTAAAAATAGCACATAATACTTGTACATTACTCCTTTTTTTTTTTTTCCTTTTTTCTTTTTTTTTTTTCCAATAACAGCAATACTGAAAAACATATTCATTATAAACTTGCATCAAAAGGTAGAAATTGGGGCACTGGTTTTAAGCATAACTGGACTATTACTGGCAATTGATTCTAAGCTTGCAATCTTTGTATGGTTTAGACTTAAGAGATGACTTTTTTGCAGCCTTGTTATAAATGACAGTTAAAAATATGTAAAAAGTAAGCATCTGATGGATGTAGATAGCATAAATGTGTAAAAATGTTGTCTCTTAACATTGCCTTCTGATAGCAAGGGAAAAATCCAGAGAGAATACACATCAGTAATCACTAGACTATCTGTTGTTAAATATACATTAAAAAGCATTTCACACTTTCATTTTTGCTAGTAAGCATGAGATTTGCCTGAAGGTAGGACTTAAAAATTCTGCAATGTAATGTCAGGCAATCCATTCCAGCATGTATTGATAAAAACATATTAAAATACTTATATAATGAATACATCATTTTATTGGCATCTTTCCTTTTGGGCAAATGCTGGACATAACATCAGCACAGTAACTATATCCAACAAGCACTGTTGCAGGCCATCAAACCAGAATTATTCCAATGCTTCCTCATGCATTAAACAGTTTGAAAGCCTTGAAAGATACTCCACTGTACTGTCTCTGATCTTTTTAAATCTTGAATCTCAGCTTCAGAACCTTATCCGAACACTTTGGACTACACAGTATTGCAAAACCCACTAGCTCTTGTTTGATTTTGAAGCCTGCAAATAGGTTGCTTTTCCCCCCCCAGGTCTTATTTGTTTATTTATTTTATTATCTTCAGTCTTCAGAGGATTGATTCTTCTCTCCCCTCACATTTCCTACAATACTGGAAAATGCAATTTGCCCCAAATAGTAAAGCATATATTTATTTGATTACAGCTGGTTTTATTATTTCAGTTCGGATCTGTGTCACCTCTCTGGATACAAAGTTAATGATGAAGGTCAATGCCATGTATGTTTCAGTACCTTAGATGCTACTGTAAAACCTTTAGAAAAGCTCCACACATGACCATTCGCAATCAAACTTTACAAGACTATGAAACCTTCAACAGCAATTAATTGGACAATCTTACCCAGCTGACCCAGATGGAAAGCCCCAGAAAGCACCTCTATGCAGAAAATGTTCAGCATGTATTTACACAGTGACAAAGGAAAAACCACAATGCAGATGCTGGTCCTGGTTTGCAGCACTAATCAGGAAATGTCCCCACCTTAGGACACCTTTAAACACTGTGGACCTCTCTAATTTCTACCTCCTCCCAGATCTACCAGTCTGATGGAGCAGTATTTTACAGGCAGTCAGAGCTATCTAGTAGAAATCATCCAGAACACCAAAAAAACCCACCCAATAATAAAACGAAGTCAAACAAAACCAAACCAAAATGAGGCGAGGGGAGGGAGAAAAAAACTTCATCAACACTACATACAAACAATTAAAGGGCAGGTTCGTATTTTAAAGCTCTAAGATTACATTTTTTTCCCCACCCAACTAACTTTGGCTACTCTCCTCATGAGTGTGACGCAAAACTTCTTAAACCTACTTCTCCCACAACTTCCAGCCAGCCATACCAGTTCTACATTTGAGTAATTCCTACCCCCAACTGCAAAATGAGACTCGGTTCAGATTTTGCTGTCCAGACCTTCACTGTCACCTCTGACCCAATCTATACACACACATTTCTAATTCCAAGCCACAAGTATTAATTCCTTCTAACTGTAACTTGCATTGTTCAAAGATGGAAATAACATTGTCTAATTTACACTGCTTACATGTATTGAATTAGGATTCCCGTCTGCAGCCAGCTGCAGGCTGCTTTGTAATGTACTACTTGTAGTAATTTGTTTTGTTTTTGCTTTAATTTGTAAATCACTCACAGGCTTATGTAACAGATGGATGCTTTACAAAAATGGATATTTAAGTAAATAAAAACTAAATACAGTCAGCATGACAATAACTCATGAGAATAGTAGGTACAGATCCTGTAACAGACTCCCACATGTAAGCGGAAGGTGGTATCACACAGTCCCTCACCCGGTGGCAGCGCAACCAGCTCCTTGCATGCACAGAACAGACAGACATGGTCTAAATGCGGGGGCTCCCAGTATGCTTTTGGGGATTTGTTCCTCAGCTTAACTCAAGAAGCTGGCAGTTGACTGCATGATCTACCTCCCAATGAGACACCACCACCCTTTGTTTCATTTAGTTTAAGGATTTGCAAGGAGGAGGGTGAGACCTTCAGCAGCTGCTAAGTCCCACTGATCAGAGAAACTGGCAGTCAAGGGTGTGATTGTCATGGGGTTACCCTTGCTGTCATAGAAACAGCAGGGAATCAGAAAGCTGCTCTAAATGATCCTTGCCTAGTCCTACTAGTTATATCAACCTACACCTTGTTAATTTTCAGCAAAAAGTTGTTTGGCTTTTTTCCCCCAGCAGAAGTAAGGAAAAATTGCATAGATGCCTGTATTTCATAGACAGCACACTACTTATGGATACTGTGTAGCATATGCTTCAATATTTACATAGTGATGGCTTTCCATAAATCATTGTAAGTATGTATTATGCAAAACTAGATAAAGAGCAAATAGGATTGTCATTTTTTGATAAAACTTAAAATTAACAAAAAATCTAACCATTATCCCCTTTGAATTAAGCTATAACTAGCTAGGGATCTCTCTGTATATGGTAATACTTGATTAGAGGTTCAAGTCCTTTCATACATGTAATCGATTTCTTGTTTCTTACAATCTCTCACGCTAAATTTTCTCCCCAAAGCCATTAAATCATATCCACATTTAAATATTTCATGACAAAAGGTTCCAATTTATATTACTTTTTTCAGCTCATAACTGATTAAGCCAAGCCTCCCGTGACAATGTGTACAAGGAAGTCAGTGAGTATAGAGATACCACTGCACGCTTACAGCTCTAAGGCAGGCAGTAGACAGGTAAGCCCAACCCGTATACCATACAGTGATGCTCTTCCTTCTTTGCCCATACAGCCTTGTTTTTATTTTTATTTTATTTTATGTGTGGGTAGCTCTCTCACAATTTCAGATGGAGAAAATCTTTTAATGTCCAAATCATATTAAATTAACCTCCAAGGGTGCAAGACATAACCTTGAATCTTTTTCCAACTCTAAACACACGCTTGACTATTATTTTTATAGGTATGGAATCACATACACACATACTACATTAGATCTATAAAGTAATGTCATGGTTAATCACCCTGAACCTGCCTCCTCATTTTTGCTGACCATATGTTAGGAAGAGATGTGCCAGGATATATTAGGGTACATCTTGTCTTAAACTTCTGAGTCAGATAGAACAAGTGATGGGCATCAAGATTATTATCTTGGATGATACAAACAGGCTACAACAGAAGATGGACACAAAGATCACTGTAATTTTTAGAAGCTTAATTGGGGAGGATTGTGAAGATGATTCTTCACTTCCTGAGGGCCTTTAGGCTTTAAAAATTTCAAGCTTTCAATTCAGCTTTAAAACCTCCCAATTTAAAGACTGCTTATTTAGAAAATAAGGACAGTCTACACAAACATACACTATAAACATACATTGTAAAGCTTGAACTTTTGTTATGAAATCAGTTGTTTTAAACTCTCACTTTGTGTGAGAAGCTCCATTGACTCCTGTGCCTGCATTACCTGCAGGTAATTTTATATGTCTACACTCACACAGACACATATATGTACATACATATACACATGATAGACTCTTTGCAGTTCTATTTTTATCTTACTAATTAACTTCTTGGCATAGGTAAAAGTATGTATACACCTGGCTGAATACATAGTGAGAGATGATTACACAAGAGTTGAGATTAATAGAAAGGTTACAAAAAAGGTTAAAATTGCTTCTTAAACAAGCCTTATGTTCTGGGAAGCACTCAAGGATTATTTTGGGGCACTACTGTGGTAACTTCTGAGTACCACTCAAAGTTATATAGAAAAACACATTGCTAGCCTTCATATTTTAGCAAGTTTGCATACACACCATAAGCTGCTGCTTTTGATGTGTATCAGCTAAGTATCCATGTTACAAAACATTACATAGATACATGCTTGATTAAATAAGCAAGCCTAGTGTTTATCACAAATCTTTCTTCTATAAGCCCTTCTTAAAGAGCTATACATTTTCTAGCTGATCTCAAAGAAACATTTTGAATGCAGCTGTAGCAGCTGAAAAGCAGACTGAAAGATATTCATTTGGTCATACTATAATTGCAGAGGATGGTTTTAATTAGGGTGTAGACAGAAAAAAAAATCAACATTTGTTTCTAATAAAGAAAAGCCTACATAATTTCCATGATTTAGGGTTTGTTGTTTTTGTTTGGCTGAATTTCCCAGGAGCATCTCTTTGCCTCCCAATTAAATTTCAAGCTGTTACACTATGGGTAGTCCTACTACTCCTGGGGTAAAAGTAACCAGAAGTGTGCAGCAGCACACCAACTCACATTAACACAGATGGGGCAATGTGCAACACCTCTTGCTCATTTTGGCTAATTCCCACTGACCTCAGTAGGACAGAAGTAAGTGCTATATCGAGTTTTCCACAGAAATGTACACTTACACATACAATCACATATTCATTTTTCTGACGGCTGTTTTTACCACGCTGAACCTAACTCACCTTTGCTCCTGTAAACATGAAGAAAAGGCATACATACTTGCTCACCATGATTATATATGTGCAACTGGTATGAGATTTAACATACCCAGCCTGAGCTAGCCACGGTTAAATTTTTTCCCCACACCTGTCACTTCTCATCCACCTCCCACCACCTCCCTTCACCGACTGAAACCATATGAACAAACTCATGTTGAAGTGTCAGCAGTCCTTTCCTTGAGTTATACTGCTGCAGCAGGAACAAACACAGTGCAGCACTACTGAGTTCTCAGTCAATAATGGAAATCTTTACCTTTTGGCTTCACTGCAGCCTCCACTCTGCTAGAAAAATCAAGAGTGATAGATCTTCTTCCCTTCTGACACCCTCTTTCTCTTACCTGTTGGACTTGCCTTCTTTGCCCCAAAGACAAAGGGTATGCATGAGGATACCAGCATGTTACCACAAAGGAAGAGAAAGAGGCTCTCTTTCTCCAAAGTATCACCGAGAATGACACTGGCAGTATATATTCAAATGCTTATATTTACTTTTGCTGCCAGTTTGTAACAGTACTTGCGCCGGTTGCTCCTTAGACTTCAGGTCTCCTTATGTATTCAGCAGCAAAAAGCTTTGTGTTTTGATCAAAAGGACTCCCAAAGACATTTGCAAACTTTACTAACTGGTATTGTAGACACTGGGTCAAATCTGGCTACACTTAAGATCCAGAGTAATTGCACTTTAAATCCAGGGTAATTCCACTGACCATGTTGGAAAGTAATTTTAACATAACTCAGCCCAGAAACATGATGTGGAACCAAATCTGTTTGAATATATATTGGGGGCGTACCACCATGGTGGAGCACAGCGGCTGTGTAACGATGCACAGGAGCACTGCTCAACGGTTTCGGAGTGAAAGTGAGGAACACTATGTCCCGCTGAAACTGCAGATGGAACGTAAGGAGGTGGAATGCAATAACCACAGCTGAAACCTAGCCAGGACACCGCTGTTAACCACCCACGTTCTCGCTAAATGGCCTACAGGGTCTTTACTGACCGTAAGTATGCAGGTCCTCTGTTTTATATCTCATCCCAATGACATATGCCAGCAGCACAGACTCCTGCACAAGCAACCTGCTAGAGCGCTGGTTCTGGACTAATTTGCAGGGAGCAGTATGAAAATACTGGATTCCCAGCACATGATTCCTGTCAGGGATTGAACTTCCTCATAGGGCACCCCAGCTGAAGAATGCCTTTTCATTTTTCAGGTTCACCAACCTTAAAATACATTTGAAAGCATTGTCCTGAAAGATGATGACACTCTGTCAAATGCCAACTATAAAGTATCCATGCGAACTGGGGGCAGGGGAGAGAGCCTCTTAACTGTTTTCAGAAAAGAAACTTTAACTTGGACTCTTTCCTGCTCTTCAAGAATGTGTATCACCTCTGCAACTCCAGTAAAACTATTAGGATGCAAGGGCACTAGTTTTAAATGCTTCTTCTGATTTTTAAAACATATTGTTTGACTTTTGATAAAATATTCACTTTGTTATGGAATGCTCTTGATTATGGACGAGATAAGAATGTATAATTCACAAGATGATGACTTTTTTTTTCTGAATAACACTGCATACAGCATTTTTATTTTTAAAACTATGATAGATCACTGTGGGTTACAATATATTTAATCACAGCAGCTCAAGCTTCATTTAATCATAGCAACTACATCAAGCCTCTTTATAATTGTGTGCCTGACAGGTTTTTTTCACAGTAAACCTCTGTCCACACTTGGATGAAAAGAATCTAAGCTCAGCCAGAGCCTGATACTCTTCTTGCCTTTACTAGCTTTACAGTGGTATAACTCCCATGATTTCAACAAAATTTGGTTTGATTTACAACTGTCATGTTGGTGACAACAATTAAATGGCAAAATATGTCACTAACTTGTAACGGCGGAACTCCTGTTAGCATGGATGCACATGGATTCAGTAGCTTTAAAAAAATCCAAAGTAACCTTTCAGCAGCTGTCATTATCTCATTATTTATTTTGAAAAACCAGTGCCACTTCCCACATATTTTGCCCCTCTCCCCCCAAGAACTGCACAAATTTTCAAATGCAAACATTTTTTCCATTCACCATCAATTCTGGTTGAGACTTTCAAAAGATTTTAAAGACTTTCCTAAATGAGGAGTTAATGTGAGGTGATCAGATGCTTTATGGTATCTGCTCATGAAAACATTTTTAATGGACACTAAAGGTGAAGCATTTTTTCTCACATTCATCAAATGGTAGAATATCAAGATTCTACAGAAATTGGGTATTCCAATTCCTTAAACAGCCTTGAAATCCACAACCTTGGACCCCAAGTATAGAGGAATATTTTGATACCTTTGCTTCTCTACAACTTGTGAGAGTGGAAAATTCATTGAAATGTCTCTGAAGTAGCTTTGCTACTAACTTGTGGCAAGTAACAGAGTGTTTGCCCTTAGGCAGACATGGCTCCTAGAAGCAATCAAACCACCAAGCACATGGTGTATGAAGGCAAAAATTCTAGACTCTATGAGGTGTCACGGGGACTTTTCAGGAGAGGATGTAAAAAGAGACACAAGCATGGCAAACCACTGAAATAATTCATGCTATAAATTAACTTTACAACACAATTTTGCATGTAAGTGAGTAGGGAAGACGCAGCATTCATATAAAAATAGCAATGATAGATTTTCGTACTCACGTTCATCAATTTTTGCATAGTTGCCCATTTTTAAAGAAAATTTGCCTTGATACTATCAGTCCCTGAAATCACTTCTGGTTTTACAGTTTGGTGTCAGTGCTGCATAACTCAGTGAAAAGTAGTCATGTTAAGCCTCTCTTTCTGAGCCTCAGTTTCACCAACACTAAAAGAATGACACATAATTTTTATGAGAAACAGGGAACATTCACAAAGAGCACTGATGAGGTATTGTATTTGCAATACACACAGCCATGAGAGACACCCAGGCTCTCTTCAGCCAAGACCTTCCCCAGGGCACAATGTGATAATACAAACAAATCACATCCGACATCCTTGCTCCATCTAACATGGACTGCACCAAAAGCAGGCCAAGACATCTAACAGTCAAGTCAAATCAGATTATCAGATGGTCGTTTTCTCACTTTAAATCTAAACTGACTAAAGTCATAACCCTAACTGGAAAATGTAAGCAACAAAACTGAGCCTTCCCAGGCTTGTAAGTAAAACTTCCAAGGAAGTCAGTAAGAAATTTGCCTAGCCAGGGGCATTGTAAGTAATTGAGAAGTTGCCCAAGGACAAAAACACTAGAGTAAAAGTGCCAAAAAGTTATAGTCATAAACTGGATTTCTTTACATGCTTGGTTTTCCGACTGAACCCAAACTGGGCCTCAATAAGGGGATTCAGCTGTACTATATGCTGGGTATATGAATGGCAGCAGAATCGGGATTTTGATTTCCATCTTCAGTATTCATTAGGGGACTATACATTATTACTTGCAATATATACACCACTGTCTTAATGAGGCCTTTTTCCTTTGATTGTTTACATAAAAAATGTACACCAAAAACCTGAGGTGTGTCATAGGTGGCAACATGATGCAAAAGGGAGACAGCAGGGTGCAGAAATGACACCAAAAAGGCAGAGGTCACTGCAATATAAAAATGCTAGGTACATGAAGTAAGGTATCAGTTTGCACATATTAGAGGCACTGAAATGCAAAAGAAAGTGGGGATATTATATTACAGTGTACAAAGTAATAATAACTGTGCCTGCATGTCTTAATACCCTCTTGTCCCAGCAGTCCTGACTTTCTAGGCAGCCCACTTCTCCACATTAACAGTAGTCATTTGGAGAGCAGCAAACGTGCCATTAGAAGCACTTTTACAAGTGTATATTCATCCACCAATTAGCTTAATGTGGCCGCTTTCTGCATATTTTCTATCCAGGCTTGCACAAATCTTATTAATATTTCCCCCTAGCGCTTTGACAGATTACCTTGTCATTATGCATCCTGGAGCCTTTTAAACAATATGGGTAAACTACTGTTTGCGAGGTTAATGACAATTATCCCCTAATTACTGCATAAGTCACTCAGTCCACTTTATCTCATAGGCAGGGTTCTGCTCTGTGTATCTGCCATTGTGTCACTGTAAATGAATCTTGTATAGCTATGTTTATCTGTCGTTGCCTTGTAAATTACACTGACAGAAGAATGAACAAATTACTGTGTGTCATCACTTAAATACGGCTTCTGATAAAAAAAAGTCCCACAAGCACAGCACTTGAATTTTAGCCTGATCACAATTAGTAAACACATATTGAATGTTTTAGGAGATATATTTAGAAATGGATAGGACATAGTGTGGTGGAAGAAGGCTCTGAAGTGGTAAGCCTAAGGGTGGTAAAACAGAAGAAATATAGAAAGCCACAGTAGTAGTAATTCCATGACCACCTCCTGAGAACTCTTCTGCTAATTTAACAGTTGATAGATGAGCCACTGATATTTTCCAAACAATCTCATATTCAGGCAGCGCTGTGCCGAATTCCACAATTTCTATTGTTTCTGACCATAACCACATAGGATTTTTCTTCCTTAGCTGAGAAATCCAAACACAAGTTGGAACAGAAGTAGCATCCATAAAACCACAGGCAATGCTAATTTAATAGATGCATTTGAGAACAATATCAAAAAAGATTAATAATTTGGATCATGTGTGCCCTGACTAGTCCTAGTGACTCCAACAGGACTGCTCAGTGCAGAAGCCAGAGCAGAATCTGGCAGGGAACACCTAAGTCAATGTATTGATTAAAAAAGCAAATGAAAAATTAAATTAGCACATCGCCTACTGTTTTCCACAGTGTCTTGCACTTTGAGTCACCTCCTTGGTGTAATTAGAGTTCAACAGAGGCAGAGAAAAAATTCAATTCACCTTCTATGGATTGAAGTAGTTCTACCTCAGGAAAGGAAAGCAGAATTGGCTTCCTGGTATGTTGCATTCTCTGAAGCAATTTCAAGTCACAGCTAAGAGTACTCTACTGGTAGGACATCACTGAGACCAGATATGTCCTGCTTTGAGAAAGAAAGTTGACTTGTTATTCACCTTGATTCCTTCTTTCGCCAAAGACAGCTCATGACTTCAACAAGAAGCACATACATAGTGAGTGCTCAGAGGCAAAGTAAGTCTATGGTAAAGAACATTAAAACAACCGCTGCTTTTTAAATAATGCATCTTCCTATATTGGTCTTGGAGAGGTAACTGGTTGATAGCCCTAGGATCCATAGTCCTTTGCAAACAGTACGACAGAGACAGTGCATTTCCACTCTGTCCTGGGAAGGTCCTTTCTTGAGTCAGAGAAGGCATTTTAGTACTGGTTTTGTACCGCTGACTATCACATTAATTGCAAAGAGTTAGTAACAAGTGTGCTTCTTATTGCGACTCAGGCTACAAATTTCATTTCCTCAAGCTCGGTGCAGTCAAAGCATATGAACTTCCTCTCACCACTGGCTTGAGCAGAAACTGAATCCTCTCACTCTCCCTCAGACCTGACATTTAACTCTTAGAACAGGGGTATTCCCTGCTTGCCGGGCAAATGGATGATTCATGGAGTGAGATGCTCTTTTAGCTACTTAGATGAAACTGCCTGGTGGGCAGCTTGCAGGAAAACCAATGCATAACAATGGGTATGTCAATCCTGCATCCTGCAACGAGGTTACACAGTAATGCAAAGTATCAGCTTTGGGCACACACTTTATACACGTATGTGTGATACATTCACAAATGATATATGCATTGATATAATAATGTCACATGTTTGCATATTTTAAATGTATTTGATTTTGCCTTATATTTTACACATCTCCTCATTCAGCAAACCTTCCTGTTTCATACACGTCCTAAAAAATGTTCAGCACCAGCTTCTGACCAGTGCAGTACAAAAAATGAAGACAGAAGGACACCATGCAAATTGGAGCAGAATTACGATTCCTGAAGGGTAACAATACAAAAATGTTTAGGCTGCTGTACAAGAAAAAGGAAATGTCAGAATTCTCCAAAACCTGGTGATTATTTACTGCAATTTAGCGGGTTATACCAGCACTGAAAATCTTTTTATCATAGCAAAGTCTACATTACTTTGTTGGATTACAGTAGTGTCATATCCAGAAAGAATGGACAGACTGAGATATAACAAAATTACTGATATTACTGAAAATAACAGCAGTTTGAATGGAACACGGATGAGGACAGCACCTCTGACCATGCTCTCAGTATAGGTTGGAAGAAAAAGCTGTAGTGAAATGGTAAGAAAATGTAACAGCCATCGCTGCCAGGGATAACTGAAAAGACTGATCGATTTTGAGTAAGCACTACCTCAAGGGTTTTGGTCCCACTAGGATTGATCTTTGTGTCTGTCCTGTGTTCAGTCAATGCAACTTTCAGCAGGGTATCCACTGCAGAAACAAATGGAAGTGCTGCAGTAACCCTCCACCCTCCCTCTCAGTATGTTATTTTCTCTCTACGCTGAAAATGTGGCTGATGGTAAAGTGCTAGGCAACAGATGCACACAGAACAGTTTAAGGACACAGAACAGTGTTATTGCCCTGTACAATATTATCTGAAAAAATGCATTCCTAAATTATTAATATTTCTCTTTGAATTTGGAGGTCCTTGGCCTCTCACTTTTGCTAATAGCAGGGAAACTCTGCAAGACAGAGACAAGTGTTAGAAACTCATAATAGGTAAGTTGGCAGTCCCACCAAATGAAGGTAAGGATTGATAGCTGTTTTCTATGCAGGCAAGGATGGGCCCTAAATGCAACATTAATCTTTAAGGGCAGGGAAACAATGCTGGCTGCTTCTGGGGAAAACTGTGAGACTGGTTTAACTGAACAATTTTTACAAAAACTCCTGACAAAATAACAGAATGGAATTAGGTGACAGCTAAGAAAGCAGACAGGAGAAACATAGTTACCTATGCCAGTTAGGATCTTTAAAAAAATTCCATATACTGTGCAATTTTTGCTTTTGCACATTTTGGGTTTCATCAGCTTGCTCCAAACAATCTCTAGAGATACCGAGTTACTTGCAGAGAACTCTATTCATTAAGGAACATTATTTACATAGGTATTATTCAGCTTTGCGTGAGATATTTTACATTTAAATGAAAGTATGTACCTTTGATCTAAAACTGATTCAAAAAGCTAAGTGATACTTTGCACGGACATAGAACAGCAAGTGGTAAAGATTGAGGTAAGCAAGAAAACACTGTAAAATTTAAAATGTTCATGGTGTTAACAAGACAGCTCAGTCACAACATTACTTATGAAAGGAAATTCTGAAGAGGAATGTGAACATTTAGAATTATACTAAACCCATTAGTTTTGTGTATCAGTTATTCATAATTTCCAGGAATTTCACACACTGTGGAGCTTTAGCTACCATTTTCAGCTCTCAACAACAATACAAGAAGAACAGAAACACATTTTTCATGAGCAATTCATGTTGAGGAGGACACTGGAAAATATGATACATATCCACAGTATGGCCTGCACAGAAGAATAAGCAAGAGAATGTCAAATGTTGGAGATTAACAAGCACCATTTGCTGGCCTAACCCTCTGTTTAGACAAAACTCAATTTTCCAAACATAACAGAAGTTCTGCTTGAGTAAATTCTTCAAACTCAAGTCATGCTGAGGCCTGTGCCACCCCTCTCATTCTTCCAGTCAAATGGCCTGGTATGGTATAATGGACATGAGCATATAAGTGACCTTGGTCCATGTGCAAAAAATCTTTATTATTCTTGGTCAGTTTGCAGCTCCAGAGCTACTGTTTGAACTACATGTGCAAATTACCTAAACACTTGGAAATTCAAACTGAGTGATCGAACTATACATATCCTTAGGTTTTAAAGAAGGGTGTAACCCATCAAACAGAAATCTCACAAACTACAAACATTTGTCACCTGATAAGAAAACCAATCCTTTTGCATTTTTAATGCCTCTTCATATTGTAAAATCAGAAAAGAGGTGGAGGTGGGCAACCCCAAGGAAACTGAAGCTTTAATCCTAGACTCACCAGCCACTTCTTGTGTATTCCGGACAAATTACAGCTCTTCCATGTCTCAGATCCTTGTCTTTAAAATGGACATAGACAACATTTCCCCTTACTTTGTGATGATGGTGTAAGGAAAATCATGCCACAGACTTTGAAAGGCTGAAGTCAGTGGAGCCTTACATATATGTAACCTTGAATAAACAGGTTATTGTGAACTTGACCTGCCTTTATGAACATTCAAACAAACAACTCTGTCCTGCAGTAAGGTTTCAAATGTACTGAGCTACAGAAGAACTGAAAGGAAAAGACAGACTTAGAAAGAACCTATCTAGAGAGTTGCAGTAACATTCACACTCCTTTTCTCAGTGGAGGACAGTGGGACATGGCTGGAAGGATTCACTTCTATGATATTTGGACATGTAAGATATGATCAGTCAATGAACACCTTTTCTAGTTCATCCTCTCAGAGAGCGACCTTTATTACACTATGTTGTGATTGTTTCATTCACACTTATTATGTTCAGAGCTTCCCAAGTGAAATAATTCTCAAATAAAAATACCAATCCCACTTCCCCAAATGGACACCAATAAACTGTCATTAGATTACTTGTAGCATAGCAAACTCTGAAGGAAATAACAGTGCTTATACTTACAAGTTTCTTTTGATAACTTTACAAGCTGCCCTCTTACCTCAGGGGAAAGACAGACTCTGTCTTAATACAGAAGAGACTCCCCTGAATACAAATATTTGTTGCAAAGCAAATAAAATGAGTTATTTTCATAAAAAGAGAGCAGTAAGAACAGCTTGGCAAAATGCAAGCAAAAAGTAACTTTTAATGTCTTTGGCACATCTCCAGCTCTTAGAAATGGCATCCAAAGTTGGTCTAAGTGTGGCTGATAAAGCAGGCTTAGAGCTGCCTTTCAACTTTCACTTCTTAATAATAAAAAATCAATATATGGAGGATTACAAGCCTCTTGGTTTTGATTTGTATATCAAAAACAAAAGATGACAAGGTTATGGTGGTGTATGAAACTCCTCAGGACACAGCCACAATGATGCAAATATTTTATACCCTATTTATTTATTGCACTCTACTAGGAGGCTGAAATAAATTATTAAAATAAAATGAATGATCTTTTTTACCTATATCTATCTATCTATATCTATCTATCTATCTATCTATCTATCTATCTATCTTACGTGGAAACATAATCCTGAACATGCATTCTAAACACCAGAAATTTAACAGATTACAGTTCAGACCCTAAATTAATCACAAATGTCTATTTTAAAATAAAACAAGGAATAGCCTGGATAGTAACCTGCATACAAACATAAAGGCTCATATGGGGCCAAACGCACTGTGAATTACATTATGGAGCAAAGGGAAAGTATTGTGGTGTACAAAAGAGAGAACCAAGTGAATCTCTTTGCAATCACAGACTGTCTCAGCTGTTCCTCAGTGATGCCAATGTCTGAAATGAAACAGTTTAAACAGTTTTGTGAAGGAAGTAAGACTCTCAGATTCATTGCTCACAGACAGACCAACTGGGCTTGGATCAACAGTGACAGTAACACAGAACATCTTGTATAGATGGAAGGCCATATTCCTGCAATCTTGAAAAAGGCAAATGGGAACTGAAGACTGCAAGCCAATGTCGATTTTGCCCACATAGGACAGTAAGGATCAGACCTCTAGAGGGATCTGTAAAACTCACAGTAAATGGAGTCAACATTTATAAGTTATTTAAAACATAACCTTATGTTTTAAGTCAGTCCTCTTAGTCAGAAATGATTGCTGCCAAGTTATTAGAAATGCAACATTAGCGTTGTTATGTGATCAACTCCTGGAATTTTTTTCTACATTTTTTCTTTAGTGAACTACAGAGTAATTAATTCAATTTGGTGGAGCTAAACAGGCAAGGTTACCTATAACATGGTGGTCTCAATCCACATGAGCTTGAAGGAGGAGACCACACCTTCTAAAATCCATTAATCAAACTAAATTACTATGCAGAATTCACCATAGGAACATCACAGCAGTGTGAGCATAGTTAAACAGTTATACTGTGGTACACACATAGCAGCAAGGACATAGCAAACAGCAGCAGCAGTACGTCAAAACATGCAGTAATGCAGTGGCTTAGACCTGCTCTTTTACTGATCTGAGGGAGTGAAAAACACTGAATTTACACTCACACAAAAAAGGCACTATAGGTACTACATGACTTATGAACAACCTTTGACACAAGATGTAGTATAATAAGGTTAAAACCATGCTTTGTTCTTCCTGAAGTGCAGTTTTAGGGGGGAAAATAACACATGGAGATGAAGAATGAAGCTGCATTTTCACAGCAGCTGGACAGGTGAGGTTTGGAAAGAAGAGGTAAAAACTATGTGTGAGAATTAGAAGTGAGGATAAAGCAATAGCCTACTCCCTCTGCAACCATTCACCCACCTCTTTTTCCTATTTTTCAACCAGAGTGGCGAGAGCTGTGGCTGCAGAACACCCACCTATAGTATAACTATCCGTAAGCGAGCAGTGGCTGGGCCAATGCCAGAACAGTAAAAGCAGCATTCACTTAGTATTTTTTAAGCACTTTGTATTGTACAGAGCCCTCTAAGGAAGATTGATTTCCATAAAGCCCCATTTCCATCTCAAGGTACTGATGATGCCATAAACCACAAGAGTTTCTCCACTCAAGTCCTGCAGTGGAATTTCAGACTCACCACAAGAAGCCCACGTATTAGCCAGGGCTCAAGAAATACAGGCATGTCTTGCAAGGCATAGTGTTAGGTCAGCCTCAGGATCGAAGAGCAATAAACCAAGACAACAGTATCCAGCTTTAAAATAATTATGCACACATATACACACACACATTTCATGCATTTTTTCTACATTTCCTAGAGAACTCTACCTATTATTTAAAGTTCTTTAATCATAACTTCTTGGGCTTTATTGTATCTGAATGTTTTGGTGTTTTTTTATGGGATATACAATGGCTTCTTATGGTGCTCTTCTGTCACTTCATTTATCTGGCTTGGATTTTGTGCTGTGTGTGACTTGACTGCTATTATATTTGGACTGGGGTAAGAAAAACTGTCCTTCTCTCCTGTGCCATACAGGACTTTCAAACAAGATGGACAAACGAAGAAAGAAAGGGGGATGGGATATGCCATGTTCAAGATAAACTTCAGAGTAAATGTAAGACAGTCACAATCCACTTGACATGTTTTAAAATTATTTAGTGTCTGTATCATGTTATCATCAGGACAACCAATCTCAATTGGGAGTCCAAGCACAACACTTCTGACACTTGAAGAGACAGCATAGCTAAAGAACTTGCACACTAATGACTCCTTCCACTACACCCAATCAACACATGTAAGCTGTTGTTTTAGTTTTGAAAATATACTTTTCAAAGCCTGTGATGAAGCCTCAGTGACACAGGGCTCAGCAGAAGTATGTAAGTGTCCCCTGAACCTCAGGTGTAGCTGCTTGTCAGGAATGCAGATGCTGGTGACATCTGCCTCACTGGGGACTGAGCGCTCCACTGATTCAATAAGGCTACACAAGTGCAACAGGCCTTGATGTCAGTTACATGGTTTTACATACCTACCATGTCAGTGGTTCTCAGCCTCCCTGGGAATTTATTCAGATATAAGTGTATTCAGCCTGTAACAATGTCTTCTACCTGCCAGAGAGCTAGGAATATTCCCACCTTTTATGAATTTACAGTGCATGACTGCTGGTGTTTTACATGTTGCGAGGGGGAAAAAGAAAAAGAGTAAGAGAGAGAAAGGAAAATAAAAGAGGGGGGAGAGAGGGGAAGCAAAAGAGAAAGAGGGAGAATGAGAGTGAAAAGGGAGAGAAAGAGAAGGAGAGGGAGAGGCCACTTTTCTAGAATTTGTTTCACCCCCGTTTTATAAATTATTCCAGGAATAAATCCACCTACATACCTACAGCACTTGTCTAAAACCTGTTTAGAAACTGCTAGAAGTATAGAACATTGACTTTGTCTGAACCACAGTGCTTAACACATCCACTTCCTTTTCTCTTTTATTTAAAAGAGCTCATATTCAAAATTCAAAATTTCAGTCTTGCACATTTGCAATTATTTTAACTTGACTTAGACAAGCAGGCAGTGCAACTACTTGCTGATGTAAAACTGGTCATGCTTATGCAACTGGGGCCCGAATCAGTTAATTTCTAGACACAGATATAAAATACAGACAAGAGTTAGGAAAAGGCGTGAGTGCTGGAAACAAGGAGATTAGATTTCTGTAGACTTCACATGCTGAGGCTGGGTATCAATAGAGAAAAATGCTAACAACATTAGTGACCTTCAGTGCCCTCTTACACACCATTATTCACTGACAAAATAATACTGTGTTGCAGCCTCTTCTTCTTCTGTGTGTTTCTTTAATTCTGATGATACTGTCAGTAAGAAAGACCAGCAAAGTGTATTATTAAGGGCTGGGTTTTTTTCATGTCACTACATATCTATGACGCAAGTTGAAATTAATTTGGAATAAGCTTATCTACCCAAAATTGTATCTTTCACCATTAACACTCTGTCCACATGTCCAAACATTATCAGATGCTGATACAATGAGGCATCCAAGCATATTTTTTCTGCTGTTATTATTCACAATGGACAGATAAATAAAAAATAAGTCTTAATTTCAAGCAACAGCTGTGAAACATTGTCCTTCCACAGGCAGTCACCTCAAATCATGCAATAATTAAGAAACAATGCAACTTTTTGCAAACATTTTACAAAAAATTCTCGCAACATCACACAATACTTCCCGTATCTATACAGAGAACTTGGTAGTAGTGTAGGAATCTGGACTGCTTAGCAATGCAATAGGAATGAAATATCTCGGTATTGGCTCTCATGCATACACACCAAGACCTAGTGTGGAAGTAGAGTGGCAACCATAAATTCCATCTGAAATCCTTGCCATTAGAAAGGTTATGTGGCAAATGACACAGTAGTTAAAAACTTAACATTTTGAAAAGAGGGGGGAAGTAGCAATCTACTGTCAAAATAATGGAACATGAAAGAATCTACCCTGGCTTTTGTCAGTTTTATTGTCCACAAGTTTGTGGGGATAGAAAGGACACACTGCTTTTTTTATCATTCACTAGTGACTCCACGTAACACATGTAAAGGCAATAACAGCACGGGAACTACAAAGACACTATACAAATGTGCAGAGAGGAGGTGCAGCAGGAGCTCTCCTTTCTATCAACTGTAAATGGCAGGAGTTTGGTAGGTCTGAGAGTGACTCAAAGATGTACTTATGTTAGAAATCTAAAATGTTGGACATGTGTTTTTGAAAACACATCTGAAGTTTGAACACACAGGAATAGCCTGGTGCATATATGGTGGTCACCAGTTATATATATGCATACACAGCAAACTGACCCCTTTCCTCTGCAGTCCAAGATGAGATACCTTTGAAAGTCTGACCCTTGATATCCATTATTTCAGTGGTGCACACTGAAATGATTCATAAGCATTACTTGCATTTTGTGCATATGTCAGTAGAAAACAAGAACACAGTTGCATGTATGTGCTTTCTGTAAATTCCTCCAACTTTTTTTTCCTTTAATGATTTTCTTTTTTCCCCTTTGCAAGCCCTAGGACAGAATTGGATCTTCTGAACCAAAAAGTTGGTGAAAAGGTTTGACCCATAAAAATGATATAAGTGATAGTAGTTAGAGATCTTACCCAGGCTTGGTATTTTTTTTGTTGCCTTGATGGTTCATATTTGATAGGGAGAATTATGGCATGTGGTGGGCAGAAAATAACTTTACTCTCACTGTTCCACTTAAATACTCCAAAACCAGTTGATAAACAAATTGCAGAATTATGAAGTGTGTAGTACTTTGAAGAATCTCATAAGCTATTATGTATCAGGGTGTATTGTTTTATAAGGCGTTTTTTCTAACAACCTCATTTCTTTATTAAATAGTGAATACTTGCAAAACCTCAAAATAAATTCTTCTGCTCTAGCTGCACTGGATAAAATTTCTTCCCGTAGAATTTATTTATTTCCTAAATTAATAAATTTCTTGTTAAGTATGACATGTCTTTTGGTTAAAGTAAGATAAGCAAGATAAGATTTCTCCACAAGTACAAGAAGAAAAGTAAGACTTCAAGTAAAGTGTGAAACCCTGCATATTTAATTTGAAACAATGGATTTTGTCTTTTGTTCTGCACCTCAATTAATTCTTAGATGTATGCAAATGACTGAAAAGTTTCAGATAATCAAAATGCATGTGACTTAAGCCATAGCTGAACCTTGCTCTGTCTCAATGAATAATATTTCTGAGGTAAACCAGTTCAGTTGCATTCACTGAGGCCACCCATGTGAGTACATGCATACTGGATCAGACCTTCCCAGTTCCTTGCTATTGACTGTCTCTTCTGCTATCTGTCTGAACATGAAGTTCACCAAACATAGCTAACCGAACGTATTTCCTTCCTGTGGACAAGGCAAGTTAATGAGAATGCCTAAACCTGATACTGGGAGATCAGTCTCCCTATAGCAGTTGGTCCCTTGCTGTAACTTCGATTAGTTTCAAATATCTGGGGTTTTTTCTGGTAATTTACTATTTGTGATGCGACAGAAATAAAACATCCTACAAAACCAGTAACAGAAACAAAAATTGGTATCAAACGGAATCAGTCATTTATGTGGTGAATGATTTATAGATATGTTAGGGGGATACCCAGGATATAGTTCTCTGTGCAGACATAAAATACAGTTTTATTTAGTATAGTATCTTTCAAACAAGCTGTATCCTAAAATGTGCACAGACTTATATCCTAGTGTTACACTGATATTGTAAATAACAGCAGAGGGAGAAATTAAGAGGCACAGGTAAAAGGAATGTTTTCACCTGAGACCTGAAGAGAAATAGAGACACCAACAAAGCATAGACTGTATCTAAGAGCACAGGCTAGAGAGGAAAAAGAGCTTGTATGAGCCATGACAAGCAGCCTGCGGTGGGAGATGGAAGAAGTCAGTTGCTGATGAGCTGAGCCAGCCGAGAAAGGGCTAGGGATACAGTGGTCTAATTTGCCACCACACATAAAAACCTGCAGTCTCTACTGAAGTAGACAAGAAATATGTGTGAGCATCCAAGGCCAGAATTTGGCTCTCTCCTCTGATTCATGCTGGTATAAATTGTGAACAATTCTGTCATCTTCAAAGGAGTTCAAACAATATTTTTCCAGTATAACTGGACTTAAAACCTGATTTTTGTGGATCAATCTGACTGAATAAAAGCATGTTCTGTTGTTGTTCTGTTCTGTTTTGTTTTGTTTTCCTTTTTTTTGCTTTGGTTTATGAACAACCATCTATTTAGTCTGTGGCAAATTCTGAAGGGAATGCTAAATGGACAACAAGGGAAAGTTGGTCAATATGGTTGCAGTTTTTCTATGCACATATAATAATATAAAAGCAATGCTGCATGCTGGAACAGGTTGGCAGAAAAATCACTTAATAAATGTGACTGAGAAGGTCCCTGCCCTTAAGTTCAAAACCTGTAAAAGGTAATTTTTCAGGTACAGTCAACGTAAGAATCACTCTGTCTCACAAAACTGTCATGGATCCTCACTAAAATTACTTAAATCAGGCAACGAGTATAAATCCAAGTTCCTAAATTAAATGGAAGCTAACAGAGGCTTAATTAAGAAGATACAGAGAAGGCTTTCCTAGGTTTAGGTTTTTTTTATTATGATGTTTAATACCACACCCTTCTTAGCTCATAGACAGCAATGCTTTTGAAAGAAATTTCAAGTTACTTCAAGGCTCACAATATGTTGCTATGGTGCATGCTGCCGAAGAGAATAAGCTAATGGGCTCTCTCTTTAATGTGATTAGAGCTATTATTGACATAATGTCAGGAAGACGCAAAACCATTAGCATCACACTACAGCTCACTTCAGTCACTACTCAGATTTAGCATTTGATCCACAATTTTAATTTTGCTCTGCTCTATTCAGGGCTGCATTACACAAAATGCATAATTAAAAGCTGCTGTGATTCTTTCTACTTCTCAAATTAAAAACACAGCAAACATTTGTAGTTCTAATCCACTAGAAATTAATAAATCAAACATTGTCTTTTATCCTGATTCCTCAGTGCAATTCAGGATGCATGTTGGGAATATTTTACCATGCAACAGAGAAAACTACACTAAGAGCAGCTGCTCAAAAGGAAAGAACAGTCTTTAAAGCCTGTACTGTACTGCAGTGAGAACCTGGAGGACAGCAGAATACCGATAACCTCACAACTCCTAAAGTTACACCCGGAGCTGTTTCTCAATGCCATCTCCCTGTAAATCCTTTAAATTTATTTTCCTTAATAGTTTTTTTGGTCACTAAAGAAGAGAAAAGCTATGGGTGGTTTTGATTTTGCAAAATCATGTATCTTTTGAGTTTAGATTCTGCAGACAAAATGCAGGAGTAGTGGTGATGCTAAGCAAATGTACAAATTTGTTCACGTTGCAGATCAGTCCAATGATCATAGCTTGTCATTTCTCCTTAACATACAAATAGGCCTTCTAACAAGACTTAAGGCATACTGCACCTACCTTCTACGGTCTGCCAGTGATTCCCAATTTCAATGTCAAATTGTTTTATTATAAATTATGGAGCCCAAACTCACCAGTTAGGAAGTTAGAAGCATTCATCCCAGCTTACTGGAATTGTATGCCAAGTGAAACAGTATTCATAGTTTGCTTGCTCTTACTTCTTCCCCAGATCTTTCCATGAACAACAGACATAAGTGCAGCTTTTTGTAAGAAGCCTTTCATTTTTACTGCAAAGTTAAATGTTGACAGTGCAGGTGGCAGCAGAAAAAAGTTTAAAAAATGTCATTCTCCGGTGAAAAAATATATGAACCAGAAAATGCTAACTGCATTTACTTTTTTTTTAATCACTTGAGTGGTGTAAAAAGGCTTCAGTAATAACATGGTTCAGGCATAAAAATATATTTTAACTGTCCTGATAATAATTTTTAGAATTGGCTCAAAAGTTCACTTGCATGATAGAGTAGAAAGAGGTTGACTCCTAAAGCTTTGGATTCAAATTACAGATTGCAAACATGCACATGTATGAAGACAGGTACCAAAAGTACAAGCATATGCTACCATCTGGATTTTATATAAACAGTAAAAACCTAATTCAATAGCAACTAATTAGGAATTCAAAATTAAGGCTAAACCTATATTTAACTATTCCTCAGTGTTAAGAATTGTTTTAATACTTATCACTGCTCACTTACTTAAGCAATCCAGTTGCTGATGGTACAACTGTCATTCTAAAGACAGCTTAAAGCCTATACACTAGATGACTGGACTATTTCGTAACAAAGCAAAATCTGAAGACTGAAGCAGGTCTTAAAATCTGAAATCTCTTAAACATTTAGATGATTTGCTTCAGCTGCAGCTTATCTCTCAGTTTTCAGCAATGGGAGCCTGGGTAGACACTGACCTTATGCTACTAAAACTACATAGCTTCTTGATCATCTTATTATCCTTTAGATCAGAAATACAGATCATTGTGCCTCACCTCTCACAAGCATAGCATCTGTAGAGTCCATTATTCTTCTAAAATAACAGCTTGGTTTTAACTTGGTTTTTTTTTCCACTGTAGTTGAACACTCTTATGAACTGAAAATTTCTTTACTGAAATATTTACCTTTAGCACATAAATATATTTTATGCTATTGTTCAAGCCTGATAGGATCCAAGTAGTTTTAGGGTTGTTTGGTTTTTGGTTTTGGGGTTGGGTTTTTTTTTTTTTGAAGCGTATTAGATCACAGTTTTGCATGTTTTCATGATACCTTCCAAAGCTCCACTGTATCAAATCACAAACAATTTTTTGTTAAAATACTACTCAAAATACTGCTAAATAAATATGTAAAGTTAAGATTACAACAGCAAGAAATTTGTTTATGAAAAATATGTAACAAGACAGGTATAATTAATTCAAATATATATTAGGGACCTAAGGCAAGCAATCATTTAAGATACAGCTTATCAGTATTTACAGTCAGCTCTTCTGAAGTATCTAGAAAGAATTCTTAAGCCATGGCTATATGTTTTGCTAAAGATTTTACTAAATAATGACATGCTAAAAATGTTAGGGGTCAAATCTGGTCTTAATAAAGCCAGTGGAAGAAGTGCATATCCTCAAACTTGCCTTGGATTAAGACTGAGGAGAAAGCTTGAACCCGAGCCCTTCCCGAGTTCAGGCCTAAATGCACACTTTTTTGCTGTGTGCATAAACCATGTATGTATACCCTTTTCTCCTGCATGAGATCATGTTTGTTTGGCCTGAGTCAACTACTAGAGAGCATATAGGACAATTTTGCATGAGCCAAAGTAGGAAGAAAAAGTCCTTCTGGGCCCCTGCCAAGAGGGGTTCAACTTCAAATGCACTCAGGCCTGACAGCAATCAGCCTAACCCACCTGCTATTGTGTCACCAAACAAACGAGGCACAGCTTCAAAGCTTTTGTTTTCTTAATGCTGTGCACAAGTGTTGAAAGACTTTCCCTACAACTCACATTTTGTACAAATGTTTCCATGTAGAAGGTCTCCATATACTACTTTATTTTCACTGGATTTAAAAACTAGAATTTTCTGTGCTTTAATCAACAGAAATCTAATCTGATCAGATTCAGATCTCTCATTACTCAAAAACATTCAAATTTCTTCAAATTTTCACCTCATATTCATTCTGGGAAAATATTAGTATTTTCAAACTATCACAATTTATTTTTTCCAGACTTAAAAGGGACTGACATGGGTTTCATACTCTAATTTTGATTGCAATATTCCCTATGAAGAGACTGCTGGGATTTATAAATATAAAAATCTTCTGATGTTTGAAGTCCTTATTGAAAATTCAAAAGGAAGTAATTTCCTCTACGAGGACACACGGTGACGTGTCCTCCCATGCTCCTTGTCCAAGTTGTACTGATATTTGTGTGCAAATAATGAAGTACAAGGATGTATGCCAAATGTATTTACCCCTTCTCTGATAATCATCTTTACCATCATTACAGTCCATTTCCTTACCAGTATTGAATTAATGGGTTTGGATAAATCTTCTGCCAAATGTATCATACAAAACCAATTAGGAATTCTTAAAGGATCAAAAGCATCTTCTGGTCCCAGTGAGTCTGTACCCACTGGCTGGCAATATGGCTACTAAACACTTTAAACGTAAAGCAATGAAAGTAAAAATGAGTGTGAACTCTGGAATGAAACACCACTGTCAATAAGGCAAACGAGAGAGATTTATTTCAAAATCATGTTCAATCTCAGATTCACAACATACCTAGTCTTCTTGCTTACCCTCTCTCAGTGAACCAGATTAGCTTAAATCAGACCCTGTCCAGAGCACCCCTTGACACTGTGATTGTGTGTGAAGTCTGTGTTGAGGGAGCTGCAGTACCTGAGTTATGGGCACAACCGTGTCTACTGCTATAGGGAATGCAATGAAAAAGTCTGTCAGCCCATCCCTGACTGCAACAAAAATGATGTCAAAATATCTTGAGATTTCATACAGGCAAAAAATAACTACCATATTTGTAAAGTGAATGGTAATGCAGACAAATAATACATTAATTAACATGAGATAAGTACAACTCAATAGGGTAATAACCTTCCTAGGCTGCACCCTATTATCTCTGACCTACAGTGGACTAATTGTAGGTCTAATTGAATCATAGAAGTGTCTTATAAGATAAAGTATAAATATAGTAGCAATACTGAAATTTATAAACCTTTTGTTCCTCATTCCTCTCATTTTTGCTCCTGCTGTTGTACTTTTGTTTCTTTACACTTCTCCAGCTATGTCCTGGCCACCTACTCACTTCTACCAAGCAGAACAACTTAATACACCTTTCTACACAAAAAGTACTAGGCCTGAGACACTCTTCCCAAAGTTGCCAGGATAGCCACAGAAATATGGCAAAACCAATAAAAATCATGTACTTATTCATAAAACAGAGAGTCACCGCAGCACCTGACTGCATTATGGGGTGCTTCCATCCAAACTCTATTAACACCAGTTTCCTTACAGACACCAGTGGCTGGCATTTTGTTTAAAACACTGAAATTCCACAAGCCATGGGAACTACTGAGTCTGAGGTGCATCTCACTTGCAGACATGTAAATATGAGTTGTTACTGATTTATATCAGCACAAGGGAGAAATGAATCAGACTGGAAATATGTGGAAGACTAAAAGGAAAATACCCAACCTCAGAACACTCAGGCAGAAAGAGTGTAAATTGCTGCCTTTTTCCTGGATAGTCTATTACTTAATCTCTGATCTTATCCTTCAGAGAACACAGAATGTTCTGCCTAAAAACATCTTTTAATGCAAATTATAAGATGAAAGGACTGTTAGATGTAATAAGTGTAGATCATCTCCTGTACAGGTGCTTTTTAGCTGAGGAAGCACAAGACCTAAATTAGCCACATGGATGCTGGTGGACTGTACCAGAGCACACTGTAAGGATGCAAGCATGGTTTTGTACCACCTAAACGATTATACTATGTATTAGAATAAATCTGCTTTTTTAATAAGAAAAAAGAGCTTGTCACTTAGTGTAAAGGAGAAGAAACACCATTCCCAGACTATTGACAGCTACTGGCTGAGCTAAGCAGGACAAAGCTGAGGGCACAGATGAAGACACAGAAGGTTCGTTTCATTCCACTATAGGGAAAATAAAAGCATGATACCCTAATATTAGGGGTGTGTGTGTGTGTGTGTATGTTTATACATCCTCATCTACTAGAAGAAGAACTTATCTTACTATAATGCTTGAGGTGTGACGGATTTTCAACTCTCCTGCCAGCCCATCTGTAAAGGTAAAGCTATATAATGAATTGCTTTTCTGTTGAGGAAAAAAAATAAAGGGGAAATTGCTCACGGTGTTTGGTGATGACAAAAGGGAATTAAAAAAACTCCAGCTTTCTCACATGGGCTACGACCATTTTTCCGTGTTTAAATTCCCAGACTTCAGTCGCAATAAGTACATGAATGTTTGGTGCCAGTGCAAGTTAGCAGCAGGCGAAAGTTCAAACTAACTAAAGGTAAAACTGATTGGAATCAGACCCTGGGTAAGAGTCTATATCATTTGTACTCAGCTCAACAGAAGCCAATGAAATTGTGATGCAGAAAGCAGTAACATGTCTGACAAGAATGAGACCCAAAGCGTGGGCAGGTACCAAGCATGGCACATATGGCCCGTCCTGGTTTCAGCTGGGATAGAGTTAATTTTCTTTCTAATAGCTGATATAGATTTAAGTTTTGGGTTCAGTTTGAGAACAATGTTGATAACACACTGTTTTTTTCTGTTGTTGCTAAGTAATGTTTAGACTAAGTCAGGGATTTTCCAGCTTCTGATGCCCAGCCAGCAAGAAGGCTGGAGGGGCACAAGAAGTTGGGAGGGGACACAGCCAGGACAGCTGACCCAAACGGGCCAAAGGGGTATTCCTTAACATTGGATGTCATGTCTAGTACGTAAACTGGGGGGAGCTAGCCTGGGGGAATTGCTGCCTGGGAACTAACTGGGCATCGTTTGGCAAGTGATGAGCAATTGCATTGTGCATCAATTGTTTTGTATATTCCAATCCTCTTATTGTTGTTGCCATTTTATTATCGTAATCTTTATCATTATTAGTTTTTTCCCTTCTATTAAACTGTTCTTATCTCAACCCATGAGTATTACCTTCCCCACCCCCCCCCCCCCCCCAATTCTCTCCCCCATCCCACTTGGTGGGAGGAGGGCGGGGGGAGCAACTGCGTTGCTTAGTTCCCGGCTGAGGTTAAACCACAACACGGCCATACTGAAAATTTGTCTGTGATGACCTGTAGTAGCTGCTGCTGCTGTACTTCAGTTCTGAGGTTCTCCTTTTAAAAGATGTTGCCAGTCATACTAAATTATGCCAGATTGCTGTATTATGCTTATGATGAACACACAAAAAAGACCTCTAGCTTTAAAGATCATCTTTGGAGGTGTACCACTAGCTCTCCACTGCAGTGGAAACAAAAAACCCCATCTTTATAAGAATGCCATAAAAACCCACAGTCAACATGCAAACATAAGAAAGTCCAGGACTAAACTGTTATCAGCATGTGTTTATTAAAGGCTACATTATTTTAAGCTCATAGCACACTGTCCACAGTACACAAAATAACAAGTCTGCATTCAGCTTTCTTCACTCTTCCAGACAGAACTGTCCTTCTGAGATAGTCCCTCATAAGTTGGATAAAATTTTACATGTTAATGATTAACTATTCCTATATAATGCAAGAAAAATAGGGAGAATCAAATCCGTAATAGTCAATGAAGTTTCCAACAGCTGTTTACTCACAATATTAATTTCCTGTACTTATCAAATCACACATGAAAATAAATTCACCAAAGTACTTTTGATATATATAGGTAGTCCTGTACTGACCATACGTTTTCATTGCTGTTAGCATAGGCATGCTTGAATTTCTGAGTTTGGGCATCTGAACATTACCATAATTTAAATAATAAATATTTAAAAGACAGATAGCTATGAAAAAAAGAAAAAACCTACAGCAAGTTTTACAATTAAAATCTGTTGCCAATTAGCTGTGTGGGACACTAATAAAAATGCTACAGAAAAGACACTTCAAAAATGTTTCTTAAAACCACAAAACGCAGTTAATATAATAAGCAGGAAAAAGTGGATTTGTTGTATTGGAAGCAAAAGATCAGTCAATTGTAAGCAAATTACAGTAGTTCTGGTCTCAGATGGGTTTTCAGTTGGTTTGCGATGTATCATACACAGGTCAAAGCAACATGTTTGTCTACTTGCTCTCACCCTAGAAATTCTGAAAAGGCCAGAAATACGAACCTGAAAAAGTGAAAATGTTTGCTATCATAATGCAATAAAATTACTGCAGTAACAACACAACCACCAAATCACAGAATATCAGTTTTGATTATTTTCTTTTGTACAGGTGACTGATAATGTCAGTGTACATGTGTGTACCTACATCTTTTGCAGTCTCTACATCTTTGCTCCTCTGCTCAATCAGCTAGGTGATGAGACATGAAATTTTAGTGGCTGTGAAACTATGGTCTGTGGTCAGCCTATAGGATTGGCTTCTTATGTTGTAGTTTTGACATTTAAAAAAAACAACAAACAGACAAAAACATGCTGAGAAGAACAAAGTAAAATATTTACTGCTGGCTGTTAAAATACATCCTTCAAGTTAAGGCTAATGTGCTTTCCAATATGGGAACATTACCAAGGGGTCAGCATTACAGCATTAAAATTTTAGAAACCAGGACTCTCAGGAGAAGTCCATGGTCTTACAAGCAAAGGAACACAAATAGAGTGATGGAGCCACTGAACCACAAACAGTAGTTTTTAAGTGAAAAGTCATGCAAAGGTACAAGGGCCTCAGGTCTCTGGTGTAACAGGTACATCTATGTCTGCCTATCAGCTCACTCAAGTGCTATTAAAGGCCGACCAATCCATCCGAGTGGGCCCATTTGCTCCTTGCAGGTACAAATGGCTATTTGCTGTACATATGCGATTACACACTCACTTCCTTTGCCCTATGCTAACAGCATGTAAAACAAAAAAGTGCCATTTTATGTACACAAAGGCACTTATCTGGGGCCCTTGGGCTCTGAATACAAAGCACTCTGAATAGATTGATGGTACTGCGGTGGGGACAAACAGGAAATGGACAACTGTGTATTTCCCAGGTTAATAGCATTATGATTCTTTATCACTGAAAAACTTGTGCACTTCACCACCTTTTGCTACTGATTCTTCCACAGTAGAAAGATATGCTGTAATGGAAAGCAGCCAGCTTCTATTCAGGCAAAGGATACTGAGAAAGTCAAAACTGTTGGCGAGGGATTCTGGACTTTTCTCCTCATTGCTGTTATCTTATTTCTCTGCAGTTTCTGTTATTGCTGACTTAAATCTACCAATGCTTGATATACTTTTTTTTTTTTTTTTGCTTAGCTGAGGGTACAATACATGAAACATTTCTAGCGAAGGCAACATTCTATCCAGAGTTTCCAGTTCCCTAGAAAAAAATACATTTAAACATAATTAGCAAAAGCTTAGGTGACACATACACTGGATGGAGTATTTCATCCATGAACCTCCAGAGACTTGTGCCTGAATTGCATGCACCATAGCAGGTGCAGTGCATTTTACTACTTGTATCAGCTAAGATCCCTGGTGAAAACTACAGCAAAGCAATTCATTAAAAAAAAAAAAACCCAAACCAAAAAAAAACCCTCACACACAATAATGCCTACCCTTTCCTCCCTGCTTATCTCCTGCAAACACGTAGTATTTTTCTCTTCAGAAAATTAATCTACACAGAAGAGCATCAGGCCTGTTAAGAGTGTCACTCCACATAAAGAGTATGACTCGTGCTAAGATTCAGGCTCCCCTTTTTAAAGGATGAGGCATTCATAGACCACGCTACACAGACGGAATTTTTTCTCATCCTCCCTCAAATGCATTTGTTACTTAAATGAAATATCAGTGTGAAAGGTACTCTTAGAAATATCAGCATATCCTTGCCATGAACACCAACACCACCTCCCTACCAGGCAGAATTAATAAGACTAGCAATGTAAGCTCATAATTTGTGCTTTTTATTGTCCCTTGGTGACTCACACTCCAAACACTCAGGTAGTTCTCCACATTTTGGAATTTGGCTTTGTGTTAAATTTTGAACAATATCTGCCAGAGCTCAGAGAAGGCAGCACAGTAGTTGGCGTACAGATGTGACAGAATGTTTTTATTCTAGAAAAAAGCTCCCTGCTTTTGACACACTGGAAAATGTACAGCCAGAGAATGCTTGAGGCGAAGATGCCACACCAGCCTTACATCTGTCTGCTTTCATTTGTCTACAACTGTGCTTATAGATAAAACAAGCCTTCCAGATGTCATCACAAGCAGTGTTCATATGCTGACTTCACTGAGATGCTATTGTTTGCTGCCAGCATAACAGAGTTGTAAAACTAAAATATTTAAACTCTGTGCTACTCAACACAACTTTGAGTGTCACACAGGATCTTATTTCACCATTAATTAATTTACACCCCAATAAAATAATCATGTGTTAAAAAACAGAGCTAGCTGGCATGTGCAGTATGCTGCCCTTTTTTCTTTTTCTTTTTTATTTTTTTTTTTTAAAGATACTGTTCATGTCCCAGGAAATACAGTAATGCTAAAGAAGTTGCCCATAAGGGAACAAATTATATACCCCCCCATACGTTTGAAGAGAATGGGTGACTATATCTATACTCTATGTGGTAACATTTTGTATATCATTCAAATTTTAAACTGTCCTGATTTTGTGGAAGAAGGATTGTTACTGAAATGTAGGAGACATATTTTAGAGGAATATCTTGGTCTACAGAGGTTTTCATTAAATCTTTACTATATCTGGTGGCAAATAATTAAGATTATTCCAGAATTCATGGGTTTTCCTATATCTCACAATGTCTTGTGAACACTGCAGTATCATTAATTACTTGCAATCACAAAACTGCAAAGGTTTTCTCTGCGTGACCATTCTGCTACAGAACTTCTGGTCAACTACGTTTAGTTAAGTTAAAACAGCATTAATTAAAAATTTGTGGGTTTAAATTCCTCTAGCTGTTTGTGTAGAAAATAAACAGATATTTTCCTCTCCAGATATTTCTGATCTCTGGTCCAGAGTCTTTAAACTACTGTTTCTGTTGAGTAATTTGAAGATAACCAGAGAAGGCAAACTTTTACCATGGAAAATATCTGTTTCACTTTCAGAAATTTCTTGCTATTAATGAAATTATAATCTAGGAATTTTAAAATGTTTTATTCATGACATTTGTGAAAATTTTTCTACTGGACCATCATATGTAGTATTCCTGTCATGCCATATTAAAAATGTTCAGTTATCTCTATGATGACAGGTTTAGTATCTGAAAGTTTTGAGTTATTAACTCTTAAAGAAGTATGGTAGGTTTGCAGACAACCACACGAAGTTTGTAAGCTCTCCAGAGCAAATTGCTTTGGAAGACATTTCATTTCTAAAGAGCAACAAAGCACAGACTATTACAAAGTCTAGCTAACTGCTGGTAAAGAAAATTCCTCCTTTCTGAGAAAGTCTGCATAAACTTAATCTTACTTTTACAAGGTTTGTGGTATAAAATGTAATGAGCTCATAGTGGTCAATGCACAGGTTGCAACAGAAAGAGGACTGTAAAGCTTGCTTGACTGTATATCTTGAAGAAGGCTTCTTAAAATTTCTGCCAGCCTTTGCTCAGGTTGGAAGAGACTGCATCTGCAACTTGGTAAAATCCACAGAGAATATTTTCAGCTCCCCTAACTTTTACCAGACAAATAATTTTTACTCTAGGAATTCATATACTCTTTCAACACACCTTAAGAAACCTGTATGCTCTAAGGTTCACGTACCATAATTTGAAATCAAGGAATACACGTGTTCAGTTGATAAAGCTACTGGGGTTTTAAATGCTGAGGGAAGAAACCGGGCATTACTTACCTGGTAAAACTGTATTGTACATTCTCACTTGATCTATGAAAGGGTGAACACAGACACATGGCTTATCACTCATTGCAATTAGCATTGTATTTCCTTCTCTTTTTTTTTTTTTTTAAGTTCCTTTCAAGAAAACCAAACCCTAAAACAGTAATTTGGTCAAAAGAAAGCAATTGAGAACTCAACAGTTTCTATCCACAAAACCCTAAAGAAAGATATAGATAGAATCAAATTTGTTACAACAAAATTAAGGGGTGAAACTTCATTTATTTACATCAGTACTGTTCAGTCTGTGGTCATAATGCTAAAAGCATGCACAAGTCAAGACTTCCAAATGAATTTAAATACAAATATTTGAGGGTGAAGACACTAAGACTCACTGTTAGGATACATAGCTCCATCTGTATTGCAGAACTTTGCACTCCAGTTCACTCATCCACTAACAGGGAGAAACATCTTGCTACTTGTCATCCATGTGTACTTCAAAAGAACCCAGAGCATGTAGCCCTCATTCCATCATGAACCATAGACCTGATTCAGTTTACTGTCTGGAATATCTTATGACTATTTTATTTAAACTGCTGCATAAAATTCATACCATGATTCATACAGCAAGCCATCAAATACCTTCCAGGAATTTCAATCATTTCCAGCTCCAAAGTTTCCTAAATCAGTAATTTTAATTTTATAGAAAAAACCCATAGCTTTTCTTGTGTATATAAATATACACATGCACACACACACGTATTTATGTACAGGAGTTGGAGGAAAGGCTATTTGTAAATAACCTGTGAATGCCTTCACTTTTTCTTGTAATAGATAGGTGTGATTTGAAGATACTGTATAGCACTTCCTCTACACTTCTGGGTAAAATCTTTACAGTTATCAAGTCACATATACTACTTTTACTCAAAACCTACACACTGTGCTTGAGCACCATTTGATCCAACAGATCAGAACCAGACACACTGGTCTCAGGTCATCTCTCACAGTTTTCTTCAAACAAGGAGCTCCAAGAGCTTGTAATCTTAAGCAGCAGTAAATATACATGTCTGATTATGGAGGGTAGTAACAGAAGGATTTAAGGAGCTTTCAGAGGGATATACCTCCTTTGTATTAACCTGCTAGCTGTTCTCCCCAGCTAACAATTTTCAAATTTTACTTTTAGGGAGTAATAACAATCTCCAGAGCTACACAGGAGTAAATTAGGAGCTCAGCAATTGGCCTTCCTTAAAACTGAATTTTAATGTCATTCTTCAAAAAATATTGGGTATCGTCATCAACAAGCCTTACCGTAGAGGCAAACAGCATTTGGTTCAGAGAACATACTGTGCTCCACTTGCAAGGACAAAGCAATAGCCAGTTGACTTGGGAATCACCACAAGGAAAATGACAAGAATCAGGGGGTGTTAAGTTACCTCTGTACTAAACAGCTGCTAGCGAAAGCAGGAGGTAAAGAATTAAGGGACATGCCCATCAAGAACTAAAATGTCTATGTCAAGATTATTATAAAAGACATAGGAAGAAACTGTAAAAAGGCCCAGAAAGACCTTAATTTAGGGACCTAAACCTCACTAATAATGAACAGGATTTAAACTCTTAAGTGTCTAAATCACTTCTGAAAATGAAACTGAAGCTCCAGATCACACATTTTTGAAAATACTATCAGAGGACTCATTTGCATAACCATTCACAAATACTCTTGTGTAGAGCTTGCAGACTGTACCTGTGAAGTAAAAATTTAAGGGCAAAAATTTTTTATATTTTTTTAGGCTAAATTGACCTCTTTCAAAAGAAAGAAAGGAAAAAAGGGGAAAGAGGCAGAGTCCACCTGAGAACCGTGGAAAGAAATTCATACTCTTTATACTTACACACAGAGCAGAAATGTTCATGGTCCCATGGTGCTGACTGCTAGCTGCGCATGTGCTTTCTGTCACTGGCTCTTTATCTATGCAATATCAGTATCTTCAGGCATCACTCCTAATTAAGAACAGAATCTGCTCACGTTCCCCTACAATTTCATACTCGGCACTGGTGAGGCTGCACCTTGAATGCTGTGTTCAGTTTTGGGCCCCTCACTACAGGAAAGACATTGACTTGGTGGAGCGTGTCCAGAGAAGGGCGACCAAGTTGGTGAGGGGCCTGGAGCACAAGTCTTATGAGGAGCGGCTGAGGGAACTGGGGCTGTTTAGTCTAGAGAAGAGGAGGCTGAGGGGAGACATTATCACTCTCTACAACTACCTGAAGTAGGGTTGTAGTGAGGTGGGTGCTGGTCTCTTCTGTCAGGTGCCTGGAGATAGGACGACAGGAAATGGCCTCAAGTTGAGGCAAGGGAGATTTAGGTTAGATATTAGGAAAAATATTTTTACTGAGAGGGTTGTCAGACATTGGAATAGGCTGCCCAGGGAACTGGTTGAGTCACCATCCCTGGAGGTATTAAAAAAGCGAGTAGATGGGGTACTTCAGGACATGGTTTAGTGGGCATGGTTGATGGTTGGACTCGATGATCTTGAAGGTCTTTTCCAACCTAAATGATTCTACAATTCTATGATTTATTGGGAACAGTTGTGCTGCTGAGACAACCTTGCAGGTGGGATTCCTGATGCAATACCACTCCTACCCACGTCTACCAGCGCTGCCTCTGGTCTGCGAAACTGCATCTTTTGCTCCTGTAAAATTTCTGACCTAAAAGTAAAAGAATCCCCGTGGTTACACTTACTATACCTGCTTCATCTAGTCAGTGGCCTAATGTATTCATAGACTGTCCTGACTTAAGGTTTTTAATGCTATATCTTATTGCTTCTTATAAAATCTGTCACCCTCTTGATAATGTGTGGTCTTTTGTGGACAGGTGCCTGTAAAAATACAAAGGTGTGTTCTGTGGTTGTAGTGAAATAATGTGTAGAATGCAAAGTCCATGCTGGAGCCACAGTGTCTTTTCCCTGCACCTTGCCTGAAACATTCATGTCTTTTCTGGAGCTGATTTTGCTTAAGCCCTTTGAAAATAAATCATTCCCAAAAGCACTCAAGATTTCCCCGAAGACTTTGTAAGTCTTCCTGCTTCATAGGTTTCCACTTCTTTGCTGTAAGGCTAATGCATTTTAGGGATGTTTGTTCTGATGCAAGACTAACTTAGGAGTAAAAATAAACTATCAGCATTTACAATGCTGTTGGAAGGCAAAGAATGCCAAGTGCTAAACTTAAATTACCAGAGTTGGTAGTCATTCCTTAATAACCTTCTCTTTAGACAATTTTTTTGCTGTCTCAGAAGAAAATACATTTAGTAGGAGTGTAATGACAAACATACAATCACTTAAAAAACCAACAAAATCCCCAAACCTGCAATAGCCTTACATGAAGAAAAAAAATAATTTTATGGGAGAAGACAATGATACTCCACTTCAGTATGATGCATGAAACCAGAAGCAAATCATTGCCATTATTACTCAAGTAAGCTGTATGTTTATTACTCATAAGCCATCCTGTTTACCCTTCTGTGAACACTAGGAGCTACACTTAGCTTGTTTCAGACATGCCTATCTCCACAAAGATTTTACTAGTGTTCACGTAAATCAGTACTTACAGAAAAAAATCTTAATATCCAGAAACAAAAACATTTTTGCATAGACTATTTAATCTGAAAGATCAGCAAGTTGCTGATTAAAGAACACATCATTATCTTAGCATATATTCACTTACATAAAATAATTACTTGTTTTTAAATTTTGCTCAGCAGACAGGGAATTCATGTTGCTGAAGTGCTAGTACTTCTCACTGCTCATGGAACAGCAAACAGAATTTTACTTTAGATCTGTATTGGAACACAATTTAATTTTTTAAAAAATAACCCAATTTAACAATTCAAAAGTTCTCATATATGTTTTATAAAAATGTATGAGAGACCTAAAAACCATGGAGAGTCATAACTTTGAGTTGGCTCATTTGTTTCCATTTTATTACAGCACTACATGGTGGGTATCAGTCTTCACAGAAAGTAGCATATTAAATCTTTATTCTAATCTTTTTTAGAAGAACTATATTATACTTTAATACTATTTTGTCTGACTGATAAAATACCATTCAAATAAGACCAAAGAGACCACTGAGCCCCAACAGAGACCTATCCTGAAAAAAGCCACCACAAGTATTACTTCAAGTTATCTTCAAAAATAACACTTTCTCTTTCTTGACAGGTAGGCTGCTATATTCTATTTATTTCTCGTTCTCTAGATGAACTCCTACTTCTTGCTTTGTCTGAAGGCCACCACAGAGAATATAAAATGCATTGTGTATATTGATATCCTTTATTTTTGACAGACCAGGTTTTATTTGGGGCCCTGTAAATGAGGATATTGACAACTTCACAACAACTCTTCTGCAGCTGCTTGAGTATGCCTCAGCAGTAAGTTAAATGGTTGGGGTGTACTACTACAAGGAAGGGAAATAATTTGAGTGAACCATAGCCTTATACTATAGCCTAGATACAGCAAAAAAATTAATTCCAGCTCTCTGTACCCCCTGCCACAGCATCACCCAATGCTTCTAGCTGTGGGAAGGTGGGGAGGATGAAGCTCCCAAACTGGTCAGGCCTTGTCTCCTTTTTGTTGAGATTAGAACTAAGACTTACTTATACAGTTCTGCTCTCTCAGTAACTGGCAAAACAGGAGTTTTGCGTATTGAAGAACATGTCCGTTTCAACTGACTTAAAGAAAATGGGAACTATCGCACCATCTACACAGTCCCGTAAACCAAAATGATGAAACAAAGAACGTACAGGCATGTGCTCTCCACTGCCAGCAGTGTCTCGTTACCCACCCTGGGTACCCTCCAGCTATTTCCCCAAAGAAACTTGATACCTCTTCTTAAGCTCTTCTGGCAATTGTGGAGACAGAATAGCGTTAAAGGAGATGGAAATAAGGGCTCAGCCTAAGTCAACTTCTGCAGAATGCAGATCTCTTTCTAAACCATGTGAGAAAGCCAGAGTATCTGCTGTCAATCAGTTTTCCTCTCTTACACATCAAAATAAATGCCTGATGCTGTGCAAGGTTGTTTTTTCTGTCACCATTTTCTGCTTATTCGTTTATTGTTCTTGTTTACTGATTGATGCATAAGGTCCAGTTGGCTGTTTTGGGTAACAGTTTACAGGCGAAAAACTTTACTCACAAATCTTATTACTGTTAAGTCTCATTTGCTCTGTTGTCCAGTATTCTCAGCACAGCTCAGCTATAACCGAATTCTTTCATCTAACTGCATATTTTTGTCTATAGACCCACCTGCAAATCTACCCTTTTTGCATGTAATCCGAAATCAGCCAACAACTATCCCCTCATGTGTTTTAAGCATTTCCTGGGAGTTCAAAGAGCTTTGTTCTGCCCTAGATTTCAAAAAGAAAAAAAATATTTAACTCCTTCTTAGAAGTCACAATTATGGATCAAAAGCAGGTATACAAAAGAAAGACAAGATTCATATTTGCTTATTTGCTGAAATATGACAATCTTAAGAGTTGAGAGTGAAGAGGGTAGGCCTAAAAGGGATTTCTCAGTCATCTCAGGTTTGAAATAACAGCATTGCCATGCAGCATTGTCTGAAGAGTTAATGTTACTGTGTAGGTTCACTCCATAATAGCTTCAGAATTTTCCAGGAGAAATCTGGTAGATCTTTGTTCAAGTTAACTTTCATGCAGATGCATTTGGACAGACACTAGGCAAGCATTACTAACAGCAACAACACTGAGAATATTGTGGAGTTATTTAAATAACCCAAAGTAATCCATTGTACTACTGAGCATGAAAACTTTCCTCCTTTGGATGCGTCTTTTGTTGTTATTGTTGTTTTAATCTCTAAAATAGTTGCAAAATCATGAAATAAAGTTAATTAATTAAACCTTTCCAATGTTTTTTTCCCAGAAAGACACGGACAATAAAAAAAAATAAAATTAAAAAAAAAAAATAAAAAATCACCAATGATATGCTAGCCTGTCCAATCCAAGACTTGTGGGAGAACAAAATTAGGTGGGAGAAACTTGGACAAAGCTATGGTTTAGAATCTTCTCCCCATTTCTCAGAAGAAAAAAAAAAGCATTAAAGAAAGCATTTTGAAATCTCCAGTAGTCTCCATTTACATTGCCTAGGGAAATCTGGGGCTCTGGAAAGAATATATTAGGTCTAAAAAGAAAAAAAAAAAAATCATCATTAACCAAAAGAGCCTTAGAGAAATCAGGCTATTACTTAACTGGAGGCACCTAACTTAGGTGATCTCCATTGCCTCTCCCCAGTTTAGGCAAAGTTCCAACTGTAGGCATCTGTGTTAGTTATCTAAAGTAAGCAATGTGAATATCCTGTGGCTTTCCATCACTGCTATTGAAATTCAATGGAATTTGGTTGCTTAACTCCTTTAAAATCCTTCAAAGATCCAATTTTAAGTTCTCTAATCAGCCAGACATCCATGACAATTCTCCAGGTTTTATTAGAACGCTGTGAGGTACATTCTGGCAGTCCTTCCAGAAGACAGACAAATCTTGATAGCTCTTTCTAAATTAAAGCACAACTTGGTAATTTGGGGATCAGAAGGCCTTGCCTATAGTATTGGTATTCAGACAGGCCATTCACATCCTAGCTAACAAAGTAGGAAATTTCTGTTCTGTAATGTTTTCAGATGCAGTATATTTGAAGACTTAAGTACAAAACCTAAAAAGAAAAAAAAAAAAACCCACCGTAACTTTGCTATTTTGTAATAATCAAGAGGACGGGATAGTCATTAAGGCATCAGCATGGGAGGGGTAGTTGGGTAGGAAGGTGTGGCAGAAACATCACACTGAGAGTATGTTAGACTCTAAAATTGTTTGCACTTTTCCTTAGTTCCACACTTACAGTTTTCCTGAAAGAAGACTTTTGCAAACAGAAAAAGGCATCTTCACCTGTGAAAACTATATTGTTTCTCAAAAGAAAAAAATTATTACTGTGAAATTACCCAATTGCCTGTATAACCATTTCCCCTCTGTGGGTTGAATGTGGTAACCCAAAAACAATAGGCTGTTTACAGATGCTGTCCAAAGCAAAGAAAAATATGTTATTTTAACTGGTTTTTTTTCCTCCTCATGATCCATTTTTTTGCCACTCAAGTTGTAACTTCTGCCAACTTCATCATATCATCTATTCACAGACAACCACAGTATATCTCCCTAACCATTTTGAAAGAATGTTACTTTCCTGTTATAACAATCATCACACATTTGTAGGAAACAGAGCATGATTGCTAGAAAGGCCCCTCCACAGACAGGTAATGGAAATGAAAAACGTGTATGATGCTTGAAAGGCTGCTGTCTCCAATTGCAAAGGTTATGGTGGTGAAGCTGAGACAGAGGCTCAAGGACTGAGACGTACTGAGCCCAGAAGGATCCACTGTAGTTTCCTAATCTGTCATCCTGCATAACACAACCCATTTCTCTCGTGGTTCACCCAGAGGAAGGAGGTGGTCTTCTCCAATCTCAAAGCAAACTGCACAGATTATTACAAAATGGCAGCAACAAAATGAGACATTTAGGAGGAAAATATTGTTGTTTCAGACAGGTGGATGTAGTATATGTTTTTAACTTCCTGCTCCCACACAGTCCAAAAAAAAAAAAAAAAAAGTAAAATCTGGTCAGTGGACTAGTTAATGAAATACATATTCATAGCAATACATACTTTCCCAGAGAATTTTTAAACCAGAATACAACACACTGTTTCAAAGACACTAAGATGGGCATCCACCTTCTTGATATATGCATGATCCCCTGAGCCATGTTGATATGAGAATCTTTTCACGACACAGCAAATATCCTTTATGAGTCAATAAATGATATATGCACAAGTTTATAACATTTGTATAGGTTACATACTATATATAATTTGTAAAGAATATAACTATATATAATTTATATTGTCATTAGAATTTGCAAATGGGTGATTTATTAATGCATTTTGCCATTGCCATGGTATGTCTATATATATACCAACTCAATACTGCCTTTATAAATATTTTAAGTGCCATTATTAATCAATTAAACTGGCCAATCTATGTGCCACCAATATGGTATATAGTTTTTAATATGTCAATAAGCCCACGAAATACATTTAGAGAGAAGCTTTTTAATTTCCAGGGGTTTTACCTAGAAAGGGAGTTCAACAGTTTCAGGTTGAGCTATCTACAAAGGGTTGTTCCACAATATTAAATTATGAAGCAAATCAGAACTTTTCCAATAGCTTATGAGAAGAAAAGCCTTTTTTGTTTCTCTGTACACTTCTTTCATTAAAGGCAAAGGTGGTATGCAAGCCCAACTACATTTCTGATTAACATTTCTGTGCCCAATTATATCTGTTTAGAAAAGGCATCTCTGGAAAGCAGAAATTCTCATAGTTTGAGGAATTGAACCTCTAACATAATATTAAAAAAAATATTCTCATCCTTCTGAGCAAAGCTAGGAAAAACTGAAAGGGAATTCACAGTCTTCTTGCTGCTTAAGTCACATTTCACAGAAAGAAACTCACTATTGAATTTCAGGTCAAGAGAATTGCCAGAAATGAGCTGCAGACAAATAGAGGTGAAGAATCTCATGCTTTTGACCTACATCTCAAACAGACATCTCCAGAGCTAAAATGTTATGCCACCTATGGTAATGGATGCAAAACCATAAATGCTTTGGTTAATCTAGGATGTGTGATCTCAGTAAGCAATACTGGAATTAACTGCTACTGTAACATACATCAACAAATTTTCAAGACTGAAGATGGTTTGACTCTTCAGCTTTAGTTTTTCTGAACATTTACTGATTTCCAAATAGAAAAGGAGACATTGAAACACCATAAAACAAGGCTGTCTATAATCTGTTATTAAGTTATCTGAAGCAAAGTTGTCCTAGAAATCTCGTATGATGTTCAGTATAAAGAATCTCAGTCAAATCATGGCAAATTAATCAATTAAAAATTCCCAGGTTTGTGTGGTTCACTTTTTATACATACAACATTCACAGCGTTTCACATTTGATAAATGACTATGGAAATTTTTTTTTTTTAAAAAAAGGTTTTACAGATAAAAAAAGTCTAGGCCATTCCCTCATCATTCTTACCATGTGTGAAATATGCTGGTATTAAAAAACAAATGTCCTATTGCCAGTTGTGTTTCTGAGAAGCAAGCAACTTTATGGAACACATGACAGTGATTTTCCAGTAACAGTTTGACGGTGCATGGGCCCCGTAGTTGAAATTTTTTGCTCTAATCTTTGTTTATAGTAGAAGTAAATAATCCAAACAAAGAGCATTCCACTATGCAGGGCTGATGGCTTTGTGATAAGGCAGAGCCTGGCACCAATGACAGAACCAGCAGTCTATTGAGGTAAAAAACAGCACTCTGATAAGTAAAACTGTCTTCTGATTTATAGACCTTAAGCTGGCTTTTTAACCCTTGAATCATGAAAATCTGCACCATGCAAAGGCCTGGGAAGAGAGGCGTGCAAAAGAAAAAAGGAAAAACCTCATAAGAAATTTTTAAAGAAAAAATGAAGCGGCCAAGATATTACTTTCATCCCCAGGAAATCACTTTAAAGCTGCATTTTAAATATACTACATTTAAGAACTTTTACCAGCAACGCTTTTTTGCATTAGATGTAGAACTTTTAAAAGAACATTTGAAAAACAAAACCATTCAAGATCGATCCTTTCTTTGTTTACACAAAAGGAAATGGCCTAAAAAAATAATGAATATAAGCTTGCAAAACTTAGAGGTGATGTCAAATGCAACATGATATCATGATATATGGCCTTTAGTGTCAGTCATATCTTCAGTATACAAGCCCTTAGAGACTCTGGTCCTCAGGCAGACTGGAAAGACTTTCAGTTCTCCCATACAGTACATTCAATAGTTAATTCAATAGTTAATATTTAATAGTGAACAACCCTGAGAACTTCTGCAACCCTTTTCCAAAGAACTACTAAATGCAGAAAGCAGTTATATATTTGCACATATGAATAATCACTTAATAAACAACATTATTTGATTTTCAAGTCTTCCCCCAGCATTCAATATATGGATAAGTAGGCTGTTGCTCACAGGATTGAAGTGACTTTTTCACCGATGGACCCATATAGTTAAATATGCTTTTTAACAGTCCTGTTACAGTTGCACTCTCTGGACCTGGACTTTTCTAATTCTTTTACCAATCTAACTACCTGTCTCATTATGTGACAGAGAGACACCTTACTTTGTGAAGTGAGAGGTGGCTCATACATTTGTTAATCGGGATTTATGGACCATGTTTGCAAGGAAAAAAAGACAGGGAAGAATAGTAAATAAACAGTGCCATAGCATCAAAGTTATGGTCCAGAAATGGGACAATGAATTTTCAGCTCATCAAACTTCAGCAAGACAAAACTGCACACAACTTATATACTTGAATTACAGAATCCTAGTTCCCAAATGTGAATATGTTCATACACAGACTAAGTACAATCTCAATTTAATCCACCTTCAGGTGTATGAAAATTTCAAGGCATCTCAGAAAACTTTCCATGCTATTCAATCTGTGCAAATTAAGCATCTTTCCAGTAAGATCAGACACACCAAGACCAGAAATGGTCCCAGAAAACTGTAATTTCTAGAAGAGCCATTGCACAGCTCACCACCATACTACACATATGCCTAACAGCTGCTTCTGTAACGTCTGTGGCACACTAGAAAGTGTCTTGGGCACTGATGGAGGATTGGCACCTCTTTCTACAGGTTTCACAGGATTGTCAAGAATGTAGCATGCTCCACTCTAGTCATCTTTGCTTCCCAAATATGACTTCACAGGACAGGTGGTGAAAAGAAATCCTGAGATGTGCTTCCTTCTCACTTCCCACAAGCCTGTGGCAGATTGTCAAGTCCTTTCAATGTTAGGCCATGTCACACCAGGAATGGAAAGCTAGTGTGCTGGCCTCTGAGACACTGTATTTTTCAGTGTTGTCTATAGCTCACTAATAGGTTCAGGAGCTTGTTATTCATAGAATTTTAAATACAAATATTTCATATTTTAGAACACTATTTTAAAGATCATTAATATTTGAACTACTAAAAACTCCTTACCAATATTTTGACCAACTATCATTATTTGATCTGGAAAATGTCAAAATTTTCCATTATAAAGCTGAAAATGCCACCTCCCCTTTAAAGACTGTTTCTGTCAGCCTGTGGAGTGTCTGCATATGAAGTTATTCATTGAAATGTAAAATATTAACCCTACCTACAAAACTCCTTTGGGGGGGTGGGTTTGGGGGGAGATTTCTTGTTGAAAGAATCAGAACCAAATACATTCTTTCTAAAATGATCTGTCCTCTTCAACATATCTAACTTTGATTAGGTACTGCACATAAGATCAGCAGTCAGCAAGGCAAAGTTAGGCATGATGAATTCTCAGTTTTTCATAATCCAATATGGCCTTTAGTAAGGCAATGTAGGCAAAGCCTGTGAATTCCTTTCAGTCCATGAACCTAGGTCTTATGCTAAGGTTTTAATAAATTATTTCATTTCACATCACCATAACACAGTTCTTTCACTAGCACAGGATGATTAAGATGTATGATGGCAAATTTAAAACACTGCAAGACAAGCTAATGTATCGCTAAAATATTATCTTCTGTGGATTTATAATTCCAACTATTAAGTACATAACCTACCCCCAAAGCCTCTAAGACACTAATTTCTGATCTAGGAAAAAATTATAATGCAGAATTTCTTGACCAAGCTAATATGCCACTCCAAAAAAAATGCAAAACATTTTTAATAGGGAAAATTTTCTTGGCTTCCAAATTCTGGTACTTCAAAACCACTATGTTCAATTACTATTAAACACTCCAAAAAACAAGATGCTGTTAGCGAGCCGAGGACCACTTTCAATTTCAAGTGTACCAGTTTAATTGTAGTGACAGCACAAATGAACAAAAATATTTCAGCATCTGATCAATTTTCTAATAGTTTATATAATGATTTTAATAACATCTTATTTTGCTCTCAGATACCAAAATAAAGACATTAAAGTACATTAGAATAGCACACACTTCCACTTGAACAGAAATATTGCTGTTTATTTCTGCACTGACAATGAAACTTCCTTCTGCATTTCTTTAAGTAAAAAATTAATGGAGACCTGAAGGGAACAATAACCTGACAATTTTTTGTAGTGATTGTAATAAAACAGTTCAGCAAAAACAACAACAAAAATAAAAGAAAAAAGAGTTTAAAAAAAAGTCTAAAGAGAGAAAATTGAAAAAACAGCAGTAGCCACCTGATGTAAAGTAAATAAAAGGACTGTTTGTGCCCAGTACTTTGGAAGAAATTGTTCAGGAACAGTTCATCCATGTGAAAGTCTGAGTCATTTAAGGCTGCCAAGGTCAGTGAGACCTCTGCTGATCAACTCAGCAAGTACCAGCCACACATGCTAGACTGTCTTGGAGAAAACCAAGGTTTAGACACTACAAATCCTATTATTTATACACAGTAAGGAACACCCAATTTGTTTTGTTTTAATACCTCTATCACATTGCTTTCTTATCATTCTCCTAAACTCTCCAACAACTCCCACACCAAACTGTTCTCAGACTTCCCATGATATTGTAAAATAAAAAATACTCGCTCTGACTCTCAGCTGATACAAAGAGTAATAGCTATGACTTTGGAAGTGATCACATTAAAGATCTTAAAAACTTCCTGTTATAACATCTGCTTCATTTTGCCTGCCTTGAGCCTGTTTGCACTGAGCTTTTTGCCCATGCCAATTGTCAGTTTCAGGCTGACTAGTAATAATAGTAGTGGAAGCAGTAGTAAAAGGTTCAGTATCAACAGTTAACATATTTCTGACTATTGTCTGAAGATCTTACGTGAACTTTGCCAGGATGGTCCTTGTAGCACCTCTGGAAAACAACTCAAGTATCATCAAGCCTGTTTGCATACACTTTGCAGCAATGTGTCAGAGCTCCAGAGCGGCATTCCCTAAAGTTTCAATCTGAATTGAAGGTGCACCAGCCTAATGTGGCTGGGATTGAAGGCAGTTTTCTGCAAATGCTCTCTCTAATAGCCAGGAGGAGGCACTGATGGCTGCCTGAGAGAAAAGAGATGCTGGCAAATATAGAGACCAGGAGTCAGACTGATATTTTTGTCAGGGAGGAAATAAGACTGGAAAAGGGAACTAGTGGCAGGGATGGCAAATTCAGTTGGAGATTCAGTGTGGTTTGCACAATGAACAAGATGGAGGAGAAGATGTCCGACAGGAGAGGGACAAAGCTCAAATGGAACAAAACTGCATTGTGGCTGTGAAGATTCCTGCTATATGAATGGATTGTGAAGATAAGAATTTCTTGTGGCTTTCTTTAAAAATGGTAGTATCTCTATTAAGGGGATGTCAATCCTGCACAAGCAAGCACTCAGTTGTGGCATTTCCTCCCTTCTAAGGCTCTTGGGGGAACTTCAGGTTGTTCCTGCTGTGGCTCCTCCTTTCTGTGTGATTCAGGTAAATAGTTCCTTATGACTGAGGACTTTCTGGGGTCAGGGTAAAGTATTTAGAGTGGCATTCCTCTCCTAATACTTAGAACATGAAAAACCTGGTGGGCTAGACTGCTGCTCAAGTCAGTACAGAAAATGTGGCATTTCTAGATCATGACTCAAATGATCATTTTATACATCTGCTGCAGCATAAGAGAAATCTCATCATGGAAGGACGCGTTTCTTTCCCTTGACAGGAGAAGAAGTCTAGGAAGAAGAAGTCATGATAAGCCCACATGGAAGGACTATCCTGTACATCTCCAGAGTCAGGCAAGCTGAACTGTACTTTTCAGAATGGGATGGGAAGGACTGCAAAATGCTCACAACTGACATCAAACAAGCTCCAAACTGACCAAATCTGACACCATGTTCTGTTTCCTGAAGAGCTGGCAAAAGCAACATCAAAAGACGTGGCCAAAATATTTCTCTTTTGTAAGATATCCTGTAAGATTCTTTACAGCATCTTAGGAAGTGGAAATAAAAACACCTACTTACTTTGTAAGGAGGTAGGGAAAAAAATATCATCAGTGTTTAGGAACCCCTCTGATATCTATTTCAGTAAGCACCACAGATAAGACCAAAAGTAAACTAGTACTTCTATTGCCAGAGTAGGGTTTATACATGAAGCAAAAGAATTCTCAGAACCATCCATTAGAATGAAAAAATAAATACTTGCCACTATTGGCAAGAAACCAAAAAACCAAAACCAAAACCAAAACACAGACAAATCCCCCAACCCACCAGCATGTGCTTATGGGATCAAGAAATGTATCATGTATGTATATGCCCAAGGGCAGAGATTTGAAGTTAACATGCAATCTCAGGTGCAGAATTTCCTTGCTATTGAGTGCTTTACCCTGCAATTTGAACATACTTTAATTGTGCTTTGTGTGATACTTACATACTACACAGGCTGTATGTATATATATTTTATATAACTTTCAAGGGTGGGTTGCAGGTTTTAGCCAAAATATGCAGAACAAAAAAAATTCAAGAAATAGCCATTAGCAGCCCAAACATATTATGTTGCCAAGAAACTTCAAAGTATTGCCTGTGGTTCCTTCTCTGGTGTTACTTATGGCACCTCCAACCAGCCTGTATACTACTGAATCAAAAGAACTCACTTAGTGTATGAAATGTTAACACAAGGGGATACTTGTATGGCATGTTTGTGATACTTAAGCCAGTATTAAACACATTCTTTTTCAGAAGTCAACATGTGTAGTTTTCCAAATTCTTTGCCTATTCCCTTTGTCTTCTTCTACATTCCATTACTTCTGAGAGGAAGATAATTAGAACACTCAAAAGCTAAAGATTTCATCAGATTTATAAACACGGAAGTTCCTCATCAACCCTTTAAAAACATGGTTGTGTCAACATAAGTACATCCCTTTCCCCTGCCACCAAAATTCCCTTATCTTCATTATTTTATATTATTTCCTTTCTGCTTTTTCCTCCTAAGAAAAGCTCCTCATCTAGTTCGTTGAATATGGTCACCTTAAAGTAAATTATCATGAAATACATTTATCTTAAGTTATTTTCAGCTAGAGAAGAAACGTTAATGATTCTTTCAAACTCCTGCTTTCTTCAGCCAGTCATATTCTCATAGATGTTCCTACTCTATCAAGTCTAGCCACAAGGATAAGTGGGACTAAATGTTATTTGTTAGGTGGAATACTCTTATTAGAAATGAAATAAAATAGGAAGTCCTGAATTTTTAGTCATCACCACAGAGTAATAATCAGTTGAAACCTCCACCTAGTCTCTTTGTGTTCTACCTTTTATCTTTTTTAAGTTATATGGTGATGCTCACCACACTAGTGCTACGTTATCTAATAAGTTGACTATTTCATTTACCAAAAAACCCTTAAGAGCTTATATCTCCTTTTCCCTTTCTTAGTCAAAGCCTTTTGGCTTCAACCCTTTGACTCCTCTTCCTCCTTTCCAAAAGCAAGAACTTCAGATTAAACTATGGAAGAACCACCTCAGAACGTCCAAAAGCATAGTGGTAAGAGTAATGCAGCTTCAGGTCTGTGGTTCTACTTAGTCAGAACAAGATCTTTAACTCTGAAGAGGAAAAGGAGTTTTGGCTACCAGGCATTTTTGGGGATATTTAGCTCCTTTTCAAGGTTTGACAAGGATGCCTTGGCCCCAAGTCTAATGAAAACTGGAATATTTTACCTAATATTTTCCCTCAGTTTTGATGAACTGGTGTGTCCTGATGAAAACTTCTTCTACTGAACAACTCCTAAATTTAGTCTTGCACTTATGTAGTTCTCCATATATATCATAAACTGTGAAAACAAATATCTTTGCAGACTCTTCTGAGAAAGGACTTCGGGCTACCAGTGCATCCAGGAGGTGCAAAACATATCATAAAATAATGCCAAGTGTAAAACCAACTGACACAATAGCAACGATTTCAAAGCTGTTACCCTTTCCATTTCCCTCCTTTACCCTCCTTTCCCCCTTTTACTTGAATAATTACACAGGCACAGGTGGTTGACACTCTAGAGTTGAACTGAAAAATTAGTTAATCAATAAAACCATTTCACTTCTTCAGGTTTGATACGTGGATCACTCAACAGCTCAGCTCCTTACCAAATGTAGCTCCAAGCACACCAATCAATGCTCCCCATCAGTGAAAACAGCTGCCAGTGCCCTCAGATTGCTGTTTCTAGATTGCTGGAGAAGTGAATTAGAGAAGGTAAGAGATATTATATCAAGTAAAAGAGCTGCACCCTGTTCACTTATTCTCTTCTGTTTCAGGAAGGAAGGCAGACCAACAAGAACAAATCTCTTTTCTCCAATGTCCTTCTTCCCAGGGTAGTTTTATAAAAAAATAAGATGGTGGTAAAGCAGGAAAAATTGATTATGCAAGTTGATGATTACAGGCAACAAGGGGAAAAAAAAAAGCTTGACAAGAGGCTGCAAAGAGCTGAGTTAGTGACAAGGCAAGAGATAATCAGAGAGACCAAGAAAAGAAAAAAGCAGACAAGTGTCCTGAGAAGTGGTGCTGGGAAATTAGCTGGGAGATGGTGTCATGGCCCTTAGGAGTGCTGAATGAATCTCAAAATTTTCAATTTTGCATGCTGGGCTAAAGATCTTGCAGAGAACTTGTTGACTCATTAGGTTAGGTCCAGACTTGGCTAGATTGTGGAAGTCACCTGAAGGTATTTTTTAAATGGAGCTTCAAGATTTTGAATCCTGAAAACAACCTCAATTTTATAATCAGGAGGGATACTATTAATCAAACCTTTGTTTTCCCAAGTCAAGTTTTCAGTGTACATTTCCAAAAAAAAGTTGAGAATCTTCAATTCCAGACACTGCATGCAACTTTTTTCTGAATTGAAGCATCCAACTTTTTGATGCTTGCCCACCACCATTAGGAGAGACTGAAACAGAAAGACACATTTAGAGACTATCTTCCTCACCATGTGTCCAAATCAGCTTGATTCTCATCTTGTGCTGACTTCACATTAATGGAACTTGACTGATTTCAGGAACTCTTCTCTCTCATACTGGAACAACTACTATTGTTTATTCTGACTCAAAACAAACCCAAGAAATCCTTACACTGAGATGCCCGACTTGAGTAGTATTTACTACTATATGCCACAAAATAATTCAGTTCCTCTGTACTGATTTGGATCTTTATTGCTTCAGCACAAGCTCAGGGATGTTCAGAAGACAACGCAATGTAAAATCAGCATATGGTTGGAAACGAGATCTTCACTCACCAGAATTTTTTAAAGCCCTTTTTAAGTGGAATTCCTAAGGTCTGCTACAATGGCACTGGAAAAGATCCAGCTATTTCAGCACAATGTACTGTCTTGATTTTCTTTAACAGTGACGTTTGACTAATTTACATTCTTCCTTTGGGTTTTGCTCTAACTTGCACCTTTATTACGTGACCTTTATTCTGGATGGCCTCTACGGTACCATATACAATAGCTGCTTCCACACCATTACCTCAGATACAAGCCAGCTGACGTCCATGCTAACTACTGGATTTGAAACTTCCTCCCTGTTACAAAGTCCCAATTAAAAGCAAAAAATCTGTAACTCTGTAGGTACTCTGGATCTAATCTGGGTTTCTAACTTTTATTCTGAGGAAGATGGTGCAGCCTGTTTTCTGCTCAGGAAAACAATTTAGCATTGACACAGTTAAAATATCTTCCAAAAGTGGGAAGCAAGGAAGGCAGCAAAACCAAGAACGCATGAAATGGAGTGCTGCTATCAGAAGGGCTAGCTATTTGCAGAATTCTTATGTCAACAGGACCAGTAAACAAGTGTTAATATTTCTAGTGGAAGGAGCATCCGTGGGGAATTCAATGTAGTTAGCTGCACAGAGCAGAGAATCAGATCGGAGAGGGAATTGTGTCAGCTCCGGCAAGCCGGCAGTATGTGGCTGTCAGGAGTGTGAAATGGAGCTGCTTCAAAGCTGAGTAGGCTGTGACCTGAATGCTGCACATCCTTGCACTCAGTGTGAGAGGATCAATGACAGCATTTGCTGGGCTCTAGTCATCCCCTCTGTTAATGAAAGCAGTCCTGAAAGGCATAATGCAGGGCCTCTAGGCAGCCTAAAGCCTAGCATTAGCAGAGTTTGTTATAAGCTTGGATGGTGAGTGCACTGAGTACCAAAGACGCCCTCCTCTGTTGCTCTACCCCACCAACTCCCCCCGGCTGTCTGTTTAGTGTCACTCAGCTGGGATGGATCCCGTTAAAGATCTGACGCTTAGCAAGGACTCAGAGGTGTCTGGAACGCCTGCCTCTAATCATAAACACCACAGCTGGCAATGATGTGGTCGAGAAAAAAAATCACCTTGATCCAGCAGCACACATTCCCTTTGATGTTTCTGCAGTGAGTTCACTGCCCAGAGAAAAAGGTACTGCTTTAAAAAAAAATCAGGCTTGACATTCTCAAATCATAACCATATGACTCTCAATTCCAAGCTTAAAAAAACCCACAGCCCAATCCCAGGAAAACACAACATTTTGTTCTGAGAAACTCAGGGAAGAAGCATCTGACAATGATAACATGAAACAGGTTTGGAAGATAATGGCAGTTTGAGAAGAAAACACTTCCAAAAAATTCAGACTGCCACTACCAAAAATGGAAGAAGCCTTCTGCCAAAGATTGCAAACTGTGGTGACCTCAAGCAAGAGACTGTAGCTGATTCAAGGGAAAAATGAAAACTTTTCAAAGACAACATTGCTTGTGCTCTGCCACTGTTTATAAGTGCCTTATGCCCTCTTGCCTTTCGGGGTGGCCTGGTAAACACAAGAGCTCTTCTGTATTTTCCAGTCCTCTGCCACAAAATGCTGTAAATATTCAACTCTATGAGCATGATTTTTTATTTTTTTAACCCAGCGAGGTTACAAAGAGAATTGTGAATCCAGTGCAAAAAACATATTTTTTATTGTGGGGTTTTTTTTGCACCTGCCTCTGTGTTGCATATATGGTCATCAAATATCAAAATGTCCTATTTATTTTCATACTGCTTGGATTTCTTCATAGAAAAACAACACTCTTTTTCTTGCATTTGTTTCTTACTAGACATGTTTCTTACTAGACATTCTTCTGCTTTCTTATGCTATGCCATCATATGCTAACACAGATAAAGAGCCTGATTTGAACAATCTTACCACAATGTATAGTCTAATTTAGTTTTCATTATTCACAGCAAGGGAGCATTACAATTAATAATGAAGTTCTTTTCAAGGCAATATGAAGAAAATTACATACTAGACACACCAGTCAGAGGCTTATTTGCTAGAGACAGAAAAAAATATTTGGAACTAACTTTGAACACTGTTTCTAAAAATGTAGCTTCAGAATTTGCCCATATTTGCATGTTTAAGTACCTCGCTTTTTTACATGTAAAATGAACAGCTGGCACAGAAGCAACTGCAGATAGTAATTTTGGTGTATTCAAGCATCTTTTTTGCCTTTCTGGATGTTCTTCTAAAATGTCCTTTTTCATGATTTCACGTTACCCACAGGTTTATCTTCTTCCCCAGATAAAAAGACCAGGTTGTATCCCTTAGAATCAGAAACAATACTAGCAGCCATTCCCTAACGAGAAAACTAAAGACAACTGCGCAGTTTCATTACCTGTGGTATTAAAATGCACTATTTGTTACTGTGGCTCAAACTGATCAGAGCCATCCTGACACAACTAAAGCAGAGAAGTGACATACTGTATACAAAACAGAGCTCAAGAGTGAGTGTAAATTGAACTACCATGTCATGGCTGGAAAATCTGCGAGCTGTATTCCAAACCTATGTGAGATTTCACAGGCTGTTTGTGCTGACAGCCTTCCCTGCAATTCCCCCAAATGTTACAGATTCAGATAAGATTCAGGTTTATTAAGTTTATGTACTGTTCTACAGTGGTGTGCGTACGCGCGCACGCATGTATGTGTGTATGTGAAGGAGAGAGACGCTAGCTCAGCTGGGTTGTGAAACATCAGTGATTTACATACCCCTATATGGCAATTTTTCTCTTATACTGTATGTAAGCAAAATACAATTAAATAACAGCCAATATCTGCAGCCCTAGTGACACTTAAGAGGATGTGAGGAAGTGACACAATCCTCTTTGTTTCTGTATGCATGCATCTCTTACTTTCAATGAGCAAGAATTAAAATCAGTACCAGGAAACTGTTACCAACATACTGTCACAAACACAGGTTAATTGATTTTCTAAGCAAAAAAAAATATTTAAAATAAAAAAAGAAAGAAAGAAAAAAGTATTTCCTCAAGCCTCATGGAGAATTATGGATTTTACTTCAATGGCACATACAAAGCTCATTTGTTTACCTCTGTGTATGCAAGAGTTCAGGAGGTGGGGAGTCAAGATATGCATCCCATTGTTCAAGGTAAAATTGGAGCCATCCATCCAGTCTGCTTCCCTATTGCAGTTTCTTTATGAATAATTCTAAACTTACTGGCAAAGTCTATGACCTATGATAATTCCTCCTTTTTCCCTATTCTTACACTACTCTGAAACATCACAGGATGAAACCAATGAGAAATCAGTCTAATCATGAATAAGGTTTTACCCCAAGGAATATTTTTGCCTCCCATATTTTAATATGACAAAAACATTGTGGACTTGTTACTTATCAGAAGCATCCCCCCAACGAGAAGCATAAGTAAATTCTATAACAGATTTGCTCCAGCTTCATTTTACAGATCAGATTTAAAAGTGAATAATTGCTTACATGTTCTCTCATAATGACTAGAGAAAAGAACAACAACAAAAAAAAGCCAAACACTTTCCTGGTCACAAGTGGATGTACCTCAAGAAAGACTAAAAAATTAGTCCATTATGGTCTCAGTTCAACCAAGTAAAGAGCACTGCCAGGTAAAAGAAGAAAAAGAAAAAAGGCTTGGTTCTGGAAGGTGCTCTTCATGCTCACACTGGCATGAAATAAAACTGAGCCAATTACATGCAAGATACTGTATGACTGCACCTAAAATGCACATGGCTTCTACCTGTTGCATTGGGCTGCACTGAAGTTCAGCTCATCTTACCAGCACCTAACACTTACACGTTGCTTTACTGCTGTGTTATTAAATATGGCACATTGCCCTATAAAAGGAAGCCACTGTAATTCATATTCACCAAAAACGTACATCATGGTGACTTATTACCTGACCTGATTTGCTAAATGTCTTGGATTCCACATAACTGGCAGGGCCAGTATGCAAAACATCGGACCTGTACTAAACTCCAGGATGAGTTCGTTCAATCAGGAAGTGAATGCTTTATAGCACTTACAAGGCTGCAATGCGAGGATGCATTCAGCCCTCCATACCTAAACCAGCTCAAAGCTGCCTTCAGAGAGCTCACGCAACATGACAGAGGAGGTAATACCTCACACCAACTCTCTAGTGACCCCTCCAGATGAATCAGGTCAGAAATTGACAAGCTACAAAGGCATTCTCAGATGAAGGGAGGCTGGCTGGCTGGAGAGTTTAGGATGAGACCTGCAGGTCAAACAGAAATCTTCAGGGATCTCAAAACTCACGTTTCCTGCACCATTCCCCCTTTAGAGAGTGCAACAAATTCTGTCAAATTAAAGTGCTCAAGTCCTTTTATTTATTTTACTTTTATACAATATAAGTCTAAGCTTGATTTAAATTAACTGCACAAGTGATTATAAACCCTTTAACTTGGGCACAACCATAAATTCCTGATACTGAAGTCTGATTTGTGCAGCTCCTTACTCAAAAGAAGCTCTCTGTTTACTATTCACACTGCTGTTCATGTGGAGGAGGAACAGTTTCAGAGCTACAACAGAAACCACACAACTGTGGCACTCCCACAAGTTCTTTTTCTTTTTTCCTCCTACTTTTGAAATGAACTGCCTCCAATTGCTTTGTTTCTTTGCTGATTTTGGCAGCCTCTCTGGGAACTTACTTTTTGTGCATAGGTAGTCTTGATATCACTTTCCAGAACTTCCCTGCCTGTGTTCATTCTATGGCATCTGCAGTACATGATCTCTGCTTGCAGAATGGCCTCACTGAGTGGGTACTGGAGTAGTTTATGCTTTATGAAGTTTTCTCAAGGTTTTTGCTTTTTGTTTGGTGGTTTGGTTTTTTTTCCCCAAGAGGTGATTGAAAACAGAAAGAAAAAGCCCATTTTGCCCCCCCCCCCCTTTTTTTTCCCCCTTTAATACTCTTACTCTGAGACCACGTATGACAATACCTCTTGGAAAATTGCTCCTGTCCAATAATGTGCTCAAAGTACTCCTTTGCCAGAGGCATTCACTCATTATATAAATCAAACAAGCATACAAAAACAGACAAAAAGTGACTGGTAATGCCCAGTGAATTTCTCTGCTCAGCTAAGATGATTTGGGTGCATTGCATGCAGATGTCAGGTATTTTTATAAAGAGCTCCATTGTGCAGGGCCCCACTACTCCATAGCTCCCAGCACTCCCTTAAAAGGGGGGCGGTGGGGAGACAACCATTCCAGCTGGGCTTGGAACCTCGTCTGAGTCAGGAAAACCACAGCTCATAAGCAAAGAGGAAGCATAATGTTCTACAAGGACAAAACATTAGCAAAAATGTCACTCAGCCCCAGTTCCACATGTTGGCTGCCACGGCCTCTTCCTCCTAGCATGCCCGATTGATATAAATTCCATCTGCTCAGCAGCCAAGTGACAGAGAAGAAATACCGGCATCTGGTCTCTATTGCTGTCGGGTTTTTGTTCCATGTTAGACCTTAGCTAGAAACATATGAAGAGATGAAGGTGCTGGCAAGCGACTAAAAGGCTGCACTGGCACAAATGAGACTTTCTGATGCTTTTCACACTTCACTCTGGATTTTTACAGGGAAAAAGGCGGAGGAGACTTGATAAACTGAGTCTGGAGAGCCAACAGGCCTGGAGGTCATTTGGTGCTTCTAACTTTTTTTGAGTGTTTAAAACTGTAAAGCAAAACAATTTTTTTTAACACGACAGAAGGTAACGAAGTCACACAAGAATGTTGCTCTTCAGCTAGCTTTTTTTCCTCCTTCTCTTAAACATCCACTGGTTTGGACCTGATCCACAGGCACTTTATATTCTCCTGAGAAGCAGCTGGAAAGTGCCAAACCACTAACTTTTTTTTTTTTTAACCCCACTGTGTCCAGCAGAAAGCGAGTTCTTTAAACCAAAGAGAGAGCAATAAAGCAAACCAGCAACATGCATTACTGTCTGAGAAGTGATGCCTGAGTGCTTTTTGAGAGCAACTGCTGAAGAGGTAGAGGAGAATGTGAGTCCGTGTGTTAGTGTACATTCAAAAATTTCTTTGAGGAATGACTACTCACACCAACAGAGGTGCAAGAAAAAATCAAGGTGTGACAGAGAGAAAAGCAAAACAGAAAATACATTGGCAATAAACTCAGGGACAGACAATTTTCTCCCTACTGAAAACAACTGGAGCCAAAAACTTAGGAAAGCATTCTGTACCTAAAGAGATCTGCAAAACACACAGGATAGCTAGACTATAGTAAGGTAAAATCTTTCTAAACTGTGAAGTGGAAACTAAATATTCTAAATCAATATAGAATTTGCTTTTATTAGAATTAAACATAGAGTAGTCTTCCTTTAATTTACAATGCCTCCGGCCCTTGTTGGTCTCTTATGATCCCCTCTACAATACAACAGTCCTTTTGTTTGGGTGACAGGACCACAAACTGACAGAGAGAAATGAAGCAAGTGAACAGCTATCAGAACAACATTATAACACCAACAAGAGAGAAAGAGAGTGCATGTAAGAGAAGAGCTCTCAAGAACATATAAATATATAATAGAGCCCTGGAACACTTAATAATTAATTGTGAGGAAGAAGCTTTTATTTCAACAAAAAGAAGAGCTTCCAACCAGCAACCCCATGAGGGTGGAACAGTCCAGTACACTGATGCCCAAAAGGAAGATCTATGCCAGTTCCTTCACAAGGTGAAATTCCCCTTCCATACAGGGCCAGCATCACCTCAACACACTGTCCGCACTGCATCTTCAAATAAAGTCTGAAGTGACACCTACCTCATATGCTGATTCCCTGCATGCAGTGGAATTGCTCCCAGTAACTTCAATGAGGTTTGCACCTAACCCAATAAGATCAGCAATCTAGCTGGTTAGTTGGGTAACAAGTATTGCAAGATCCCAGAATTAGGGGACAAATATTCCACTGCTGGCTCATCTCACTGAAGTGTTGTTACTTTGGGCAAGTTACTGCTGCTAGCTTAGTGTTCCTCACTGGAGATTACTACTCAACTTGTAGCCCAGATGAAAAGCCTTAAGTACATCTGGTATAACATTCCTGTGAGGAATGAGTAGTGCTCATCCATTAACTATGTGCCTCCATACAATCAGTGGTTTAGAGTTTTACAAAGAATTTGGAGGGACTATTTCACCTTCAGGTCTTTTTGCATGGGATGTCTGCCTCTTGGAGTTGCCACCTACTTATCATCCAAACAAACTCAGCACAGGCACCTTCTCCCAGTAGTGCCTTCCTCAGGGCATTCCAGCAGTGCCATTCCTGCAGTGCCATACCTGTAGTGTCATTCCTGCATTAAAGTTCTGATTTTCACTGATTTGTTACAAGTATGCCCAGAAAACCTTTACATTAGCAATTAATTCAAGCTCAGTGTTCAAACCAAAGACTACTATCTCTACCAATGTAAATACAGTTGTGAACTGGTGCAAGTTATTTGCCCCAGCTTCTACTCAGGAAACAGGTAAAGCAGAAACTGTCTTAATCCAACAGCTACAAAACTAATCTAACAGCTACCTATGTATCACTTCACTTCAGAGCACCTCTCCAAAGCACTATCTTTGTTCACGAGACCTCTCTCTTTATTGCCTTGACCCTGAATGATTTCCTGTCCACAGACTGCACCATGCTTACAGTAAGTTTCTACTAAGCAAGAGGATCAGGTAACAATAAATACCCCAGCCAGGGCTCCTTAGGAAAGGAAGCATATCACTCTCAAAGAGAAGGTACAACTATTCTGTTATGCAGAGTAATGGAGTAAAAAATTAATCTTTTATAGCAAGGTAGCAAACAAAGCCATTTCTATCTACCCTTCCCTTCCCTTCCCATGCCCAAATAGGTAATCAATACAGAGTCTCAGTTGTCTTTTTGTTCTGATTTCTGGAGCATGTACGTCAGTGAGGCTGCCACCACAGTAAAAATAAACAGTAAGACAAACTTTTTAGTATTAAATAGATGTATGCAATAATTGCTACATATACTGGTCCAAACAAACTCCAGGGTTACACTTCCAGTGAAATCAACGTGGCTGGGTGAGAGCTGACTTAAAACAATTTGTAATGTATCTCACTGGCTGAAGCAGACAACATTATACTTCCAAAAGGCAAGGCTTGTTGCACAGTCAGCGATGAGAAGGGACAATTGAGGCACCTAACGGTGGAACCCATCAGCGCAATTTCCCGCAAGTCAGGAACATGAAACAGTGCAGCTGCTGGGATGAGTGAATAGCTGAAGAAGCTTGTGTGAGCTTCGATAGCAGGCCAGAGCAGTGCTCCACTGTGAATGACAAGTGATGGGCCAAATCACTGGGGAGCTACCGATGAGTTATTAATGGTGACAGGTACACTACCTGGGAGACAGGTTGAGAGGGGAAAAAGATTATTTATAAGCGAATAGTTAACAGCTGTACCCACTGCTAAGCATTACATGGATGCCACAAACTGTAGAATTCAAATCTTGGGTTATTCAAGCACGAACAACTGCCTGTCACCAAACTGCAACGCATCGGTACAAATTAAGGTGGGAGAGATGAGACGAGGCTGGAATGATGCCTTGCTCAAGAAGGCAGTGTCATCACAGAGTGCAGATAAGAGCTAGAGAAGGGCTGAGATAACCATGAGGTGAATTATGGTTCTTAATAATAATGATGAATTTGCAAGAACAGCTTTTTAATTTTTCCTGAGGGCTTTTGCAAGAGAACAGATGCTGAATGTGTCCTGTGCAGACAAGAATAAATGGGGGGAAAAAATATAATAAGCAAAGGAAATGTTTTCGAAGAAGTTTTCTTTTGATATGAAAAATAATATATTTCTATTGTGAAGATAATTTCTTCTATCTCCAGCCCCCTCCCACATTTGAAAGACACATTGTTAAGCTTATAATATAATGTTCTTACAATACCTACAATAATATAGTTACCCAGTTTTTCCGCAAGGAATGAAGCATTGTACTACTGAGTATATTAAAAGTGGCCTGGACAAAAATCTTTCAAATGTATTTCTCTTGTACAATCCTGCACTAAGAGAAGCAGAAAAAAAACCCCAACCAACCCACATCAGGATTTTGGAAATGTTTTCATAATGTGAACATCATCCTGAAAGAGACTGTTTCTCAGCCCTTTCCTATCCCATTGCAAAGATACATCTCTGCAGTAACTGCTTACATAGGAGAGAAAAACTAAGAAACAATCTGACGGCTTTTTTTGTGGTCTTTTAATGCAGTGGAGCAGTTAAATAGCAGCAAGATCAGCCAGGTGCCAAGACAATAAGCATGTGCTCCACTGACTTCTAGGCTTCCATAAAGCACAGACTGGGAATCCCTGCACTAGATGTCTGACCAGAAAGAGACATTTTTGACCTCCAACAAAACGTGTCAAATAGTTAATCTTAAAAAAAAAAAAGGGGGGGGGGGGGGATTGTGAGAAAACTTAACAAACAAAATGCTTAAGCTCCAAATGCAGTTTTTCTTGAAATGCAGTCTCAAACAGATTGCAAAATGGTAGGAAAAAAAAGCAGGCTAGTCAGCAACAGCTGGGTTCCTCCAAGGTGGAGGGAAGAAACTGTTTATATCTATGGTTACTGCCACTTCTCATTTCTTTGCCATAGGGGTATTGTGCTCTCACATGCTCTGGAGGAGATACGGGAGCCAGAAAGGGTTCACACTTCAAAAAGCTTCTGAGGCTTTAAAATATAAGGACATAAACTGACACAGCACCGTAACTGTTTGCAGGATTTGGTCCAAATTTCTCAGTTCAGGCATTCCAAAGTGAACATCACTAAAAGGCAAATAGCCCTGTGTGTGTGGTATGTGCACGCGCATGCACTTGTGCATGTATGTGTGTCTTGGGGGTGGATGTGATATTAGCCAAGCTTACTCATAACTTGCTTTCTGCTTTTCATAAGATTTGATTATTTTTCCCCATCTGTTTCATTCTGGTTATCATGGACAACTGGTATGATTCCTCAGTGTCTGAACTTCTCACACTGTGACTCAATATTTAAATATATAGCCAAAGATGAGTGAGACTGTTACATTTTATCCTAACAATTGGCCACTGAAGTATTTTTATTAAATACTATGCATTGTGGAAACTGCTTTTCACACAACTGAACTTTTTCATATAAAGCAATCAAGCAGTCACAAAATTATTTTTAAAGGTACAGTGAGAGATTTAGGAACTGAATATAGGTGGGATTTGGCATTAGTAGCCTCCCAGAAATTCTATATCTGCACTGATATCCCCACATATTATTGATTAAATCCTTGTTTCCCTTCCCTCCTAGTTTTAAATTTATTTTTGCTTAAATAGATACATGCTAGAGGATCTGGGCTAAAGGCAGAGGAAACATAAGTAAAATTTCACGAAGAGTGAAATTTGAAAACTGAATTCACTATGCTTAACTGTCAAAAAGTATAGAATTTAGAGTGAACATGGTAATCTTAGTCTTGATATCTCCATTTCAACTAAACAGTGCCTTACTGCACAAGTGGTTCCACTGCTTGTGAAGTAAGGCACTACTAAAATAAATATCAAAGTCTGCCTCTAAATGACAATTTTCTTTCTTGTATTCATAGATGGAAACTGAAATGTCAATTTCTTTACTGTTTCTTCAGGGATAGGGTTTCTTCATGAATTTGGAAGCACAGATTTTGATAGTCAAGCTTGCATGAAGTGCCTGCTGCTACCATGCTCAAAAAGTAAAAATGTAACTTTTAAAAAAATTGTATATGTAAAAAGAATAACTTCAAAGGTTTGTCGGCTACCTTTCAGCAAAACCAACCCAACAAGCAAAGCTACAAAAATTATTATAAAACATAAGGTGCAAACCATGAGTGTGTTGATTTTATATCATCCAACATTATTTACCATGTAACTGGGTCAGAATTAATACTCCAAGGACTATACACTACATACGTCCAACATTGTATTCTTTACAGCTCCACACACCAAGTGAGTCCATCCAGTAACGCAGAAGGCTCCTGTTTTCCTCCAAACAAAATGCAGCACTATTTGTTTTTTATGGATTCATTATAAATTCTTGAGTGACACAAAGGACAAGCTGCCAACAGCAAAAAACTGGTTTCTAAACATGCCAAAGTTTGTTGGAAATGTAACATTTTAAGGACTCTTCCCTTCCCTGTATTTGATCCCTAGCTGTAATGTGTTCTTCACGTTACCTCAGTCGGTCATGTATTAACAAGACTTCAACCACTTTTGCAAACCTCCTCCACTTTCTCACAGAGGCTATTTGGTAAATTATGTCCACATGTTTCAAAGTGAACAGAAACTCATCTCTTAATTTGTACGTATTATGTAATCAGCTCAGCAAGCTGGGCAAAGTCTTGGCTCCCTGTGCCACTGGAGTCAAAGAGCTGTGCTCTAGGATGGTCTGCAGACACCCAGCTAGAAGGGAAAGGAAATCGTGGATGCAGCAGCTACCCATGCCTGACCCACAGACACTGCAGAGGGGATGGCTGGGTGGGCAAAGACCTTGTGCTTACTGATTACTTCTTCCACCTACCCCACAAAACTTCTGCTTGGGACAGGAAAGAAAAAGAGCAGCAACCTGAACTGAAGAAATTAAGACCTTCCTTCAGCGAGGCCAGGGGCTTCATGGACATGGCAAAGCTGACTTGGAGACCTCATGATAAGAATCTGCTTCATTAGTGAGTCTGCATGTGCAAAACATGCCACAAACGATCCATGGCTTGTGGCCTGGCTTGAGAGATGTAATAAATGTCAATGCAGAGAAAGAGGGAGTCTACCCCAGTGAAAACAATTAACAATAAAGAAAGAATCTTTAGAAACCTACAATTTTTGATTGAAACATACTTTCTCACGGAGTTCTCACAACCTGCTATTCATTCCTTTTCAACTAAAGGGCAATGGTTACAGGAAGGGAACTGTTGTGTAAGCTCAGCTGACCAAGCTGACATACATACACTCATTGAGGCCCCAAATCATAAAAATACAGAAGCATATGTTCAATATCAAACATGTGAGTAGATCCCTATTGAAGTCAAGGGCCTTAATTGTTTAAAGTTGGGTAGGTGCTTATGCATCTTGTTGAATCAGGACCCACTTACTGACTGAACAGTTCTCCGGCTAAGAAATTAAGTTTGGCTCCCTGTGGCTTTATGTCTCTAGTGTCCAATAAGCTGAGAAATCTTTTGGTTTGCATTTTTATAACCTCCTTCCCGCCTGCCTCTCTAGCATAGTTTCTTTGGTGCCTCAAAAGTCATGAGTGTAGCTTTTTCTTCAGTGTAGGAACTACGACTGTCTCTCTCCATACCTGGCCACATACACAAAGCATATAGAGCCTTCATGTTATTTGCAGCACCTTCCTTCCTGTCTCTTGAACTAAGCTGAAAATAGTTATACAAAACATTGTCATATATGTCCTGTTCCTCTGAATAGCTAGATAAAAAAATGAAGGACTTTTGTACAGTGCAACAGCAGCTGAAATTCCAGTATCATTATCTTGTATGAACTGAGGGTAAACACTGCTCAAGTGAAACTGAGTACCTTAGAGAGCAACTTGTAGAGTACTACAACATAAAGCAGACTGGTGACGGGGGAAAGCCTTACAGACACACATCTAATGTCTGGTGTGACTAGTACTGGAAATTCATACTATGTTATGAAACTATTATTCAGGCATGGGAGTATATGTATACCTTCATTTCAAATTTTCAGTTCGAAGCACTTCTGAAACACCTCGAACTGGTTTGACATTTAAATTCTCACAAGTGCTTCAAAACCCATAAAATTTTCTATTGCATTGACATTTTTATCCTCCTCCAAACAATTCTTAAAATTGATATAACAAACAGTTCCATGCTAATGTACTATATTTTCATTGATCTATTAGATCCTGCAGGTTAATGCTCATCAACACCACCCCACAGTGCCCACCTCCCCCAAAAAAAACCCAAACAAAAACTTCGAAAAAAATGTATTTTTTATTATTTCTGTGACTTCAGGAAAAGTGTAAAGCTCAGGTTATTTATGTCACAATGTTTCCATGCCTAAGAAAAAGGTTGTATTGACCCAATGAAAGAGCTAACTCTTCATTCCAGTTGAACAGACACTCTTCCAACTACCAGAATAAACAACCTTCCATTTAAAAATTGTTTTAGGACAGTATTAAGACTATATGCAATAATACTGCATGATAACACAGTAATATAATCAGCAGATTCAAACATATACGGCGCTACAGGGCTGTTCGGTACTTAACACATCAAGTACCAGGCTCTGAGAATACATGCAAGTAGGCATTATGAGAAACTTACTCTTTCAAGATGCATCTTAAGCTCATCATGTAAAATCAACTTGCTAGCTGTATGCGGTTGTAGGAACACAGGCTCCTCAAGCCACAGCCTCCAAATAAAGGCTGCAAGTGACCAGGTCAGAGATGGTATGCACATCATAAGTGGCTGCCATTGGACCACACTACTTCTGCTGCTCAGTTGTTCCAGAACAGCTTCCTACATTCTGTAACACCCTTTTTCTCCCAAGAAACATTTCTCTGCCTTCAGCTATGGCAGAAAACAGATGTCATGGGTCTTATATCCATTACCTCACAACTCTTTGAGCCTACAAAGGGCAGAGTAGACCTCTGTTTTGCATCCCATGTTACTGTATAAAATACTCCTATCAAGAGGAAACCAGCTCACACATGGAAAGCAATTGGATTAGTACTAGTTAAATGCTTTAAAACTAAATTGAATTTTATTTTATGGAATTCTTTCTAAAAGAGATGGGTTGGACAAGAGCATTTTTGTGGATTATAACATTACACACACAGCATGTTTTATTTAGCACTCAGGAACACTGCTGCAGAATACCCAATTCTTCCAATTTTATAAAAAATCTCTTGATATTACAAGGTGGAGGGTTTTTTACTGTACCTGCCTCCTGGAGTTCTTGTGTTGATTTTCTTTTTTATCTAAAGAAGTTTTCATTTTTCATTGTTTTTTTTATGGTAGGTTTCAAAACAGGAAGAAGCAGCTTGAAAATACAAATGTAACTTTCTCCAGTATAAAAGGGAAAGCAAAACTAAATTATATTAAATCTAATCTTTTAAACCAATTCCCCAATATTCAGAATCTGAATTTATGACCTTCAAATGTTTGAGGCTAGTAATACTGAACTGTTTCATATCAATATGCTGACCTTCTATAGTGACCATCCTTTTCTGAAGCCATTCACCAAGCACTCATTCACCTATGTATTGAGCTAGCTGAACAGAGTTAAGTTGCTCAGGCATTGCCCTAGCTATTTCCAAATAGTCTGAGAGCCATTCTGTTTTAACTGAAAGCCCAGTGCAACATAAGCTAAGTTGCAAGCAACCTGATGAGCAGGCTCGTTTCCTTTATTCCTATTTGTCAGCACCATATGTCAACTTGGACACAGGTTAAAAGACATCCAATATACAGACTGCATGGATAAAAATGTAATGATGTTAACTCTATGACCATATCCACATCACTAGGCACGCTATACAGATACACACAAAACCTAGCAAGCTGATATATACAGGGCCAGCAGTCTTAAAAATCTACAAGTGACTTCTCTGCAGGATGACTGTCAGTCAGTAACACAGGTTTCCACAGCCTTTCCAGCAGAAGAAATGTAAGACTTCGGGGTGCAATTCTGGCAAGATCCATCATGAAGAATTCAGCAAGACTGGATATAAACAAACATACTTTCTCCTACTATAAAGGGTAAAAATGAAACAAATTAAACAAATTCTTCCTCTTCCATTTGCTAAAGAGATTATTAAAAAAAAATATTTACTGAAACTACTGTTCCAGTGGTGGTGATGTTTCAGAATTTGACTAAAGAACAATCACAATTACATATTCTATTTCATTAGAGGATCTCAAAGCACTTCATAAACATTAATTAACAACATCCAAGTATTAATTGGGATGATTAGAACATTTTGTAAAAGCCGTGGGGGAGGAGAGAAATCAAGCTGAAGCACAAAAGACTCATGCAGCAAGTTAATATATTAGAACCAGTAGAATAATACATGTTTCCTGGCTTCAAGTTAAGTATTCAAAATTCTAGGACATGGTGCAAAATGACAACCAAATCATAGAAGATATTTCAGCACAGGAAGAAAAGTAAATTTCTCAATTAAAATATAAGAGTTCATCTTCATTAAATTCAAAATGTACCTTGATAAGTAGAAGGGGGTTGTCTGTCTACATTCAACACTGTGCTCTTATTGCCTAGAAGGCAACAGTAAGTGCTAATGACATTTACCCCTCCTAATAAGAGTCACTCACATTTCACTGTTATTCCTTGTTATTGCTCAGGACAGGCACTAGCACCTCATTGAAAGATCAGTGCTGCAAGGGAAAAAAGTCCCCTCGAGATCCCTTGGACTTCAAGAAAAGCAGTAAATCAACTGATGCTGGACAGATGACAAGTTTGATTCTCTGTGGCCTTCCTGATTCCTAAGTGTCTGTGGGCCTAAATTTCCTCTGTGCTTGAAGCAAGTGCTGACACACAGACAATCAAAACCACCCCTAAACTCAGAGCAAGAGGTGTCTAAACTGGGAAAAGTCTTAAATCCATTAAAGTGTCATGGTGTGGACTCCATACTCTCTAATAGAGTTAATCGCCATTGATGTGTAGCTGAATGGTTAATATCCCAATCTTAGCACCTCCAGGACCATGATTTGAATTCAGCCTGGGCTCCTCTGTGGAGAGAGTAGTCTATAAAAACCAGAAGTTCTAATCTGAGATGTATTTTGTGAGAAGAATGATGTTAATTCCTTGGATTCTTGGCACAACTCACTCCTGTCCACATGCCCACACACATTTCCCTTCGATCAATAGCTTTATGCCCTTTTGTTTTCTTTATTTTCTAACAGGTCACTGCATTTATTACAAGAAAATTGAGATAGACAGTAACCCCAAGATCCTGTCCTCAACTCAGTGGTCATATTTCTCTGACATACTGCAGGATATGTTCTGGTAGAGGCTTCAACACGGCTTTGTCGGCAAGAAAAGTGATTTTCCAGACTAGGAGGAATGCCTTTCTCTCTCTTCCCCTCATGCACAGAGAATTGGTCTCAAAAATGAAGACTTTTGTCACAGACACACACTCTCACAATCTATTAGAATGTAAATAAAATTTAGAGATTATGTAAGTACGTGCATATACACATATTTCATGGAAAAGTTTCTGTGATCATAAATGGTTAATAGAAATTCAAACACATTCTGAAGCAAGAAAGCTGGAAATAGTTTCCTCCTTGGCTTACCTGCCAAGACCCAAGTTCAGGGCTCTTTCTCCTGCAATGCTTGATGGCATCACTCACACCTAAAACAGCCTAGGGAGTGAACTATTCCTCCCACCTCCTTCATCCCTCACTCTGCTTTAGGTGTTTGTGATTTCATCAACTATCACAAGAGAAACACAGGACCATGAACTCAAGACTTGGCAGGTGAAGAGATTTTCAGCTCCGTTTTAAAAAGGAAGAACACATGGTCCTAGCATATGCCTGACAGACCTTCAGTAGCAGCCATTTCCATGCTCTGCATCCCAGTAGCTGTGTCCAGCTGTGTGAAGCTATGTCAGTCAGTGGGATCATGGATTCTCACCCCCAATAATGTAAACAGTACGCATTCCAGGTAGGAGAAACACAGCTACACAAAAGTGTCTCTCTCTTTTTTTTTTCCTTTTGGTCTTTGACAGCCAAAAATGTTTGCCATTAAAAAGACCATCTTTGCATTTCTGAGCCATCTGAAACACTATGGTTATAAAGGCTGACTATTTCATAGTAGTCATTAAGAACTAGCATGTATACTGCTGTTGATCACCAGGGGTTATACAGCCCTCTGCTTCATTACCCTGGCAAGACACAAGACACAGAGCAGCAATAGCAGAGCTCTCCAGCTGCACATATTCTGGAAATCCAAATGATCTTTGCATGTTACTGAGACATCTGTTGTCATGTAACTTGTCCTGGTGGCATTCAGAAGTGCCATCAAACTCTCTGGACTTTATTTTTATTCTTTCCCAGTTCAAGTGCTAACAGTCATGATAAATAGAGTCATGTAGCACTAGTGTGATTGGTGGTGTTACTATTAGAAGTATAGCATTAAAAACAGCAGGGACATGTTAGGCAAGTTAGTGCAGATACAGAGAAAATCTGAAAGCACTTCACACTGTAGAACAAGTGGCAGTGCTTTGCTGAAACACGCAACAACCCTTCCCTCTGGCTCAGCAGTTGTGCTCTGTTTCCCATCTCAGTCTTCAGTCCTTAAAGATTTATCTGAGCTTTTTCCACCCTCTGTTTAGAGTAAAGACAGGATAGTCACTCCTAGCTTTGTACAGCTAAGATGAATACAAAAGAGCAAGGGGCATAGTAGAGAATCTCTTTTCCACAGAAGTGCAGAGGAGTCATGCTGAACTGACTCACATGGGAGAAGAGAAACTTTTCCATATGATCACAGCCGCAAATATTAGCATGCAGTGATGCTGTGGGAGGAATGGAAAACTCAGGAGATGGACACATCATCTAACAGATCCTTTTCATCTGTTTGTGCTAAAGAGGCAAAATCAGAGAAGGAGGGGCAGTGAAACTGAGGTGAAGCTGAAGAAGGAAAGATAAGGAAGAAAAAAAGTGGGGGTGGAATGGGAGGCAATGACAACAGAATATCTAAGTTGGAGTGGAAAGAAAGGGAGGAGGGAAGAGACTGGCACAGAGAACAAGAAATAGGCAGGGCACATACTAAAGACACCCAGATTTAAATCCCATCTGTACTGGGAGAGTAGAAGTCTGGGTAAATGTCACCCAGCTTTGAGCCTTGGTCACTCTGAGGGCCACTGTTGAAAAATAATGTTGGAACAAAAGAACATATATGAGTGTGAACAATAATTACAAGGAGGAAAAGAAAACACAAGGTTGCAGTGTATCCAACAAAGCTGAAAGTAAATAAAGCTGTAAAAGGGTAACTCTCTCTTTGTTATCAAGTAATTAAATGTTGGTGGCAGTTATTATGGGAAATACGACCTTGCATGTGAAAGACTTTGGTTGTACTTGGCTTTGTTACAGTCGTTACCAGATAAACTTCTTAACCTTTATCTGCATCAGTTTTACTACACATAAAAAGGGCATAATATTCATAGAGACATGGAAAGACTGAGTAAGTGACTGCTTCTTAAAATGCATGGAAATCCTCCAGTGGTCACAGCTGAACAAGTGCACAGTATTAATTAAGAGATTGACAAACAGACCAACGAGGAATGAGAAGCAATATCAATTAAATAAATGCACAATCTTCACATACAAAAGCCATTTTTATTCTATTAATGGTGCATAATTGTCATCAAACTTTCACTGGGTTGCAAGGCTAAACTTTTTTTTTCCATCCATATTATAATTTGATTGCCTATTTATCTTAATTTTATTTATTACAAATAATAGAGCATACCACCACTTTAAAGGTGTTCTTGTTATGAAAGAAAGAGTAAATCAACTGATGGTATGTGGGAAAAAAACCTAAAAGAAACTTCACATGACTTGTGATTATAGATACTGAACTGAAAGTATGATATCATCACTACAATGACCTGACACCACTTGTCTACCTTGGAAAAGCTGATATCCTCAGAGCTGCTGATTGTTTGTTTTCTTTCTGCTGTTCCTTATGTTTAAGCAATGGAGGCTGTTTGACAAGCTGTTTAATTAAATAGCCCTTGCACTTGGGCTCTGTAGCAAAAGTTCAAATATCTTAAAAGGAGGTAAATGAGTACAGACGGGAAACCTAAGACTCTGAAGTCTCTAAAAGAGGTCAGACAACAACAGAACCCATACTTTTCTTAAGTCTTCCACAGACAAGCCAATGGTGGGCAATATTTAGTTTTAAGAACAGTAAAGCAATTTCCAGATGTGCATATGGTTAATATTCCACCTGCTTAGAAGGGATGAGGTGCTAAGGGATTACTCAGAGAAAGAACAGAAAAGAAATTAAGAATGTTATTACTAAAGATGCTCAAATTTCCTTCATTGGTCTCTCGCCAAATCTCTTGACCTAATCTGGATGTAAGAATGATGTGCATGAACCATGTAGTTGTGTGAACTAGGACAGCAAACAAAAACAACACATTCCACCAAGAGTAACTACATTTTACAAAGAATTTGAGAAATTGTCAGTCAAATTTAACACCAATATATGTGAGCATGTAATTTGATTCAGTCAGCGACGAGGCCAGCAGAGGCAACGGTAAGTGGGCGGCTAAGCACTAGACTGAGATGGACTGGGAGGTTCCCGAGGCCCAGGAGCGCCGGGGAAGAGCGGAGGGACCCAGCCAGAGCCGACAGCTCTTGCGAGAGAGGCTGACGCGGTGTAGGCCTTGCCAGGAGCAACCACAGGAGATTTGAACGGCCCTGAGGAGCACAGCGAACAGGGCATGGTGCGGCAGTTTGCACAGGCAGTTTGCGCAGCCCCCGTCTTCCTCTTCCAAGCTCGAGAAGGCCACTCAAGTGCTGGGCATCAGCCCAGAGGGAGACCCGGGTATGGCTGCCACTCGGGTGAAAGGCATTGTTAGGAAAAATGTGGCAACACAGACAGAGGTGCTATGTAAACATGCAGCTGTCCAGGTCTCTGGTTGCGGGGAGTGCCTGGGTCTATGACTGATGTCGGAGGGCAGCGGGGACACCTCTTGTGTGAGGTGTGACCGGGTAAGTGATCTGCTCAGCCTGGTGGCAGAGCTGAAGGAGGAAGTGGAAAGGTTGAGGAGTATCAGGGAGTGTGAGAGGGAGAGAGATTGGTGGGCCCACACCTACCATCCCTGAGGCAGAGGCAGCAGATGGAGCCTCCGCAAGAAGTGGAGGTTCCCCTGCCCTCCTGCCACCAGGCAGGAGGGGACCTCAGAGATGGAGGGAATGGATATAGGTCCCTGCTCGGGGAGGCAGGCAAATCCGCTCCCGGTCTCCCTCACCTTCCCAGTTGCCCCTACACAAGAGGTATGGGGCTCTGGAACTTGAGGACCAGGCCCATGAAGATCAGGGTGTAGATGAAGTCCTATCTAGGGAGGTGCCTAGGCCCAGTCGGGCAGCCCCACGCATTCTCCCCTCCTCTGAAAAAAGAAAAAGGAGGGTAATTGTCATAGGCGACTCCCTTCTGAGGGGGACAGAGGGCCCAGTATGCAGACCTGACCCATCCCACAGGAAGTCTGCTGCCTCCCTGGGGCCCGTGTACCAGGAAACTCCCTGGTCTGGTTCGGACCTCTGATTATTACACATTGCTGGTTGTGCAGGTTGGCAGTGATGAGGCTGCAGAGAGAAATCCAAAGGCAATCAAAAGGGACTTCAGGGCACTGGGACGTTTAGTGGAAGGATCTGGAGCACAGGTAGTGTTTTCCTCAATCCCTTCAGTGGCAGGGAAATACACTGAAAGGAACAGGAAAACAGACCTGGTTAATACATGGCTCAGAGGCTGGTGCCATCGGTGGAATTTTGGGTTTTTTGATCATGGGGAGGTTTACACGGCACCGGGCATGCTAGTGACAGATGGTTTCCAGCTATCTCAAAAGGGTGAAAGAATCCTCGCTCGTGAGATGGCAGGGCTCATAGAGAGGGCTTTAAACTAGGCTTGAAGGGGGTAAAGGATAAAACTAGGTGCACCAGAGATGAGCCTGGGGGCAGCATGCCGATGTTAGGGGTGGATTCGATAGCCCAGCTCAAATGCATCTATGCCAATGCACGCAGCATGGGCAATAAACAGGAGGAGCTGGAAGCCATTGCGTGGCAGGATAGATATGACTTAGTCATCATCAGGGAAACATGGTGGGATGACTCCCATGACTGGAGTGCTGCAATGGATGGCTACAAGCTCTTCAGAAGGGATAGGCGAGGTAGAAGAGGTGGTGGGGTGGCTATCTATGTTAGCGAATGTTTTGACTGTACAGAGCTACACGATTCTGATGACAAGGTGGACTGCTTATGGGTGAGGATGAGAGGGAAAGCCAATAAGGCAGATATTGTGCTGGGAGTCTGTTATAGACTACCCAACCAGGTTGAAGAGACGGATGAATCATTCTACAAGCGGCTGGGAGTAGTCTCAGAATCATGTGCCCTTGTCCTCGTGGGGGACTTTAACTTTCCAGACATCTGCTGGAAATACAGCACAGCAGTGAGTAAACAATCTAGGAGGTTCCTGGAGTGTGTGGAAGATAACTTCCTGACATAGCTGGTAGGTGAGCCAACCAGGGGAGGAGCCTTGCTAGATCTATTGTTTACGAATAGGGAAGGACTGGTGGGAGGTGTGATGGTTGGAGACCGTGTGGGCTTAGTGACCATGAAATGATAGAATTTTCAATTCTTGGTGAGGCAAGGAAGGTGGTCAGCAACACCACCACTATGGACTTCTGGAGGGCAAACTTTGGCCTCTTCAAGGCACTGGTTGAGAGAGTCCCTTGGGAGATGGCCCTGAAGGGCAAAGGGGTCCAGGAGGGATGGACATTCTTTAAGAAGGAAATCTTAATGGCTCAGGACCAGGCTATTCCTATGTGCCGTAAGTCGAACCGCCGAGGAAAACGACCAGCCTGGCTGAACGGGGAGCTTTTGCTACGGGTCAAGAAAAAAAGGAGAGTTTATCATCTCTGGAGAAAAGGGCGGCCAACTTGGGAGGAGCACAGGGATCTCGTTAGATCACACAGAGAGAAAATTAGAAAGGCAAAAGCTCAGCTAGAACTAAATCTGGCCACTATTGTAAGGGACAACAAAAAATTTTTTTACAAATATGTTAACAGTAAAAAGAATGACAAGGAGAAAATCTATCCTTTAACGGATACAGAAGGGAACGTAGCAACCAGAGATGAGGAAAAGGCTGAGGTACTTAATGCCTTCTTTGCCTCAGTATTTAATAGGGAGATCAGTTATCCTCGGGGTACTCCACCCCTTGAGCTGGAAGGTAAGGATGAAGAGCAGAACATATACCGCCTTAATCCAGGAGGAAAGAGTTAGTGACCTACTATGCTATCTGGACACTCACAAATCTATGGGACCTGATGGGATCCATCCAAGAGGACTGAGGGAACTGGCAGAGGTCCTTGCCAAGCCACTCTCTATCATCTATCAGTGATCCTGGTCAACAGGGGAGGTCCCAGAGGACTGGAGGCTTGCCAATGTGACTCCTATTTACAAGAAGGGTCAGAGGAAGTACCTGGGGAACTACAGGCCTGTCAGCCTGACCTGTATCAGAAATAGTGTGGCCAGCAGGAGCAGGGAGGTGGTTGTTCCTTTGTACTCAGCACTGGTGAGGCCACACCTTGAGTACTGTGTTCAGTTTTGGGCCCCTCACTACAGGAAAGACATTGAGGTGTTGGAGCATGTCCAGAGAAGGGCGACCAAGTTGGTGAGAGGCCTGGAGCATAAGTCTTATGAGGAGCGGCTGAGGGAGCTGGGGCTGTTTAGTCTAGAGAAGAGGAGGCTGAGGGGAGACCTTATCGTTCTCTGCAACTACCTGAAGTAGGGTTGTAGTGAGGTGGGTGCTGGTCTCTTCTGTCAGGTGGCTGGAGATAGGACGACAGGAAATGGCCTCAAGTTGAGGCAAGGGAGATTTAGGTTAGATATTAGGAAAAATATTTTTACTGAGAGGGTTGTCAGACATTGGAATAGGCTGCCCAGGGAACTGGTTGAGTCACCATCCCTGGAGGTATTAAAAAAGCAAGTAGACGGGGTACTTCAGGACATTGTTTAGTGGGCATGGTTGATAGTTGGACTCGATGATCTTGAAGGTCTATTTCAATCTAAATGATTCTCTGATTCTATGACTATGCATATAACCAATTCTTCTTTAAAAAACTCGGAACTGCATTATATAACCTGCACTATGTATTTCACAATTTGAATGACTATGTTTTAGTTAATGGGATGTCTTTTGAAAAAATGGCTAATTCCCCCCCTCCCCCAGTGTATACCTTCTGAGAGTTTACTCTTAGCTGACATCAGTGACTGAAACAGTTGTTCTTGCTCAACAGTTGTTTTAGCCCTACAGAACCAACACAGCAATGGGAGAATAAACCACAGTCCCTCCTGGTCATCATTTGAAGAGTTAACTAAATTGATAAAGTAGGGATTGTGTTGGTATCTATGGGCAAAGAAACACACAAGCCCAAGTCAGCAGTGGCAGAGGACGTCATTAATTTCAGAGGGTTTTTTCTTACTTTTAAAATTAGCAGACTTGACAGTGAAACCACAGCGGCAGGAAAAGCATTGTACTCCTAGTTTCCAGTCTTCCCAAAGCAGAAAATGGTATCTAGTAATTTTGAATTTCATCAGTTTTCAGCACTGACATTGCCATGGAAAAGACCTTCATTTAGGATTAGTGATTCCCCATGCACTGTCCAGTGCATGGACTTTTGTGAGTCACCTTTTGGGCCAATAAAATACCCATACTTTTCCAGCTGGCTTTAGTTTTGATTTTGGTTTTTGGGTGTTTGGTTTTGGGGTTTTTTTTTTGCTTTTTTGGTTTTTTTTTCTGTTAAATTTCTCATAGCTGTGAATAGCACCACAGAGTCTGGCAGCCAAGACGTTGCCCATGAGCTACTGACTATAATCTACTTTTTTCGAGGGAACGATGGTAAGAACAGGAATCGTAGGTCTAGCCCCTTTTCCTGATTATGCCAATGTTCTGTTCTGTGCCTCTGCTTCCTTCTTTGTACTGTAAAGATAGTATTTATTTTCCTTTTTTCACTAACGGAATACAACTATTTGATCACAAAAAAGTTGAAGAAGTGTTGACCTCTTACTCAAAACACTGATTCATTATTTGCAAAGAGTCAGTTTATGGCCTCTAAGTTGTGGTCACATGTCCTGTCATCTGCAGCTGGACCAGTGTAAAAGCTGAATGCTCCAGCTGTTCACTGCTACTGGCATAATTGCTCTCTAGCCCTATCCTCACAGAATAATCGGAGTTAACTTGCACATGTTTAGCAGGAGGATTTTTCTAACCTGCCTTGTTTACAGAGAACCTAGCTAGGGAGTGGTTACACATGTAGTTACACTAGCAAATGGGTGGGGTAAAGTATTCTCCAGTGGTGGAACAGAGGAAAACAGCTGGCAAAGTCACCTCTTCTCTCAGCTCAGCTGAAACCAAACCAGGGCTGGAGACTTAGTCACAGTTGAACTGTTCTTTGAAGCAAAAGTAACTTCACACAAATTAATAGAGCCACTAATCACAGCTCTTTGAGTAGCAGGTGAGAAACTGACCCAAAACAGTTACTGTTGTTGACAGAATCATTTCTTGTCATGTAGACAGTTGTTGAGTTGGCTGTTCCCAAAGAGAAAATCTACAGGCTCACTAATAGCTCCCCACCAAATACAGCTTAGTTCCTTGAGATAGGTACCAGATACACAAGCCTAGAAACTGAAGCACTCTGGATGCCCATGGAGCAGATGCAGTCCAGGAAGCTCCCCTATGCAGTAAGGTTTTTTTGAGGATCACTTCTAAAGATGAGAGGACAACTCCTCCTCTAAAACATTAATCCTGTGAGCAATCTGATAAGACTGCTGACCAAATTGTCACTCACTGATATTTCAGTGATAGGTATCTATTCACCAGAAATTAGGTTTATTGCATAGAGGCCAGAGAAAGCTTGCCAGGTCTTAATGCCTTTCAGCCGTTACTGGCAATGCTGTGACTGTGCCCAAATGTGAAAGGCGGTGTATCACATTACCTCTGCTGGCTTCAGGGTTTGTTCGCTTCCTGTGCTCCATTAATGCATCCACTGAATGAAGCAATAAATACTGCATTTTTCTCTGCCCACTGCTTTTTAATTTGCTATTTAGAAACATTATTAGTAAAAATGAGGGTATTACAAATAATCCCACCCACCTTGCAGCACTAATACACAACTAGACAGAGGCACTGGTTTTCTCTTGCTTCTCAAGAGCAGCAAACTGAGGTTTTTCTCAAAAGTTACTGTGAAAAAGTGTTTTCTTTTTTCATGGAAAAAGGGGTTTCATTACAGATCTTGAACAGAAAAGAAAATATCTGTCAATACTAAAATAACAGATTTTGAGTGGATACATCTATGCTAAGATTTCTCCCCCCCCCCCCCCCCCTCCAAAACCCCTCAATTTAGGGAAAATGTTAAAATACTTTAACAATTCCATCATGATTCAGGGGAAATTCAGCACAGACTGATGTCTCAGACCTTGCCAAGGCGTGAAACGCCTATTCTGTACCAGCTTTAGAAATCTTTTGCACTGCAGTTAATTGGAGAACACTGGAACTTTAACCAGGATTAACTATTCTAGAATCTGTCACAACCATTCCCTTTCCCTATTCTGATACTTCTCTTACTCCTTGCAGAATACACTTAAGAGTGTCTTAGAGTCTGTACGTTCCAAATAAGTTCTGTACTTCTGTACATTCCAAATAAGTTCTGTATTTCTGAGCAAGTGTTCCCAAAGCTACTAACCTTTCTTTCCCCCTGCCCCCACATCAAACAGTGATAACCATCATTTCATCTTACAGGTTTAAAATCTTATTTTTATTAGATTAGAGACAAACAAGCTAGTTTACTGGTTTACACTTCTCTAACTACAGCATTATAGCAAATTTAAACCATTTCTTAGAGATATGTATTTGTGTATTTGATGTACAATGAGTATGTGTGAATGTATGGTAAATTTACCAGCATTGACTGGACTACACTATAACTTAGACAGCTTTGCATCGACAAGTTAAAAAGAACTATACTTCCAGACTGAGAATCAGATATTCTTTAATTCACTGCATGACAGCCTACCAATAATCCCATAGCTCTGTGGTATTCTGGATGATTTCTTTTGCTACTTGATACTTTTGGCTCTCCTATAGGAGGCTCATGCAATTTCGTCATAAGCTTTTTGTGTGGAAAACGTGAGTTTGAAAGCCTCAAACAATTCTGTGAAGAGTTCCAATTCTCTAAAGACAAGCTTTATGGAACAACACCTTTGGCTTGAAGGAGACATTACCTGTAGTTCTCACCTGTATGCACTTTTACTGTACTAGTGTTACTACACATTTCCTGTCAAATTTCCCTGCACGCCCCTTTTCTCCTTTTTATCAGATAGTTGCAATAGAGTTACTTTTTAAACAAGACTTTTTTATTATCAAAGATTTGACTAATTTTCCTACAATTTCTCTTCATAAATGTTTTACTAAGTAGTTCCCTTTCTGCTGTATACTGAGTTTCCTAGCTTTAATGGAAACAAAATGCATTATTATTTTGTCCAGGGAGTTTGTGGAGTTTCCATCCTTGGAGCTATTCAAAAGCTGTCTGGACATGGTCCTGGGCAACCAGATCTGAGTGGCCCTGCTTGAGCAGGGGCATTGGACAAGATGACCTCCCTTCCAACTTTGAACAGTCTGTGATTCTTTGAAATTAGAGAGCTAAACTAACAGGCAGGCTTGACTACACCTATCGTAGGTCTTCATTCACCCACTAACACAATCCACAGCCAAGCGCTAACCGAGTCAATATGTGGCAAGACCATTACAGCTGCCCTTAACTTTCATTGATAATTGTTCTCCTTTAACTGACATAATATTCAATATACTGTTGTTGAATGTAGTAATGGTAAAATTCATGCCTCAAGGGCTACCATGTGATTGATTTTTAGCCAGATAAATTGAACTCTGACCTAATGGTGTATTATAGGCCTTTACACCACTCAGACGCATAGGTCACAATCTCACTCAGTACAAACGTCTATGTAATTATATTACAAGTCATTACTGCATATATTAACATCATTCCAACAGATAATTAAAACAAAATCAATATGAGCCCGATTCTAGAACCTTTAAAACAAGAAAACTACTGATTTCAGTCAGTCTTCTTGACTGTAAGGGACACTGAATTACATTCTGCGCTTGTAATATATTACACCTATTAATCGCATTTAGTAAACAGAAATTTTCTAATGTTATATCTTAAAAAGGATGCATTTTTTAACACATATTCCTTTGCAAATCATATTTCTTCAGCCCTCTTCATCAGTAGCATTCAGAATCCAGGAATCTAAAATATGTTGCAATATGCATATAATGCCATTACAGTAGGTATCTACAGATATCTATCATATACCTATCTAGTTTAAATATCATATGCAACATCTATAGATACATATCCATATATATATCATACAAACATCTATAGATATCTACTGTATAAATATCATGGATATATATTTATGTGTAAGTTTTAGAATGGAAAAAATGGATTCTATTGTATTTGAACACATGTAACATTTAGCTTTTACTAAAGAGATGCCTGAGAGAATCCTAAAACAATTAAAGAGCTTCATTCTGTATATATCCTAATAAGAATAACAGGATATCATTATTAAAGTAATAGCCTTTTTATTACTCTTTCCCTAGGACTGTTCTACAATTCAGAACACTTTTCTGTGAGAATCTGTGTAATTAAGAACACAGAATATGAACGTTTCCATAGAATTACATAAGGCTAAGCAATTTTTTCACATGAACGACAGAAAACTGAAGAGGAATTAAAAAATACCATCAGAATTCCTTAGAGCAGGACTAAAGATTCCCATATTTTCTGTATAGTGCCAAGCACACTATCATTGCCTAAGAAAGTAAAGAAATAAATTGGAAACTAGAATTTTCAAATTTTTTCAGGTGTGTCCACTTCAATAACTGGATGACTTCTAGATGAGGCAGAGCTCCCACAAAGTCAGTAGCAATTAAGAGAACTCAGAAGCATGTAGTGTTAGATTCTCAATCAGAAACAGTCTTATAAAATGTAATAATCCACTTTGGAACCCAACAGATGATGAAATTCTTCAGATAAGCAACCATACGTATTCATGACCATACTCATAAAGAATGCTTGTCCATATTATTGTTTACTTATGTTTTGTTTGCTCATCTTATCTTAACTAATCTGCACATAACACTTTATTTAAAACTACCTTTTAAAAATGGCCTTATAAAGAGGATTTTCCTGTTTATACATGACACTATAAGGATACCTCCCAACACAACTATGATCACAATGCCCATTTCATCTACCCCTTATTAAGTATCTTGCTAGAGAAGGAAAGAAAAGATGAAGAAGCTGCTGACTTGGATCTTAGTTTCTTAAGTCAAACAGTAGCCCTTGAAAACTTGCCAGTTGCCTTTGATGACCAAATCAGGCTTGCAGCTAGCTAACCTCAGTATTTGCAGTATTTAAGGTATTTCCTACAATAAGCATAAGCAAGTACAAATAAATGCTATGGTATGAAGTAACGTGCATTTTTTTAGCTTAGGAAAAATTGAACATTTCATTTTGCCAACATCATCATTAGTCTTCAACATGCCACACTAAATTTACTTCATATCCTTCTACCTGTTTGGGTGCATGGTCACTACATCTGTACAAAAAAAAAATAAATCGGTTAAGTCGGCTTGGAAACATGCTTTGCTTTATTTCCTACCTGAAGGATGTAGCCTCGAACATAGTCTCGCAGTGTCCAGCCTAAGCCATGAAGAATATGCAACACCTCCTCTTGCTTCAGTACACTGAATAGTCGGTCAAGTAGTATCTTCAGTCTCACAGGCACAGCCTGAGTACCGTAGAGCATCAGGCTGCTGATGTCAAACACAACATTGGACTGCACAATCTCCACTTGGGTTGGGTGGTAGAGGTGCTGAGTACTAAGCTTGTCCAAGGCTGAAAGAAAATGGGTTAAGTATAAGAGAAGAGCTAAAGGAAAGACAAGAAAATAATCCCAAAGAATTATCTAAACACAATTAATTTTGCAGATGCACTTATTTTCCACAGAAATATCACCTTAATGATTCATGGAACCACAGAATCACAGCATAGTTTGGGCTGGGAAGGACCTTAAAGGTCATCTAGTCCAACCGCCCTGCAATAAGCAGGGACATCTTCAACTAGATTAAGTTGCTCAGAGCCCCATCCAACCTGACCTTGAATGTTTCCAGAGATGGGACATCTACCACCTCTCTGGGCAACCTGTTCTAGTGTTTCACCACCCTCATCATAAGAAATTTCTTCCTTATATCTAGTCTGAATCTATCCTCCTATAGTTTAAAACCATTGCCCCTTGTCCTATCACAACAGGCCCTGCTAAAAAGTCTGTCCCCATCTTTCTTACCAGCCCCCTTTAAGCATTGAAAGGCTGCTATAAGGTCTCCCCAGAACCGCCTATTCTCCAGGTTGAACAACCCCAACTCTCTCAGTCTGTCCTCACAGGAGAGGCATTCCATCCCTCTGATCATTTTTGTGGCCCTCCTCTGGACCCACTCCCAACAGGTCCATGTCTATTTTGTACTGAGGACTCCAGAGCTGGATGCAGTACTCCAGGTGGGGTCTCGCAAGGGTGGAGTAGAGCAGCAGAAACACCTCCCTTGACCTGCTGGCCACCCTTCTTTTGATGCAGCCAAGGATATGGTTGGTTTCTGGGCTGCAAACACATATTGGCAGCTCATGTCCAGCTTTTCATCCACCAGTACCTGCAAGTCCTTCTTGGAAGGGCTGCTCTCAAACCCTTCATCCCTCAGCCTGTACTGATATTGGGGTTTGCCTCAACCCAGGTGCAGGACCTTGCACTTGGCCTCTTTGAGCTTCTTGAAGTTCACATGGGCCCACTTCCTGAGCTTATCCAGGTCCCTCTGAATGTAATCCTGTCCCTCGGGTGTGTCAACTGCACCATTCAATTTGGTGTCATCTGCAAATTTGCTGAGGGTGCGCTCGATCGCACTGTCTATGTCATTGATGAAGATATTAAACAGTACCAGTCCCAATATAACCCTGAGGGACACCACTCATCACTGAGTGATTCTTTTTTACAGATGCAGTCTGAAACAGGCCTAGTTTCCAAAGGTCACAATTAACTTTAATCCCTACAGCAGAAGGGTGCTCAGCTGAGCCCCAGAGACTACAATACTCCTAAGTTCAAAAGAAATTACAGAAAATTTATGATTAAGTGATGAACAAGACTGAAGCTATTCAGAATTGATTTGGACTGTTAAAGGTTTGAGACTTAACCTCTAGGGGAATAAAAGAAAACAGATACACACTATACCCCAGCCTTTTAAACATGTTAAAAATTAGTCCCCTGATTTACCGTAATTTCTATCATGAATTCACTGCTACTTGAGCTGGCTGGTTTTGTTTTACCCTTCTGTGTGAATTTCATGTTATTCATTGTGACGTGAATAATATAGAGATGAGGGAAGGGGAGGTTTGCAGGATGAAGGTAATTCTTATCCCCTTGTGAAGTTAAATGTGATGGAACTGCACATGACATCACACATTTTACTGAGTATCAATGTTTAAATTTAATTTTATTTCCATTTTATGGACTATGTTGCAGCACCTAAGCTTCTCACTGCTTTTTTTTAAACAAAACTTTCTGAGCATTTAAAATAATTTTATAGGGACTTCTTCTCTCCTGTACTTTGGTTTCTTCTTGGTTTATGGTCACTGGAGAGTTCATGTACTCTTGATAAATTGCTTTCTTACATCCAGAGCGCAAAGGCCCTTATCATTTACTCACTGGCTTCATTCAACACGTTTACTCCAAGGAATACTTTGTCAAAGAGTTCTGGTTTCCTCATACTTCATTTCTTGCAACTGATTTGTCTGATCTTTCCTATTCTAGTGGTTAAGTCAACGTTGAATAAATAGCTTTAAATATTAATTTAACATTCAAAAAAAGATAAGGAATTGGCAAGCCTAGGGACTGCAGTCTTATGTCTCTCCACAGGACATTTATACTGCAGAATGTGAAGGGTGGGATTTTTCTTCCAAAAGATCTTCTTCCGAAATACTTCAGCTATATAGGCTTCATGATGTGGGACTGATTTATTTACAAGGTCTAATGAATGGGATTTGATTGAAGCTCATCCAGGTCAAATACTTTCCTATATTTTTTTGCCCCTTTTATGTATGATATTTTTGTAACATGGTTATTTTGCTACTGCTGTAACAGATGTGTCATCAACGTACTCTGCTAGAAAAGCCTAGAAAATTGATTTTGTTACTGTGCAGGCTGTGCTATATGTGTGCTGATACATATATATGTGTACCTGGGGGGCAGAGCAACCATTTGGAAGGAGTAAAATAAAGTAAAATACTAGTATTCTTAAAAAAATACTACTACTACTTGCAATAAGAATGCTGTAAATAATATTAGTGTTAATAGATGTAACATTTTCTACCAGACTATCAAAATAATTAAGCAGATCTGGATCACCTTGAGCTTTCCACCTTCAGTCTTACAGAATGAGAGTAGGATCCAAAGATGTTAACTGGCTTCTCCACGTTTACACAAATTCAGACCAGAGCCAAGACATGAATGAATATTTTTGGAATATTCCATCCTTTTTAATCACTACCTCATATATTTCTAATGTATCTTAATATTTGTTTTCATTTCTCTTTACTTAACAGTAAATCCTATGCCTGCAGTGCAGAAAAGCAAGTTCTTCCAGCTAAACAAGACTTGGGTTGCTGAAGATTTTAAGGTCATGAGTCTACTTTGGCACTAGTCAGAATGGCTGTACGATATCTTTATCTAAAGACTATTGGGTGGATTATAAAACTAATAGATAGAATGAGATTTTAAAACTCTGGACATTTACCCACGTTATGTAATGTGACCACTCCAAGGATAACAGCTTTGGAAAGGCCAAGATGGAATAGAAGTGGAAAAAAAGAAATAAAAAAGTCCTTTTTAATTACTGAGCACGCTCCTTGACCAGCAGACAGAAATTTTCACAAAATACCCTGTACTATTCCATTTATCTGCAACATGTTTTTAAGCGATGTTATCTATAGATCTGCTTCTCAAAACACACACACACATACACAGACACACAAATAAGAGTTAGTCCACTGTTGGAATAACATCCCAAGTGACACTGAAATTATCTCCAATTTTGATTTGTGGCCTTATTCTGCACATTATGTAATAAACCAATAAGCAGTGAATGTTATCCTTTTGAAGTACAAGTCAGGATATGCACTGAAATGTGTAATTTATAACACAGCAAAGCATATATTTTTGCACAGATGTGTAAGAACATTTGCAAACTAAAGACAAACCTCATGCTACAGTCAGAAAAAAAAAGAAAAGAAAAGGAAAAGTTGTACATGAAGAGAAAGGAAATACACTTACACCCATAGAGAAATGATAGTGTGGTAAGCACCTGAAATTCTTTCAGATCATTAACTATTGAAACCCCTTGCACTTGGCAGGAGAATGAAACTTTTCACTATAATTTGTAATCTATAAAAATTATCTTGTTTCTTTAAAAGAGATTGCTAAGGAAATAGTTTACAATGTATGATTTCATAAGTGCTTAGGAGACTTCAAGATGAAACATGCTATATAAAAGAATGAGCTTTATCATACCTGAAAAATGACATAAACAGATGTGTCCTTATTAAGAAGATATCAGTGACTGAACATCATAAACCACATATTAAAAGTCCCTTCCTGGTAGAGCATGAGGTATTACTCATACTTCTTACACTTTCAGTGGGCTCAAAAGTTCACCCGGAAAAGTCTTAACATGTTTGTGACTTTTTGGTTGTAACCTGCAGAGTCTTTTCCAAAAACATGACTACGATGGGCCTAGCTATGTGCTTAAACTAAGAAGGCTCCCTTTTAACAGCCCAGTTCAATTCTTAGCACTGCTCTGATAGTCTGATATTCTTTATGTCAGTGTGAGTAGAAAGCTGTTCACTGGTAGAGGAAGAAAAGATCTAATGAATTTTAAAAATCGCATACTTGCTGAGTAATCAAAATTTTTGTGGAACAGCCTAAAAAGGCCCTTGTGTTTTACTGTAACAACATACAGCCAAGGGATATTTCTGTGGTGAATCCTAAATTTCAAGTTCTTGTTTCAGAAAATTTAACTATTTAAAAGGGGGGGCAAAAAGGATTATAAAGTAGAAGACGTTACAGAAGATTGCCTTCAACATCCCAAAATTACTAATTGGATAATTAGTATAGGAATTAGGAAACTTTCACTGCTGTTTTTCTTACCTAGCTCTAAAGTATCAACTATGCACCATAATCATTTAGATAATTTAGAATATTTCAGTTGGAAGGACCTACAGCGATCATCTAGTCGAACTGCCTGACCACTTCAGGGCTGACCAACAGTTAAAGCATGTTATTAAGGGCATTGTCCAAATGCCTCTTAAATACATACAGGCTTGGCGCACTGACCACCTCTCTAGGAAGCCTGTTCCAGTGTTTGACCACCCTCTTGGTAAAGCCTGAACTCCCCATGTTGGCTTATCCTCTCTTTACCTTCTTGAATAGTAAATGAAATCCCCCAGATTTTACAGTATAATGCTCAGTATAATCTGAATTGTAAAGAGAATTTTGAAATTGATATAATGTCAATCTTCACATTACAGCTTGCAGCATTCTTATGATGCAGAATTCCAGCAAAAAACTTTGGACCTATTTATAAGAAATTGATGAACGAACTTCTATGTTCCATTTGTGGTTTTGTTTTGCCTTTTTTTTTTTAAATGCAGTAAAATAGGGAGGGGAAATGTACTTCACCATTTATATTTTACTGGAGTCTTGGGACCCTGTGTAATTCAAAGGAAATTAAGTACAGAAGATATATTAAAATAAGGCTTAAATACTTGTTCAATTTGTCAAAAGACAGAAAATAAAGACAAAATCTTTCATTTAATCTATACTGTGGCCAGTTCATAGGCTCAGCTATGCAAATTTACTCATCGACCTGAGACCCCTTCCTTCTCAACGTGCAGTGGACAAGGTCAACCAAATTAAAAGCCATGCTTCTGAGTGGATTCCATTTTCATTAAGCAAAAGAAATACAAGTATGCAGTGATGAATTTTGTACTTTAGAGGTCTCATATTGTTTTTTGAATAGCTACAATAAAAGCATGACATTTTGCCTTTACTGAATATAAAAGAATTTTAAATATCCTAGTTTAAATGCAATTGGAGTTGTAAATACACATACCTCTTGCTAATTTCCTGATCCTAGATAAATATTTAGGTATCTTAGAGGGGGATGAAAAGGTCTAGTGAAACCCTTTCTCTCAGCTGATTTGCCTGGCTGTGTATCTCAGAATACCACAGAGAAGAGTCAGTAAGTGGCAATGTACAGGTCATTCTGAATGTCATTCCATTTCAGTTTTAAATTTGGGCTCTGCAATAGTCCCACTGTAGGTTTTCTTGCATGGTCTCTGGCCAGTTCTCTAACTTACCAAAGAGGGACACAGTTGGGAGTGCATACACACATACACATGACCATATAGAATGTTATAAACATCATCATTTTTCCAGGTTACTAGATTTGTTCAAGGGTCAACAGGAAAATGAAAAGAAATTTTATATAGTCTGTGTCCAGACAATAACAGAGAGCTTTCCAGACCTTTTTTTAATCTAAATAACTGGGCCACTTTCTGCAGCAAGAGGAACTTAAATTGGCAGACAGATTAAATATACAACACCAACATAAAAAGATTCCATAATACTGTTGCAACAACAGCTTGTCGAGTATGGTAAAACTAAAACAGATACCTTATTATTAATGGCAATGTGGAACACTGTAGTTTGCTGTTGATTTTAGTGGTGAACACGAACAGCTTCACATTTCAGAGTTCCAAGATTTTCTTCTTTTCCATCAACCACAGAAAAAGAAGTAACAAATCCTTTCAAGAACAGAAGGTAGCTTATGAATGACTAAAATGCTGGAAGGACAGACAAACTACTGCAGTCATAAGAGGTGGTCTAAGCTAGCCTCCCTCAGGATGCAGATTTAATACCACCTGTAACATGGTGTAATGTGGTGTATTTTGTAGGTGGAAAAAACTACTCCTCAAAAGTACCATGCTTAGAAGGTGACTAAGGACAAGAAAACTTGCCAGTGACTACTGAATGGCTCAAATATTTTCATGGTGTAGAAAATTATCCCATTCACCCCTGGCACAAGCACATAGAGCATGGGACATTAACATTTATATGGGTGGGTAAACATCCTGAATCAGCCTGGGTATAAATTCCAGTTACAACATGGCATCCTTTGGTGACATTCATTTCACTTCTGTCTTCATCCCTTTCACAATTTAATCCAGATAGATGAGAAATGTTCACTAAGACACTGTGGATTTCAAAAGATCACGGAAGGAGAGTAAGTAAAGCATACTCTGATTCATAGGCAAAATCAACTTTTCCTTCTGCCTTTTACTGTATTTAAAAGCTAATAATGGAAACCATTTGCCAAATGCATTTAGTCTCTGACAGAGGGACACATATGTGATCTTCTAATTTACAGCTTGCATGTACAGATGTTCACACTTAGTAAAAGGATTCTTAATAGCATTTTAAAATTAAACATGTGTTGATAATAGGTGTTTCAAACTCAAACAACACAGCAACTAAACTGATAAATGTCTTCATGCCTCACCATGCCTCATGCTCTAACAACATTTTTATAACAGATCAAAAAAAAACCCCAGCACTTCAGTTCCATGTACACAAAATAAATGTTATTAAAAAAGTCTGAATGAAAACTTTCATTAATTTTTCTGTCTATGATCTGATTCCAAGTTGAAACATTTAGATTGCTACTAGGTTTATGTAGCCGAAAGCAGAACCACAGTTTGTTCACAGACCTTGCTTGCTGTCTGCAATTTTTTTTATCCCTTTGCAAAACTTTGAACCCCATCCAGCTTTGACACACTGCCTCTTCAGTTAATAACTATCAAGTTTCCCCTTGTCTCCTGTCTACTTTTCTTTGAGGCAATTGCGCACTCAGCACCCCGAGATAATAACACACATCTATAAGATAAAAGCAATGGCATTAATGTAATTGTCTGCCTTTCTCTCTTTAGCCTAATCTTTTTTTTTTTCTTCAGTTTTGACTGCCTCTGTGACACCTGTTTTTGTCTCCTCTGATCCTACGACAGCTTTTCCGCTGACAAGGTTTTTGCCTGACAGAGATTCTGCCAGACAAGAACATAATAAAATATGAAGAACTGCTTGTCAGAGTTTCTGCCAATGCTCACATGAAATGGGGGGGAGGGGGGGACGGGGGACGGGGACCAACTGACTTTTTTTTTTAAAGGGGCCCTGTGCTGGTCGCTTTTGGCCTGTCAGGAAAACTGCCTCCCCAGCCAATCCCTGCAAGCCAAACAGGTGTTTTCTTTTATGTTTTCTTTCTATACAAAAACCTTTTTCTTCGATAGTAGAAAACACTATTACAGAGAAATAAAAGAAAGAACAACAAAAAAACCCCACCCAAATGCTTTCTCCTAAAAATGGTTAGATCTAAGTTTGTGTAGTGATACCTCGTGAGCATGTTTTAAATTCAGACCTGAGCCCTCAAATAAATAAATAAAGTGGTAGGCTTTTTCTCCCTCCTCCTGGTTGATAGCTAATGTGTTCAAAGGAACAAGCTGTAGATGACCTTCGTTCTGGACTACTAGACACTTCCTGCATGGGCATACTGCATGAATGAAGACACTTGACTATGGGGACCATGGTAGGGAAGATGAAACAGAGCCTGTTCTCTTCTGTGGGATTTGGACCTTGCAGTCTTCTCTGGGTGCATTTGTGCCTATGAGAAGGAGGACTTCAGCAGTGTTGTACCCTGCTGAAGAAATACATATAGATTCATCATGTGAGTGTCCCAACACACAGCTGCTTTTGTGTGTGTTGGTACCATTGGTCACCTCTGCTAGAGACAGCAACTATTGATCAGTCCATGATGTCATGGTGCTGAGTGTACCAACTGGCCTTCATTGTGCTGACCAGCCTCTCTGGAGATCTCAACCCTGCATTCTCAATGCATGGGTCCAGGATCCGTGCTAGAGCTCAGGCCTGGACCTTCATTCCCTATGTAAGGTACATTGTAGGTGTGCCTGTCTGTAGTCCTGTCTTCTGCCCTGTCTCAGGCCTCAGCTTCTTTTGTTCCTGACTGGAGTCCCTGGATGGACCCTTGACCTGACTCATTCCCTTGCCATATCTGAGGTTGTCAATGGACGCAGTTACCAGCACCTGGTTCTGTCTACTGTGATCAGACTTCAAGTAACTGTGCCCATGGTACAGGCATGGCCAGTGCTGGAGTTGCCCTTAACTCCTGGCTCAGACCTCTTTGCCAGGCAGCTCTGCTTTTGCTGCTCCTTGACACATGGATTGACAGTGTCATTGTTGAAACTTACAATTTATAATGGAAGCCACTAAATTAATGTATATCTCTTTCTATTACCTTGACGAGTCATTCATCTTGGATCTTTTCTATCTCTTGTCTCCAAAGCCAATGCCTCCTTCCTATCAGCCATTAACACCTTAAAAATATTCTCTCCCTTAATAATGGTGAGATAGGAGTTAATATGCATCTTAATGGTCCTAATACCATCTGGTTGACACATATATACAGTGGGACAGAAGCACATTTGGGAGTCCTGGATTGTGGTCTGGATTTGGAGGATTTCCGTCTTAATCCAAATGCACCTCGAATTCCATTAACTGTGATTCACAGATTCACAAAAGGTCTGTGTTGGAAGGGGTTTATGCAGATTGTCTGGTGCAGCCTTCTATTGAAAGCAGGGCCTCAGATTAGGTTATCGCTGGCCCTGTCAAGCTGAGTCTTTGATATTTACAGTGGGGGAAATTCCACCACTTCTCTAGGCAACCTCTTCCATCTTTTATGCAGCCTTGAAAACTGTAATGAAAATGCAACAGGCACTGCCCACCTGTTAACATCATTCTGTTTGGATGAGTACTGTGTTGTAGAGGCATTTAACGTAGGCAAGCCAAGACCATGGTGGTGTTTTAGTCTAGGGTGTAACTCTGGTTCAAGCCTATGAAATGCTCTCCCACATGTGCTAAATCACCTCAGTTTTCCCAGGAAAACTTGCTGTCCTAAAGTTGCTGACAACTGAAGATGTTCAGACCCTGGGAAGACTGGTTCATATAGCTAGTTCTACCGTTCATGAACATCAATCTTTTCCACCCCAATTCAATGTACTGTGACCACTGCACAAAGCTCCTGTTAAATATACTTCAGAATAATTGACTGTAATCAATTAGAATATCATCAGAGAAGTCTTTGAGACTCGTGTTATATATTTCTTGTATTATCTTTTCTATTTCTAAAATCCAGACGGAAATAGGATAATAAAGTAACTCTATTGTCTGCTAAATTAATCTGGGGCAAGTTTCCTCATAATACTACAGCTCAAATTGAAATTCTTCCTAGTAGGCAAAAAAAAAAAAAAAAATGTTTTTTTCCATTGAATTTCACATTTGTAAAACAGAAAGCTGAGGTAAAGTTATCCATCGTATTATCGTTACTTTGTAATATCTGAAAGCAGTATGAATTTTTAATTCTTGCAGTCAAATCCCATTTTAACCTTATGAAGCTATATGGAATGGAGTGGTAGGGTTTGTTTCATTTAGAGCTCTTTCAATTTGTGTTCTGCTTAACCTAGTGAACTCTAGTTAATTAAGATGTTCCTATAAACAATTAAGCTTCTTGTAGGATCGTTAAGAAGATATAAAAATTTATGATGTAATAAAGTGTAATAAAATGATAAAGTGGTTAGCACATCACAGCAATTCATGTGCAGCAGCATAGGTGTTACAACAGACAAGTAAGCAGGTACTGTCACCTAAACATCCTGGAGAACTGTGGATGCATGTTGCAGAAGTCCACCACTGCTGTCCCACAAATCCATTGACAATTTGCACTCTCGGGTCCCACAGAATTTATCCTGTTCATCTGGGAATCAAGCAGCGAGCACCAGATACTCTTTTTTTCCTATCTGAAGCTACGCCATGTAGTGAACTTCCTATCACCGCATGTAAGGGGGCAAGATCAAGGGCTTCACTGACTACTTTTCCAAAAAGTAGCCTCTGCTATGTCTGGAAAGAGGAATTCCAAGTGCTAATTAAAAAATCATTGGTTTTATTGCCTTTGATCCATCTTGCACATAGCAAGTCAATTTTTTTCCTTGCTGGATTCTCTCCTTAAGAAGAGAGGGTATGACATCATTGTCCAAGACATCTCCTAGCATTTTATCATATGGTATAGGGTGTACTAAATCGGATGAAGCTTTCTCTGTAAAACGTAAATTCAATAATGATGGGCACCAAATAACAGTATCTTGCACTTTTGAAATACCTTTAGTCCAAACCTCTCTGGGCTTTTTATAGCTAGTAAAGGGAGATCATAGCTATAAAAGTGGCCTTATATGTATTTCAGAGTTGCCAGTATCTGATGGTATTAATGCCAGGTCTGTGAGAGTACAAAGTGTGATTAGTAAATTAAAAGTTTTTCAGACAATAAAACGTTCACAATGAGAAAGGGTTTCACTTTGAGATATGAATATAGCCCAAGCCAGCAGAAAAGGGCACTATGCTTCAGAATAGGTCATGGTCTGTTTAGGGCTTAGCGGGCACTGGAGCACTCCTTAGATGACTGCTTAATGTCTGGTCAGGGATAATCTCACCTGACCACATCCAAGGGACACTGGAATATTCAAAGCCAGGGCTATGAGCCTATAAAGTCAGGGAGAGGGAGAAAGGTCTAACCTCTTCCTGATTGTGTTAAGATGTCCTGGGAATGGCAGGGAAGAAGAGAAAAAAGATTTTAATCTGAATGGACTCTCAGTGAAATCCAAGGAGGTGTGATTGTGAACATATGTAAGTTAGAGCCTGTGGGTTTCCCCCAGGGAAAACCTTACTCGACACCTGAGGATGTAAAATTTGCATGAGGACTAAACCCTTGGCCATATGGTTATGTAAGTATCAGCTGAATACAAGGATGGAAAAGGAAGACTTTTTATTTGATCTTGAGGCAACTAAGCATTATTTCCTTTCTGTCACTTGTGTCTTATATACCTTTGAAACAATATTATTTGTCTGGGAGGCCCTAATGCTTGGATACTCTCATTAGCTTTTACCTCAGCTTGACTTGCATTAAGGGTGATCTCAGAGTAACCCAAAGCAAACACTACATCACATCATTCCTACCAATGTGGAAGTCTTTAAAACCAGATATCGGGTCAGAGTACCCACAAGATAACAGAGTGCATCTTCTCTGTGCTGCATTGGCTGCTTTGGGAACTGCTGCTGAAGAGAAGAAAAAAGGTATGTCATAGGCAGAAGGAGGGACTGTAAAAAGTGTTTACCAGTAATGAATGTTAATCAGGTAAAGTTCCTGGAAGCTACTGAGTAATGAAAAATATGCCCCAGCCTTCAGGGTCAAGAGGAAGTTGTAACAGATGGACTTAAATGATTTTGTCAGTAGAAGACAGGAAAAGCCAGACTAGATATAAAATAGTTTTACTTTAAAAGTCATGAAGAGCTAGCCTTTGTTATTAATGAATTGTTGATAATTTGCTAAAAATCTGTGTAACAAAAAATAATTAAAAAAAGAAATTGATGATACTATTGTCATTTTAAAGCATTTTAAAGAATTAAATAAACTGAATAGAAGGAAACAAGTATGTTCAGTATGCTAAAATTGTGATTATTTTTTATATCCCATGGAATGATACAAAAACAACCCAATTACTCTACCAGTAAACTATAATGATAGGATTACAATTCTCCTTTCCTTTTTTAGTATTTATTCTCTACTATGTCCATTTTTAAGTAAAGAACAACATGGCAGTTCTGACAGCTTTTAGAGAGACTCCAAGATTTGTGACGTGTTTTTGTTTTGTTTTGTTTTGTTAGAGATGATCTTTGACTTTGCAAACCTGGATTTCTTTCACTTAACAGCTTTGGACTGAGACAAATATAGGAACCCTGCTGATTTTTATTTCAACACAACACTCCTCTTCCTTCTCTCCTCATTCCCATGCAGCTCACATTTACAATCTAAACCTTCTTCCTGGACCAAGTCTTTTCAGCAACTTCAGGGTAAGGGAGAGATGCAGTTTCTAAAATTTCCACAGCATTCTTTTTTTTATTATTATTTATTTATTTACACCTGTCCTTCCTTTCTTTTGTTCTCACTTCCAGTTTCTTTTACCTGACAATTTCATGAACTACCATGTAGAAATTCATAAAATTCAATCATTCTGAATGAAGAAGTCACAATCATGTCATGCATCTGACTTTATAACAGAGCATTCTCCATTTTCTAGTGGAGGTTGTTGTTTTCATTGTTAGTCTCACAGCAAGCTAGTACATGCATTAGATAAATACTAGCAGCAGAAAACTTCCTTCACAAAATGAAAGTGTAACCCACATGGCAAGTCTCTGAGCATGCGTACTCACTGGATGGCAGATTTTAAACTGAAAAAGAGTAATGGATTTGCCCTATGTGCCAAAATCACCTATTTAATGTAATTTTCATTAAAACCAAAAGGAACTTAATCTCAGAGTTACTAGAGAAAAAGCTTGGCCAAGCCTTGGACTGGAGATGGGGCCGTATGTGGCCTCATCATACCTCAGAGAGGTACTAAACTCTACTTGAATAAATAGCCCAGACACGAGCTGTGCCAGTTGGCATGATGCAGATGAAAAGACATCAAAGATCACTACAGGACTAAGGATCAGCTTTCTCTGAGAGACAAAAAAAGAAGGAAGACAGCAAAAATGTTCACAGAATACTTCATTTCCTGGAGTAGATTGAACAGTGTGAAATTCAGCTAGTCCAAGAATGTACAGTATACCAAAACCATCTGAAAAACATGCTGCTGCTGTCCGAGTTTTACCAGTGATCAGTGTGAAGGCAAGACAGAGAAATAGTATTTCTCATTTTCTGACTCTCTGAAACAAGGTGACAATGATTTCAGACAAACTTAATATTATTATACTGTGTTTTTTTAAATCACTGCAAAGTCTGAGATACTGGAACTAAAATAAATAATATGAATGCCATAAATTACAGCTTTAGTCCACTATGACATATGTCACCTTGGCACACCAAGAGCAAAATAGTTATGAGAGAGGGTAGGCTGCATTTCCCATTGATATGCATTGGGTCTTTTGATCTGCTGGAGTACCTATAATAAGAGTATTTCTGCTAGCAATATGGTAGTTGTCATTCTGACATCAATGACAAGCATACATGGCAAAATGCAAACTCAATGAAATCAACATCTTTTTACTGCAGACTTGCTTAATTTCTTTCCTCATAAGCTACGCTACTTCTGCTAGGGGAAGTGGGTGGCAAATAAAGTGGTTTTTTTCATTATTTCCAATAAAGTTTGAGTAAGTGATTTTTGTGCTAAAGCTAGTAAAATGTCATGACTGTCCTCATAATATAGTATGTTACTTTTAATACAACAAAAATAGCAGGAGAAGAAACCAATTCAAGCACTCAAGAAAGTAATAATTTTTTGTAGTCATCTTACTCCTACATTATTTAAAAGCCACAAAATAGCAATTGCCTATGTTAAAATAAATTCTCCTTAAAAAAAATTTACTATTAAGATTTTAATAAGATTTTATTTTTCACCATATGGACTATAGAAAGTACCTTAACCATTAAAAAAAAAAAAAAAAAAAAGAAGGAAAAACATCTAACTGTTATCTGTTTGCCTGCTTGAGGCCTAGGAAATGGCTTATCCAATTTAAACCATTTATTTTTTGTTTTAGAAAATAAATCACCACCCAAGCTGACAATACGAAAGCCAGGCTTCAGCTGAAAACAAATTAAAACAGGCTAGTTATCCAAATCCCTTAAAACATCCAGAGAGTCACACCAGCAATAACCCATTTTCCATTATGCACAGCAGTACTAGAAAATGCTGCTACGCTCTATGCAGCTTTTGGCTTCAGCCTTAAAAACACTGATGGTAGGATTACCACTATAGCACAGAGGTGCAGGGTCAAAATTCGATAAGCTGAACTTTTGCCAACAGAAACATTTATCTTGCCACAGAAGAATTTCTCTGATGAGTCTATTCATATATTGACAATCCCACTTTTGGCAATTCCAGACAGAAGAAAATTGAACTTGTAGGAGACCTTTCCTTTCAAGATGTGTACAGCTCATTTTAGGTGAGTGAGGAAAAACATGAGAAAGATAATGGAAGCAGGAAAAAGAAAACAGACTAGCAGTTGTTTAGTGCAATAATACTGTGGTGGCTGTATGCCCTTTCTTCCTCGCTCCAAGAATTCCAACATTTTAAATGGCAGTTATTAACATGAATTAACTCTGCACAGATTTGTCAAGTATACCATGAAAAGACTGCAGTTCTAAGCTATTTTTGATCTATTCAGTTAATTATGATTCTAGGTTATCAGAACTGAATAAGCAGGGTACTTCCTGTTGGAAACACCTATTCTTTGATAATTACATTCAGGAAAGCACTACATCATGTGTCAAGGAGCTGAGTTGAAATTCATTAATAAAAATCAGAAGGAAACCCTTTAATTAAAGCAGCAGGAAATACTATTTGCATTCAGGGAACAACTTCTGAAAGTACCGTGCTAAGGGTTTAAAGAAAATCACTTCTGAACAGCAACCTGATTCAGTTATTTTGAAATCCAGGCACTACAGTGAATTGATCAGTGTCCTGAATGCTGCCCTCAAAATCCTGGTAAACAGCTAAGATCAAGAATTGAAGCAGATGCATCATAGTCTCCAGGAAGTAATTTATAAGCCTGTGCTTTGAGTATGTATATGAAACATATATTTGACTTGTCTTGCTCTGCCATAAAATGTAAATACTCCAGACAAATGTACACAAAGTATACTAAAAAAAAAAAATAAATCAGAGCATTCTTCACCTCGTGCAGTAGTAAAACAAACACCTTCTAATAATATATAGCTGTATTAAGTTTTCTATTTGGAATGTCAAGTGCTCAAGTACAGGAGCAGGTGGTATATCCCTAATCATTAAACTCACCTTTTAACTTTCTGGATTTATAAAACAGGGACATTTCTACTACATATACTGCGGTAATCTTAGATAACTGTCATATATTCTGATTTTGAATTCAACCACCTCACAGGGAAGAATTTATCAGGAAAATCTGATCACACTCTTCTAAGATGTACTGGTTAAAAAGAAAATGCAGGATGCCCATATGCCAGAATCTAAGTGCTAGACTCCTAATTTCTATTACGCAACAGGAGGACACCCTGGAAAATAGCTAGACAAGTCTTCCCTATTTGTGGATCAGCAAAACCTCAGATGCTGATTCTACACAAACCTGAAGCGTGCCTGAACTATACTAACTTTGCAAGGTTTAGCGAACCTTCCAAGAAATGTGAGTCTGGTTATACTGTGACTGAAGATACCTTTCTGTGAATAAAGAGGAGTGAAAATAAGCTGTGTCTCTAGACAATCTAGTATATAATAAACCTGCAACCAGCTAGCAGATCGGTGGTGTTAGGGTATTTCTGGGCTGGCTGTATATATTACTATGCAGTGTCACAGGACTGCATGGTACCTGCATTCCTACTTTCCTTTCCATGTATGTGATGTTTTAAAAACTTCTCTGGCAGTCTGTGCTGTTGAATTTGTTGAGCATTCACGCTTGCCATATGTCAGCATACTCAGGCACAAATACACACAGACATGAACTAAAAAGAGATCAAGTGCATCTTAAGAGGGAAGTACTAAGCTTCCATCCCAGGCGTCATCAAATTAAAATAAAATTTATAGAATGTAATCCACTGAATGTCTGGCAGCAGTGGGGAATGGACACTGTGCTTGCTTAGGTGCCAATAGCCTAGACCATGAGAAGAAATGTCCAACACTAATTTCTTCTGCAAACATAGTAATCTTTCTCTTTTTTCCCTTTTTTTTATTTTTTTTTTTTTATTTTTTTAAATTTTTTATTAAACCATTTTAGGTATTCTCCTTATTTGCCTTCTAATACAGTTGTATACAGCCCTTCTAATACAGCTGCATACAGCTCTCCCTCTCATGCATAGCTTAACCAAGACTGTCAAGAAAAAAACCGGCTAAACACACAAAATAGTGAAGGATAAGTAAAATGGAAGATCTACATATACTGATGCCTTTATACAGGATCTGGGCATTCTAATCCCGCCTTTCTTTCTTTAGCTACTTAAACATGGGAAGAGAGGTTCAACTCACAGATCATATATGCACACTTTTGTTGAGCCATATATGATACACTCATTTCACTCTGACATCCAAGCTCTGGAAGTTCAACATTGTTATGTTTGAATTTCCATTAGGGTCAGTGACTTATTGGCTGATGCTTCTTTGCAATACAAACTCTGCTGTGCAACCATACCATAAACTTTCTGCCTTTCTGCTAAGCCCTGCTAGAACTATATAATTTCCTGGAGGCTAGAATATTCTTTTGAGCTGTACACAAGCTTTTGAACTCCAGTGGCACTTGAAACTATTGCCAGAATAATAGACCCTCACTTTTTCATCCTAGAAATTGCTGTAAAAAAACCATGTGCATGCATACATGTGCACAAACCCAGAATGCATGCACATGCATGTACAGACAAATAGGTATCACTACTGTCTGTATCACTCCAGCTCTAAGTATTTAAAGATACTGGGAAAGACGGACAGAATAGAGAAGACAAGCCAGGAACAGACATTTCTTACCATGTGCCACCCAGCCATGTTTACACTGATCACAGGTTCTCAGGTTTATCTTCCCTGGCTGAAAACATTCACATGTGCAATTTACCAGTGTACAGCGGATAGCCTGGAAAAAGAAACAGAAAAAATATATTAACATCTTTCTTCCTTCTTGTACAAATTTGTTGTGAGGGCTAGAAGGGTATTAGCTGTACAGCAAAAACTAGCCTTCTAACATTCAAAGCATTGCTCATCCTTTTAAGTAGAGATTAATTTTCTTTCAAAAACACACATCAGTACCCCTGAGCAATGACAACCAAAATGCTTATTCAATAATAACATAGTCTGTTGTCCCATGGAGATGAATACATTCCTAAAGTCTTTAAAAGAATTGCTCTATTTCTTTCAGGAGAAAAAAAGCAGTAGGATGAGGACTCTGTAGATGTTCCACAAATTTCCTGGTTTTGCATCAAGTGTCTGAAGGAAAATGTCACTAGTGATGTCTTACCGTAGCAGCATATCAGCTTGATTAAAACCAAGAGTAAAATGAGGAAACAAAAACATACAAAAAGGAAAACTACAGATCTCTACTCACACCTCATCTCCCTTTTAAAGTTTTTTTTCAAAAATTACACAGGTTTACTTTGACAGGGGCTATCTACATCTACAGAAAAGTGAATATAAATTGAATAAGACTCTTTTTAATGTGTAACAGACATATGTTTTTAAATAGTTTAGAAGATGACCTGTGCACTTCAAACTGCTACTAATAAATTTATGGCATGCATTTAGAAGTAATTTGCATGGAGATTTCTGAGACAGAGAGGCTTATTCTGATCATTCACAGATTAACAATCTACTGTAACTACCAGAGCTGCCAGGAAAAGATATCTCTATAGATTTAGATGCAATCAATGATAACTTGGGGGCTAAGGTGGGGGAAGGGTGCTTGGTACTATGGCCACAGAGATACCGAAGCATTATGAAGGCTCTTGCCTTTTCCAAATAACTAACACCCCCCTCACACACTCTTCCAATACCAAAAAATAATTACCTTATCTATGCTGACTTAAAGAAAATTACATTCAACTTCAGCTTGGCCAAGGTAAACTCCTTGGTTGCTGACAATGAAAAAGATTCAGAGTTATTTTAAACGTTTTATGTCTTTACTTGTTTATCTGCATCACACAGCAATTTAAAGTCATTTATAGTTCATGGATCCACTTAAAATCTGTATTTCTCTGCCAAATTTGTGGTACAAGAGCCCTTTCTCCCTCCTATCCTATCTGCTCTTTTACTATCTTTTACTCTCAAAAACCTAGTGGGGAAAAAAAATATCCTGCTCTATTACGTCTGACACTTTAGGGCCTCAGTCCCAATGTCACCTGTCCAATTACTCATTAGGCAGGTTATAAAACACTGCTGTATGTATGCGTGATTAAAAGAATTAGTAATATGAAATATAAGGGTACCAAAGAAGTGCTGACTGTGCAAGAATAATATATGTGTTTGTAGGTTATGAGAAAAAAATTCTCCTGAAAGGTCCTGTTTCATGTTCAATAGTTTATTGACTCAGTAATATATCAGGTCTCCACTGGTCAGTAATGGTGTTCTTTCTCTAATATGTTCATTAATTAATGAACTCAGTAATTAATTGTACTGCAAGAAGAAGGGCTTACAAAATGGTATTCTTATTTTATCATAAAAGGCTTTCTTACATTCACCACCTTTTTTTAATCTCTGCACCATTGTGACACAAATTTGTTGTATTTTACGTTATTTTGTCCTGTTCATGTGTCACTTACAGTATATATAATAGAAGTAATACAGTGTATGTACACATACTAGATGAAACAGTGTTCTTTGGTAGAGTTGCTTTATTAAGGCTCATCAGCATTTCTATTGCAACCCTACCTATTTTGGCCTAGAGGTTAACAGGTTGCCTGTAAAAATTGGATTCAGCTTGAACCTGAAATACAATGTTTCAGTCTAAGAGTGAATTTTATTGCACACATTCAAAAATCATCCATTTAGCCATTATAAATTCCAAGATGGGGGGGGAGTGGGGGGGGAGTTTAGAGGTTTCATGTTTTTTTGTTCTTCCCTGAGTTAAAAAGAGTCTTGATGGTGTAAAGTGTTGAAGGAGATTAATTACTCAGTAAGATTTCTGTATTTTATACATACCCCCAAAAAAATTCACACAAACTTTTCAGAAACCTGAAAATGTCAGCTTGTTCCTCAAATAACTAAATCTGAAAAGTCATCAAAAAGATCTATGCATTTTTATAAAGTAATATGGATTGGCATGAGAAAGTCCAAAGATAAGTAGCATGGCCAAAACATTCAGCCTGGTCTTACTTGGCAGCTTTTTCTGCAAATGGTGTGTTGATTCCAGGTTGTGATCTGGTTTCAGTAGTTTCCCATCCCATCACTGAGAATCCCATGCATATCTCTGGGTAATGAGGATAACCCTTCATCTGCAAGATGATCATTTGGGACTGGAAAAACTCATATTCTAGTTCACATTCTAGCATGATCTTGGCCATATTACTTTGTTAGCCTGATGCCTACATTCCCTAAACAATAACCAGACACAATGACACTAAAGTGTTGTTCTCAGGGTAAAGGCCACATAAATTGTTAGGCACTGTATAGTGATGGAGGCTATTGAAAATCTCAAGTAGAATTTAGTCTTTATTTCAAAGATTCATTTTTCACTTTACTCAGTTAATCCAGAATTATTGTAACTAACTCAGATCACTAAAATATCCAACATGAAACCAGCATAACTTGGTACAGAGAATATTCAAGATGCCAGGAATAGTGTGTGTTCCTACACACACAGATGGAACATTAACATTCATTAACATGAAAGAAAGCATTATCTTTAAAGACCTTCACAATGCAACCAACATATGTACTGAGCCTTGCAAGGATATGCATTTGAATTATTAAAAGTATCTTTCTACTGGTTTTCAATAGCATTTAACTGAGGCATACAAGTCACTGACAGTTTGTGCAACAGGCTCAGGAAGGACCCAGAAGAGCAGCAGGAGATGAATGTGGCTGTCCTGGTTTCAGCTGGGATAGAGTTAATTGTCTTCCTGGTAGCTGGTACGGTGCTATGTTTTGAGTTCAGTATGCGAAGAATGTTGCTAACACACTGATGTTTTCAGTGGTTGCTCAGTAGTGTTTAGACTAAAGTCAAGGACTTTTCAGCTTCTCATGCCCAGCCAGCGAGAAAGCTGGAGGGACACAAGAAGTTGGCACAGGGCACAACCAAGGCACCTGACCCAAACTGGCCAACGGTGTATTCCATACCATGGGACGTCCCATCTAGTATAGGAACTGGGAAGGGGGGGGGGGGGGGGGGGGGCAGGGAATGGCCGCTCAGGGACTGGCTGGGTGTTGGTCGGCGGGTGGTGAGCAATTGCCCTGAGCATCATTTGTACATTCCAATCCTTTTATTATTACTATTGTCATTTTATTAGTGTTATCATTATTAGTTTCTTCTTTTCTGTTCTATTAAACAGTTCTTATCTCAACCCACAAGTTTTACTTCTTTTCCCAATTTTCTCCCCCATCCCACTGGGTGGGTGGGTGGGGAGTGAGTGAGCAGCTGCGCGGTGCTTAGTTGCTGGCTGGGGTTAAACCACGACAGTGGTGTAGATTCACCTAAGAATCCAAAGCTTTAATGCAGCCGCTCCATTCCCCAGCAGCAGGATTACAAGGTACAGAGGGGATAAAAGTACAGTAGCTGGTGCACTTGTAGGTAGCAGCGTGGATTCATGTAACTGTGGTTGGACATCTGTTACTGCTTAATTTGAAAGGGATGGGGTGGAGAGTAGGCATAATAAAAAGATCCTGGGTGAGTTTGCAGCAGCCAAATATTGTAGCCATTGTTCAAACCTGTTAAAAGTAGGTATAAAAATCTACGGGTGTAGCAATGCTAAACTGCTGTAGAAAATGCTTCTGATAGAGTACTGCTCGGCATTCCAGAAGTCATGCGCTGTAATTCTGCCTTCGCAACATATTGCTAAAAAGTTTACATAATGTGACTCTGTGTACTATGCTATTTTGTAGGGAAAGAAACAGAAATTTTTCCTGACTAAGGTTTCCCTCAGAACTTTCTCCAAGACAGACAGAAAGAAAACAGAAGGAGAGGAAAAGAAACCAATGACCTTGCATAGCAAGAGGAACAGTAAAATCAGCAAATACAGGCTCCCCCTGTACCAGCTGATAGGCAACCAGGTATTTAGATGACAACTTGCAGGTTAAGGCCCTTAAATAAGCCACAAAACATGGTTTTCTGCAGCTTCTTGAAAAGTGCCATTATGTTCTACCACATCAATGGTCTGCAGATAACAGTTCTCAGGCATTTTTACACATCCCTTCCACTGAGTTCCTAACATAACACTCCCCACATTTCTACCAAAGTTACAGTGGCCCTTGAGGACCTGTGGAGGAAATAGACTGGATTTCAGTAGAATAATTTTAAATAGTTTACACAACTAATTCCTTAAATCCTAAAGCAGTGCTATTAAGGTTTAAAAACAAAATACACATATACAAGAATAAATGAATGGTTTTATAATTGACACCAAAACATTCAGAAGTACCTTGCTATTTTCTTTGAGATCTTCTTCCTGTAGAGTGTAATGCAGAAAGAAGGGAACTTTGCCTAGTATTAAAGCATGTGGTCTAGTACACCTACGCATAAGTTTGTATGGCTAACATTAAAAGATGTTAGACCTGACTTCTGTGGGTTTCCCCCAGACCAAGCATATTCATTTAACATAGTTTGGGCGATTTAATTATATCTAACAACTAAATATTATTCACATATTAATAGGGACAGCCTATAGCAGTAATGGAAAATCAATCTGTCTGGCTGCTTTGCAGAGCTTCCAAGAGACAAGAAGCAATAACCTATCATGAAAGGGATCACAGTATGCGAGGAGGAGAACGCATAAAGAAGAGGTATGATTCCTCCTGTAGAGTTCTTACAAGTGGCCACAAAAGATGGAGGCAGTTTAAAATGATGCAACATTCTGGAGAGACAAGTAAGTTTTGCAACATCCTTTATCCTGAATTTTAATACTCATTCTAACAAAAATTCTTAATGTAACTTGTGATGAGGCTCCAAGAGTGCTGTGAGGTTAAATAGCATCTTACTGAAGTCTCAGCTCCATTCTTCTACGTGGTAGGCAGTAACAGAGCGTGGCTCTTACTGTCCTTACCTTATCTTTCTCATCTACAAAAAGAAATGCCTTCTATCAAGTCATCAATGATATAAGGGATCACTGTGCACCTGAATACATTACGGACTCAATGATACTCACTCTCTTTGCATGGAAGTTCCATCTACCTGTCTAAAGCATCTACCACACATTTATCCTACAGAGCTCACATAATCTTAATCCACTGTTACCAATCACAGGAGCACGAGGCTTGAGGATGATTTGGTCTAGTGTTTGTGAAATCTTTTCAGTGAGACTTCAAACCAGCAAAATGGTGCATTAAGTGCCATTCCTTACAGCTGGATTAAAATCAGTAAGACCCTGTGCAAGTATGCACTCTGTACAAATGTATTAGTTAGTGAGGCTGCCAGGGTTTTTAAACATGCACATATACACATATGTATACTTAAAATTTAGATTTTGCATAATATGGTAATTCACAAGTTCTATGCATTATAGTAATAAGGGCAAGAACTTTCCACATTTAATTGACAGAAAAAATAATATTGTTTAAGATTTTAAAAACAATAAAAAGTTCTGGTGGTGTATGTCAATAAATTAAATATTTGGGTGAAATGATGGGAAGTATTGCAAAAGTAAAAGCAAAATGCACTTTTTGCAGCTTATCACTCAACTTTAAGAAAAACCCAAACCCAACATGTCAAATACAATCTAATCTTCCCACTGTCAAACAGTTTTAATTCTATATTATAAACACCAAATAGCTAATTTCGAACTAGTATTTTATTGAAAGAAGTCTCTACACTGCCATGGGGAGAATAATTTAAAGCCGTACAGTAGTTGGTCTCAAGACATGATGGCACATTGAGATAATCAAAGTTAATGAGGAAGAGGTTGATGAGAAACGCAGAGATCCACTCTTCTGTTGCTGTATGTCGACTCATGCCAAAAAAAAGATACAAAGCAGCAGACAGCAGCTAAGTCTTGCAAATGTTCCAGCATTTTTTTAACAGAAAGTCTTCTCTGCCATTAAGTTCTTCTTACTGTTTCTTGGTTACAAAGTGAAGACGACAAAATCTGTCTATATAAATCAACACTATTGCTCAGCGCAGGATTGTACCACACTACAGTTTTAGGCTGGTTTTTTGTTTCTTTCTTTTTCAGAGCACATATTATATGCTCTGCAAACAGCTCTTAGAAAATCTGTCACTTCTCTTCTTTACTACTTCAGGAATCCAAATAATTTTTTTCCTCTCTCGGCAATTTATTTATTTAAAAGACCACAGCATAAATTCTGCTGTGTAAATAGCAAAAAGATCCCAATGAAATTATACTATTTTTAATAGCTGGCAAATCAGGAGTACAACAGAGTTTGTTTTAAATTAACACCAAAAAGAGGACCATTTGCATATCGACAGTTAGGAAACGCACAATGTGACCTGCCGACGGTAAGCTTGGTATTACAGGGAATTGTTGTGGTTTAACCCCAGCCAGCAACTAAGCACCACACAGCTGCTCACTCACTCCCCCCTGGTGGGGTAGGGGAGAGAATCAGAAGGGTAAAAGTAAGAAGACTCATGGATTGAGATAAAGACAAATCTCTCTCCCAGTCAGAGATACCCAAGCATCTTCTGAGTTGTTCACTGCACTGCAGCATTTTATTAGCAATTTCACATGACACTATATTAGTATTTTTTCTTATTTGTATTTATTTTCAGTAATACAATCTGAAAGTTACTAATATTGTTATATTTCTCTGTGGCATTCAAGAAACAGTTACTAATACAGTATGAAGGGAAGGATGCTAATAAGAGAGAAAGCTGCTAATAGGATAAAACAGCTTTTCCTGGAGTAAGGACAACTTTAGAAAACCATTTTCAACTCTTCTTGAGAAAGAGCTGGTAAATGAATGGGAAAAAAGAAAAGAAGGAAAGAGAATAAAATGTCATTTGTAATGTTGCATTTAAGTTAGGAGTCACTCTTCAATTCTACCTTAGATACTTCCAAAAGTGGAAACCTGTGTCAAGGAATGCTACATAGACTGTTCTAGAGAAAACAAATATAACGCAGAATAGCTTTGTTATTTTCCAGGAGCTTTTTGTAGGCCATGTTCATCCTGATTGTACACACTCAACTCACAGTGCTGCCAACAGGATATTCTGCAAAGTCTGCAGGTACGATATCACCCTATGTTTCTATAGCATGTAAAACTAGCCTGAGGGACCCAAGCAACAAAGGCACAGTTGTTTGCGCTGAAAAAAATTAAGACTGACAAGTGCTTCTTTGCTTAAAATTTGAAGAAGAAAACATGGTTGATTTAAGAATGAGATTACCTGTGCTGAGAGCATGTTAGCAAATGCAGACATTTGTTCTTAGAGATGAAAACCAGACCCATGTTATGAAAGCAACGCTGTCAGTCATTGGAGTTCAGACATGCACTTTTGTCAAGGCAATGACCAGTGCCAGACAGGCACCCAACAATGCAGATGGGCTCACCTGGAAAGCCTCACATACCGTCCTCTACCCATGACTCTTCTAGAGATTAGCATTGCTAGCTCCACACAGCTCCTCACCTCAAGTAAGCACGACTATGGTCTCCTTTAGAGAGCACAGGAGGCAAGTTGCTCCCACCGGTTTTATGCACCTTCTGACCCTGGACCAATAACTTACTCCACTTGAAGTACTGCATCCAGCTCTGGAGTCCTCAGTACAAAATAGACATGGACCAGGGTCCAGAGGAGGGCCACAAAAAAGATCAGAGCGATGGAACACCTCTCCTATGAGGACAGACTGAGAGAGAGTTGGGGTTGTTCAACCTGGAGAAGAGAAGGCTCCGGGAAGACCTTATTGCAGCCTTTCAGTACTTAAAGGGGGCCTATGAGAAAGATGGGAACAGACTTTTTAGCAGGGCCTGTTGTGATAGGGCAAGGGGCAATGGTTATAAACTAAAAGAGGGTAGCTTTACACTAGATATAAGGAAGACATGTTTTGCGGTCAGGTTGGTGAAACACTGGAACAGGTTGCCCGGAGAGGTGGTAGATGTCCCATCCCTGGAAACCTTCAAGATCAGGTTGAACAGGGCTCTGAGAAACTTAATCTAGTTGAAGATGTCTCTGCTCATGGCAGGGCAGTTGGACTAGATGGCCTTTGGAGGTCCCTTCCAACCCACACTATTCTATGATTCTATGGTTATGTTTCTGAACTAGACAAGTGGATGGTTTACTCTTTCTACACCATTCCTGCACACAACATTATTGCTTTTATATTAAAAAAGAAAAACATTTCCCAAACTGAAAAACTCTATTTAGCTATTGCTAGTAAAAGTATAACTTCTTCTTTCTATAAACCTTACTGACACCTCTGCAGGGGAAAGAAAAAAAAAATCTTTGCTGGCAACTATAGAAGATTAAGTATACTGAGATTCCCACACTGTGCTATCAGCCTTGCTATTCACAACAGAATTCTACTTCCTTACAGCAAATGTTTTCAGAAGGAAGTATGTAAACCAATAACATTTGAAACTTGTGATGATGTTACTGCTTTCTGGATTTTAAATGATGGGGTTTCAGTTTGGCCAAAAAAAATACATGGATTTAGACTGCACTGTACTGCATTTTAGCTAGTGAAGGTGCATATGAGTTCTACTGAAGTTACATGAAAAAGTTATAATGAAAGATTTTAATTTTTTGAAAGTAAGTGCAATGAATTAAAATTTATTAGAAAAGTTTGAGTATTTTTTAAAAGGAAAATTTTATTTTCTATCTCATCAAGATCAACACTGTACTATGTACCATGTTTTTAAGTTATAACTTAAAGCAATAATTTCTTATTTAAATTGAGTAGAGACCAAATCCTGCACTGTTCTTTCAGTGGCCAACTCTTGTCAGCCACAAAACTGATACTGTAAGCAAGTAAGAACAAGCAACTGACATCTTTTTTTTTTCTTTCCACCAAAATCCCAGATTAACAGGTGAAAATTTTTATCTTCATTAGATAATGTTGTTCACTAAACATGGATTTCTTTTATTCATGTATCTTTTCAATTTTGCTTCTTCAACACTTCCTGAAAACAAAGACATGGATTTTTTGCACAAAGGTTTGCTAACGTATGCTCTATCCCTTCAGCTATGTACGAAAAAGGAGAATTTCAGTAACTGTGAAATAGATAAAATGTTTTTCCTTGGCCAGAATGAACCATGATTACATATTGGGGGGGGGGGGGGGAGAAAAAAAATGTTATTGGTTTTCTCAGAAGGATTTTCTTTTATACATAGCTTTATCCTATAATTTCGTCCCTGTTGGGCACACTGCCTAAATTTAAACACAAACAGTCAAGCAATGAAGAAACATTACCACATTTACTGTGAACAAAAACTCCCAGTTGTACAGTGAAATTTTAATACATTTCAACTTATCTCTTTTACTAATGGGGTGAGTACAAACCCTGCAGGAATTCGCTCTGCAAACTGGTAATTACAGTAGACTCACTTTTTTATAATGCATATGTATAGTCAGACACAAGAACCATAGCTGCCCTTTTGATGTAGGTTACAATAGGAATGTTTAAAAAAAAATTATGAAAATCTACAGCAATTCTAAAGGAATGCATTATTTCATGGGAAGTTGTCCTTTAGCTATACTCAAGAACACAAATATACATAATACAATATAATATACATATATTTATTTGCTTTTATAAACCAAGGCACAAGCTTTATCAGCCTGTTCTTTTTATTAAAGTGGGTTGTACAGAATAAATCTGCCCCTACTGGTACAAAGCTGGAGTTTCTATCTTACAATATCATGTATGAGCTCAGAAAAAGATTTTTGTTCTCCCAGACCTCTTCCTCTGCACAACCTTCAAATTTAAATAGTTTTGATCTTCAAATTTATGTCTCTTTAAATCATTATAACACATATTTAAAAGCACTATTTCAATTGCATAGATTTACAACATACAATGTCCAACTCAGCTAAGATAGGACATGCTGTGTCTGGTAGAACATGTTTGAAGTGTACACGAAGATTTAATTTAATCCAAGGGGGTGTGAAATCAAAGTAGGATCTACTGCCACTGTCATACATAGGGACAATATTTATCTTTAATATAATAATGACAAGACAGAGCTATATGTTAACTAAAAGAACAAAGTACAAGACAAGTAAGGGCCTGCAAAAATATACATATTTCCAGGTCTTTTATGGTCTACACCATTTTTTTTTTTTAATGCCTATCAACCACAGCACTTGATTCTGCAAATACTTGCATCCTCATTGTTTACATATACTCATATTCATACTCTTCTCTTTAAAGGTAGAAAAAATTCTTCTCATACAATTCAATAAATAATTAAATCATTGTGTCCTCCAAGGACAACACACAGAAAATCATATCAGAATTCCAGTTTCTGAAGTTCCTGTAAACTGGCACATCTTCAAAATTGCCAGAAGAGCAAGCCAGGTATTTAGCAATTAATTTTAAAACTGATTTGTCAATATAGGTTACACTTACCTAGCATCTCTTTGAGCCAAATGCTGCATATTCACCAGTTTGCAACACCCAGCCCAGTAGAAAAAAATCTGCCTGTCTCTGTGTAGCAGCTTTTGTGTGTTTTGTTAGTTGGACGGTAACATGAAACATTTGCAAGTTTCTCTTACTATGGAACAGCATGTTCACAGCTCAAAACAGTCACAGGTGAAGTCGCTAGACCCGCAGGCTTCATCCTCCAAGCAGATAAAGTTGATAATACAAGGAAACATTGTGAGTCATGTCAATGACTACTTGCAGTCACCAATGGGGAATCAATGGCTGAACAAAAACTGTAAACACAGTCATAGGGAAGCTCTCTCTTGTAAGACCTTGAAACACGCTTTCCATGGACACATTATCAGAGCCTTGAAATTTTACGTAAGTTTTAAAGTTTCATTGCTCTTACTGCTTGGCACTAACTCTAGCTCTCTCACAGATGTAACTCTCTTCTCCAGAGATGGTTGCTTTTAGCAATGAAATTATTCTTTCATTAAAAAAGTGAGTTGTTAATGACTATGGAATCACTTCTTCACTTTTTTAAATAAAAGAAATCTGGTCATGACTAAATTTGAAGAGACTCCTCATTCAGAATAAGGGAGTTAGTTGGTACAATGTGAGCATCAGACTGAGGAAGGGTGCTACCCTAGGATTACTAACAAAAGGCACTGCGCTTAAGGCATGTGCGTATGGTAAGTATTTCACTCACTCCTATGAGAAAGTGAAATCTACAAAATACTAGAAGGAAAAAAAGAGAGAAATATGCATGCCAGCAGGTCTACGAGTGTAAGCATTCCTCACAGTAACAAAATTCATTTTCACAGGATAGAAGATAAATGCTGTATCACTTATGGCTCTGGCTGATTCAATACTTAGGATGTGCTTAGTCAGCAAGTCTCTGTTGAAAGCATATGGGAGGTAACACAAACTCATCCTCTGAAATTACCTTCACCACTGTGCATCATAATTAAGGTAACAACCTTGTCACAGTGGTTTCTGTCTGTTTGAGGGTGGGAAGAGGAGATATGGAGAAGCCAAGCATAAATTTCCCAATGCATATACTGTGCTAAAACTTCACTGAATTTCTAGATTTCAGAACCAGTGTGGGGATAAACAAGAGAAAATATATCCCAGACTAAGGCTCTTTTTGGGTGGAAGGCACCAGATCTAGCCACATTTCTGAATGGGAGAAACAGTATCTTTGCAATGAATATGCAGCAACGACACTGCTTTCCTCTTCCTGAGTTACCAGTTTCATTTAATTCCCAAGGATTCTCAGAAAAAGAAACTCCAATCAACTTGAAAAAGAAACTGCTCCCTTTTATGTATTGTCACATGCAAAAGTGAACAATGCCTATTTTTAACAATTTTTAATTAAAAAAATTATGATACTAAAATCAGTTGTACTAAATGGGTGTAAAAAGACTGTATGTGAGACAATTGGGTATAAAGGCTTTATCTTAGAAATGCGTTTGAGATCATTGACAGTGACTGTCATTATTTATTTATTGACACGTCCCAATTTTTAGTGCTCATTCCAATTTGGGAGTCAATTTTGGAGAGCATATAGGACCTCCAATACATGCACAGGTTCTGTGGATCTTGATGTTAAGTAACTTTCTTCTACCTTATTACCCCTTATTTTTATAACACTATGTGTAACATTTGATCACACATGGGCAGAAAATAAAGAAAACTAATCAGAACCCAGGTGGCTGTAGTTTAAGTAGATAGTCCTCAATGTGACCTGAGACAACATAATGTAAATTGCTGAGAGTGAAGCTAGAATAGATTTTTATGTTAGCTGCACACCTCCATGCTGAATGCAGGTGTTAACCTTTATAAACCATTAAAGTTAATACAAAACCTAAAAGTGAAGGAATCAGTGACTTGCAATGCATACCTCAAACCCTGTTTGAGATGCTGACTCTTTAAAATAATCTCTGCTTGAAGGGAGAATGGATAACCCTAAACTGAGGGATGTAAAAGTACTTCAGAACCTGCAGAGTCCAGCTGAGTACTGTGCTTGCTGGGATGACAGCAATGTTCCCACTGTCACTCCCTCATGTCTGCTCAAGAATTGAGACACGAGCAACGGTGTCTATCACAGATGCTGCACGAGAATGACCCTGAGCACCTGCTCTTCAGTCAGCAGCATCAGTGAGGGAGGAAGGTGGAGGGGGGGCTGTGTTGGAGGGAGAACAGAAACTGTTTCTTTGCTGTTAGTTTAACTGATGGCTGCCTGAAAATTCTGTATCTATTTAAAATACAGGAAGCAGTAAGCAAGGAGAAAATAACCTTTAAGCACAATACTGGGGAGAAGACTAACAAAGTGTAGGATGCTTACCATTACATTAGCGCTGCTTTCTTCACGTGCCACCAGTCCTATAAATATCATTGCCTCCTGTGCTATACCTGCGTATTTATTGCTATGTTAGGTAAGAAATGTTCAGTGCAACTACTATTTCTAGATACGCGATTTCTAGATTACACGATGTGAATTCATTTGTACAATGTCCTGAGATTAAGACTTCCATGTAATCAAATTGTTAGCTGTTTATACATTTGTGGTGGACTGTAGCCAGCCCATTACCGCAGTTTCTGTCACAGTAACTGGCCCCTGAGCAACAAGTTCAATGCAGGCAGTCAACAGATGCTATATGTCTTGCTTCTGACCTTATGAATTTAGTACCATTGTCTTGCATAGTTCACAGTAATTGTAGCTGAATTGAGCCAAATGACTACCAAATTGTTTTTGAAAGATTAATATGCCCTCTTCTGGTTTTCTGTTTAAGGGTGGGGGAAGACAACAGGTGATTCATTAAGAAAGCATGTTTATATAGACAATCAGGAATGGTCAGGTTTAAATACTGAATCAGTTTTTATCCTCATGTCTAATCATAGTTTATCTTTATCTACATGTATTTATTTAAAATCAGTCAAGAAAAACTCAAGATGCTAGACTGTGCTGAAGGGAAAACCAGCAGTCTAATAACACAATTTTGTTTTGTTTAGATTTTCCATTGCTTTTGGTTTTATTCAGTGACAGGAGTGGTCACCAGTCTGACTTCAATACTATCCACTTCCATCACACTACTAGGTGAATTTATACCTTGAAATACATGTTAGAATACTACCTCTGGACTGTAAGTCTTGTTTATCCACAGATCTAAGACAGATTAGGCAATGGTAGTTACAGCTTTGCTGCAACAAACTGTTCCTGTATCTCAGAGCTGGAATAAGGAAAGTCATACTCCCGGCATACTCAAACATTCAAAATTCTGCAGAAAGTGCAGGAAAACCACAACAACTAATGGGGAACGATTTCTTTCTTTTTCTTTCTTTCTTTTTTAAGAAAATAAGCGGTTTTACTAAATAAAACTCATCCATCCAAACACATGTATTCAGCAGATGATGACAACAGCTATACAGAATCAGGCCACCCCATCCAGAAGAATGTATCCTAATATGCTGCATTAAAGTAACAGCAGCTTTTGCCACTTGTCAGCATGCATTCTGTTTGAACCCATCTATCTTCTAGATTATTTCTATAGCAGGAATAAACACAGTGATCATTTGTACCTTGTATTTATCAGATCCTGACTGTCCATTTTGATTTGCCAGTGTTCAGCACCTTTAAATATCAAGCAACACACATCCTCAGAGACAAGTCAACTGAATGCATTTAGTGCATTCCCAGCTTCTTTTATAAAGTCTCTCCCAACTTTATCTAGAGGAAAACAATATTCAGTGCATGTTTAAAATTTCTTTCATTTTGCCTTCTGCCAAACTGTTGTTAGATCACACTAAGTCTAGCATCAACTACAGTAATCCTGCTGCTACTCAGTACATAAAGTGCTAAGCATGGGCTCTGCAAACAGGAATGTTCTCACTCCCTGTGCAAAGACCAGTCGGCAGGCTCTAATCCAGCATGTACACTTATTGCACATGCTGTGCTTGTGCTAAACCCTGTATTTATTCCTGCCATAGCACTGAGCAGTTTATTATAGGACAAAACTTACTGTGGTCACCATTTCATATGTAAATGCTTTGCAGCACATATGTATACTGTGCACTTTTGTGGAAAAAGCAGACCAGACTGGTAGAAAGTGAAATGGCTCCGTGTGTGCGAAACACTGGCCCAGAGCCTCTTCCCATTGCAGTCAATAGGAGCGTTGTCCAGTTTCACTGACGGCAGAATGAGCCTGTCACAGTTTTTAACAGCTTTATGAAAAAGAGCCTAACATAGTAACTGGGAAGTCTGTCAGTAACAATCTCCCTTCCCCCAGATTATAACATTGAGCAGGTTATTATATTGGGATGCAGTTTCTAAACTGTATCTGCTCTCTAGCACACTTCAAATGTATCAGCCCACGAGAGTGAAGTGCAAAGTTATCAGCCTAACTACCTAACAAATGGGATCAAATTCCGCTCTCCATTTACGTTTTGATGTTCGTACAGCAGCGGGACTGCACAGGGACACTTAAACCTGCGGTAACCACAGCAGGTATCAATGGTACTCCTCATTCGCAGACATTGCTATCGCTGCTCCTCAGGGTCCTTCCTCCCTAGACAAATTCAGCAGCAGCTCTGATGAGAGCTCCCAGACAGGGTTTTACAGCCACCCTCACCGTTGCAAACACCATTCCCTGAAGCCCCTGCTTTCATCCACCTCCACATACATGCATGTCATCAGCAGCTGTACAGTAAATGTCTGTCTGTGTGCAGGAAGAGTTAAATCAGCACACTCAGCCCTTAACTGCAACTTTTTTCTCCTGTGGGACAAAAGCACAGGCCAGATGGAATTGGTTCCTCCGTCTAGACCTCAGGGTCTACGTGATGGACGACACTAGCATAAAACAAGCATGCACATACAGAGAGGACTAAATTCAGCTCCAAGAAACTCATGTGTCACCTCATTACAGCCAGCGGATTTCCATGATGAAAAGTTCAAGTCACAATGAGACAAATGGGGGACTTTTCTCGCATTTTTGTGAGAGTTCCACCAGGTCATAATTAAAAGCAACATTTAGTCAAGCACAATTTAGTGATTGGTAAAACCAAGATGCAACCACAAGCACAGACTCTTTCTCCACTCCGCTTACCACCTAATCCTCTTTGGTGTGAAAACTGGTCTGGAAATTGCATAAAAGCTGCCCTTCTGGTGAGATTTCCAGAGTTTTCGGGTAACAACTCTGCCAGACACACCACAAAAACAGACTCTGTTACAGTATGTTGATAAGTCTGTTTCCACTCCTAGGAAAAGCCAGATGGTGCAGAGGTGTGTGATAGTAATTTCTAAACCCCCCCCAAATTTAAAACCTCAGAATAGTTCTGGTTAGTTTGAGTTTAAGGATCAAATTCAGGTCAGTTCCACTTTATCCAGACTGATTCATTTCTCCCTATTATTATTTGATTGCCGACAACGTGCTTGCCACTGTGAAATCCTCAAAAAGAAGAGGAGTTTAACTTCAGGAGTTAAAACACAGACACAGGAACAAGATGTACTAAGCAGCTAAGAAGGGAGTCAAACTCATGGAATTACATCTTCTTACCTTTCTTAAAAAAAACCCCAAATTAATCAGGAAACAAACACATTCAAACTCTCACAAAATAGAAAATCGGCATTCTTCATCAATTCATCTAAATTTAATTGAAGACTTTGAACTGCACACTGGCTTTTGGTATTTCAAAAAGCAGTATTTACACGAAGAAAGTATCATGCCAAAAACCAGGAAGTGATGCTCCATTAATATTCATTACATGCCAACACTCAAAAAAAAAGGAAAGAAAATGTAAGCTGCCAAGTTTATTTTGGCAAAGCTGTATGACATGATTTGTATTCAAAGCAAAATTTAGAAAAATGTCTTTAAATAAATGTAAATCCCTTTCAAATTGAAAAAAGCCACATAAAACAGAAGGAAAAAGCACTTCTGAGTTTCAGCCTTTTTTCAGTGCTAGACTGTACATAAGCAGTGATTAGTGAACTACATTGTCACAAAGGACCTACCAGCTTAAGTTAGATGTACTTTTTCCTGTCTTTCTAACAACGAACTTGATTCGTTTAGTTATCAAGAAGTTATAAATTAATGATATTTAATATCTTTTTCCCCTCCCACCTATTTTTTTCAATATGTACATATCAGCACCATTTTCAACTGTGTGAGAATGCCAGGTACAGAGGATAATCCCGGTTTTCCTAAGCAAAGACCAAACTACACAAGAAGATGGCAGTGGCCTTAGCATGGTGTTAGCATACTTCTCAGAAATAAAAACACTGATTCATTGCCTGGCCAGGCCAGCAGCAGGAAGGGTGCCAGTGATGTCCGTATTGCACAGTGGAATGAATGCCATGCAGAAATTCCTAAAACTCTTCCGCACAGCTTTGCAAAACAAATGAACCCAAGCAGCACACATCTGGCCACATTGCTTCTAGCACTTGAGCAAGTTTGTATACAAGCAGGCAAGGTATCTCCCAGCAGCACAGGACAAAGGGGTTGTCTTGTACCACAGGATGCCACAGTGACACATGGCACAAAAAATTCAGTCTAGCAGGGAAGACAAGGTTCTTTCCTCAAAACAGAAACTGGGAGCCTCTGTTTATTCCTGTTTAAAATTTCACCTACTGATTGCAGCGGCTAGAAAAACAAAGGCATTTCTGAAGCCAAACCTGAAGGTGACGAACAGGCCCTCACATGACTGTATGAAGATGTTGTTTCTAGTCCTGTTCCACTGACTTCCTGAGTGACTTAATGTATCTTCTCCTCAGTCCCTCTCACTTTCAACCATAATTAACAGCTCGGGAAGAGAGCCTAATAATTAACTCTATAAAGCAGAAATTCTGAAATTAGGAGAAGGCAGGAGAGCGGCCTTGTCGGGGCCGGGGGGGGGGGGGGGGGGGGGGGGAGAAGTCCAAAAAGCTACATCTAGTCTGTTGCTGTCTGTGCTCATCTTCTGCTCTCCCCTTTTCCCCTGCCCCAAACAAGTTCTGCTCTTTTCTGATGTGTCTTGAGAAAGCCTAAGGTTTACCTTGTGCCAGCAGGCAGGGGAGCATGAAGTGAGGGGGACCGTGGGCTACAGTGCAGGCAAAGGCATCCTCCCTGGCTACACGAAGGGTGTCTCCTCTTCTTTAAATGCCTCTGTCCCCAGAGAGTGAACCCCACACCTCCTGGCAGGCTGCCCAGAGCTGTTCCCACCTTTCCCAGGGGAGCTGAGCAGGCTGGCCACAGCCAGGTAGCCCTAGGGCTGGTGACATGAAGCAGGGTGTGAGGTGGGGACATACTTGAGCAGGGAGCAGAAGAAGAAGATGAGGGCACAAAGAGTGCAGACGGTTCCCAGGGGGCAGGCTTTGGAGGGAAGGAGGAGCTCATTAGACAGGGAGGGACAGCAGAGGCCTTGGTTGAAAGCTGTTTCCTCCTGTTTAGGAGAAATGACTGTGCTGGGATTTGAACTGGTTTAAAAAAAATATATAAATGAATAATAAAAAAAATCAGGTGTGGTGGCAGGCACCAGTAACAACTGCTAGACTTGGAGAGAAGGCCAACTGAGGACCAGGGCCAAGCAACTGGAGAAACATTGCAGCATTGGACAGTATGCATGACAGAGGTGGGGTAAGCAAGCAAGTTCAGAACCATTTTTGACTAAATAGCAGAAAGGAGGTCTCACCTGTATAACCATGGCTATGAAACCTTTGGAGGCCATTACTGGCAGGAATCCATACATTCATACGGATGTATTACTTTTCAAGATTATCATTCAAGCCTGTTGGTATAGCAGTTTAAAATACACCTTTCAGTTGTAAGCATATATGGTAATATTCTTCACCTCATTTAAAAATTTCTTTCCTTTTCTCAAAAAAAAAAAAAAAATCCCCATTCAATAAAGACTACAAAGATGAAAAGCAGATACTTCCTAGGAGACTGGCAAAACTGGTAACTCAGAAGGCATCTCACTCACCTAATTACTGAGTAGGACAGTATCTAATAGTTATTAGATAGTAATACTATTAAATGCTACTAAAAGAAACATATAACTCCAGTAGCTCTGTAAATTCTCCATTAGTGTCAGCATCCAAATTCAATACTCTTGAAGGGAATCCCAGCAGATGAGAAGAACAGAACTTCTACATAATTCTCCCTAAATAAAATTGCCACTTCTGTGATTTTTCTGATGCTTTCTGGGGGTTTTGGTCAGGCACAGTTTTTGAAGTCAAATGAGACTTTGGATCTATGCCAGATTCTTCCTTTTTCCTAAATCTTAAATACTTGACATGCTTTGGGAAATCACTGCTTATGGGAAAGTGATGACTTTTCAAGAGTTTAGTCAGTACAAGAAGTTGCAAAGCCATCCCAGTCCCTTGTAAAACTTCAAGGGAGTAAAAATGTGTGGAGAGAAGCAGAACACCTGACAGGTAGCAGCGAAGGAAGGAAAGGCTGAAGGAAAGCACTGGGTCAGGGAGAAGGCAGAAGCGGGGGGTGAGGGGAGACGGAGGGAGAGAGAAAGAAAACAAAAGAACAAGTGAGAAAGATACAAACAAGAAAAATTGGGGAAAAAAAATTACAGTAAAAGGATACACCTACTGGCCTTTCAAATTAGAAGAATTTAAAATTGATATGTCAAGGGGTAAGTACTACATTTTTGAGAGTAGTGGGCATAATAGCAAACATTGATTTGCTACAGTCCTGCAAAGCTCACAGGTGAAAACGTGCCACTGCACATCAGGTGCATCCATCCTGTTGAAATGCAGACATTCATTCATCACCAAAAGAGGAAGTATGAACCTCAATGATTTCTGGAGTAAACCCCCCCAACACACATCCCTTTCAAATGGCTTTTACCAGTGTTCTCAATATACATGTGTTACCTGGATGGTCAGCAGTTATACAAAACATCAGGAGCTCCACTTAATTCAGACTAAATTGTAAAGGACCTGCAATGTTCTCGAGGTTCACCTGTGCAGTTCTGAACTAGAAGAGTTTAACTACTCAGAATTTATCCTTATAACTGATGGACAACTTTCAAAAAAGACATGTAACCTGCAAGGGCAAAAATATACCTATAATTTAAGAAAAAAATTACATACAGGCCGGAAGTGTGTTGCTTTCATTCTTCATCTTAACTTCATCAAACAGTACTCCTTTTAACTACCGAAATTCTCCTGATTTTTGCAGGAACACCAATTATGGATGTAAAAAATGGAGCAATGTGAGAGTAACTCTCTGAGGAATCTCTTCTCACAGAACAGTAAGCTCTCAACAAGCAAAGAACCAGCATAAGCAACACTCCACAAAACTCCACATGCATGAAACCTGTCAGCATGGGGAGCAGATGGAGCAAATATACTCCACGACCCACTAGATTAAGTCAGAAGACTTAGCTCTAATGTCCAGATGGAAGAAAGTCAGACAAAGCCACACTCTCACTCCCACTTGTATCCAGGGTTATGTCGAAAAGTATTTGTCCTACTAAATCAAGTGACTAATCAAAACTAATGAATATGATTAAAAAAAAAAAAAAAAAAGGAAAAAAGTCACCAACCTATCTGATTATGTCTCCAAAGGAAACAGTAGTTATGCAATTCCAGACTCTAGGTGTCTTATCTTTTTACCCTACTGCAACTTCTGAATCCATGAATCCACTTCCACTATCTTTGGTAGAAAGGCAGACTATGCAAAGATACTTAATTCTCATAATATGGTTGCACAAAGCATGACCCAGAAGCTGCATGCAGTCCCAAAGCCCTTTTGTTTTAACCTGCCAGGTACTGAGAGCCAGGGCATTCCATTGCAGTTACTTAATAGTGAAGAGGTAGCAGCCAGCTGGTCAATCAGCAGGTCCTGCCTAGTCACCCCACACCTCTTATTAAGCCAAGCAAAGGTAGCTCTGGATCAAAAGAGTGCTGAAGAAGGTGGGCTGGAGGGGAAATTTAGGGGAAGATTAGAGATCTGTAATAATTTTCAATGCTAAGAATAAAGCTGTAGGAGATCTGGTTTCATTAACGGTGCTGTTTACTCAACTGTCTGCCTGGTACAGGTATTTCAAATTTGTAATAAGAACTCTGGAAAAAAATTAATCTCTCTATTCACGCCAACCCTGGAACTAAAAATTACTGGATATCTAAGAACTCGGAATGCCCCAAACTTTGTCTAAGAAGAATGGTAAAATAAATTACCTGACTATATGACATTGTGCAGGTTCTTTGCCAGACATCAACAAGATCTGAGAGTATTCAGATATTTTTGAGTACTGTGCAAAAAAGGTAAATATAACTGAAGGATCAGACATGCTAAAATCAGATTTGAAATAGCATACCAGAAAAGCGTGAGATTTACAGACTTGTATAGGAGATGTTTATAGAAGTTTTAAACGTTATTTTCCAAAAGGCTTGTTTAAGAAATATTTCACCAGGAGGCTCCTGGGTAGCAACACCTGTTTAAGCTCTTTCCTTGGTAATGCAGCCAGAACTCACCAATGTTACTGAGCCAATCAATATCACATCCAGTTTAGGTTTTCACAGATCTGTAGGCAGATCCTGAGCTGTTAGGCAAATAGATCTCTAAAGATCACAACTGACCAGGACATGAATCAAGGAAAATTTTCATACCGTCATTTTTTGTAAAGTGATTAACTAGATACAATCACCGTGGCTCAGTTCATTAAGTACCGGCATTACTCGTTCTCATTTTTCCTGGTTCTCAGACGCTTTTAACAATTACAAAACATAAATGGAATGGCCTTTTATGTTTCATGACAATCCCACTCTTTTTTGTAGCAATTTTATTAATCTAATAAAAAGCTACGAACGTGTCATACCACAGACAGTAAAGAAGGGATGTTAAAAATAATGAAATCATGACATTTGCCATAGTCTTCACAATTTAAACGATGTCCAAAACTTTGAGATCAGTAAAAAGAATTTTTAAATCGTGTTTATGGCTAAGTATTTTCACAAAACCCTTTTAGATTTTTGCCTCCTTCTTTAGTAAAGTTAACTTCAAAACCCACACAGCTCCAGCCTGCACACACTTTACAAACCCAATGTTACACAATATATGCTAGCCTTTCAATTACTGTTATTTGTACTAGCCAGGAGTTTAACATTTACACCTGACTGACTAGACAGTGACTGAGCATGTAACTTAAAAGTAATGATCACCTATATAGTATTAAACCTGATTCAAATCTGATATTTGTGAAATATTTGGTGAATACTTCTGTGCAGTCCTGCTGATTTTAGGATTAGTAAAAGCAAAGGTTTGAATACTGACCACTGGAATATATAAAGTAAAGCAGTCCAGATACTTAAAATATACACATTTTTTAAAACAACTAATGGATTTTAAATGTGTGAACATAAAGGTGTCCCACTGAAAACAAGTGAAAAGGACAGGAGCCTTAGAACTGGGGGAGTTAGCCTCTACTCCTCATTCAAATTATATCAGTGTCACTGATTGATTTGAATTACTTGCTACAGAAGTACTGTATGGAAAAGCTGCACTTTAATAACCACATCATTAGGAGGAAAATAAAAAACTAAAGCAAGGACTTTACATTACATACAGTACCTGGTCAAAAACTATTTCATTGATTTCAGTGGGCTCTGGATCAAGGCCATATTGATTGCAGGCAGTATGGTTCAATGATTAAGACAGCAAACTTAGGTCTCATTCTTAGCCTGGTCATTCACTGGGTTCTGAGTCTTGGGAAAGTTAATCACTTCTTGCATCTCACTTTTTCCATTCATGTAATAGGAATAATTCTAATTCCCTTTATCAATAAAGGGAACCTATATATTCAGACAAAGGGAGATACACAAGAGCTAAATATACAGCTTAAGTAAGTGTGAGACAAAACCCCTTATTTTTAAATTGAAATAAAATTTCCTGGAGCAGTAGGAACCTCAGCTGGTAATTTACGATCCAGCTTATGTGGTCATCGCCTATGATAAGTCTCAGCTCTAAGATACGTGTGTGCATGCATGCATGTGTGCCTGAGAGTGAGAGAGAGAGAGAGGGGCAGAAGACACTGTTGCTCACTAACTGGCACTTCATGAGATACTTAATTTGTTGTAATAAAGCAAAGAAAAAGTAGCTGTCAGTTAAACTGCCATTTCTGTCACACTTTTTAATAATACTGCTCCTGTAATTACACTGTGGTTCTTTATACTTACTCAGTAAAAGCTTGCCTAGTTTTAGCATGGAAAACAATTTATGAAATTATAGAAACGGACTGAACACAGCAGTTCATTTGTTGAGGCAATTATCCAGATCCTTGTCAAGAAAGAGAGAGAGTAAAGACTGTGATGTGCAAAAAATGTTTCTAATTCTATGCTATAATACATACAATATGTCTGTGGTTGTGCTGGATTATGTTAATAAACTGCAGTCGAAATATATTTGTCACAACACAAAGGAAGGGTGCTATCAATTGTCTTGCCAGATATTTTAAATTAGTCACCAAAACGTCTAGCCAGGGTTTCCTCTATGACCCTTAGATGAAGGGAGAGGCTTATTGGACAGTTTTTCCTGTGGGACTAGACAGATTCTTCTAATGCTCAAGTATTTTGAATAATCTGGAAAATAACTGTAAAGTGAACTGCGGCACAGTTGCCTTTTTTAACAGACATGTACAATTCAACCCTGAACACAAATCCAGTGTTGTTTTTGGCTGGTTATCACTCAGAAATGAGTTTCCCTAATACTTCTTAGCAAAAATGGATAAGGGCTTTATTCCTTCTTTTGGGAAGAATAAAGGGTGTAAGGAGTGAGGTACTGCTTAGCTAAAAGAGCAAACAAATAATGGCAAAAATCTAAGCACACAGTCAAGAAAGTTTCAAATTTAAAAAGGGAAAGAAAAAGGAGACAACATATCAAAACCAAAACACAGACTTGTTTGATATCCTATGCAGATTCAGAAAGAAACCCACTGTTTGTAAGAATGCAGTCATTTGTATAACAAGTTGGAAAGAGAGCATCTTAAAGCAAGCTAGCACACCAGAAAACATTTACTACTAAGAATTTTACTGAAATTCATTACTTTTCATAATTTTAATATCTGCCCATTCTTGTAAAACTTTTATCATTTATCCTACAACATAATAAACTATACCATGTAAATGGTTTTCCAACTATTTCTGAAAAGAAAAATGCAAACTTTATATTATTTAAACTGAAAATGCAATAACCAGTTTCTTTTCTTCAGCTGGACACTTCACACTTCAGCAGAGGATACTGCTGTAGATTTTTTGCTACAAACTTTGTTTTGTTGCACAAAAAACTGGGAAAAGAGAAGACCTAGCACACAGGAGACAAAGCAAAAATGGCATCCAAACACAGATCATGAATTGTGAGCATGCTACAAAAGTTTCAGATATTAAAATGTGGATGAGGTTTCTTCCTTCCCCACCTCCCCCAACATCTGGAGATAGTTTGGTGGAGCAATTTCCAGAAACCAAACAGTATCTTTGCTTGACTAGCTCTTTTCATTCGCAAATAAACAATTAATGAAATGGGCAACTAATTTCCAAAGTGTTCATATTCATTAGACTGTTTCCTGAACTTAAGCAGCTGTTCCACGATGTAGTGCCCACATAAACGGTACTGCTATTCTTTCTTTCAAATATAAAAGTATTTTTAAGATCATCTACTCATGTTTAATTTACTCTAGCAACAAGAACTGAAACAAAAATGTTCCCCACTTTAAAAGTATAAATATGTTTGCATAATAAAATAAGGTAGGGACAACTAAAGAACTATTCCACCTGAATCACTGAAAGTCATGTTATGGACCACACTTCATCATGGGGCAAAATCTAGCTTGTATTATTTTGTGATTCCAGCTATTAATTACAGATGAAATTATCTGAAGTTGTGACAGGCTGTAATGTATTTTTCTCTGAGCATACGAAACAGGGTGGAAAAAAACTACTGTGCAAAGGCCCGAGTTAAAATAATTACACAATATGATTAGCTTCAATAATCATTTGGGAAGCTTAAGTGTCTGCTAGATATCAGCTACTTAACTACACTTACAAATGCTGGTTATCATTTCTGACCAAAGGCTCATACTAGAAACTGCTCTCTCCACTCAGCTTGTTTTTTATGAGCCGCCCACTGCCAGGAAAAGAAAGCTCCTTGAAAAATTCTTTCAGCTGGTCCTCTATTCTCCAAAATTTTTCCTCTAGATCTCCTTATGGCACAGCTCTGCTGGAGCTGTACACGTACTCATATACTTTTCCATTCTGTAAAGAGAAATACTGGGTTACAGAGCTCCGTCTCATGTTCACTGGGAAAAAGGCTGTGGCACTTACAACACTGCCACCATCCCGCGTTTTGACACCTTTGCTTTCTCAGCATTTACTGTCCTAGTAAAGAACTGAGGAAGGAGAGGTGTGCCCCAATTTTCACCAGGACATGAACAGAAGTCTCTGAGCAATGAGCCTAATTTCCCTCTGCCACTCAGCTCTAGTGGCGGTGGCTTTGGGGGAAAGCTGTCAGGACAGACAGCTGGTGGGAGAAGAATCTTAACTTCTACGCCAAGATGCCTCAAGCTCATCGTTTACCATTCAGAGCTGTTTACAGGACACTTGGAAGAGAAGCATGAGCAATTGGGAATAACAACTACTGAAAATTATTTATACAGCACAGTCCATTTATTTAATGTTTTACAAACTGAAGCCCTGATACTACAAACATTCACCTCCTGGTATAACACTATGCCGAGTAACTTCTGTCACTCATAATTTTCCATTACTTCACATACACAAAAGCTTACGATCAAGGCCAGCTTTGCACAAGTCACTGAAGTACCTAGCCCAGGGGATGCTCTGTTTCTCTCTCAGGTAAAAGCCTGGTTTAAACTCATATTCCTGTATAAATACACAATTCCATACCCCTTAAATAAATGCTACTTTTAAAAATGCATGGAAGATTTGAGCAACATAACATGCTTAAGCTGAAAGGGGATCTCAGCCCATCAAGCTCTCACACATCTAAGAGTGCCGAGGTATGCGTCCGGAGGAGGGGGGTGGGAGGAGGTGATCTGGATCCATCAACAGTCTCTTTTAGTCAAGTGAACAAACAATGCTGAGAGATGAGAGAATGCAACTCTACGCATGAAACGAACCAGCAAAAGTACTTCAGGCCACACTCTTTCTGAGTAAGAACATTCACGCACAGCTTTGTCATGTTTTATCTAAACCGCTTAGTAAAATGGATTCAGATGATCTTCCACATTTGTCCCTGCACGACAAGCTCCAGATCCAAATATTACCTCTGAACAGCAACCACAGAGAAATCTGAAAGCTGTGAGCCAGTTTATTTTACTGTAGGCTTCAGGAAGGATAATGCCTGACACAGTCCACCATTATTACACCGGGCAAGTCTCTTTCTGTCTCCTCTGCCTTAACTTCCCATCTGGAAATAAGAGTAATAAAACTGACCTTATTCTTACAGTGCTTCAAAACTGACAGATGTAAAGCACAGTGTACAAGCTGGGTATTCTGTTTGCTCTCAGGATTCAAAAGCAATTCCATGCAGTAGGTAGAATATATACTATTATCTGGTGCAGTATAACCAGAGAACACAGGTCTGCAAGATTATGTAGCAATGATGAGAGGATTCCCCAGTCTTTGTTTGAGGTAATCTTTAAATCTGTGGCCCTTTCAGGCAGAGCATAGACCACTTTGCTTCATTCACTTAGGACAAAAATTTCGTAAGACAGAAATTAAAAGGTCACGAATCATAAATGTCAGGAAACAAGAGTTTGCAGGCCAACACTAAAGAGTACACACACAGCATCAAGTGAGAGAAGCAGACTGTGACGGCATTTGGGGGAAAGTGCACTGATAGACACTTTATATAGGCACTTTTAGATTTTAACACAGAAGGGCAAAATAGTTCTTTTTTTCGTATGTGAAAATACTTCTTCCATGTCCTCTGTTTTTCTGTCTCTGCATTGCAGTCATATTTCAGTTGACCCTCAAACACCACAATACAAGTGCTACCACAGTATTTTCTATTACAGAACAAGTCTTTCACTAATAAAACTCAGCTCTGTAGCTGAAGTGGATCGCTAAAGGAAACATAAACAGTAAGTCAGACTGGTAGATCTGGTACTAAAATACTGGGGGAAAAATCCAATACTCCATATAAGAAACAAAGAAAACAAAATCTTATAAATGACTGCAAAAGCCAATTATTATTTAAGACTATGTTTGGCTTTAAATACAATTCCTGAGAAATGCAAAGCAAATTAAAATAGGTTAAAAAAATTAAAGACACATCCCTCTCTCAGGTCAAATCACAAAAATAATGATTAATTTTCAGGTCTGCATTTTCTGAAGAGTTTCTTAAATTATATCTGCAGTTCTAAATTTCACATGACTAAGTCTTCACAGTCATACACAAACGTCATTTGTGCATAAGATATGAAAAATTTTCATGGAGACGTAAGAAATTTAGGTGCACGTAAAAAGAAATGAAAACATTTTGAAATCTGCAATCTAAAATAAAAAATGAATTTTCAAATTTATAATGTAAAAGCAGTTTTTCAAACTGTTATCACAGAAACAACATCACAGCAACAGGCTTATTGAGATTTACAGTATTCTGATAATGTATTCACATATTCAATATGAAACACAATGTCTCTTCTGACAATATTCCTTCTAACTCAAAATATGCTAGGCAGGTGGAAATGAGCCTGTGCATGTACTATACAGATAGCTAACAAAAAGGAAATTTTCACTGCTACATGGGTGATCACTGAAACCTTTTACCAAGGACAGAACAATGTAAAACAGAATATATGCCCATTTTTCATGTATGATTAAGAGGGAGCACAACTACTCTTCTTATCACCATTTGTATTGAGTCTAATCTGAACAGTCGAATTATTAAGAGTGTTAGTATCTGATTTAGCCTTTCAGGGAATAATGCAAAGTATGCTGTCAAGAAGAGTGGCAGAAGGGACAAAGAAAAATTCCAAAATATAAAACTGGAAGCTTGAGTGACAGGATGGATAAAAGCCTAGATAATTACTTTAGGCTACACAATCAAAGACAAAGTTTAAAACAAAATAAACAAAATACGCTAAATTCCCTTGTTGGCTACAAACATAAAAAACCTCAGGAATAAGTATCTTTGTACAAACATCAGTCACACTTTTACAGGAAGAAAAGGTTACAAGTAGAAGAATCTATCAGATAGTGAACTATCCCTAGTTGCTTAGTGAGAAGTAGTAAACACTGAAATCCAATTCAGAAATAGTACACATCAAGGAAACGGCAGCAGTATTCTGCTTCTGTATAAACTCAAATGCTTTTGTCCAGGATGTAAAACTAATTACATCCTTAGAGTTGCTGTGCAGAACTAGCAAAATTCTTTAGTTTATGACATCGTTATTTTAGTTTGAAGAACTTTTCTCCCAAATGTTTATAGTACCACGCCAGCTACTTCAGCTGAGCTGACACAATGATTTTAAAATGGTCTAATACTTTTGACTTACCAACAGATTAGCACATGATTAGCTAGAGTAAAAGGATTACTATTACTGCTGTTATAAGATATTAACACTTTTGTTAACGCATTCTAGGGATGCTATATATACTTCCCACATTGAGAAAGCAGAATGAAGACCGAGTTTTCTTAGTTTTAGTTATCCACAAATGATCTTGCAGTGAAGTAGCAGAATCCTCTTAATTAATTTTTAAAATCTTGAATCTTCACCATTTTCCCCTCTAACGTTCATACAAGCTGATTACAAGCTGTAATACACGCTACAGAAACAAACAATTGCAGCATTCACTCTTACTTAAAACAGCAGGTTAACAAACAATCTCAACTCATGCATGCACACATGCACACATGAACCCACACAGAGGCTTTATGATGAACAAGGTTCATGTCTGAAGTAGAGTGCAGCATTAATACACTTCAGAAGACAGTTATATTCATTGAAGCTTGACACCAGCTCTGTGAAGAAGAGTTGTATTTGCAGGAGCATAGGGAGGGGAGGAGAAAAAGAGAAAACACCAACAGGAGGGAGAAGGATTCAGGGGACAGCTGAAGTGTGAAGTGATCCAGCAGCTTTTTGATATGGTTTAGACTTTGTTTTGGGAACGCAACAAAACAACAGCTACAAATTAACCCCTTGGCACTGGCAAGACTGTCAGCCTCAATGCTAAGCACCCATGCACTGAAATTCAGCCTCCAACGGCCAACAGGTTAATGGGTAGGGAGCTTCTTCCTCTCCTGCCAAAGGTGGTATGTTCTTGTAGCTGTATTTCTGTTTCATGTACAGACACTTTTCTAGCTATATTAATCTGTCACTGCACTTCTTTGTTCTCTTTTAAAATTCAAGATTAATTTTACTATGCTTAAGTCCGTACAGGCTAAAAACCATATACATGGTATGGAAAGAATATAAAAGAACATGAAGTGAATTAAAGGCTAGGATCTTCTCAGGAGTTTCAGAGTTGTACTGTCTTTCTAGTCAGTTACATAAAGGTCATGACTGATGATCAATAGTGAGTTGTAAGAAATCATAAATAAGCAAGAAAATCAGTTCTGTTATGAATGTGCTAACACAAGAACATACTTTGAAGAAAACTGCATTCCTTAGTTTTAAAATTGTCCTTATTTCAAGTTTTATGTAAAGCAACATGAAAAGAAAAAGGAAGTGATGGATCTCAATTTTAAAGTAATTTTTTAATTTTGGGACACAGATCACAGTTAAGCACTGCTGGTTAGGGTGGTCACAAAGGTAAAAAGATATGACACATTTTTTGAACGTATAAAAAGCTGCCTTTTTTCCTGCATGTTTATTTAAGTGCAAATACAGGTAACAAAAACTGGAGTTACAAGGTGAGATAAAAATTACAAGATGGGAAAACTCTGCTTTGTCTCCACAGCATTATCTGGTTCTCCCTGTTGTCATACAGCCAGGGAAGAAAGCACTTCCAGAAAGCTCACCAAAGATCAAACTGTGTCTGGTGACAGCGGTGTCCAAGCTATAAGTAATGTTCAAAGGATTCAACAATGCCTGTGACTGATCATTCTCTTTCCCTTGCCATCACCTGCTGATTTTGTCCAGGTGTTTTATGGCTATCTTGAGGCTCTGGAGAACAGACAGAAGGAAGACTTTGCCAATTTCTTTTGTCTGGGATTGTGAATTCCTTACACAGATGGTGGACAGCCACAGGCTGGCCAACTCCAGGCACAATCGCCTTCACCCTCAGAGGGAAAGCATGAGAGCAACATTATCTCCTCCCCAAGTACTGTCTGTAACATGTCTGTGGTTAGGGAATAGGACAAGATGCATTTTCTTAAGGAAAAAGGTTCCCCTCTCCTCAATTCCCCCCCCCCCCCCCCCCCAAAAAAAATATCAGAAGGGAAATAAAAAAGAAAGAAAGAAATAAACTAAGACTTTGGCTAGTATTAGTAAATTAAGCATTCCTAAGCAATTCAAGAGGTTTGTCTAATAAGATAATCTTGTGTTAACATGGTTTTGTAGTATGTTTACAGTCTCTCAAGTATTCCAAACAAATCCCGCTAAATCTTACTCACTAAGAAAATCAAGCCATTTCTGGCAGCATTTTTTTAAAGATGGGCACCAGGCATGAGCCTCCTCACCCTTTTTCTCTTACCCTGTTTCCCTACAAGAAAGCCCATTACCTATGCAAATTACTGCTAAATGTGCAGTTACCTAATCGTGCAAGTACCTATTTAGATATGTACTTTTCTCCTGCAGTGATGCAAGTGCAATTTTGAAACTGGTTATTTAAAGTAAAATTGCTACACTCCCACTTCTGACCTCTGAAAGTGTGACTACATACCAGGGAATGGAGAGTATGTAACAAAATATTTGTGCAACACTTAGGCACCTGACAAGATAAATTTTACAGAAAAATGTGTGACTACTTCCAGTTCTCAAAACTGGAAGGGCTTGGAAAAATGTGTTTATTTTATATGCACTTCATTATGAAGAAGCCAGATAAAAATCTTGTATGACAAACATATCATGGACAGCCTCTGTCTTCTTATACTCTTAGAAAAAAAATGTTATGTGTGTAGTATATACTTATTTACGAAGTTTCAAAATAAGTACTAGAAAATAAGTAGCTAAGACTCAAATTACAGACTTCAGGAACCTCAGAGTTATACCCTTCACATATGCTGTTTCAGTTTTGCTTATAGGTGATGTGAATGAACTCTGAACTCATCAGTAAGATGTAAGGCAATGTACTCCTCCTAGATCCTCAAGACACAGACTTACCCCTCGCCCCCCACCCCCCACCTAGGGATCAATGTTAACATATACATAGGGAGAGCAGAGTAATGGAGCTGATTTCTGCCATGCAGATCTGAGAGCAATTATGTCCTGCTCTAAATTATTTACTTTAATGCTAAAGGGTGTAACATTTTCAACTTTTTTGGAAAAATATACTCAGCAGTTATAAAATCTAGCATCATAAATGTTAGAGAAGGAAAGGACCATTACATCACCCTGCCTATCTCCTGCCAAAGTGGGCTAGTTCCCTACTGTATATTTTGTAGCCTTATACAAAATGTTTCCAATAATAATCTGCTGATGTTCTAAATGCTCTGAATTACCTTAACACTTAAAATAAGTCTGTGATTGTAAAGGGAAAATGTAATGCTCATAGAAGAGATGAACAGGTAACCTCAGAACTACAAGTCCCCTTTTTTCTACCACCACAGGTAGCAGCAGTAAAGCTTCTGTACACTGTTCAGTCTACCAGCATGTCATAACCCTGACCTAAGGAGGTCAACTTCACTGTTGAAAAAGTAGCTTAGCCTCCATGGCTCATTTCATCCTTCAGCTTCCTGCTGTGATTACTGACAATTTAGCCAATGTATTTATTTATTTTTATTTCCTTACTGTACCCAAATACAGAGACACAGACACATAATATACTGGTCATATCCATAAAAAGGCTGCAGTGGATGGCCCTAGACAAACATCATCCAGAAGTCTTTGTGCTTATTTCTTCCACAAAGACGCAAAAAACTTCTCCAGGGTTTCCCACGATTGTACAAGCATCCAAACAGAAGTACTCCCGTGCCCCATACAAAAACCTGTTAATTTTAACTTTACCCCATCACATCTTCCCCTTGAGATATTAATTTTAACTTTACCCCTCTCATCTTCCCTGAGAGATAAGAATGACCAGAAGGGTAGCCAGCCCAGGGTCTGGCAGCCTAATGAAATTAAATGAGTTCTGTGGATGAGGTGGTCTCAATGTAAACTGAAATCCTATCAACTCCAGCACCTCTGCCAAGCATTTAATCCACAAAACCCTACACAACACAGCTGTGTGTGGGGGGGGGGGGGGGGGAGGATCTTTTGTTTAATTTAGGGGATTTTTTTTGTTTCCTTTTCAGTTTTCTGAGGCATGTATCTGTCTATTCCACAGTGTCTTGAAACAGTAAAGCGGCACATCACTGGTGGTGGGGATAGTAATGTCACACCCGACTCAGTAACATAAAAGAAGTGACTGTGGACGAATTGTTCCTAGGTGAGGGAAAACTGGATCCAAGTGTGGATGATGGAACTCACTTAAACTTGGCAGGATGATTACCCAACACAAGGAGCTTAACCCAGGAGAGAAAGACCGGAGAATGGAAGAAGAGAAAAAAACGTGCCTACTGGGAATTGGACTGAGAATGCCATGCTGCCCTCAGATGTTAGCAGCAGTCTGATGATTGCCTGGACTGAATTCAAGCTGGTGACCTAAAGCAGAAAGACTCTGTATCTAACTAGTAATCCCCTGATCCAAGGTACTTCAGTACTTTTAATCACAAAAGAAAAATTACAGTCCGAGGGGAGGCTTCATTGGAGGGTAGCATGCTAGATACTAAAAAAAAATTAAAAGCTTACAGAAAAACTATGCAGTTTCTTCTACCAAATGATAACACTCCTGCGTTAACTTTATCAAGGCTAAAAACTGGGGGGGGGGGGGATAAATAAAACAACATTTCTGACAATTCTTGAATATTTTTCCCCACTCTTGTTGGATACTGATTAATGGGTGAAATTTCTTCAGTTCCATTTAATGATTCAGTTTTTCTTTACATTAGTGGACTTTCAGGATTAAAATTTTACAAGACACTTACACAGAAACAAAAGGGAGAAAGAAAGAAACAAAAAAGACTGTCTGACCAGGCTCAGCATAAGCAATGGGATGTAATTATGTGCATTTAAAACATAATAAGAATGTACATCGTCAACCCTCAATTTAATGAAGGCTTCACAACACAGCCTCAGCAGCTGAAGTTACTTAAGAGTGAAAGTGTAACATACAAAGTAAAATTGGCTACTTCTCTGAAATGACAGAAGTTGCATTATTATGGAAAACAGTGAAATAACATGGCATGCAGTTTTCCTTGAGAAAGTGTCAAGCTCTTGTTTAGTAAATTATGGAAGAAAGCATGGTATATTTTTACTGTAGATTCTATTTACAAAATATGACTACATAGTATTATTGGGTAGTAACAAATGATATGCCTAAGATTAAATACTTTTCAGAGCACAAAAATATTGGTGTTTAAAAGGCCTTATTTTTATTCTAAATTCAGTATCTTTCCCATATCATTCCCCCCCTCTAGTGAGATTATCTATAGATTGTAACTACAATCATCTATCAACACCAGGGTTTCTTAATACAACGCGAGTTTTTAAAAAACTTTTTACATGAGTAACAAACATTACTTTTCAATGCCAGAAACACCCAGACCATGCTATGGACTGATAATACGCCAACATTTTTGTTTTTAATTTAAGCTCATTTTGAGTTTCATCAGCAAGGAAGAAGAAAGCCTTGAAATGGTAACATTAATTTTATTTTCCCTCTATTCATTGACTTAAAATAAGAAAAGATAAAAGGATATGCTAAAAGATTGAGCCAAAAAAATAGTTGCTTCAGGGCAGATATTTATGTCATGTTTCGGTCTGGAACGAAGTTTTACACACAACTTATAACCTTGGGGAAAAAAAAAGGGATTTGTAGTTCAAGTGTTACCAACACAACCTTAAGTACAGTGTGCTACTGACACCTTAACTACAGCATTCCAAATGATGCTGCCGAAATAAACCATCTCATTCTTTTCTTTTCACGGAGTGAATGCTCCAATCATTAAAGTATTCTTGCCCTCTGTATGCTTGGGAGTGGTCTGTCCATAAGTTATTAATAAACCATGGAAAGGTGCAGCAGCAGACCAACTATTCATATTAATGAATGTCTCATGAATATTCAGCTGCATGTTGACTTTTACCTCAGAGGACCAAGGGAACCAAAATCCAGCCCCCTATTCTACCAGTTAAACCTCCTCACACTTCTATTTTGAATAATAGCAACTAAATCTGTAACACTGTCTCTTTTGCAAAGCCAAATAACTGTTGTTCCAGTAAGAGTGTGAGTGGGGGATTGCCATCAGCTTCATTAAACCCCCCCCCCCCCCCCAACAATAAGTACACACAGTAGTCGTAAGACTTTATTTTAACTAGAACTACATTACCTATAATTTAACATCTGCACAGATTTAGTGCTAAAAGAACAGTCGCTACTGCTGGCTGCATCGTGTTCTGTAAATAAAACTACCTATTTGGTTTTAATATTCCCCTTCTAGTCAAACACAATGCAGCATGGATGGGCAAATGCATGTGTTAGAAAAACACACACAATTCAAAACACTCCAAGTCCTGTTTTCCCTCCTACTCAATAGCTTTTACAGACTCCCATTGACTTTTATTTCTGACTTTTCTGTATTCTAAATTGAAATCTCTTGACCATAACCTGTTCCAGCAACATCAGACACAAAATGTCATTGATGTAGAAGACTTCTAAGTGGGATTTATCAGGGACTTGTTTGCCTAAATTATTTGTCATTTCATCATTCTTTCCCAAAAACATTTTTCTTTAAAGAACAGCTCTTCTATGGCTGAGATGTGAATGCACACTTGATACCCTTTCAGGGCTAGCACACACTTCCTTAACTAAATCCACCACTTCCTTTTCAAACTGATCAGAACTTCTTCAATTCTATCCATCCTCCAGAAGTTAGAAGGGAGCACCTTTACGTGTAATAACAGGCATCTGGGAAGCCAACTGGAGCAGTTGGAGCACATGTTTTAATAAGCAGCTCTTAAACATTCAATAAAGTGAGTGGTAATTGGGCACAGAAACATAAATTGTCAGAGCAAATTAAGAAAAATACTTTGCTTTTCAGTGTGTTATATGATGCAAAATTATTTGTAAGATTACACTAGACATACATTTGAACAAGCACAGATTCTTATACATTTGGTAAAACTACCTCAAAATATATAGAGAATTAACTGTTCTTTTCTTCTGGATAAAATTAATGTCAGCTTTCTGTCCTTAAACCAGAGCCAATGGGGAACCAAATATGTTTAGCCCTGAAATAGTTGTGGTAATTCAACCCCTGCACTCCTTATTTTCTTGATGACAAAGAGAAACTCCCAACTGGCAAAGCCACCTGGACTGATTACTCCTCCATCCACACCCACGGAATAGGAAAATGAGCCAATGATCATTAACCTTAATTTCTTCTAACATAAACCTCACCTTTTTTTTTTTTTTTTTTTTTTTTTTCCAGGTTTGTTTCTCTTGAAACTCCCTTGAGATTGAGAGAGAGGGGGAGAAGAAATAAAAAAGAAAAAAAAAAGTGAGGGGAAAAGTCATAACTGGGAAAAAAAAAATCAAGAGAGCTGAAAAGAACTCAGTGGCTTTTTTTCTTCTGTTTCACAGCTGGCTTACTATAACTTCAAGCACTCAGATAAAGGGATTTTTGAGGTACTATGATCTCTCTTGATAGCAACTTCTTTCTCTCCCCTGCCCCCCTCTCCAAGCAATAAGGTAAATGTTAATGCGTGGGTTTTCTGAGGGTTTTTTTTAGATTTTTATTTTTTTCCCTGAAGATATTCCTGGGTAAAGGCAGTTGGCAAAAACAAAGATGGGTCTGGACATCAGGAATGCAGGTGTGGCCCAAGGTCAGGACTAAAAGGCCAAGCACAACTGGGTGGGATATTTTCAGTGTAACTACTTCAAAATACAGTAGAGAATGCATCACACCTCCTGGTCATCCACATTCTGTTACTGCCAAATGGAGTAATTTTTGGTTCAAGCTGTGTGGGACTAGCTCCCGCTGGTATTACATCACCTTCTAATAGATAAGGCACTCGTTTGGACCCTCTGAAGACTATCATGTGTATATAAATATATAAAAAATACATACTAATAAAAGATATAATATATGAAAAATAGTTATGCTGTAGAAATAATGGTTTGTATAGCACAAATGTGTGTACTGAAAACAGATACCCTGTTATCTTCTTAGCTCTCCAGACAGAGCTAGGTAGACCTTAATCAACATTTTCAATGCATCTATAAAATGAAGAACTTATCAATTCATTGAGGTATGCTTGGCTATATCCTCTGCTGAAGTAATCTTTTTCCTGCAAATAATTTAAAAATCATTATACAGCTAAATAAAAGCAAAAAAAGGCTCTAACATGTATTTTATTTCATTAGGATTACTGAATTAAAAATCAAATAAATGTTCAAAGAACATAATAAAAGTGTGATTGTATTACCTTCAAATACATTACAACAAGCTGTTTGTCGCCTACCAAACACATACAGCAGGGCTTCTGTGGAGACCGGGAGGCAGACAGTAACTTTGATCACGCAGGCATTCCTCATTATTTCAGACCTCAAATCAAGTAGCAACAGCCAGGGGAAGAAAGGGGTGAGAGACATGGGGCTACTGGGGAGGAAAAGGGAAGCAGACTGCAATTTTGTCCTAGGTTCAGCATCCTAATTTAAACAAAAACAGACTGTTGGCATCTCTGTGCTTCCCTGCAGCCCCCTCCCCTTCCCCATGCTTTCCAGCCTCCTGGTTCACTAAAAATGACAAGCACATTTCTAGGCTCTGCTTTTTTATCAAGCTGACAAAGGTCAACAATACTAGCCAGAAGAGTGTTGAAGTATTCAGTGCCACAGGTCATCCTAATAGATACTGGAGGGACTCATTGCAACACCACTGTAAGCCAAGACAGCATGATTTTTAAGCAGCAGCACTTTGCACTTTCACAGCCTGGTTAATTTAATACAATACTGGCCTCTTGTTTGCAAAATATCATTGGCACATTTCAGAGCTGGTATTTTTCTGTGGGTGACAGTAAGGTGACTGAATTCAAGCATGTTAACAGATGCACCTTTTTATGCTCTGTTAAACCATGTCACAGACTACAGCCCCTAAGTGCATTCCTTTATTTATGCTGCAGCCAGCTGAGCTAATTATCAGAGACAGACCTGGTTCTAGCTCTATAAAGTCCAGTGGCCATGTATGTGTGTGAAGAGGCTGGGGGGAAAAAATGGGATGGGGCGGGGGGGGGGGGGGGGATAGAGACTCTTTTTGAAAGCACTTTCTTAAACACATGGCTTTGAAGGGCTTTGAAGTCTTCATGTTATTTCATTGGTGCTATGAAGTGTGTGTGTGGGAGGTGCATTAGCAGCTTGAGAATATAGTAATGTTTGGTTTGAATGTGCTGTGTCCCACCCCATCCCCTGTTTTTTGTCTTCCTCATTTGAACAGTTATGTTTAGGTCCAAACAGCTATACAATAAACATCAGTACAAAACTCTCTCCAGCACTTAAAAATAGTGGAAGATGCTACCCCAGGAAAAACAGAAAAGCTTGTTATATCTCTCTGCACAATTCTGGTGTGTTTTATCATGTGTGGGCACAGGAACACCCACTTACAGCTCTCCTTCTACCAAATATTCCAATATACCAAGCATTCTCCACAAGCCTTTATGCCATAGTCATATTTTATCACTAGCAGCAGCTACCTCCTTTCAAAGATTAAAAATTCTTAGTCAGTTTGGCTGTTTTTTACCAAACGAATGTCTTTTGCTTGCATGACTTCTTCCTGCACTACAGTTTTCAGTAAAAAAAATTCATTATACTTAAGAGAAAAGAGGGGAAAAAGAATTTGATGTTGACAATTTTTTTTTTTTACTTCTTATGGCTAAATGACCTTAACTAAAGAATTAAATCATTTGTCTTACAAGCAGCGGTGGGGTTTTTTTGTTGTTGTGTTTTTGGTTGGTGTGTTTTTTTTTTGTTTGTTTTTTTTTTTTACAGCGTACAATTTAGCTAATAACTGGTTGGGGCCAATCTTTAACAAGTCACATATTTCCATTGTCCCTTCACCCCCTGCTTATTCTTTTACCACATCCTAACAAAAACATGACCAGAACTGGTGAAAAACATACGGTTCCAACTAATGAATCACATACTTTCCCGCAAGTGCAGTAAGTACTACCAGCTGTGACAGTCTTGCTTTGGCAGTGGAACCAGTGCAGAACAAGGCCGACACATCTGAAACCAGCTGTACTGAAAAACCACAAGCAATTTAAGTCCGTCTGCCTTCTCAGGGGCTTCTTTGTCTCTGTCTGTGTCTCTGCTCTGTCCCTAAAACTTGCCAGCCATCTTGTTTTGACAGAGTTCAGAGTTTCAGAAGTTTCAAGGGGGAGAAAAATCCGCTGATTCAGGAAACTGGGTTTCAAGAAAATGATAAGGAGGTCTTTGTCAAACTAGCTCGAGTCAGGAAATTTAAAGAGACAGAGTATGCATCTACCCATCTGCTCTGCTTGTACGACAGCTTAAAGCACAGAAAAAGACACACGTATACTTAAAACACACATATGTCCATAAATTTGTATTGGTACCTAAAAGCACAGAACACTCCTCACAAATGAAGCAGGATGTGGGGAAGAGCTGTCCTGAGATCTCGAGATTTTATCAGATTAAATCTGGGAAGGTCATGAAATTTACAAATGACTTAGTTAATCTCTAATGATATACAACGGACCAACAGGAAAACCAGTAAAAGTTATATCCCACACACTGCCTTATGTGGTGCAAATGCCATGTAGTTCACTGAAGACTATTCCAGCGGTGTTCTAGAGAGGCTTTTAAAAATCTTGAGGGGGACAATTTCTTGATTCTTCTACACGTTAGGCCAGGTACCAAAATTAACATAGGCCTACTGTACTTGACTGACAGGGAGGGGAGAAAAAAAAGTATTCAGTGTAAAAAAAAAAAAAAAAAAAAGAAAAGAAAAGATCAGAATTTACTTAGAGTGGCTTTCCTTTACATAAGAAATGCTCTGACACTCAGGTCTGATGTTCCAGGTCCATCTAGGACTAAAAGCAAGTACTGAATAGCACACTGGGAAGTCTGCTTTTCCCCTCTCACCTCACCCACCCACCCCCACCCCGCTTCCATCCCTGCAGAAATGCAAGATATAGACCCTAATATTTTTTTAAAAGTCAAGATCCTGATCCAGGACTGGTCTTTCCTTATCTTGCAGCTCACATATGTATGCATTTTAGAGGATATCTGTATAGGAAAGGGTGAAATTTTTGACAGAAATTGATTTTTCATTAATGACACCTTTTTCAGAATTTTTGAACAAATTTAGATGAAATAATTGCCTCGTGATGGATTCTTGAAAATACTGCAATAGGTACATCTCACATCTATCATAAGATTTTCCAGCAGACACAGACATCCCCCGCCTTCAATATGTATTGGGCAAGCATGTGAGAAAGGCCAAAACCCACAGCAGTCTGTCCCCTTTTGGTGACTGTTTTTTGTACAGTGTACACATGTGCACACAAACACTGTAAACATGTTTAGCAGCTTTTAAGGCTTTCGGTTCTCACTGTGGATGGTCACATTACCCCCAAGCAGTAAAATCATTCAGTGAGCTATTCAGTGACTCCCTATCAAGTGCAAACAACACTTCAATGCAGTGCTGTGCCATTATATATTTTGTATACAAACATACTTTGTAGGAAAACTATTTTAAGTATAGTTTCACACATAAATACATGTACTGTGATCTCCCCCTACCCAACATAACTGTGATATCATGCTGACATACTAAGAGCAACATGTGCACTACAAGTCCAATTATACAGACATCCCTCTGTAATAAAGGAGGGAATCAACTAACAAAGAAAATTTTCAACTAACAGTATTTACAAATGATGAGAAGCTTCTCAAGTCAGCTTGACATACTGGATAGCATCATGATTTGAGTCACTGTTCAGATTATTATTCACTCCTAGATGTGCCATGTATTCTATAAGGGCTTCATTTTCAGAGGGTAAAGAAATCTCCTTCATGGTATTTGTATTCATCCCTTTCTGGTACATGGATATCGGCTCCTGAATCTATTTGTAGTCAAATTATTGTGTTTCCTATACCAAAGGTAACACTGATGCTGTTCTTAGGTTACAACTCAGGCTCTCACCAGCACTGGAAAATTGGAAAGGTGATGAAAGGGTGCTGCAATTCATCTCCATGCTCTCCTTCTTGATAAGATAGACTTAAGACAGCTCAGACATATGCCCTCTAAAGAGCTGTTATGAATGGGCTGGGATTTTAAAGTTTTTTTGGGGTGGGACAGGTACAGCAGGTTATGAAAAGAACAGACAAAGTCTTTAAGGTATCTTGTACATTACCCTAACATCAGCCCTGCACCAGCACCATCAACTGTGCAGCCTTAAAAGGAAATTACAAAGTTGAACCCTTTACACACTTAAAAATCACCTTTTTTAACTGTAGGGCAGAAGGTGGTTTTGTTTTAATGATTTACTGGTTTACCTCAAATTACAAACTAATAAAATATATTTCCTCTTAAAATGAAAGAGGTCTTCAACAGACCTTTGTAGAGTCAAATAAAGAATAGTCATAACAATAATAAACTGCTATCACTGAATTAGCTTTACAATTTACATTACCTTCTAACGCAAGCTTTATTTTTCTGTGAGCACAAAAAATGACACCCATCCATCTTCCCAAATTCAAAAGAAAAAAAAATAAAAAATAAGTCAAGCAACAAAAGAAAGAACTGGGAAAGGACAATTAAAAGATACCCAGCATCAACATAGGAGGGATAACTTTTGCATGGTGTCTTATAACTTCACTTACAATTATACAGTTAATTCTAAATCCCTGTTATCAAACATTTACTACAATGACAGCAGAGTAACCATATGAACTATATAGCTTTTTAGTTAATATTTTTAGTTCCATTTTTTTCTGAAATGGACATTTTATAGAAATTAAAATTCAATTCAATATAAAGTGATTCCAAAAATTACAGTATAAAATACAGTACCCTGTATGATAACACACCTCACTACAGTTTCCTGAGTAGAGGAAAATGTATTCATGCACACTTCCCTGAATGCGAAACAGAATCTCTATTTGTCCTGTTTCAATTAAAGGTTGTTTATCAATTCACTTTTTTACATTCAGATATTTTAAAAACCCCACATTATAGCAGGGGAGTTGCTGAGAAGAATTAAACTGAGAAATGAAATAACCTTTTTTTTTCTTGACAAAATGTTTTGAAGCATTAATCCTAACAATTATGATTCAAAAACAATGTCACATGACTTCGCCAATTGCAAAATTCATCCAGTGATTTCCAGAAGTAGTCAGACTGTTTGAATTGAAAACTACAGGTTTTTTCCAGCAATTGTGTGATTTATACAAACTGCAGATCATTAATGCACCTTTTATAAACTGAAAGGAAGGAATAAATTTACCATACAAGTTAACAGTTTGACTAAGCCAGATTATAATTAACAGCAGTGACTATAAAAAAAGTGATAGCTGCCCTTGGTAGTTGGCTAATAGTCAGTGTTAGAAAATTGTATTATTTCTTGTAAGAAAAATATGTATAATCATAGATCTGAACATGTCAATATTATTCACTGCTCCTCTTAGGGGCAGATTCCTATTGAAATCACCAACCCATCTACCTTCAGATACACCTCGAGTTTCTTTGGAAATAGTTATGCATCCCTCCCAGAGAAGGGAGCATCCAAAGCAATCGAAGATGCTTTGAGGCTAGCTGTTCTTCAACGTGTCAGCTGGGTGACACAGAGATACAGTGCTCCAGCCATGTAAATGAGGCAATAGAACAGACAGCTCAAAAGTACACCTGCATGATGCATGTAAACAACACCCACAGAAGACTGTGACCATAATTTAAATAAATTTTTACATGTATATACTTTGATTTTCCCTTCATAGTTACATGAAAAGAACCCCAAATATTTTCCTCTCAGACATATATGTGCAACTGTACAGTTTTTCAGTAAGAAATGTGTGCTTTTGCCCAAGAACACAAACCGTGTAATACATTAATACATATGCCATTAGTTTTGGGGCGTTCCTTTTTTTTTTTTTTTTTTTTTTTTTTTTTTTTTTTTTAAATCATATACTAATTTAGGTTGGAAGGAAACTCTGGAGATCATGTGGTCCAAATCCATCCTGAAAGCAAGAATACTTTTAAGCCGCTTGCTCAGTGTCTTTTCTGGTTGAGTTTTTCTAGAAATTGTTTTGTTGTGGGTGTCGTCCCCCCCTCAATTTTAAAATTATACCAATAACCGAATTTTGACCTACCTTATTAAGCATTACTATCTACAATAAGAAAAATAAACATGGGTGTTGAAAGATTTGCCCATAAAGAGATGGCACAGGCAGGATCAGAGGTCAGGAGCTTGCGGGTCAATCCATCAAACACTGTTATCTAAACAGTATTTGTATTGTCTTTTAAATAGACTTCATCTTCAAATTAGTTTTACCTGCTTAGCAAACTAACCCTACACACTCCTTTCCAAGTAAATAATGAATATACAAAACATTGTGTGGTCTAATACTAAAGTCTACCTCATCTCAGAAGGGAATCTTTATTTCCATTCTGTGATTACTTCTTATGCAGTTTTTAATCTAAGTTAGGATCTTCTTATATTTTGTCAGAAAGTCTCACCCAATCACAACTACTTTCTTACCTTTTAGCATGTTAGGAAAGCATACCTTACCCTCAGAAAAGCCTTTTCAGTTTTTCCTTATCATCACTGCCATTAGGTGCCTAGTTATAATTCTGTATAGTTTTCACTATGTCTTTTCCTCCTATCATAAACCTCATCCCATCTTTCAAAAGGAAGAGTAAAACGTATGAATACCTGTGCAGAGAAAAGTATGTTTAACAGATATATTTTATATGTCACTACAGCTACAAGTCCTTACATGAGTGCCATTAGTGATTTATTACAAATTAGTTTCTTTCACTTCCTGCCTAAGCTTCAGAATCGTCTTAGCCAAAGCTGGCATTGCTGCAGATGTGAGCTGTGTTACTATATAATGGGGACAGCAATGGAAATATTTTCCTGAAAGATCTGACTAGCCCTAGTAATACCCACAATTTACTTACATGCAGTCTACATAAACAGTTATGCTGGATTTAGCTTGTGTTTAGCACCACTTGATAAAAACTATTACCAATGTGGTTTACATAAATTACATGTAGTCTACTCCATATGGAAACCATATTTTAGCAGTAAGCAGTGCTTAATAATGAACACTCTGCCTTACTTTCTCACAGGCAGGCTCTTTCTTGCCTCTCTCTGGCTGCACTATTCCTATGATTTAAGAAGATATTTAGCTCACGAAACAAATTATTTGAATATTCACACTGCAGTTAAAAAGGGAGTAATTTTATTCCATGTTATACTGGTAACAAGATGACTGCCCTCTTTGAAATGTAGTGCACTAAATTATCCTCATCTGTAAGTTTTTTCAAATATAGGCTGATAATAACAATTCACTGCATGAACACCATTATTTGCCTAAGTTATTAATGACTTTTAATTGTTTACTTTATGATAAGTCTCTTTACTTTAGCCCCTGTCATGTAAAATTAATTAACTAACAGGCCACAAAGAAATACAAGCACAATGTAGTTCAATATTTTATCATAACTTTGTGTACTTCTGTAACATTTCAGTATTTTTGTTTAATAACGGTGACCACTACCTTTCATTAGATGTGATATAAGGTGTAGGTTAAGCAGAAATCAAGGAGAACTATCTACTAATGATAGGAATAAATGCCTTCTTGAAGATTTCAAGCTTACATATGTATTTAGATTTCCCTTCTAAGCTTAGGCAAAAGAGATAATTTTTCTGTCAGGACTGTAAAATTTTAGGCTGGAAATCTGATCCTTTTGAAGTCCATGGCAATTTTGTTGTTTTGCTGTGGCCAGATTTAACCCTCAAATTTATAAAGTGTTTAATATATCAGTTAGCAGGGAGAAAAAGCAGGTTCTAACAAAAGCACTTCCAGAAAAATAAAAGCTATTACAAGAGCAAGCCTACCCCATTGCTCTGTTCTTTATTTAAATCTTTAAGATATAAGAAAAAACCTAAAGACTTTACCTGAATAAACTAGTCAGAGAAATATAATGAAAACCATGAGCTAAAAAAAAAAAAAAAAAAGAAAGGAAAATGTAAGAAATACTATTACAAGGTAATGCTTAAGGAACTAGATGAGATGCTCTTCTTGAAAATTAGAATGAATTTAACAGAAAATGGCAACATTGCTAAGGAGTTTTAAACTAAGTCTTACTGTGTATAAATACCTATAACTCTGTGACATAATTCTATACAATTCTGAAAGCTTGTATTAAGGATACAGTTCTTCATAACTCACATACAACATAAACTTTCAAACATCTGGTGAACTTCAAGGCAGAGCCTTCCATCTCCCCAGAGGGTTATCAGTTGGACTATAATGTTATCAGCTTTCACACACTTCTCAGTGAGATGCAATCTACTTGCCTGAGAATATGAGGGAGAGCCAGGAATTCCTGTTCCAATTCCAAATTTGTGGACTCTCTAAGATTTCTGGTAAGTCAAGAACTCCCAGCTGCCTCACTTTCACAGCCTCCAGAAACGGGGATATTTACGTGCCTACTTTTCAGACCAGCAAGGATTAATTACTGAATTACTGACTTTTATATAAATACTTATATAAAATTATTTGAATGTTAGTGCTTACTTCACAGTGCCTGAACACAGACACTTTAATACAAGGGGTAAGATTTTAAGGTAGAAATGGCAACCAACATGGACATACGAATACCACCCCTCTTACGTGGAGATATGGTGATGCCATTTACAAAAGCAAAGCAGACTTTCAGTTGCTCAGACAGTATAGTTAGTACCTTAATACAGTATAATTCATCATAACTCAGCAGTCCTCTCCAGATCAACTGACTCATCAAAAGCACAATTCCAGTTAACTTGGTGGGCAGCAGTGACGCGCCACAGGATGTACACGAAACCTTGGCATGTTCCCCAAAGGTCATGACAACTGGAGTTGTTTGGCCACTTGTCCTGAAGACAGAGCTATTTTGCAAATCTAATGAGCTACTAGACAATACCTGGAGGGTGTGGTATCTGGGTACTACTCAAAGCCTGCCTTCTGACATGACTTATCTATCAGAGGCCAACACCTGTCCCCAAACAATGAACTGGTAACTCAAACACAGTCTGTGTTATCAGCCTCTTGTTTTGAGTGGCATTAAGAAATATGCATCCCAACAAGGCAGAAGGGAGTTGGTAGATACCAACAACAGTATTTGTTCTGAAAAATGTGGTGAGAAGTGGCAAGAAGAGTGCTGACAGTTTGAAGACGACGAAATTATTGTTCTAAGGCATTATTCACAATTTCTTCTAGAAGTGTTTTAGTAAATGAGTAATCTCATGAACAAGAAAAAATTATTTTACCAACAAATTACAATTAGATGGCATGCGTCACTCGAAGTTTGAAAACGTTTCAAAAAGGAACACTCATTTCCTATTTACAGTTGGAAAAAGCAAGGCATACCAAGTGGAACCTGGAAGTAATTAACAAAAGTCTCATTAAGAAAGTTCAAGTTCCATAGATTTAGAAAAATTAGATTTCAGTGAGAGAGAACAGCAAGAAACTGAACTTGATACTACTCAGTCTTATAGATCCTCTCACTAAACTAAGCTTTCTTTTATACACAGGTGATGAAAAGGCATATACACAACACCGCAATGGTTTTCTTCTCCTAGTGTAAGAGATAGCAAATCATCCTCATGCTTAAATAAATGTCCACAAGTGACAATCTCTATCTAAAGCTAAATTGCTCTAAATTCTTTGGTTGAGTACATTAAATTGCCCATTCTATGAAATTTTGAGGAATTCCTAGTCCCAACATTTCACAAATGCTTGGGTCCTGTTTTGCTGATGCTTTGAAACCAGCTATTCATAACGTACTGGGATTCCTGATATTCAGGTACAAGTACATAGAAAGCTATTTAACGTGGAGAGTTTACATGGACAGTTTGGGCAACTGTATCAAAAAATATTCCGTTTTCCAGATTAAAATCTCATAGCAGATCCTGTATGTAATCACTGATAGTGATTACTGATTTTTCAGATAGCAGTCCAAATTCTTAGAGAACCTTGACAGTTTCCATTCACAAGGAATACGTATTCAGTATCAATAAACGGTCATTTTTCTCCTTATTTAGCCATCACAAAATTCTGAATAAAATTGCATGCTATTTTCATAGATAATTATGTACAGTTTGGGTCAGAGCTATTTAACATGGAAAAACTGGCAGACCTCTAACTGTTATTGTGAGAGTCTGTTACTACTGGCACAAAATTTAAGTATGTTCATAGTTTTCTAACTGCTGATTTCAGTGTTCTGCTACTAATTACTAATGTCAAAACCAGAACAAAAGCTCACTGCTTGGCTTGTTGACTTCTGCACACAGATGTCAAACACACAGATTTCATTAATGATTTCAAGGTGACGGAAACCAAAGAGATGTCCAAAACTGTGCTGTTGATTATTGGTTCTTTTCAGATTAGCATCTTCATGATGAAGAGAGCACAATTAAAACCAAAATCTTAAATTTGACATACACTCTAAGTCATTTTATACTTACATACAGCATGAAGGGAAAGCGCAGGAGAGTCTAGAATATGTAGGGGTGTAAAAAACTTAAATATAAGCCTATTTTGTTGAATTGGATGGCATCAAACGGTTACCTAAGAATAAAGACTAGCAAAGATAGACAGAAATAGTACATTCACCTGTAAGTGAATGTGTAATGTTCTTCAAAAACAGAGGATGTAGACATCTGTCTGCATCTGTTCAAAATGTCTTATGTGGTCAATTTTTAAAAATTGCAAGGAAGCAACAATGGGAAGTTGTTGGTGTGACTGATATAAAACTAGTATAGGAGATAATTTAAAATGTTCATAAGCATTTACTGAACATTACAAAGAGTGTGCAACTACAATGATGATCTCCCCGTTTAGTCAGCATGACATTTTGTAACATTAGAAAACTGTATTTTAACGAAATTCCAAACCTGCAAATTTAAGTCCATTCTAACTCTGGTACCTAGTCAATCTACCATCACACAATCTTGCAAGTTGAAAAAACAGTAATTATTATGTCCTGATTTCCACATACTTATTAACATTTCACTGGAAAAAAGGGGGTAAACATACAGTTGTTTTATGAAGATCTGAATTGCAGTGCTTTTGCAGAAGCTGGGATTAGTTATTAGGGTAACAAAAATGTGAAAGTCTAAGCATGCACTCAACCCACAAAAGGAAGAACCATCACAGGCAACCTTTGCTTCCACTGGAATATTTTTAGTCTCTCAAACTCAGTTTTGTAAGCTTACATTCACAACTGCTGTTGTGAAGTGTGTTCTGCTCATATTACAGTGTGGAAGGTCCACAGAAACAGCAGGGGAAAGAAGTTACACACTGATGTCAAACTCACAATTAAAATGGGATGGGATAGTTTTCACATCCAGCATCCCTCAGTTCCACAAATCTGTAGCAGCACTTGAAAGGAGAGCAGGTAAATCACTTACAGACATGTAAGACTGTTCCCTTTACAGTACCTCCTAAAATTATTCTGTTCAATAGTGAACAGACTAATCCTCAAAGACACAGAAGCGTTAGAAACTACTGAGAAGAATTAATTGTTACCTATAGTTCTCTGGAACACATATGGAACCTCAGAAGGTGCCTACCTAAACTATTCTTCCCATATGCGTATATATTATGAAGGCAGTTTTCTGAAATTCTACGCATTACTCTCCTGACTCACATTCCCTGAGCTATTTTTGACTTGACTAGAGTAAAGCTACAGCAGCTGCATTCTCACCAACATCTACACAAATTCCACTGGCAGACAGCGGCCATCTTCTGATCTTGTTTTGGTTCTTCCTCACATTCTATGTCAATAATCCCATCATTAAGAGATTTATTTACAGAGATCACTGCACAACTCGGGAGTTAGAAGGTATGATTGGCGCTGTAACACCTGGGATCCTATTTTGTCTTGGAGGAATCCAAAGTCTGGTAACTTTCTGTTTCAGTTGGGCTGCCTGGTTACCTATAAATCATAACCCTGCCCAGCAACCCCAAGTAGGATCAACCCCATTGTATATGCAATTCACAGATTACTTTTAGGACAACTTACCTTTCTGGCAAGCTTGCAAAAACTAGTGGGCAACTTGTACACAGTCTGACTTTTCAGAAAGGGTCAACTGTACAGGTGATCTGTTCATGTACACTAAACCCAATACGTCCCAAACACACTGTCCTTCCTCACTCTGCAGAGACTATCATCTGCTCAGTGCACGTGCAGTAGGCCTGGCATTTCTTGGAAGCATGAGACTCATTGAGCATGTGCTGCAGAGAACGTGAAGACATTTTTATGTCCAGGAAATTCTAGGCAGAAATGCAATGGGCATAGTTATGCACCACATCTGCCTTTCAACAAGGTAATCAGTAATCAGCTCGCTTGCTGATGGATTATTTGCCCTCGTGATAAGAATTATGTATAATAAACAGGACTAGTTACAATAACTGGGTGGCTACTCACATGATGATGATACCTTTCTTTTATTGAAAAACATCTCTTTGGGAGACCTTTTCACAATACAAAATAATCCAGTGGTACAATTGTTGTGGATTGTACCTATCTGAAAAGCAATTTTAAATATGTTTAAACTTCCTCATTAATTCTTAGCATACTAAAAAGTATTTTCAAATAAGAAAAACTGTAAAACATTTAAACAAATACTACTACATATTTTCCTTTTGTGTAGTATGTTACTTTTGTTAACTGCTGTATTGTCAGTATCCCCTTTAATAGAAAATATCCTGCAAATCACAGTAAATATTTTAAAAATACAGCCTTTTATCAAAAACCACACTGCTATTTTGTAATCTTTTTTTTTTTTTTTTTCTCCTCTGAACAGAAACAGATTCAAGAGAGATGCTTACAAATTAACTTTTGAACACTCCAATAACCACGACTGCAATCATTCCCTCTTGTCAATAAGGCTCTGGCTGGGCAGTAGCAACACAGGCATCCTTTCCAATCCTCTACTGCACACAGATGACAAATTCCTTCAGCAACTCCTCCTTCAAATGCTGCGGGTCATCTGGGGAATTCAGTGCACCTAGAGAGTGGCTCCAGGGAAGCCACTGGCACCTCAGCCATAGACAGCAGTAAACCCCTATATCTTGAGGATGTTAATCCATGCCTCCTCCCACAACTTCCTTTTCTAGGCTATTCTCTACCCTTTCTTCTCAGGTGGCCCAAGATCAGCAGAGGATGGAAATGGTTTCAGAAAACTATCTGGAGATACTCTGTTGCAGACTGAGCCTTAGATCTTAGAAAGTGAAGGAATTAGGAAATCCAGCAGGTACAACCTAAACCTTTGTCTAACACACATAAAACAATATACCTGTACGCCCAAGTGGCGTCAAGTTCACAGCAACATTCTGCTTCCTTTTGAAGCAGAATAATACTCCTTAGTAAGGTTCAAAAATGGGAGAAAAAAAAAGGAGAACTTGCCCATATCTGCCAAGTATTCTACCACCATAAGCAAACACTAAAAGTAACATGTTGCTTAGCAACATTTATCATTTGGCTTAAACCTGCTCATCACAGTTAAGATTTATCTTAATGTTTCATAAGCCAAAATAAACACTGACCCTCCACTTACAGCACTGTTTTCACAGGTTGTTAGCAGAAGTGCATTGATTGCTTCTAGGTTGTATTACACTTTTAGCACAGCAGTTTTAACTTTTTTGCTCTGCTACTCTGGTTGTTTCTACTGAAACAAGTTCTGATAAAAGCAAGTGGGCATATAGACAGGGACACAATACCAGTGCACAGATACATGGGAATCTGAAAATGAAAGAGATAAGCTATCATGGTCTAGGCACTTAAATACAAAGAACAAGAAGAGAGCAAGCTGTTCCCAAACATATTCTGTTAAAAGTTACTAGTGATGATGATAAAAAAACATTATGTTTTAGTTAATGTTTCCTACTATCTCCTCAGGTGCTTTAAAGAGGAAAGAAAAGGGAGTGAATTCCATTAAGGTCCTAAGACCTCTTGTAAAAACATTTATTGAAGTGAGAAACCAGTAGTCAGAATAAACACTTTGAAATTAGGCAATCGGCATGACTAAAATGTTTACTTAACATTTTCTCCCATTTCTAAGCCACCCCTTAGGTGTCTTGCCCCTTCTGAAACAAAACCAAGATGCCTCTCAGACTCTCGGTAGTGGAAATAAAGGACTGACATAAATTACAACCCTGCTAGATACTATCCCCCTCCAGGAGTCTCTACTGCACAGCCATCACCTCCTTCTCCACTTCAGCGCTCAGCACTGGTGGGCAAGAGAGCGAGGGCAGAAGGAAAATTGCGCTACTGTTGATTTTTTAACTTGAGTAGTAGCGGACACAGCAGTAAAACCCCACAGTACTGACCCAAAGAGAACCACAGCCCCTTATTGAGAAATACTGTATGAGCACAAAGGAAGCACAGCCCCTGCTCCCAACTCAGACGCCAAGCTCAAAAGAAATGGTTTTAAGACTTCAGGAACATAGGCAAGTCTTGTGTTGAGCTTGCCTGGATCAGGCTTGTTTTGATTTTTTTTCTTTTTTTTTGAGAAACCAAGTATGTTGTCTTTTTTTGCCATACAAGGGTAGCAAAGAATGGTAGTGTGGACACGGTACAAGAAACAAGCAAGGAAGGAATATAAGTGAGTGGGAAGTAAGGAGAAGAGCAATTAAAAGGGCAATGAGGAATGAAAAAATGGGCTGTGGAAGTCCGAGATAAAAAGGCCATTTCAGACAGCCAGTAGCAGGGCAAAAACCATGTCCAAGGCACTGCAAAAACACAAAGGGATGTCATGGACAGGGAAAATTGTTTCATCACAGAAGAATAAAAAGTTCAGTTTTGCCTTCACGAATATTGCTCTGTAGTCCTCTATCCACATGGCTGAAAGCAGCCACCTCCAGATAAAAACTACTCCGAGTCTCCTCTGGTTACAGAACCATGTCTTCCTCCTCATTTTCCACAGCTCAGAAATACAAATGCACACTACTAAGTGCTCTGCAGAGATGTTCACATGAAATTGTTCTTCCTCATCCAGTCAAACATATATTTAACTTGGGATTTACAGGGGTTTTGTTTGCTTGTTTCTACCACAAAGAGTAACACTGAAATGATTTATTTTCCTAGTAATGTCAGGATTAGGATCAGATGTCACGAGGTAAATAGTCATTGAAAACAACTGGGTTATAATAGCTCTCCACAGCATAATTAGCAACACTTCACTGGAACTATGGACCTGAAAAAGAGTTAAAATGAATGCTTCCACTATTTAGTGTAAATATTGCCATTTGTGAACCGCCCAAGTGTCACAGTAATTCTTAGGGAGGATCATGTCCCTCAATATTACAACTTTCAAAATTCTCTAAACCAAAACTAGATGTGTATGTATTAACAGCTTTTTATGAACATTTACTCAAAATGCTTCTGAACTTCCTCTCTGAGTGTTTGTATCTTCTTTGTGTTCACTTTCTCTGAATATTCTGGGGTCTGTTTTCTGTCATGAAAGTTTGCAGAAACAACAATTGAATGTTAAGTGGCAGCATTCTAGGAAAGGCTTCCCAGAATGTAGGCATCTACAACAAAGCATCGCAGGACAAATATTAGGTCATGAGGAAATGTGATGGCATGCAGGTTATTAAGTTTCTAAAGTTTAGTTACTACTTGCTCACCGTAAGGTGCCTTTTTCAGATGAGTCTGGATAAGCTCCTCTATTTACAAAGTCTGGATATGTACTTCACAAAGAAAATTCTGACGATTTCAGCCAAATAAATACTAAAGAAATACGAAAAAACTATACATGTGCAGTCTCCAAAGGTTTAAAGTTATATTGTTCATTCGTACAGTGCCCTTTATTCCTAAAAAGTCATGAAGTTTTTCACAAGCACTATCTATGTTCAGAACACCGAAATGCTAATATACCTTGTTGAGACTGTAATTTCCTCTAATGTACACAGAGGATTATGGTAAGTATTTAGAGGACTCTGACCTGTCCAAAGTGTACTACTGGATTTTTTGGGCTTTACTGGTTTTTGCAAGTTGAGTAGTTCAGGCCAACATATTTACCATGAACAGGCACAAGATTGTTAGGAATACAGAATCAGGACCTTTCTATTTACAGAGAACGGACACCATCTTTGTTCTTTTCAGAGCTCTCCTGGCAAAATAAACTCCATGACGTGCAATTCATGTATCTCAGAAGGATGATGGTCAAAGAGTGAGTCCTGGTCAAGCAGCATTCTCAAGAATAGCTGGTATTCAAAGAGTTGAGCCTAGTTTCAAGGTATCGGCCTCCTTGCTCAGGTAGAGATCCCATCATTTCAGTTGGGATCTTCAATGTAGGGTTTGTAAAGGGCTTCAGGATTTGTCCTGTGTATTTAGATCAGAAAAATATCCTTCCCCTTCAGGCTACCCTATGAATGTTACAGTACTTGATGCACTGTAAACTAGACTTGAATATAAAATGTGTAATGGCATTAAAACTGGAAAGCTCTCTTAAATCCAAAACAGAACTGATATGTACGGATCAATTGTAAAAAAGGGAGTTTACTTTTCATCCATTTTTAATGGAGTACGTAGGATATTAATGGGGTGTCTCCTTCAAGTTATGTGAAGAATATGGCTGCACAGTGTATAAGTCATAGGAAAATAAGGCCCCTACAGATCAGTGGCAGTTGGTGAAATGTTTAGGCTTTTCATGCAAAATACTCCATTGTTATAAATTCTGTAAAGACTAATTAAAGTGTTTTCAGAGCTTTGCCTTCTAGTCTGTGTAACTGAGGCTTTTTATGCTTGACCTGCAGGAACAAAATCTCCTGGACTGCCGAACTGCTTGCTGGCCTGTCTGCTTTCAAGTAACAAAAAAATTATATTAAAATCTACATTTGAATTCTTAACTCTATGTTAGTCGCTAAGCTATTCTTAAGCCATCAATGTTTTCAGATAGTAGTCCCATTTCAGAAAATCTCTAGGACCTCTTCAACTAATAGGTAACATATAATCAATTCCTCTTTTTATTTAAAACTGAAGTTTAAATTCTGAAATCATATTTAAATTCTAAAATCATATATTCTAAGCAAATTGCTTCTGTAGGGAAACATTTGTACATCAATTTTGAACCGGAGTAACTCCATTAAAGTTTCCTTTTGTAGACATTTTTACAGAATCAGGGTTTGACTCCAGTGGCCAAAGTTAGAGATCAAAAAAAGTTTGAGAAAAAGGTTTAAAAAACTGGGGTTACTTAATAATTCTAACTGGACAGAAAGATTCTTAACAACAAAGAGTAAACAGGAAGTTGCATAGCAAGTGAATGCTGGCCAATTTATTTATGTTTCTGCCCTTCTTCCTTCAGATGCAATTTTTCTACTCTTCCTTACACTGGTATTTTCCATACATGGAAATATGTACATGGCATGTATGGTCCTAGTCTCATAGGTTTACTGATAAGCAATTTATTCCATGCATTGCATGACTACTTATTTGCTCAAAACTATTACAGCTATGAATAACCAGTACAAGAAATCAAAGTCCTGATTTTATGTATTTCTGCAGAACTTCCTGCTAGCCCACTATTAAAAATCTGGGCAAAGCAGAAATCTGTAAAAATTGCAGTCAAAAATTGTTAACCATTTTTTAGAAAAAAAATCACAGAAACTCTCCCTTTTTCAACTTCCCCCCCCCCACCCCCCCTTTTATTCATTCCTCCCTTTTCCTTCTTTTATGGTTTTCTTAGATATGACTTGCTTGACTCCCTACATTTCAGCAGCAGTTTTGAAGACATACTTTGGCAAATTTAACACAAAATTTAATCTATTTTATAATCACATCAAAATTCGAATCTTTTCCCTGTATCCTATCTCCTTTCCCCAAATCCACCAGATTTTATAACGTCATAGACAAACTTGTGGTAGTATTGCATTAATATTGTGTTTAATACAGTATTCAAAAAGGAAGCAAAAACCTTACAAAACAAGGGAAAGCCCTTAGAAACTTTTAAGTTTCTAGCCTTTAATTGAAGTTGTATCACTTGGTCTAGGAGCTTAGCAGTGTCCTCAGCTCTCTGGCAGATTATAGCTGGTAGCTCATTAGACTATTCTTCACATTAAATTGCTGAAAAGGGTGATGTATTTATAATACAGCTTGCAATGCTATAAAACGGCTCATCAATCTGTTTTATTCATGGAAAGTCCACATAAGGCCACTAGTCTGTTACTGGCAATAAACCTTGGGTGCATTTTCAAAAGACCTGCATATTAGATAGTGATTTATAGACCCTGTCCAAGAAATCAAACATGATACTAACAAGGCAAGGCATAACTCAGTTGACACTTTGAAAAGCAATGTAATTCCATAAGTACATCATGTGACTATGACATTCACAAAGAGAAGAGAATACCTTGTTCTTAAGTATAACATGGACTTCAGAAGACATAGTAACATCCAATGTGCTACCATTTTTATATTTGCTTCAGTGCTGTTCCAGACACAGTAAATATAGTATCTACTCCTTTTATTTGTGTGCTGTAATACTTGAGGTATACACTGCTCATATTGCATTGCCTACCTTACCTACCTTGTGACTGCATACTGCCATAAGGAAAACGTTTATCATCTGGGAACTATGTACATCTCTGAATACTATACCAAATTGAACACTTTGTCATGGAGTAATAAAAAAAAAAAAAAAAAAGGTTTTAAAATATTTTTCTTTTCAACCTGACAAACAGGTTGAAAAATGCAAATTTAAATTATTCCATAGCCTCACAAAATTACAAATAATTTTATCTCCTTTTTTTTTCCTGGCAATGAAACCAGATTTTTTTTAATGTTAATTTTCAATAGAGCAAAAAGATATTTAATAAGAACAATAGTAGAGAGGGCATAAGGAACAGAAGAGGTAATTGTCCAATTTAGCTATACTCTTTATAACAAATGCAAACAGCTTAAAGAGGGGAAAGCATAGGTTCCGCCTCATTATTAACGATCTTCCTGGTGACAGGAAGTGATTTAGTACAAAAGAACTCTTGAAATTTTCCTTTAAGAGGAGTGGATGGTTTTCAGAATGCCACATAAAGTATTGAAATGAGACAGTCAATCTGCATGACAGCTAATTAAAAAACTTTCAGTTGTATCCTTCTCTCAAAAGTCTAGGCGCTTTAGCTAATTTTCAGTCAATTTCAAATTGTTTGCAATGCCCTTCTTTTTTGCAGTTACTGAGTGAAAAAAGGGAAACTAATTATAAATGTGAAGAAGTGGCACTTATCATAAACAAAACACTATCAAAACCACGCAGGAAGTAATAACAAAAGAAGGAAACTATTTTCTGCCAATATATTTTCATTACTGCAATCACTAGGGTTTGATCAACCACGGAGCTATTTCCAGTGACAGTGGGGCCCTCTGTCTCTCTGAAGCAAGGTTTTTTGTGTTTTTTACAATATAGTAACAGATTTTTAGATTGAATAGCCATATAAATATGGCAATATCTTTACAAAATGTTAGAAAGCATTTCCCCAAACCTGTTTCTTGAGTACAGTGTTCAACATTATATGAATTTTCAAAACTAACAAGTTTCAAAAGTTATTTTATTTAACACAACTTAAAAAATTGTAAAATGCTGTGATTTTTAAGCGGAGGGTCTTCTTGCATTAACAATCTGCATTATCCTTTTCCAACAAGACAAAACTTCTCTGAATTGGTGATGCAGTGCTTCTGTGTCACGTAATATCGTTAAATGACAGCCTTTCAGCAGAAATGTACATAGATTTAGATAATTTATAGTTTATATTACAAAGCAGAATGAATCTCTGTTAGGATCGACACTTTTCCTTGGAAAGCTGCATACAGCATGAAATATGCTTTCAAGTTAAAATAATAACTGAATAGTAGCAGTGATGAAAATAAGCACATCCTTTAAAACAAAGCAATTCTCTAATAGCCTATCATTATAACCTCTGCCCACTCCTTTCTTCATTTATCCTTTTGGAATTTCTTCATCTATTGATTACATTAACTTTCTATTTTAAGTAAAATACAAGCACTTACTGTCACACAGTACTTCTCCCTTTGTTCTATAAAGGACCTTAAACATTATAGATCCTAAATACTGCTCAAGTTATTCAATAGTCAGAGGACCAATAGCATTGTGTTTTAAGATGGGTTTGTAAATAATAATATGATTAACTAAGATGTGCAGAGGGAGTTTTATGCTCTATAAACTCCCACAACAAAAGCATGATCATTTACTGATCAAAGCATGATGGCATCTGGTGACGTGCGATGTCAGAACACAGAGCTGTATTAGAACTTGGCTGAGAGAGATAACTGGAGATAGACAGACTAAGGCTTTACAGACCTTCTGTACCTTCACAGATACCAAACCAGGTATACTTGTTGGAGTCTAATTTGTGAGTCAAGTTAACCTCTTCCATAAGTAAAGCATTCCTTACTGTTGAGTTCTGTTCATCACTGAATGAATGAGGGTGTTAGGGTTGGGGTGGGAAATAGTATTAGTAAAACAGTGAACCCTTGAAAACACATCACATAACTCTGCTGCGCTGCAATACATTGTAATAAAATGCAAAAGAAAGTTTAAAGTCAACTTGAATATTTCCCAGAAATGTGGTCATGTTTTTACATGTACAATATGCCTGGGTCATTTTACTACACCAACACAAATAATTAAAATTCTATTAAAATGTTCCTGACTGTGATTAGTGCAAAGTGGGCTCGTTTCCCACTCCCCCCACCAGGCCCATAAAAAAAATGCCAGCGCTTTTTCTTTGTGAGAACTAGCAGTGGCTTTTTTTTCCTTATAAGTTTCTGTAGACAGTTCTTGAATTCTTGAACGATTAAGTAGAATTAATGTCTCTTGAATGTTGAGGCACTGGAAAAAAATCGAATTCTCTGTCATAGGGAATGTGGTGCAGAACTGCTACCATGGACCTCTGGAGGGAGAGATGGGAGCTGTTTCGGCAGGCTTGGGTTTCTCTCTGTTTATGTGAAACGGACATTGGCATATCTTGCCTGGACTTTTCCTGTGGGGTTCATATGGTAGGCAGGGTGGGGAATAGTTGTCTGAGCCATACCAAGGTCAGCCTGCTAGAGCTGACAGTTTCTGTCTCTGTACAAAGAAAAGAATCAATACTTTTGGACTACGGCTGTGCCCTCAGTGTAAAACAACAAACATGCAGCGTCTGACATGTTTCTAGGTGATTTGTGGCAGAACCTCTTGTCTGATCTGTATCCAGGAGCTGCTGTGTTACTGCTCTGTGCTTTTCTTCTCTCTCTTGCCCCCCCCAGCTCTGTGATGTCTAATACTTTACTCAGGTACAGAGGCGTGTGTTCTACCCTACAGCTACTTGTCACTCAATAAATCACACCTACAAGCACAGTCTGCACATAGTGATCTGGGCTTTAACAAAGGATCAGAGGGACAAAGTGCAGGCAAGATACTGTAATTATAACAAAAATAAAACATTCAGTGGGTTGTAGCAAAGACATGGGCTCCCAGGCGCTAATAAAATGTTATTAGAATTGCAGTTTTGTTTCAGTCCTTCAGCTTCCATTTTTAACAAATTTTCCATCTTAGATTTCTCTTGTTCATTGTCTTTCCAAACTAAACCACAAACTTTGGGGAGGTGACCTATTTTATGGAAGTATCTGGTCCTGGATAACAGAATGACCCTGTGTCCTACTTTGCGAATCACTGTCACCTACAGTCAGTGACACTATTTCTTCCTAGAGTACTTTATCTCAATTTTTGTGCCGCATGGTCTAGCAGAACTGTAAATCTGATCCAAAAGTAAAAGCAGCACTAAAGAAACAGCTATCTGAACATAATTTGAACACAATTGTTAACAGTCTTGAACCAACCAAGTTTGTCTGACAGTATAACTTGTGTAGAAACACCTCCTCAGTTAAACTTTAATATACATCATGCTGTGACGTTTGCCTTGGAAGGAGTTTTACACCAGGCCCGTTCTTCCATCTAAGTTACTTTCCGGCAGTTAACCTGTTAGCCAACTCGAATATGAGGGCAGTGAACAGTTATCATCCCTCCCGAGTATTTTAAACGCACCCATTCATGTTAACCTAGCCATTTTGGTCAAATCAAACACCTTGTAATGCAGTGTGAGTGATTCACCACCATGGAGGTTTTGAACCACACTGATAAGAAGACGTGGGTTAGAGGAGTCTATACCTCCTTCCTATTCAGTCAGCAACCAACAGGCCACGTTCCTTCAGCCATGTACTTCAACAGCAGTCGATCAATAATTGTGGTTTAACAACAGGGAGCCACCAATCATCATATGAATGATTAAAATGTGTCTGTGTGCACACTGCTTTTCAGACTGCCTGGGCCACAAGATCAAAGCCTGTACGCTGGATTTAGTGCTGGGGGATAAGATCTGACTGGGAAGGAGCACAAGATAAGGGGGAAGGGAAGAGAATCATGAGTTAGGCAAACTCTGGAGCAAATGCTTCCAATTCATACTGGTCTTGGAGAAGTGAGATCACTGCATCTGCTTGATGCATTGCTCACCTTGGCACTTTCCCACCATTTTGAACAGTGGCAAGCTTCCACATACATCGTTTTGCTGGTCCTCATTAAATCAGCATCTCACTATTCATGGAAAGAAGGAGCAGCTTTGCTTGCATATTTTAATGAACAAAGACTTACTTAAGCACAGTCATTACAAATGAAAGTCATGTTGATGAGCTTGCAAAGGGTCAGCACTTTCTGACTGGGAACAACTGACCTTCTGCCCATACCGTACTTTCTGATTTCTCCCACTGAGGAAAGCAAAGGACTATCACACTTGCTTGCCCACACACAACAGAAATGATGTCACTCTCCCAAAACACCGATATTTTCTTGAAGCACCTACTATTACTGACCTTAAGACCACCCCTGAATAAACAGAGGGGAAAAAAAACCCCACTCCACAGAAAACAATGTTAGAAACTTAACAACAGTCCTAAATCTGCTGAACATTTACTGCTGGCCTGAATAACTCCAGATGGTCCAAAGAGAATATCACTTTTTGATCCTTTAACTTAATACTCAAAACCACAATTAGAGCCCTGAATGTCAAACTCCTAATGATTCGCTTACTCTTCAAAATTCTGGCTAACTGGCTACACACTATGACCCTTTCAACAACGGATCCAATTCTTTCCTCAAGCTTTGTGATCTGTACACAATTGGAGCTGTCTACTGGGAAACAACTGCATTTGCCATATGGTTGTCCTCCAAATAAACAAACAAAAATAATCCAAAACAAGAATTCTCACATTCTTTTTCTCTAGTTATCATAAAGTCCCATGGAAGTCGTAAGTATGATAATTCACAAAGAATATACCAAAATAGCCCACGTGGTGTTTTTTATTGAAGTAGATGGAACTCACTGGTTGCCAAATAAAATCCAGTAATGGACTTTTCTCTCCTGCTCTCCTTAACTATCAATGCATAGCTTTTGTTTTTCAGAAAGCAAATCCCATGTCAAAAAAGAAAAAAGGTTTTCCATGGTTTGTCCAAACCATTCATGGTCTTCCTAGGAATCAAGCCAACTTACAGTTTGAAATCACCAATTTTTCTCTCACATTTCAATTCACCCAATACCAATGCTCTGCAATCAAAATTCAGCTTAAGGGGAATGTGAGGTGGTAGAGATTTGCAGCAGAAATGTGCATCACAAAATGTGCAATAAAACTATGACAGCACTTTGTACAATGTCTCTAACTTCAAAGAGCTCTACATTGGCTTTTCAAAACATGCCACACACCAGGAATGCTGCAAATTCAACTCACATTTCATACAGCAGCAGACTAAACTGGCATGATTTTCAGCAAACATATGCACAAGCAAATGGAGACATATCAAACCATTTGTAACTCGTATGCTGTAAGACCAATTAGGCTTTAATGCATAATCTTTTTTCATGCATATTGTTTCACAGCATTAGCACCAGTGAACTCTGGTAGACAGTAACCCAAAACATAAAATCACAGATAACTATAAATCTGCTTCCAGAAACTGTCTGGATCCATCCTTGTTGTCACATTTTATATCTGAAATCTAACTATAAAAAAAAGTGAAGTTTAACATGTTCCAGTAGAGGCATGATGGTTTCATAAGGAAGGATAGGATTAAGAGGTCATTCTGCTCAAGTAATTAATTGTGATTTATGCTTAACTCAGCTGCCCCCCAATCTGCTTCAGTTCTTTTGCCACCTTTCCAATAGCCTAAGAAAATATTTTCCCTCTTAACACTTTCCTCCAAATGTATACTTTTATACATTACTGGCATTGATGTATCGTGGACACCCCTCTATATAACTTTAAAACTATTTTAAGAGAATTGCTCTGTAAGAGGAAGGAGCTATATGTTTAAATTAATCATGTTATAATAGCACAGTAAATTATAGTTCACAACTCTTTAATAACACTAGTGTTTTTTATGAGATCCATCACCATTTCAGAGCTTTCCTATTCTTATATGCAATATACAGTTTTGATACAGCATACTCTGACATCATATTTTTGGCAAATCTGCTATGGCATTTTTCTTGTTGTACCTTGTTTTTACATATCCAGGCCCCAAAACTGTGAAGTTTTAAAAATGTTTTTAACTTTATACACCTAGGTAACTGTACAGATCTCAAGGGTCTGTGCATTCATATTATGAATGTTTGTCTATACTAAGGACCTTAGTCTCCCGACTAAGTAATGCTTCATAGAAACACAACTATATGCATGTATTTTATATGTGGAAAACTTAATTACTATAGATTAATTGTATCACTGCGTAACCTCTTAACTACTATGGGTTTCACTTCACTTTATTATCTACTTCAGGAATATATTATTCCACTTGTTAGAATTAGGAGATTCAGATTTCTTTTACATATTTATTTTTCTTTTATTGGATTTTATTTGTCTTCATTTTAAGAAAAATATTATCTCACTATAGTCTTCTTGGACACTCGCATCATGAGATGTACTTTTGCACTTGGGCTTTTATATTTACACATTACCCTAATTTTCTTCTCATCTTCAATTCTCTGCTTTCTTTATTTCCAGTAATTTTGGCATCCCCTTGATCTTTCTCATGTCGGTTGCCGAAATTCCCTCTCTTTCTCTCTTCCCACCCCCACCCTCCCTTCTCAATGTTTATGTGTATGCCATGTCATAGGGACATATCTCCTATTATCTGTAAGAAAAAATATATTAAGAAGGAAGGAGTATTATTTAACAGATCTCAAAGTGTAAGAAAAGAATTACACACATGATATTATTAACAGATTATTTGTGAGTTTGTGTGTGCTATACTGATAATCTGTGTACAAAGACACATTAGCAAAGTAGATAAGGAATGTACATCTCTTCCTAATATCATTGGCCACCTTTCTTCCCAAACAAGACCGGTCATCTAACCCAAGCTGATTCCTCAAAACTATTTTCAGCAATGACTCTTTCCCCAGCCCTGCTTTTTTTTTAAAATCAAAAGCTCCTCAACATGGTGCATTGTAGGTACCAATATTCACTAAACCAGACACAGTGCATTTTTATAATCTTTAACCTGTTTAAATTTGTACAGATGTTATGTATTCTTGAATTACAAAATTCTAAAGGCACTTCAGATTAAGAAGTTACAGTGTAAATCATAGGTACAAACAAAGTTGCACAGGCTCACAGAGACAATAATTCAGTCAGATCATGTACCCAGTCTTCGGAGTACATATAGAAACAACCTGTAAAAGAATTCATTACGACAAAATGAGAACTTGAGCTTTATAAAATTGTCACAACCAGATAAGAACAAAATTAACATTAAAAAAAAGTAGAAGTATCTATTTCAAACAACAAATCTGCAGATTTTCATCTGGGCTACATAGCTTTGCTTACATTTATCTAACGTGGTAATGATTTTCTGTTTAAGAGGTGAAAAGTGCATTATTGCTCCTTTAAGAAACATAACCTTTAGCAAGCAAGCACTAGGGAGGTGAGGCAGTGAAGAAGTTTCTAGCAGCTATTAGCAAAAGGACATATAATGGACTTGCCATCCCATGTAATTTTAGCCAAATTATGAGCTTTTACTCACAGAAACCAATGAGCGAAATAATCATATCCTATTAAATTTTGCTGTTGTTGTTGCTGGAAAGTTGGGTTATGCTGTGATCACTACAGCTAGCTTTCTATGTGCTGCCCTGAGCCATGCCTGTGCCCTGCAGTGGAATGGGCTACGGAGGCCTATAAAAAGAGGATTCAAGTCTTCCAGTTGCTGATTAGGGTCTTTGATGTATCACATTTATTTTCAAAAAGGAAAAGACTACAAAACCTGAACTTTCTATGTTTATAACTAAAATGCAAAAGAATTGACACTAAGTCATTGGCTACAAAAATAATCCAAATGCATCTACAAGAACTATTGTAATAGTTACATACACAGATACACACACAGATACACACACACACACACACACATATACATATATATATATATATATATATATATCCAGAACATGACTGTCTTACCACTGCAGGACATAAAATTTAGTTTTGTGTTTACACTGTACCTCTGATTGGAACTTGGATAGAGCCACTGTTGCTAGTTGGAATAAAATGTACACTGTAATATTGTTGACATTACTCATGTTGGACAGACTGTAAAGTAAATATACATTTTGCTACAGCTAGAAATATGGTTTTGATAGATTCTCAGATTTTAACTTGATTGTAACTCAGAGAAGGTCTCTGCCAAAATTAGTTGATATTTCAGAAGCATATGAATGAAAAATAGATGACAATGGATCAAATCTGGATCTGAATAACTTGAGCTAGTGGTTTATCGTATTGTAATTTCTCCCCAACCTCTCCCACAATTTTCATACAAAGGAAAATATCTCAGGCTGTGCTGTGGGGATTAGAATTAGTCATGGTATCAACATGTTAAGATTTTAAAAGACTTGCAGACTATTAGCTATTCATAAACCACATTTAACATTTTTAGGCTATAATGTAATTATGAGGTATACAATACTTCATATATTGACTGGGTTGATTATTCTGAATAGAGTGAGTCAATATTACTAGATAACTGATGGCAGAGAATAAGATACAAAGTAAACATTAAGCCATAGAATTCACTTTTTCAACCCCAAAAGTCAACTACTTTTAAAGTAAACATAAAGTTCTGTCTCATCTCCCCACAATACACTTAAAGCCAGGAATGTCTGACTGCCCATAAGTGCACCTCAGATTCCACTTCGCTTGCAGAAGCTTCTCTGGTTTTGCCTACAAAGCTGCATCATGAGGCTCCGATCCCATTTTGTTACACCTTGTTACTAGTATCTGGTGCCACTTGTAGACACATTTACCTGATAAAAATTAGCTTTCATAGCTCTCCTAGATGCTTAATAGCTTTCAGTATGAATAAAACAAACACAACCCCCTCATACTACTATTGAATACCTAGGAAAGCTCCAAAAGGCATAATTTAATTCAGTCTTACACAACTGAACTGCGTTACCTTCTCTTCAGTTTCCTTCCTGAATGTATGCCTAGTTGGCTGCCTTCTACATGCCACCAGAACTCTCAAAGTAATGTGCAAAGCAAAATGAAGATTAAATTAAGGACATGAAATTTTAGCTAGCATGATTCTCTTTTCCTCCACCCCTTCTTTTGAAGTCCTCTTCTTATTTCTGGTTTAGTAAGCATACAGTTCCTGATACATCATCACAAATGGTTGGCATGAAGATTTACAGTACTTGCAACATCCCACTCTGGGATCACTTCACTCTAAAAATAAGATTTGTTCTGTGTTTGTACAGTGACCAGACTCCTGGCCCATGGCTGGAGCTTCTATGCACCACTGCAATACAAATAATGAACACAGTCATAACAATAAAGAAAAATAACTTTTTAAAAAGGTAGTTAAGTCTTAGTTCTACACTAGTGTCCCCAGTCAGTTAAGCTGGTGACAGCATCTAGCACTGTCATTTGTTTCCAGTTTTGGAGATTCTGAGCTCCTCCTCATTACTCCTTGTACAGCGTAAAACAGAGCAGGAAGAGTACTGGGTGGTTTCTACAGCTATACAAGTGAATACAGCATTAAAGAATTTAGCTTCACCCTAAGGCCCTCTGCCTTAATCTTTGATCTTGTTTCATCTGCTTATCCAATGTCTCTTACCTGGTAATTTATGAAAATAAATACGTAAATAAAAAGTATTCCATTATGGAATCAATAAAATAAGCAACAAAAAATAAACCACAGAAAAATCACCCCCACTGTAATTCATGAAGAGTGTTGACATAATTCCATCTTCAAAGTCAGACAACTGCAAAATTTAGCAGCTATCACCTACCTCTGAAATGCAAAATCACACACAGAACCCTTTCAGCTAGGTACCGTATGATCCCCAAAGCATGCCCCAGTAGCACATCCCTGGCATATCTACCAGTCTCCAGCACTGGTTGCTACCACTACTTGCAAAAAGAGAGTTGGACTCAGTGATCCTTATGGGTCCCTTCCAACTTGAGATATTCTAGAATTCTATGAAGACAAAACCTTGTCCTCAGACAATTTCAGCTTAAATGAGTCTTTGCCCTTTCCTGATGGCAACCTACAAGTCCCAGAAGGACAGAAAGATAGCGTGTGGTTGTTGCCACAGTATGGCAGAATGGCAGCCATCACTTTTAGACACTCATTTTTGGTACACGTCCATCCTGGTTTACCTGCTCCCTCAAACCTCCCTTCTACGCAACAAAGCGCACCTAGATGTGTGAGAAGGAATACCCAAGTAACAGAACTTGGGCACCATACAAATTAAGAATCTACATCTATTTAACTTTGAAAACACATGAAAAACTGAAAACCAGGGGGAAAAGAGTAGACTCAAGGCAAAGAAAGTGGTTGATGTGGGCAAAGCATAGAAAAGAGAAGCAATAATTATTTTTTTCCTTCTCTTGCCACTCCTTTTAAAAGAAAACTATTATCTTCAAGATTATTTTCTGCCAGACCTAGCAGTGATATCTATCCAATTATTCGTATAATTTTTATCAGAGATCTAACAAAAAATGTGCAGCTTTAGTGTATGTGTCCTGGTTTCAGCTGGGATAGAGCTAACTGTCTTCCTAGTAGCTGGTACAGTGCTATGTTTCGAGTTCAGCATGCGAAGAATGTTGACAACACGGATGTTTTCAGTTGTTGCTCAGTAGTGTTTAGACTATAGTCAAGGATTTTTCAGCTTCTCATGGCCAGCCAGGGCACAAGAAGTTGGCACAGGACACAACCAAGGCACCTGAGCCAAACTGGCCAACGGTGTATTCCATACCATGGGACGTCCCATCTAGTTTAGGAACTGGGAAGTGGGGGGGCAGGGAATCGCTGCTCGGGGACTGGCGGGGTGTCGGTCGGCGGGTGGTGAGCTATTGCCCTGTGCATCATTTGTACATTCCAATCCTTTTATTACTACTGTTGTCATTTTATTAGTGTTATCATTATCATTATTAGTTTCTTCTCTTCTGTTCTATTAAACCGTTCTTATCTCAACCCAGGAGTTTTACTTTTTTCCCCGATTTCCTCCCCCATCCCACTGGATGGGGGAAGTGAGTGAGCGGCTGCGTGGTGCTTAGTTGCTGGCTGGGGTTAAACCACGACAGTATGCAAAACACTTTGCCAACCCCCCTTCTTTCCTGTCCGTGCACTTCCAGTTTTCCACTACAAACCTCAGCTCCAATTGATATATTCCTATTTTGGTAAAGGCATAATAACAGTTGGCCTGACTAACTTCTAGAAAATAGATCAAATCTAACTCAGATTTGTCTGCATGGCTCAACTGTGACTGTGAAAAAAATGTGCTTACTATCATTTTCATGCTTAACACCTTTCAACAAAAATCCAGCTATAATGCTACAATGAATTTGTACCCTTATTGTAATGTGTTTTTCTTATTTTTTCTTATTAAGAAAACACCAACAAATAATTCATGGATAGTTTGTTCAAAAAACTTTAGCAACTACTGACTCATAAACCACAGGAATGAGACATACTCTTAACAAATAATAAGGATGGTGCTGAAAAAAAAAAAAAGTTGCTTAAGAAAATCTAGATGCAGATGCAACAGTCTCTTCAAAAGGAAATGCTTAAATTTTCCAGTAACTTTTTTTTAAAATTAGTATTAGGCTGGCCATTTTTTATTTCTTAGCACAGAATAAATCTAAAAGTACCACTTCACCTTGTCATATATAGAGTTTTACTGCATCAGTTCATTCTGAACTGGAATAAATCAAGAACCATTCAAGGATAAGTCTAGGAACACTTGGCACATCAGACGCTAATTGCTCAATTCATAAAAATAATATTTGTAAGTGAATCCCATGGACTTTGTGCTACCTGTTGATGCCATAGAAGAAATCCTGTTTCAAACCAGTTCCCCAAAAGAAAATACATACACTTGGCAGCAAAACATTGGGAGGATGTAACCAGGCACATAAACAATGAATACAATGATCTGGAAAAAGTTATGCTGCTTTTTCTCTGCTAGCTGCCACTGAAATGGCACTCAGAACAATCTTCTTTTCTCTTTATTTAATGGGAAGCAAAACCTATTGGCCTGCTTTTCATAACTGCTTGGCTTCCAAAATGTCACTGAAATCAGTGGAAGCTGCAGGTGCCTCGAGTATTTGGACACCCAGAGCACATGTTACTCCATTAGCTCTCCGGTCCAAAGTTAGGCCCCAATTCTTCCAAGTACTCCAAGCTTATAATTCAGTGAGTGTAATTGTTGGTGCCAAATGTAGAGCAGGTCTGTGGACCTGACAATGGCTCAAATGCATGTATTTCAATTTCTACTTCATTGTTTTTCCAGTAATAAAACAACACTGTCACCACCTAATGCAGCATTCAAGGGAAGTTTCTTCTATAACTTAACCACTGATTTTATGATAAATTGCTAAAAACATGGTTTGCCTGAAGATCAAAGAACACCTCTTTGGTTTATATAAGGAATATCTAATAAACAACATGCAAGTGAAATATTTTTGTACTGAAACAGCACAACACAGTACTGCCCACAAATAAAGAGCTGCGTTTATAATGAACTTTGGTGTGCCTTCAGAAAGCAATGCCTGGAGGGTATTTGTACTTAATGAGGCAGGGGACAATGGGTTAAAAGAATACAACTCCCATCCTAGGAAAGAAAAAAACTTAACTGGGAGTCAAACATGTAGTTCTTTTATACAGAAGTCTAAGCAACTTCCTTCGAAGTTCTATCACCAGATTTGACAAACAAAAGGACCCTAATAGGTGACAAAAATATAGCAAGAAATTTTGTTCCATAAACACAATATTTCTGCTACTGCATCATGAACCTCACGGAACAGCTTTACAGAACAAAGTAGATTGACTTAAATGTGCATTTATCGTCAATGCACAAAATGGGCTTCATTTACATCTCTGAACATTTTTCAGCCTAATACACGATTTCAGAAAGATGGGATGGCTTGTTTATTCTTGCAAGAGAAAACAGGGTCCTTAAAATCATATTTTATAAATATAAAAGCAACTTGAACAGTTTGCATTTCACTGCAGCTAGCAGACTAATGTTTACATTCATTAGTACAGCCACCCTCGCCTCCCATTCTCAGGGTTTATTTTTACACTTAGGCTGCTAAGTTTTAATGTCTGCACCACTATCTGTTCACTCTGTAGTTCTTGATTTTGTTCTTTCCCGCTCCTCTTCCAGTCTGTCATAGTTTAACCCAATTATTTAATTAATCTAAAACAAACACACAGAGAAAGCGTTCATCAGAAATAACTCTCAGTGTATATTAGCCCAAAGAAACTAGTCTAGGGGACACAGAGCTGTTATTTATTCTTTTTCTAGTGACATTACTGAAGAATTGTTTCTTCACAGCTTCCAGCAGGATATAAACAAATGTAGTTAATGCATGATAGGGATTAGGCAGAAAGAAGTGACAGTCTAGTAGGCCAGAGCATAAATTGCAGGGGCTGCAAATGCCTTAAAAAAGTACTCCTTTTGAAAGGATGGGGAGGGAGCTCCAGTATCTCACATACAGCAGAAACGACTAAAAACTAAAGTCTTAGTTTTGTTTTCCGCAACTACATAGCAGCCAAACTACATGCCACATACATAGTGCAAAAACATTTCAAATATATTCAAAGTGATGTATGACCTATAATACAGCCACCAAAACACTCCAGGGAGAAAATACTTAATATGCTTTTAATTTAGAAATACTGTTAATATTTTGACTGTCCAAACCCAACCTTTTCAAATTCACTGGCCTGCAGTTCAGCACATACAGGCATACTAAGACCGCTTAACCTGACATGCACTGATTTTCCATCTTACCTGGAATCTCAACTGGGATAAAAAGTGCTCAGCACCTCCAGGACTCAGGCTATGTCCAGCCAGTCTCCTTGGAGGACTCAGGTGTTCACTTTCTGACTCCTGCTCCCACCCACTTTCTCAACAGCTTCCCAGAACTCCAGAGAATGCTCTGATATGAACCTCAGTTTGTCAATAACCACAGCATCAATTTCATGGTTTCAGGCAGAAGGAAGCACTGGTACAAAACTTACAGTTATGAATTTAAAAATGTTTTGGGTCAAAGTATATATATATATATATATATGACTGTTTGTTATTGCAAGTTTTTCCTTAATATTTCTATACTAAAATAAAGTTACTTCACTTACAGGGTATGCAATGAGAAGGAAAAGCCCTGAAAGGTTTTATGCACTACAAAGACTGGTGATCCCTACACTGTCTTTCCTACGACCACATGTAATTTTGCACCACCTGCTGTACAATTGCATCCTGTTTGGCTACCATAACACAAGATAAAAGAAGTGACTTACACAAAATACATCTAATTTCGGTGATGAAAACAGTTTTAAAGCCCAAAAGAATAATTGATTTTTAAAAAAGGACTGATGACTATTTTGGGGCACCAACTCCTTCAAGGGAAGTGGAAAAATTAGTCAGGGATGCCAGCCCTACCTCTATTAATACCTAAAGGCATTCACTGGGAATTAAAGTACTCTATCTTTAGATGCTGAAGCACCCTCAATTTCAAACAGTAATTGAGCAAGGAAAACTGGAAGTCCCCAAACAGGCAATTGGACAATGGCACAAAAGTTAGCATAATTTTAGAAGCAGACCATAACGTTTTTTCAGAAAGGCAAAGAAATACCCAAACATTTACCCATGCTCTCTTCTGGTCACAGGAAGAAACCCCGATAATATTTTGCTGGTAACTGGCAGAATTTAAAGCAGCCTTCCAGCTGCACCATTGTGAGCAGTCTACCTGCTCTCTGGGAACATTGGTACATGTGCTGTCGATAGCCAAAGCGCAGGCTGTGATCTCTGGCTGTGTGTCCTACCTGCAGCTAGAGGCTTGCAGTAGTATTTCAGGCACCAAAAGAAGCAGCTGAGCTAAATCTGTAACTTCTTGAAACTTCTTTACTTTGTAGATGCCCACGACCACCACTTTGTGCCATTCCTGCTTACTAGGTCACTAGTCAGCAAAAGTCAGATTGTGTCTGCCCGTTAAGGACAAAAACAAGTGAGTTTGTACCTAACACCTGTTCAAAGGAATTTGACTTTGTACAGCCATTTTCTCTGCAAGTTTGTGAAGGCTGATAATTCTTTATTTGAGGAATGTCCATGCAAAAAGCAAATTGAGACATTTTACCCAATGCATCTCTTTTTTCAACCAGTTCAAGATTATCTATTTCCCTATTTCCCTGAAATCCTGTGCAGTGTAATTTCTTCATTTTATAAACAGCTGATGCACAGATATGAAAATCTCATGTCAAAAAATGCACTTTCTTCCTTTGACAAAATAAAATGAACAAAATTTCAAAAGGATCTCTCTGTACAGGTGGCCCAACCACTTATTTGTGAGTATCTCTGCCTTGGTCCAGTTCCAAAGTTAGCAGACTGGTAGGTATAAAATAACAGATAAGCTGCGCTAACATTTGTAGGCAAAAGCTCTGTTTACAAGATGGGCGGTTTAGACACTGCACAGCAAATCCTGCACCAAACCATCCTTTGCTTTATCCATCATCATCAGTTGTGATCTTAAGCAAAACTTTATCAAAGTAACATACCACTTTCCTGCACGCTGATTTTACAAAACTCACTCTCCGAATGTTGTTCTACATGATGTCATCACACTGTAACTCAATTCATTTACAGTATCTGTTTCACTTCTACTCACAAGCTAATATAACTCATTTCTTTTTTTTAAATGCGCACAGGCTGCTAGACACATGTGCACAGCAAATGGAATCTGAACTTAGCTTAACAGCCTCATTTATTCCTGATGGTTTAAATTATTTCATCACAATTAATGACACCCCCTCAGCTTCCTGTGCAGCGCTGCCAGATGTTCAGAGACCACAAAGCCACTCTCTTCTTTGACGGCTAGTGACAAGTCGTCCTCTGAAGGACGTTCCCTCAGTGCACAGGCCGGATGACACCTCCATTGCTTAGCACCTCTCTACCTCCCTGAGTAACCATGGTGAGAGAAGAAGGAAGACATGAGAAACCAGCCAGTGCATTAGTAAGGACAAATTAAGTGAAGCATTCTGAACTTGAAGCATCTCCTCTCCTCCTACTGGAGTTTCAAGCCTGATTGTTTTATGAAAAAGAAAGACAGACAACCGTTTGCCTTGACCTTCAAGGTGTTAAGTTTTCTATGTTTCCTTCAAAAATAACCTGTCCTTTCTTTAAAGGGAAAAAAAAATGAATAAAGGAGAAATTAAAATGGTAACCACATGGGCAATAAACTCTTACCTACAACATTATCTCACCATCCCGTCATCTTCAAAAGCAGAGTGCAAAAAACCCTGAATCTTAGAAAAGTTTCATTCACAGTCAGCTCGCTTTTGGGGGTTTATTTTGCTGTGTGAGCAGAAGCAGAAGATACTCCCTTACAGTGTTGCTCTCACAAGATTCAGGTATTTCTCTCTACAGGAGGAACCTAGACACCTTACCTGGGGAAAAAAAAAGTGAAGTTGTGAGTCTGGACATTCTGAAAATGAGGATATGGCTCCATCGCTTAAAAGGTGTGGGCGGAAAGGTTAACAACTGTGCAACTACAACCCTGGAATAAGAAAATGGCAAGTGTCTTGCATTTTTAAGATTAAAAAATAAGCATCTCTGTTCCTGAAATTCCATCCACTATTTTGAGCACATATGGCAGACATTGTATTGACTTTTTTTTTTAATTTAAAAAAATGCTGATCTGTGTCAGGGACCGAAGGGCTGCTCACTTTGCCAAAAGCGTAGTATTAAAACAGAAAGGCCACCTGTGTTAGCCCACCCGATAGGAAGGTCAGGAGCTGGAAAGTCTGTCTGTCTGTCTCTCTCTCTTTTTTTTGTTGTTAAACTTACTTAAAGGCAGACTTGGAAGGAAAAAATATCTCCCATCAATACAAACTCTAGATAGCAGTGCCAGAAGAGCTCTGTGCATGAGTCTGATTATGTGTGTGGCCACTCCAGAATTATTTCTGCTAAGATAAAAATTAGTTCCTCACTTAGATTATTAAAAGTTACTTTGAAGAAAAGTCTCTTCAGAGTTTTCCTAAAAATGCAGTAGCAAGACTGCAGGAAAGTAAAAGGTAACTCATCATTGGTTTTTTCATCTATTTTTTAGAAAGTGTTTTAAAAACTTTCACAGCATAGAGGTCATCACTGATGTTCTTTTAGTTGCCCATTACAATCACTTTAGCAGATGATCCTGTAAAATGTTATGCTTTGTTTTCAGCATCATGAGGAGGAGAGATTCATATAATGTGATGACAGGAGCTCCTGAGCAGCCTCAAACTGACATTACCTTTTCCATATACACATGCATATATATGTGTGTGTAAGTTTATAAATAAAATACACACCAGCAAATAAACCAAACGTACCTAGATGCATACAAATAAAAAAGCCCAACCTACTCTGAAATGCATTGAGATTTATGGAGAGTCACATGGACTTCATTCTGTTGTCTCTGAATGTTTTATTGGGAGAGTGGAGGAGCTGAATAAACTTTAAACTCTCATGTAGGGATGTATTGCCTGTGTGTCTCTGGCAGATGTGGAAAGGAGATGAAATGGGCAAGGGAGAATCAAATATCCCATCACTGCAGGTTTGCGAAGGGGAAAGAGCACTGCAAAGATCTCACATCTGGCAATCATTTGTCAATAGCTGGAAAGAGAACGGCAGGAAACATTCTGGCTCTTGTGGAAGATGAAAAGACAAAAAACATGTGTCACACATGCACAGTGCTGGTACAATGACTACTACATTTGTCGTGTCCCATCCTGTCCCCCCTTCCTTTTTTAATTTAATGATCTTCAGATACACTTTACTTCATGGTCAAAATCATGCAGTCACTTGACTTTTTAAAGCTGCAGTGTATGTACATTTTTCAAATAAACCCCAGGGCTGATGTTAGAAAATCAAAATCATTCAAGCGTAGGCTGCCTGGTACTTTGGGCAGGAATCCTTGTGGTTTAGTCAATAAACAGAATCTAAATGAAAGACACCACAGTAACTAGACAGTAATGTTTTGAACAGTTCTTAACACAAAAAAGGAGAGAGACAGAGAAACAGAGGCTGACCAAGTGGCCAGATACAATGCTACCAAGTCCACAGAGATCACTATACTGCATACCGCATCTGTGTTTGAGCACAAGGTCACTTGCTGCTTCTAAAAGAGAAAGTATTTTTATTCAGGGCTGGGGTTTATGGTTCTTCTGTAGTTCTGGGTTTGGTTTTGGGTTTTTTTTGGGGGGGGTTCCCCTCCTTTTTTTCCAGAGAGATTCTATTTACCCTGCAGAAACATCTGCTAAATTAAAAGTACAAGGATCACTTTGCCCTTTCTGAGCCACAATGCCAGATTTTACTGTCTAATTCTCAAGTATCACATTGTACAGTATTGTGAACACTCCTAGGGAAAGAGTCATTATAACCTACAAAAACTGAACAGGTACAACTTCACTGGTACAACTGATGGCCTTTCACAGCTAGCTTTCAATTCATTCTGCTGCTGCTTTTAAGAAGAAGCTGCTGCAGCAGGAGCACATCTTGTCCCTGTGACTCTGCAAGTAGATGCTGCAGGTTGTTTAATCTGGCAAAATCTCAGTAGCCTGTCAAATTATAACAGGAACAATATCTCCCCTGAACAAGTCTGATCATGGTTAATTACGACGCAGACCAGAGAGCAGCCACAATTATTCATTATTACAGGAAGCACCTTATTTAAATTTTATGGAAATTTGCACTTGCACTCCAGTATGCCTGGGAAAAAAAAAGGGAGAAGAACCCCGTTCACACAAGGAAGGACCTCAAACATCTGAAACATGACAAGATACTACATATAAACTGGGAGTGAAGTGTTGCCTCGGTATTTACATCAAGACATCACAACGTGGTATTTACTGAGTCCAACTGGCATGCAAAATTGTATTCACGTAACTCTTTTTAATCACAGGAGTTGTAAACACCAGCAAAATGCAATGAAGTCTTTTTTAACTTGAAAAGTAAAAAACCCAAACCCATTCCTATAAAGATATAGATAGGTAGACAGATAGACAGATGGACAGACAGATAGATATATGTATCTATATGTCTGCACACAAAGACATATAGATACATATGACTTGTGCATTATTGCACAGGTTGCACCCATTCTTTACATTAAGGACAACTGTTCTCCTTGATATGCTCCACAGTACAATACAATGAAGTTTCAGGTTCCAAACTTGCAGACAGGGAGAAAGGAGGGGCAGAGGGACTGGGCTGCATTAGGGTAGTCCATCAGTACGAGCATATCAGTAAGAGCATATCTTTAAGTCTCAGTGGCATAAGAAAGTATAGCAGGGCGCCAGGTCAGAAAATGCTTCCACATGTATGGGTGTGCGTAGGGAAACACAGTGTACTGTGCACAGTGGTTTTTTTCTTTTTTTGCTTTCCTTGTGTGTAACTGAAATAATTCTGCTGATTAAGCTTTTGTTCAATTTTCCTCTAACAGTTAGCTGTATATCAGATCCTGGCTTTACCCATGCTAATTTATGCTTTGAGTTATCTCACCCTCACTAAAATTGAGAGTATAGGCTTCAGAGCACAAATTTACATGAATCATTATTCTTAGTAATATGGGCAGCTTCAGAAACAGGTTTAACTTTGTTCTAATACTTCGAGATCACAAAAGATCACAAAAGATAACCCCAGGGATGAGTTAGCTCAGAAAATGGTTTCCAAAAACATCCGAAAAGGCAATTTCACCTCAGATCATTCCACAGATCCAGTTTGAGGCAGAGCCCAATAAATGGTTGTGATAGTAGCAATGGAAAAGTGGGGTGAATGAGCAAGGGTATTAAACCATACAGAAGCTAGGATGAAGAAAGGCTGTCTTTGCTATCAGAGAAACTGAATTCTGAAAAAGTCAGAGCGAAAGGCAATAAAGCATTAGAAATAAGAGAGCACACTGAAAAGTTCTGCATCAGGAGTATATGGACCTACATATGGATTAAACACTTTCAGCGGCTAGATCCCCCTAACTAGTTGTCCATAAAGTCATATATAACAGTAAGAGACGAGTAACAGTGACACTGTTCAACACTTGAAAAAGTTTTCCATCCTCAAGACACTGTCTAAACATCACCAAACTACTGCTCTACCAGGTATGTACTGAAAAGATGGCAGGGTTACTATTTAAGCTGTAAGTGAACTTCAATGACTGTTGAAAGCTTGCCACTCTACTAGCACTTCTGGATTATGCTTGGTTTTATATGTTAATCAAACATTACATATGCACACACAGACATACTAACATATACACACACTTCTCACCCTGCTCACTGCTCTGCTGTGCAGTATTCTAAGAAGTGAGAAACACCAGCCCATTGGCCACCATGGCATCATCTCCAAGTTCTCCTTAGCCACCAAGGAAAACAAATAGGGCCTGCAGTATACTCTCTAATATAAAGTAAGTATGGACTCTTTATGGGCTGCCTCAGGTCCGTTATGAACAACTTCTCTCTCAATCACTGCTTGGACAACAGGGAGAGGGTACTGTCTCATCTGAATAAGTTTACAAAATCAAATAGACTTCAGTTAACTGAATACGTGACCATTTGTTGTGGGGTTTATATTTTTGCTTGCTTGTGTTGGGGTTTTTTTTTTGTGTTTTTGTTTTTGTTTTGTTTTGCTTTCAAAAATGTCAAATGGAAAGGGAAAAGAGAGGGTTGGACAATACCTAGCCTTTAAAATTTTTCAGTTTCTGGATCAAGGGAAACATTCATATCTCTTTCAGTGCTGGAAGCATCTTGTTATTTTTAGCGGAAACAACAGCAGCTTCCAGCAGTTGCAGACCCAACTCACAATGTTCACTAGGCAGCTTCAACACACACATGGAGAAAATAAGGTTCTAGGCCACTGCTCTCCCTTCTAACCCAGTCAGCACTACCAGCTCTAATTCTGCTTGAGAGAACCTTCCAAATGTCCCCTGCAAATCCCATTCAATGAAACAATGAAACATATAGATTCTGCCAAAATTCAAATTTTGTGCAACTCAAATCTGTATTTTCCTTATTATCATCTTGAGTCATCTTTTATTGTCGGAGTTGTCTACATTGCAGGTTGCCGTGCAGTGATAGTAGAGCTAAGATGCAAATGAACTTGGGCAACGAAAACATCTTGAATGACTCTGAAGCAGAGAGTTCTGCCTTCCAATGGCAGAATAGGTTACCTTATTTTGCTCTTGAGAAAATCAGCCCACATAGAACATTGTGAACCTGCAGCTGGGCTGCTTTTGGCATGCAAGCTAATTTGGATCGCTCCACTACAAGGTACACTACTAAGGCACACTGCTACACAGACAAACTGAAACACCTCGCATTATGCAAGCTGCTTTTAAATAAAAAAATGCCAGTGACAAAGAGCTCCTGGCTGCTTAATCAAAACTGAAGGCTGTCTCCATTTTTCCATGGCTGACCTGTCCTAATTCTGAGCGTAAAACTACACAGGAAACAAGTTATATCCACAAAACTGGTGTGTTGCATGCTTTTTCACCTCACAAAATCAATACCATGTGGACCTGGTTTTCACTGTGCGTTCTAAAATTATAAATATTACTGTGCAGGTATGCTTTTGGCATAAAAACAGTCCTAACCAAAAGACGGCTACCAACTAAACTGTGGCTTGAATGTCAAATTAATATTCCTTATCTATAGACCATTTTGTTCCTACTCTTTTTCTCTCTTAAATGTTTCAGCTTTGTAAGTACGTTTCCTATTAATGTAGCATGAAACTTGTAGTATAAGGGATTTCTCACCTATTGCCTGGATCATGTCACTCCCCTCTTTGATGTGGAAGGTAAAGGAAGCTGATTCAAGTCCAGGCTCTTCATCCTAAACTTCAAGGCTCTGAACAACTCTGCTTCTGGCTACATTTCTGTTCCCCATCATATTCCTTTCATTCTGCTCCCTGAAGCCCATAGCCTTCTTCCTCCCTTGTCTATTTAGCCAGCTCTTGTCTTCAGACTTTCTTCCACGTTGTTTTTCACACCTGGGCAGTTGCTCTCACTGCATTCCACTTGTTCTTTAAAACAACTGATTTCTTCTGTGAAGCACAAAAACCTTAAGCCACCTCGGAAAAGCCGTCTCTGTCCTACCATTAATGTCAATCGCAATGCTCAGAGAGACAGTCATCCTAGGGCCACTGCGAGTGTTTCACAACTGGATCACTCCGAACATCTGTTTAGGTTATGAGTGTTTACAGGAGGGGCCCATCTAATATTGCTTGTTCATATAGAGCTAGGTATACTACTACCCTTAAATAAAACACACTTTTAATGTCACCATTAACAGTTTAAAACCCTTTTCCTATAAACATATCTTTCTGTCACTGACTGCTAATATACTTTTTTTTTTTCCCCAAGAATTTAAATAATTTCAAATGTAAAGTATGCTTTCTCAGGATAATATTTACTCTGAGGCATTCTCAAAAGCTGGTGAAACAGGATGTTTAGGATATTCAAGAGATTTAGAATCAAATCTATGGGTGAGATATAACAATTTTCTACCCTCATCAGCAGGATTATTGAGCAGAAGTCATGAGAGAAAAAGGGGATGGTCTGAACAAAATATTAGTCCCACCTGGAAGGAGAAAGTTGAAATAACAGATAGATTGGGAAGTCCTTACTCTGGAAAACAAAGTGGGAACGGACTTTCATTGAGACATTATGCCTTAAAAAGGAAACAAACAAACAAACAAAAAAACCCACTGAAGTCAAGATACCCTTTTTTCTCACTCGCATGGTTTGTCAAATATCAACTGTGCAAGACACCTATTGTGTCCAAGGAACTTAGAAGTCTGGAAGACAAATACCAAAAGACAATTTACACTGTGAAACTGAAAAGAGAATTTTTTCAGGAAAATTCCTTCTGTACTCCTATGTAGTGGTATTTTTTTTTTTGAGCTCATAGGCCTGGAAAAATGAGTGTGTCTATAGGAAGGCACCTGAAAAAGTATAACGTGTCTCAATCAGATTAGGAGATTTTCTATGGCAGAGACATGGACACTAAGACTACACAGAGGTGACAATGGAGAAAGGACATAAAGGCATTCCAGACCTATCACAACAAAATGAAAGCAGAAATGCAATTTGATAAGAAAACTAAAACATAGTACCAGGTCCTATCTGAATGTTTATGCTTTCCCTATGTAAACCATTAGTTTACACTGAACTCTTAACCTCAGATGGACTAAAAAGCAGTAGTGACCTTATACACAGTTGCAATATTCCAGCATTACAAGTCAGCTTCCTTTGTGACGGACTGAAGTCTATATGGCACAAAGCGTGAGTGTTCAAACACCTGGCCTCTCCAGCATTTATTCCATTTCACAGCTCTCAGAAAAATTTGTTTCACAACTCATTTAAATGGATAGAGAACCCATGCTTCACATGAGTATCCTTTCATCTTGGGCAGTCTAGCAATTGAAATCCAAGAATGTATCCAAAGAATGGAGAGTCACAGTGTTTTAAACATTATGTGGTACTTCACCATCAAGTGCAAGGTGGCAACAACTGACCTCTTTAATTTAGCACAAGTATTCACTTTCCAGAAAACTACCGCAAAGGCAAAATTCTGTTTGAAATGAAACATTCATAGGACTTAAAATTTCCTCACAGAATATAAAAAAGTATCTTTTCCAAGACTTCAGAAACAGATCTATTAGATCTACTATTAACTGTAAAATCTAAAGTTAGGGGTTGTTTATTTTTTCCTTAACAAGCAACACACTTTTATATGAGGTTGCTATTTTTATTATCTAATCAACTACCACAACCTCATTCACAAGTTATGTTCTCCTCAAACAAGACCAGCTCTTGTACTCTGGCATCTCATGGTCACTTCTATCTGTGACATGACACAGGTTTATTCCTGTGTCTTAAAGCTCAGGTTATCTTAGTTACTGCAGTGCACATTTTTACAGCTGCTGTCTAGCTCAGCACCCTCAGAACAACAAGAGACGAAAACACTGCACCCAAGACAAGTCACTTGCTCCAGCAAGCAGGCTAGTACATTACCATTGTTCTAAGTTTCCAATTTAGACCCCTGCCTAACTCGAAATTACCATCCTAGTTTTTAAATTTCTTCATGGAGGCAGAAGGACTTTCACATCTGAATTTTCAATGGATCTGAATGCATTCCAGTGATTCATTTTGACAATGTATTTTAACACCCTGCAGCTACCAAATAACATGGTCTCAGTCCTCACTTCTCTTATCGGTCCTTTTTCTTTCCACGTGCGCTGTTCCACATATGTGGGACTTTCTCCATTACCGTTTTTGAAGCCATTAAGTCACCCTTCTTCAGCTCTCACCTTTTACTTTCCTATTCAGTGTGGCCAGCTCAAACCCAGTGACTTTTCGTTTTCCATTACTGCATCTTTCTGTTCTTAACTAAAGTACCCTAGAGAAGGTGGATCACATCTCTCCGCATTTATATCCATCGGCTTTTCTTTCTCCTCTGCTTCAAGGATTCTCATGCTCCTTAAGAGCATGGACAACATCTTAAGAGACAAAATGCTGTCTGGACCACTTCTGCTCCCACTTACGGTCATAGGGAGCACCTACCCTCCCACCTGCAGTTACTTAACACCACACATTACATACATGGAAAAGTACCAGCAGGAAAATGTTCATTCAATTCAGCAGCAGAAAGCAAAGAAGAAAGCCAGCACCACACAACTAGTCAGCTTTCCATAAGCCACCAGCAAGTGCTTCATAGACCATCAAAAATGAATGACTCAGTGAGTTGTTCTTTATCCCACTGCACCATCTTGCTTTTCTACTCATGACCATCACTGTAACTGTTCAAAACAATATGCATAGCAATATAGCACAAAGTAATTTCTGGATCTGTTCTGCACCTTAGCTCTCCAGACTCCCTGGACTCCCTCCACTCCTAATTATTATATGCAATGATCCACTATACTAAGGTTCAAACTAGACCTGAATTTTCCAAAATGGCTCTTGATATCTGCAGAACTCCAGGGTAGCAGATGGTAAGTTTTGCATCAGTGTTGGGTATATTAAAAGCTGCGGACATTATTGATTTTAAACTATAAAAATTAATAATACAACCAATATCATATTTCAAGCACTAGGGAAGGCAAGAAGGTGGAGACAGTACTCTGAATATTAGCAAACAGATACCTGTACACACAGAAGCTCCTTGAACACAATTTAAGTCACACAAAAACATGTCAGAGAAAGTTTATCTCTCAGGAATTAAAAACTATTCTCCCATAAGTTTAATACAGAAATGTACACTACAATCTGTTTTGTCATCTGTATTCCCAAGTGGTAAAAATATTAAAACCAGGTTGAGAACAAGTATAATTAGCCAAGCATTTAGTGTCTTTCACTTCATGAATTCTAATATGATCCAGGTTTGTGAACCTTGTTTGACTGATGGAAGAATAAATGGAATTAAACCCTGTTATTACTCCTGTTACTACTTCTATTTAAAATAAAATTTGCACCTGACTTGTCTTTCTTTCTTTGGTTCTTTTTATTCGTGCGCTATGGTGTCGATGGCAGGCAGTGTATGAGGATTCAAACACTTTGGACTCTCTATGTCATGCAAATTCATAGTTTGAGACTGTTTGATATTGTGCTGACTGCTACTAAAAATTTTGAAATAGTGTTCAAGCTTTAATGATTGGATGACATTTGTCTGATACAAAGCTAAATTTCTTTCTGTCAAAAATGCAGAAATGAATGAAAAGGGTCTTTAAAGTGTCCCTCTCTGATCCCTGGAGCATAGCAGTGCTGAGAGCACAGCTACTGTGCAGTATCTCTCTCAAAGGAATAACAATGCTGTGTGAAGGAGCTATTTACAACTTGCTTTGTGTATCATCAGCAGAAACAAAAGATAGAACAACAAGCATAAAGGCTTTTTCCCATCTATCCCTCCTGACCTTTATCCCTCCCTCCTACCCAGAAAATAAGGGGAGGGGGGAGCAGGGAGCACAGCCTTTTATGTCAATACTTATTCTGAGCTACAGGAAAAATATCTGCCCAATCCTTTGCTCCTCCCTTCCACACACAGATATGGACACACATGTACACGTCGCCTTTCCGTATCAAGTCTGTCCAGGGGCAATAAGGACCTGACCACGGAATAAATTAGGAGTGATGCTCTTCTGACCAGGAATTGAAAAGACAGGCCAAAGGGAGAGAAGCAGTGACAAGAGGTAAAAGTGAAAGACACTTCAGTGACTGGTGCAGCTAGTGGAAAATGCCCAGAGCCAGATGCCTCTTCTAAATAACAATGGGACTCAGAGCACCTTTTGAGGCCAATGCCCATGACCACCAAGGAAAGGTTAAGAGTAACAGAATTTTCACAGGTCACAGGGAAAATCTGCAACAGGCAGAGTACTGGTTGGAAGGCATGTCACCACTGTGGGAATGTCACTGTCACTGTGGAAATTTTTCTGTAGTTCCAAAGGGTCTTGAGGGCTGCCAGAAAGCACCCCTGAGACTCCTGGGGAAGCACCAACATGTTCTGCATTCCCACAGATGGTGCCAGGAGTCGGGATACTGAGACTGAACTTAAAGTTTAGGAAAAGGGGAGAGGATAGTCTTAATTTCATTTATTTCCCTTTTTCATACAGGCAATTTCTGTCCTTTTCCTCATACAATTTTTATTATTTACCTAAAGCACACTAGACTACAGGGTGATGCTTTTGGTTTTTTCCCTCATTGGAAGCTTCTGCTGTGGCCCACTGGCACCAACAGAACCCTTGTCATGACAGATAGGTATTCTGTCAGAAACACAGAGCAAATGCAAGGATGAATCAGCAGATGGTCCCCACACTCACGTAGCTAGCAGAAAAAGATCCAGGAAGAGGATTTCTGAAGCAGAAGGCAAAGCTTGCAGCACTTACTTCAGTTCTGACATTTAAGATACTACAGTCAGAGAAGGCACCTGTGCAGATCAAGGAACTCAGGTGGAATTACCTGTGGGGCTTAAGCACTTTGGCAGAAATACCTTTTCAGTCATTAGTGTAATGACACTTTGCATATCCATGCACTAACTGCCAAGAAGGAGAGATTTTGAATATAGTATACAATGTTTTCAACACTAACAGAAATTTCAACATAAGATGCAGCCTGGGAGAAAAGAAAAATCCCAAGAAACAAAGCATGGAGGCAAAAAACTAATCTCTGATTAAAGAGATGCTATTGCAAGAAATGCATTGTTGAAGGCCATACTTACAGCTGGTTCCAAATTTGCAGCTATCCTACATGTTGCTCTCATATAAAATGTTACAAAAGTGTATTCTCACCAACAATTTAAAGCATTTTTTTGTAAGAAAATTCAAGAGATGATTACCTGGCTTCCTTCCTAGTGCAGCTTTCTAAGAAATGGGCAGAGTATCAGTAAAATCCTAGTATTAAATTCACGAGTTATTTGGGACAGAATATAATAATACAGTCTTTGGAGTGAGATCAATGAATCAAGGTGGTTTTCTTTGTAGGTGAGGCATGAATTTGGTTGTGGAGAATGGAGGAGGAAAAGAGTGAATATGATTTGCTTCATGAGAAATAACAACACTGCCAATACACACCTCTGTTACTGAGTATAGTCATTAATTTAAAAACTCTTCCTTCTCTGTTATACAATTTTTTTCAAAACCTCAAAAGAGAACTATTTTAATTTTGCTTTCCAATTAGATTGTGTCTAAAATCTTCATCACGTTCTTGGTCAAAGATTAATGGGACTTCCAGCAGAAGGCTGAGGAGATGATATACTATTGGATGGAACAGAAATGCAGTAAAATTCCACAACAAACAGTACATCCAGCAGCTCTCATTTTTTTTGGAAGATGATGAATAATCTTCTTATTAGGTACAAGACTCGATTTGTCTCCCCTTCCTATCTTTCTGTCATTTTGAAGTCTACACAAAAGCCCTGTCAATTCAAATTGTTGAAGGATGATGAAGGGCTTCCGAAGAAAAGTATTGGAACTGAAAGAGGCTAGTAATTTACACTTGTGATAGTATGATGTGGTGGCTCCCATGTCTCTATCAGTCAACTGAGTCCACCTCAGCCCATGGCAAGCACCAGTTGTTGGCAGTAGAGAGAAGACTAGCTAAATAAATAAACTAAATATTGATAACCCAAGTCTTTTAACACGGTATTTAGTCCCTTAGATAATGCTAGACAGGAAAAGGGAGAAGCATGCATTACTCTGGGAATTAGCACAACTGTTGGCACGTTTTATTGCCCTTATCCCTGCTCACCCCACCACAAATAACACTAACCAAGTGACAGTGTTTATGCAGCACTTCTACTGTGAAAAATCACCTCACATGCAAGATCAAAACAAGAACTAGATTAATTTCTTTCCTAACATTTTATCATCCTTCTTCAGTTTTCAAGTAAGGAGCAACCTGTTTGTTTTCTTCTCTCTCTTTGTTAAAGACAGCCTACTCACCAGAGAACCTTGTTTATTTGTTTTAAACATGTCTTTACAGGTCTGTTAATAAAACGGGGAGGGGGGTGGGGTAGGGTGGGAGGAGATATGCAGGTAAAAAGTATTGCCTGGAAGTGGCCTCAATACTTTGTCAGCAGTGGTGCCAAGGAAGTTCAGGCTTAGTCCACACCCAGAAGACGCAGGGGTGTGTGTTTATGCTTTCCACTTCATATCGGAGTCTAACAAGGAAGAGGAGCAATCTACTGAAAACCTACTGCTCAAATGGAAGAGTATCACTAGGTCTGCCTACAGGTCCACAATGTCCTGTCCTATGTAGATCTGAAAATCCTTGCTTAGGTTGAGGTTATGCGCTTACCTAAAGATACAAGAAAACAACTAGAAACAGTCCAAAAATAACTAAACTTAGTACTTCACTAGCAAAGACTCAACATTCTAAAGCAATTTTGGAAACAATTCTACAAGACAAGAAAAGAAAATTTTCCAAACTACTATAAGGATTTTATCTTTACAAGACTGAAAGTATCTGATCCCGGTACATTTTTTTTTATTATTTTTTTTTCTGAAAGAGTAAAGAACAAAAAGAATGAGAAGAAATTAAAGCATATGTGCTTGCTCCAGTTTACATTTTCTTTCTGGGCCTTACCACTGTCTGATTTTGTTGCTGATTTTTGTGGGCACAGTCAGACAGTAAGTTCTCTCAAGTAATTAAGCTAACTATCAACATTGCTACAAAGTCAACATGAAACAACAAATCATTTATGTACCTTTCTGTCAAAGATTTCCTGTAGATACACGTACACATTGTTTCTTCTATTTCTCGTTTTCCAGTCTTTCCTAATGCAGACTCCACATACAAGCCAAGTACATAACTCTAAGCACATAAAACATCACTCCATGCCTAAATGCTTTGCTTATTCATAGCCCAAATATCCAAACAATTTTTTTCAAATTTAGCCTTGAAAGAACTTGTTACCAAGAATTATTTACATGACAAGGTTCAAAGGTATGGGGGTTTTTTTGAGCTACCTGCAAAATAAAATGTTGAAATTCTTTAAAACTCTAAAACAGCTGGGGAGATTTCAACCAAAGTATAAAAGAATATACCAAAAACCCACAAAACAAAACCCACATCTTTAACAGAAGTGTAAATGTGAAGAAAATTATATGTAACAGTGATGAGAAGTCACTGATTTTTTTTTTTATTTTTTTTTTTAAATTCAGTATAGTACTGACTGCCACATGAGAGTATAGTATATAAAGACTGGACTTAAAGCCCTATGTAAGAACTGTACAACTGGTAATATTCAGTTTTGTATCTTCAAGATTTTTTTCTTTTGATTAACTTTTCTTGATGTGGTATGCACAACATGAACACGAAAGAGATACAAATTCATCCTTAAATGGAATCTCAAGAGCTGTTAAGAAAGAATTCCCAAAATGACAATTTAAACTTTATTATTGTAATTAAAGAATCTTTCGAGAGGAAAAAAATATAAGCCATCACCTTTCAAGATCTGTCTTTACTTGGAAGGTTGCATCAAAATATATGAATCCATCTAAAAATGGATTTAGTTACAGTAGTCCAAAATCCTAATATAGACATATTTAAACAAGTTCTACCCACGTTCACACAGATCTAGTTTAGAGTTCAGACACACAATTGAATTATCATAGTTTAAAAATTGTTACGTATCAGCTTAAACATGGTGTCTAAATGCATGTGCATTTATCACCTACTGAAAACCTGAGATAAAATGTGGATGATTAAAGTTCTGTGAAAGAAGTTTTTGCTCCCACATTTTTACCTCACATTTGTTGTGTTAAGTGGATGGAGCTAATTACCGCAGCTCAGCCAACTTACAAAACCAGATCATATTCTAAGCCATCATTCACTGAATTACTGGTTTAGTTTAACATAGTTATAGCAAAATGTAAACTGGTTTAAACAAGTCTACATTAGAACTTATAGCAGCATAATTAGATGAGTATATACATGCATGTGTATATAGATGTCCACACAGATGAGTATATAAATGTGTGTATATAGATATATGCATACGTATGTGTGTGTATGTATATGTATGCATCTCAAAATAACTTCTTTATTTTTTTGGTGAAGACCCAACTACTGGAAGCATCAAAGTAAAATACAGTGTTAGCTTCTGCTTTATATTTGCAAACCAAAATATAAAAGCCTGAAGTCAGCGTATACCAAACTATCAAGAGGCAAAAAAAATCATGTTAAATGTATTATTTTTAATCTCTTCATCTTTACACCAGCCTTACTGTTTTGTAAAATCCAAAACATGCTTACCAATTAATGCTTAGCAGTCTCTGAAATTTCCAGCCATTGTGTGGTGCACATTATTCTCTTTTAAACATAACAGTAAGACCAAAATGGTTCTCTACCATTTTACACCTTGAGAAAAGTGACTGCAAAATGTATGAAATGCTAGCTCCAATTTGAGTGGAAAAGTCAGAGTTAGTTGTACTTCCACATTACTATGCATACAGACAAACTGCATCTTCTGTTTTCAAAATAATTAAAGAACATCAGACTTGTAGCTAGCAATGTAAAATAACACCTTCTATCATATTACCTCTTTTCGGGATGATATGTGAAACCTATTTGCAGGGTATTTCCAAAGTTTTCTTCATTCCAGTTTTTAGGAAAGAGTTATAATTTACTGCAATTGACTTCGGAAATTATATTCAGCAGTTACAAATAGTAGCATAAATAAATGCACACATACATTATATGAGCGTATATCACCAGCCACTTATCCTCGATAACCGTCATTTTGAAATTTTCATTTGCAGATCAATATAAGTAAACTCTTAACAGTTTGTACTCAACAGTTCAAAACAGCTAACACATACTCAAAGTGCATATTGTTTAGAATTTATGAAAGGTGTTAATGAGGGTTTCTGAAATCTCAAGTAATGATTCCATTTATAAATCATTCTTTTCCTTTATGGCTGACTGCTTGTTGAGTTTATGACCCACCATAAGCCTTGTCAATTTAACTGTTTAAAAAACACCACCAACAAACCGTCATAAGTGGGAACTAATCAGACTAACATCTTGTTTATCTGACAAAATTATCTCTTTTTATGCAAGCAAAAGAAATAAAGCATATAGCCAAATGTAGATGTCCTAACAGTTCTTATGCAATAGATAACACAGGATATAGTTTATTACAGATTGTTTGGGGATTTCTTTTCTTTCGTAGTGTTACATTCTTTAAAGGAAAAATGTCATATATAACTGGATTTCCTGGCAGATATGTGAACAAATGAGAAATTATAGTGTGTGCATATGCTTTACAATGTAAAAGATTTCAAACAAATCAAGTATTTCTCTTTGCTACTCAGGTATACTACGTCAATTTTTAACTGCGGAATTCAGAAAGAGTGAATTGTACATATCAGTAAAAAATTACATCCCTAAACATTATTCACACATGTACAGACAGGTGTGTGCATACTTAAATAAGATGGAAGAAGTTCCTCTTCACTTTATTTATAAAATTTTGTCTTATTTTAAGTACAGTAGGCTTACTTTCCCTACTTACTGTGGTAACCTGGCAGTCTTAAGCACCATTAGTTTTTATGATCTCTTGCAGATACAAATCCTTCCATGTAATGTTTGATATCACTGATATCATATCATTCAGAATTCAAATATATAATACATGGCCAAATGAACCCTTGCAAGAAACCAAACTGTCTAACAGTAAGAATGCTAACAACATGAGCAACAATAAACCTAAGTTTATACATAATCTTTGAAGTGACATGGTTATTGCAAGACACTTAATGTTCTCTGTGATCATTTCTCACTTGCAAAACCAAAAACCTGTCACATCACTCTTTAGTGTCATATATTCTGTAAACACAAATGTCTGTGCTTATATGCATACAGTAACATTTCTGCACCCAGACCTAGGTGTTTAGATAAAGATATAACAAATAAAGATCTAGAGCATCTTGTCCCATGAGGGACCAAATCAATCTTCACTTATATCCTTGCTGCTTCTTTGACTTCAGTGACTTCACAAGAGTACATGCACGAAGCATAAGAAAGCCGGTCTGTGTGTGTACACGTGTGAACAGCACACAAATCCCACAACAAACTTGTCCAAACACAGGTGCCTACCTTTTTGTAAAAAACAGTCTGATTTTTAGAGATCCAGACTACCCACAGATGTCACTTAGGTCCCAATTAGACTTCCACATACATATATCCATGCAGATTATTTTCACGCTAATCACCAGCAACATGTACATACAAATAATTATATACTAATTATATAACATATACTATAATTTCAAACTACAAAGAGCTCTGAAGACTTCACAGCAATATATAAAAAAAGGTCACTTAAAAATCACGTACAGCACATGACTTGAGTAGCCTGAGACCATATAGAAACACAAATTGAAAAAAATCTAGTATGACTCAAAACAAAGTTTCTTTCCAAGGACTATATCTGCACGGCTGTCGTTCCAGATTCCCTATTCTTGCTCTACTAAACAATCCTGTTTAAACTTCGCTAGAAGTCGTTACTTGCGACTAACACAAATCGGATGGGTAAGTTTATTCCCTTAAAGAAGTAAAATCTCACAAACACGCAGCGTAGTTATGTTTCATTATTTTGTCCTTTTGCAGTCTAAAAATTAAATCCTCCTGAGTCACGTCAGCCATTAATACAAAGAGATGTTTAAAAAATGTAAAAAGGAATGAGGGAGTAGTAATGGTAACACACAGTACCATGAGCTGCTTTGGCCTCCCAGTCAGTGGTGTACCCAGAACAGATCGCTCCTGGCCTTCAGCAGATTGGGGGGAGGGGGACACGACCCAACTCCCCCCCCCCCCCCCCCCCCCCCCCTCCCCTCCCGGGGGCTCTGGGCTGTGGCAGTTGAGCTGGAGGGGCCTGGGGGAGAGGTCTGGCAGTTTACAGAAGGCAGCCCAGCTCCCTCCCGGTGCATTCCTTCCCCTCTATCTCCCAACCTCTTTGCGTGTGTCTTGTCATATTTTCTTCAGCTGCTAATTGTCTGGACCGAGAGATTTTAAACAGCCGCAGCTCAGGAAAAGCGAAACCTGTCTCAGTGACTATCGCAGCCCGTCAGCTTCGTGCTGCTGGGTAAAATTTTCCAGGGGAAGTGCTCTTCTGATAGTTCCCGAGCCTCTAAGTCACCCTCCCTCCCCCTTTCCCCACCACACACACTCCCCTTGAGGCCTGAATGCACTTGTGGCAATAAAACATTCATGCGACTTGGAATTTTAACACAATGCCATTTCCCTAGTTTAACCTGAAAGGAATGCACTAGTCACAACAGACTACATCATCCTGCCATTAAGCCCTGCCAAGGAACCGCTTTTTTGGCTGTGCTGGGCCAGCTCTGACGGGAAAGGAGTACACAGACCCACACACAGAGCACAGAGGGGCCACCTCTGCTTCCTCAGCCTTATCCAGCAACACCCTGCTCTTAACCATGACCCCTGGCCTGTTTCAGCGCTGTGACAGCCCTGTGATGCATGTGTCACTTCAGGACTTCTGCAGAGTCACAACACTGAGCAGGCAACTCCAGCATTTCACTGACTTGCTGCTCTGTCTCAACAGGCACTTGATCATTTGCCAGAGGGTGGCTGGGGTTTTTTTATCTTTTTCTTTCTTTCTTTTTTTTTTTTTTTTTTACATTTTCCAGCTTTTTTTTTTTAAACATAAACACTGTTGTTGCTGTTGAACATTCTCCGTTAAAATCCAAAGACCCTTCCTCCACCTATATATCTCCCCCCACCCAAACAAAAAAAAAAGGAAAAAAGACCCAAATCAAACCTTTCCAATTGCCTGTGGTAATTAGGTTATGATTACTGACACAACAGTTTGCTTAGGGGACTAGTTACGAAAGCCACCAGCACTTTGGTATTCTAGTGGCATTTTATTTTTTCTGTAATTAAAGAAAAGGGGAAGAAAAGACAGAATTATTTCCTTGATGATTTACAAAGAATGCTGATGGGAAAAGGAAGACATTAAGTGTCTCGTTTGCCCTCTGTTAACTCTTTTGTGTAATGACAGGACTGCTGCAAATACAAATCGGAAGCGTAGAGCAGCGGAACGATGTACAAGAAGTGTTTACCTGTCATTTTGATTTTTGAAACTATGGGCACAGATTTCTAAGACCTGAATTTACTTACTTTGTCTTGTTCTGAGTGACAGGCAGCACAGCCAGCTTCATTGAAAGGAATTTTGGTGCTCCCTGCCCTTCTTCGCTACTCACTTTAATTCTTCTGCAGCTGAATTACCTTTGATTTAAGTGGACAGAGTGCACTGAACAAACAGGCAAAGAAACATTTCCCAAAAAAAAAAAAAAAAAAAAGGAAATATACCCTCAGCTATTTTGGCACTTAGGAGAAAGGGAACCCATACCAACTGTCCTTGTGTCCTTGTTCTGTCCCTTATGCAGGTCACTACAGATGTCTGTAAACCAAATTACGAGATAAAAGCACTTCTAGTTTTGCAGAACACAACATTGATTGTAACTCATGAGAGTTGACTAGCACTCCCTCGTGACTGATTATCATGTTATCATAATTATCGACATGCCACTGTGGTTCCACAGATGCTTTACAGAAAGACCCAAGAGGATAGGTCCTTCTGCCCAAGGAGTTTACAAAGGGAACGAGACATTGGCATGAGAGCAACAAATACAGGGTGCAAACAGAAGAGGAGGAGGAGAAAGAGGTCACCACATCTGAAAGCACAGGAGATGTGCTTTAGTTAGATAGCATCTCGTTCTTACGTCATAACATCTGGAACCGTATCTCCACCCCAGAGGTCAGGGGAAATAAGTGCAGGTTAGAAAGATACTCCATCAATACACAACAACATCCAAGTGCTTTATTTCAAAATACACAACAGATCAACAGATCTGCTGATGAAGAATGCCTTGTGTCATTGGCATTGAAAATAATTTTTCTGTGATTTTTCCATTGAGAATCATGTTTCCAGAATGTAAAACAAAGCAGCAGTTCTTCTGAACTCCAGGTTTGTCTAACTAGTGCGTATGTTTTCAGGAAATTCAAGTGTGATACCCTTTTTTCTAGAACATCAGAGATTTTACAAATGCCAAAGCAGCCACAGTGAACAGTGGTTAGTATCACATACATCAGAGAAAGAAATCCAATGTTGGACAAATATGGGCTAGGCTGCCCACAGAACAGACTTTTCATAATCTCCACCCTGTTATGGATTAGTTTATGGTATGATGTGAAGATGCAGATAATTTGGGGGGAAAGCTGCAGTTTTGCAAATGATGTTCTGGTATCCACAGAATTTCCTTCTGATTATAGCAAATAATCTTGACTTTTCACTTATATTATGATTAGTACTTGTGTTAGGTGATAAGGAAGGAAAAGGAGTGCTTCCTTACACATACAAAATATTTTTCAATATACTTGGCTATACAGATTGCTTTCTGTTTACCATGACTATGTAACACGGTGGTGTAAATATTCAGCATGAGGAATAGCATTTGGAGCAAAGACGGAAGTTAAGTAGGCATATATGCAATCAAAGCTGTTCCATTGCTGAAGGGAAACAATACTTTAAATTTAGACTATGGATGATAATATACTCACTCAGAACACAGAGTTCCCAGAAACTGTTTTTCTGTTCTGAAAAATCGGATCTTCTTGCTAGAAATCAATAGTTGTTCTTTTAAAGGTACACTCTTCCATTTCAGAAAATTTTCAGCATCTAAAGGACCCAAATCCATGAATTGGAAAAGAACTGCCATCTTTTTAAAGGGCATACTTTTAATTCTATCTAGAATAAGTGTGAATGTATTCAGCATTTATATATAAGCCTATAGAGCTTACAAACCTATGTCTGCAACCTCAGATACATGTATGTGGCCCAGGCTTTCTAATGCTCAGTATGACCTGTCCATGCTTATAATTACTTCTTTTCGTTTAACAGGCTTTCTTCTCATTCAGTCCCTCTGATAAGGAGCAACTAGTAATTTCTACTAAATCCTGCTTTATACAACTCTGTTGAGTCTTCCACCTAAACGAAAACTCCCCAATCTCCCTTCCGTCAAAAGAATCTATTAACAGTTCACCATAGTTCAGACTAGTCAGGTAGAGGGGCTGTCTTACTGTATCATAGCCATTCAAAAAAGGAGGATAAGAGGTAGATAGTAGTTTGTACTTACCTCTGCTTTATCCAGCTCTGTGTTACCATATTGATTCAAAAAAGCAGGGAAACAACCAATGCTTACAGTATACTTTGAAGTAAAATGTACTTGAGAGGTGGCAGAGTTTAGATTCCTCTTGTGACAAAACTGCCTTTGATAGTGGGCTGAAACATATTCCCAGATAATCTAGAGTAACCAGTAGAGAATCTTTTTTTGTTTGTTTTATGGATGCCTAAAAATTTTCTTATGGTGAAATGGGCATCTTTACAGACTGCTCTCTAGGATATACGATTTGCTTCTCTTAATTATCTTTCACAGGCAGCTTAGACACAAATCTCAAGAAGCATGTAGACTACAGATGGAGGGAACACGGCTATGCTGCAGAGGGATTGAGAGGTCTTTCAGGGCTGCAGGGTTGCACAATACAATTAAATTCTGACTAAAGGTGTGACAATGGTCTGTTTGGGCCTACTAAAGCAAGGACTTTTTTTTGGTACCAACAGCACTATCATCACTGAAACAAAAATTATGAAACATACAGCACAAGCTGATGGGTCTTTAGGGCATAGCTGAGAACCTGTATCAGTGGCAATATAGCTTGGACTTTCAGTTATTTTCTTGCCTTCACTTCAGACGGATGCTCTCATGAACTGACTTTAATACAACTTAAACATCATTCCAGAATTAGTTGACTTTTCTGTCGTAAGAGTGGTCTGTTTCCCCTTGACCTCCCAGACACCATGAAGTAATGTAAGGAAGTGCCAAGAGGCCACTAGGCTGCCAAGGCAAAATTGAATGCTTAGAAAGACACTAAATGAGGCACCATATCTATTATCTTTTTCAGGTCCTCAGAATTCTCAAGGAGTTAAAATTAACGTGATGCAGGATAGGAAGAAAAGTGATATCCTTGGTTCTTCACTGCTCTACCTATCTCTGACAGCTGACAAAGTGTCCATCTGGGATAGATGGAAGATCGCCACTCAGGCTCATCTCTGTAGAAAAACCATCAACGGTATCCATTGTATACATACTTCCCCAGCATACCAGGCATCTTACCACTTCCTAAATGTACCACAGAAGGCTTGGTTCAAGCTGTTCCAAATAACCCTCAGTTCTGAACACTTTCAACAACAAAGAACACACTCTGTGATCCTGCTGCATTCTTTAAGCTTGGGTCAGGAACAGCAGCCTTGCATGTTATAAACTACATTTTCTTCAACCTACTCAGTCAATCCTTGGATGACAGCATGGGCGAAGGTAGCAACCAGGTTCTAAATGTCTAGAAATTTCTGTGCTCCCATTAACCTTTAATCTGCTGACAGGATACCAAGGAGATAGTAGAACATTAGAAAATCAACCCTGTCAATCAGAATTCTGCCCATATAGAACATCTTGGGAAACAGAGCTATACACAAAATAAAATACCTCAGTCAACCATTTTTCTGAGCAAGGATTCCTGGAGTATTGGAGGTTTGGCACAAAACCAGACAGGGCAAGATAGTGGTCTGAAGAAGGAGAATGGACTGTTTAGAACTGAAAAGCCAAGAATCAATATTAGGTAGTATCTCTGAGCAATATAAATAATATTAAATCCTTGACGGAGGATGGACATTTAGCACCAACAAAAGCCCAGTGGAAATTGCAAGAGAATTAACATCTGGGTGCCTGTCTGACTCCTCCTCCAGAACATTAAGAATCTTTTCCTATTTAGGGTTTGGAATCAATGCAGGGGCTAGTGCCAGAGGAGACAGCTGCAGAGTCCTGAGAAGGCAGCAAGTGAGTGAATTCACATCTTCAGTTAAGAGTTTTCTGGCTGCCTGTTCTGGTTCCTGTATCTCTGGAGAAGCATCTGAAATGACAGTCCTCCACTGAGTTCACAGGGCTTGGATGCTGAGGTATCAAAACTAGTACAATCCTTCTGCTCCTCCTTCTCCTAAGAGCTGGAATGAACTGCTTATTCAGTTGCCAGGGGATGGCTCTGGGGGCTCCCATACCACCATCTGCATCGAAGCTTTCCCAAGGGGTTGAATACAGACTTCTTCCCAGGCAGAACTAGTGGAAACATGTGCACCTTCATACAAACGCACAATTCTGGGAGAAACTTGCATTTACTTGACCTGGTAGCAAATGGCTGCCTGCAGCGGGTAGGGAAATTGGGCACAGAAAGGAAGGCTGCGATATGAACTCTGCTATTTCCATCAACTACCTTTTGGCTCACACACAGAGATCCACATAGTGCATTCAGGGAATGAGGGAGTTCACACGAAAGACTCGTTTTATCTGAAGCCCAGCCACCAGTGCTCCTTTCCTTTGTCCTTCCATCATTGCATTAAAGGAAGGTCCAGAAAATTCTCTCTCAGAGCTTCGTCAATACTTGTAGGACAATCATAAAATAACCATAGGCAGGCCTGCATCTTTTTCAAATTACTAAGGACCGTGCAACTGGATCATGACCTGACATTACTGACAGTCATTTCAGTAAGCAGGAGAAGAATCATTGTTACTAAAATGAGGTTTACAGAGTCCAATGACTAAAATGTAGAGAACGTTTTGACAAAGGAGCTGCAGCGTAACCTGTCATTCATAGTTTTTTCTTATTTGAGTAGTCATAGTTCTGAACTAGTGTCTACAAGTTGTTCTTACTGGGAACTCACAGTGCTCCTGGCATCTTTGGCAAAAAAAAGTGCACAAAAATATGAAATAACAGAAGAATTTAATCGTGGAACAATAGCAATACCTCATATTAAATTCTCTATAGAGACAATTCGGTCCCTGTGGTTAGAAACAGGAGTGGCATTTAGAAATTCAGTTTCTGCTTTATCATAGCACTCAAGGTAGTAACTTAATTCTCTATTTGGGTGCCAGCTTCCACAAGAAATAAAGTCCTATTCCACAGAATTTATGTAACACAATTTTTTTTTTCTTAAAGTGCTTTCAGATAATTTGAAAATGGGGCAGAGGTGGTTAATGAAGGGTTTTTTTTTTACACTCACACATGTATTTAAAATTTCTTTGGTGGAGTATATATAAATGAATGTCCAATCAAATGCCCATCTCTGACTCACTCTACATAAGTCCAACTTCTAATGTGTCTCTCATAAAAACAATAAAAAGACTGAATCAAAGTCTTTATTATAAACTGCACCTGTATTTCTTATAAGGAATGACCACTCTGGCCATGTTTATTGTTGGATTAGCTATGGTGATAATCCATTTGCCACATTTTCTTGTTCCTTTATTGTGTTCCAGCTAAATTCTGAAGTCTGTAAGGAAAGACTATGTTGACTTCTGTATGACAACAGAAGATGTGAGCACATCATCAACTGAGGCTTCAATTCAACCAGTGCAAGGAATAAACCTATTGAAGACATGGAACCACAGTCAGGACACTGCTTCACAGCCTCATAAGCAAGCCGGCTTAAAATCTGTGGCTGCTACAAATGCCAAATATCTTACTTTCTTCTAGAGCAAGATGGCACAGGTACTTCTAGCAGCTTTAATACAATCCATGATATTAGACATCTCTGATATTAAAGGACAGGTGTTAGAGATTTGAACTGAATTTGGGACAAGGGAGAGACCTATTTCTTTTAACTGTTGGTATCAGTATTGTGAGAAGCTTTGTTTCTATCCAGTTACCTCTTCCATTAATCCTTCTGCAGATCCTTGCTCTTATTTTACCTTCTCCTCAAATAGAGTCCAGAAGCTTCTGCCCAAACCACCACCAATTGTGCCTCAGCTGACACTAGGTGCTCCGAGGGCATTTATGCAGCATTCATCTCTCCCAGGCCCCCAAGCCAAGAGTATCACTTGCATGATTAAACCAGTCTCCAATGGTCCAGAGCCCCTCTTCACCTACAATAATAGAAATATATCCATCTGCATACAGCATGTATCAGATGCACTTCAGCATGGCGCCTCACGTTCATGTAACATTAACACAGCAGGGCACACTTGGTTTGTCCTCTGCACGCTGCACAAAGTTACAGCGGCGATGCTGGCAATGCCCTCTGAAGGAAGTTAACAGGTTACTGCGAAAACACTGGAAGACCTACTGTCTTTCATTTCTACTCTTTATCTCATTGATAGTTTTAATTACCCTCTGACAGCCCAGTTAAAAGACAAAAATTTGTTTAATCCCCTCAACTCTATGAAGCCAAAATTCTAAAACTGTTACCTACCAAAAAATACCTCTACGGAATCAGGACCAATTACTCAGTCAGGACATTATGTTAATCTTAGTCTGTTGAGTTTAGGTTTCAGATGTAAGCATCTCAAGGCAAAGAACAATTCTTGCTTTATATTTGAAAACTGATATAAGTTTTGCAAATTGCAAATACTCTATTTCTACTGTGTATGAAGCCTAATAGATGTATAACCTTTGAAAAGATAAAATGTAAATAGGCAAGGAATCTAATCCATGCTTTCGCAAAGTCAAAATGTCTCATTGTGTTAATAGCAACTAAGATTTTCAAAATATGGCCTGTAATTAGTACTAACTATTCTGCAATTATTAGAAGATTATGCTAGTCGCTATAAACAAAATAGGTGATCAACATGGATCTTACTCAGTCTTACTGAGATTTCAAACCCTGATGCCTAGAAAAAAGTATCAGTTTATTCACTTGCAAGAAGAAAAGGTTTCCCAGAAGCATTGTATCCCAAACAACAGAATTTGTCGTGTTATAAAGGACAGAAAGGAAAATTCCTGTGGTTATTCCTGACATTTCCATTATCAGAAGGATAGCACGGGAAAGAATTACGTTAAACTCTCACAGCAAACAATGGTAAGAAAAACATAATCAAAATAGTGGAGGAATAATGAATGTGTGGTATAAAACAATGTCATTTCACTACTCAACACTAGCTCTAGAAATCTGGTTCATCTATGCCAAGGAACCACAGATAAAAATATGACTATTTTATTAGCCATCTTAAATGAAATGTAATGTTAATTTCATGTACATAATCTTCATGACTGCAATACATGTATTACTAGCGTAATTTACCCAATTAGGGCATAGCTACAAATCTGTCAGATGCCACCATGAGAAATACAGAGTATGAAGTTGCACTGCAAATGTTAGAAGTGAATAGTAAGTTAGCAGTAATAGGGATAGGCTGAGAGAGGAAAGAAAGGGTGGGAAGAGGAAAGTCTTAAAACCAGCTAATTACAATCAGAATAAAAACTCACAGTTATAAATAGCATATTTCAATACAGACATGTAAGCACAAACTATCTTTAGATCTGTGCAGACCTCCATTAATGATCAACTAGACAAAGTACTAGAGACTCTAAAATTCAGACCTAAGATACGCAGTTTAATATTGCATTTCAATAGCTCTTCTGACTTGACGTATATTCCTTCTATTTCTTCTCTCTTTCCCCTTTGACTCAGCTGCTGTACGGAAGACCTCGGCACAACGCAAATTAAATAAAAGAACAATGTGTAACTTCACTACAGAATGAGACTGGTAAACGCAGCCATTCATCCTTGCAGCCCATCGGCTTCTCCCCTCCGCCCCCTGCTTATTCCTTCCCCAGTCCAACCAAAAATATTACGCACGCACGCACATGCATATACACACACGTGCATATTACAAGCTTTATGCAATGAGAAATACATTAATTTACTCAGGTCGGCAAGGCACATTTGGTGAGTGTATTACCTGGATTAGCTAAAATAACAGAGGGGAAAAGCTGGGGTAAGCAGGCTGAAGCCCTGTGTGTGGCCAAGGCAGCGGGAAGCAAGGCAGAGAGAGAGAGAGAGAATGAACCCAACAACACAACAGTGGAACAGGCAGCTGGCCTGAGATGCTAATTCAGCGCTTTAACAAATCAATGCCACTTGAAAAGTACAATGCGAGCCCTCACTGGGTAGATGTCAGGGGACCGAGAAAATGCATTCTCAAGTATTTCACATTAAGAGGGAATAATGTGTTAATTTATAACTCTTCACCCTATACACTTGGATTATCCATCTGTGTCAGTGATTTGACTTCTTAAATTTATCAAAAACATGCGCAAAGGGAGGCATCTTCTGCTAAAGCATTGGGAAATAGTGATTCAGAAACAGCCTGCCCTATTTGGTTGCTGGGTGGAGGGCTGGGTTTTTTTCTTTCTTTCTTTTCCTTTTTTTTTTTTTTTTTTTCTTCCTTTGGACCCTTTGGTCAAACGAAGGCCTTGCCTTAGTGGTGGCTGATTGCATTAGGTACCATCCGTCAAAAGTGACACCACAGAGCAGCAAAATCTTGAATCAGCAACCTGAGATGCCATCATCGGAATTTAGTTTAAGGAAACTTAGCAAAATCCCTCTGCACACCTAGCAGAAGAGAAGCTGCTACGATTAAAACACCATTCTAAATGCCAGCTGAGATCTACAGATGCTACCCACTGAAATACAAAGGAGAGGAGGCTGGGGAGGGAGAAGTAAATTGGGATTATTTTGAGATGGCTTATATGTATAAGGAGTTTCCACACAAACTTGAAGTAGAACTGTAGTAAGGAAAGTATTACTGATTGTTGTGAGGTCAGATTCTTGAAACTGTTTCTTAAAAAACCCATGTTCCTTTTAATAACATAGACAGCACCAGTTCATATGCATAGAGAATCTAATGTCAGTACAGGAAACACTAATCAAACCTAAATTGTTTTTGTTTGGAAAACATGTCCGTTTCACAGTTTAACCTTTATTGGTTAACTTTGCATCCATTTAAAGTGTCAGGTTACCTGCATGAGAATGAAGTCTGTTTTATGTCTATTGAACACATACAGCACAGACAGTGGCAGTGTACTTTGCCACCTAAATATCTTCATCATAATGCAGAGGAGCAAAATGCAAAGGAGCAATAGGGAGAACATGTCCTAATTAGGATCAGCTCAGTAATATTTAACACAAAGATACAGTGCTTACTGACCAGCTTCAAACAAACAGTTATCCATCTGTGGGTTAGATATTAACAAAGAAAACAAAATTTAGGGAGAGCAAATAATTTCTAAAAATTCCTGGAAAGCGTAAGTGCATTTACCGCTTTAGATTAAATTAAAAAGGCGTGGACAACTTTCTGTATGCTTGCATAATTGCCACTTCCATTTCATTGTATTTGTACTACACAACGCCTACATTGTTGTAGGAAATTTTTTTGGTCAATTATACAATTGCAATAGAAACAAACACTCTCTTATTTTCAGAACATTCATATGTAAATAATATGCTGATGAATGGAAATTAGATGCTATAGATGATACGCAAGTATGCACATCTCTCAAAAGTAAATCCTGCTTCACTTAAACAGACTTCAGTACTACTGCTTGTGCTATCCCCTGCTTCCCTAGTACAGGCAGGTACAACATAAGATGAGGCTAGGTGGCCTTTTGGGGGGATTTGTGATGGCTGTGAAATTAACCTGGAGTTAACGCACAAGCTGGAAAATAAATCTGGTTTTGACGGGAAAGTCTTTTATAACTTCATGCTTTCACATGAGGGCTTTGTCTTTTCTTTTTGATTATTTTTTAAAAAACAAAGACCTTGGAAATATGTATTTTCTTTTCTATAAAGAATGCAAAATGATTTTCTTTCAAAACAGGTCACCCCTTAAGGAGTATTTAATATTTCTGGCACCGTGTACCTCTTTTCCTTCTCCTCGTATGAAACCTTATGAAGGATATAACATACATGCTTCATATGCTTGTTTAAAACCCTAAAGAATCCTGAGGGGGCCTTTAGGTCTGTTTATTAATTATAACCCAGAAAGGTACCACATATGTGCACTGATTGCACAAAGTCTGCATCCTAGCCTCTCGCACAAATTTCTAATTCTGTCTGTCCCATCCAGACTTCTTCCTAATATAAGCTATCTATTCTTATCATTATAGTACATTTAATCCCCCTCTGCTACTCCCCTCCCCCCCTTTCCGGACTCACCTAAGGGGTTAAAAGACTAGAGTACATTTGTGACTTGTCAGTGACATATAATACCCAGGTCCTTCATGCAATCAACTTTTACTTGACATGTATTTGCTCATCACAGGACCCGCATTACTACTGGGAAAATGAAGAAAAACCTAAATTAACACTTGACATTCAATATGGTCAAGTCCTTAATTGGCTGGGCTTCCTGAGAAAGCAATTTTCTATTCCCCAAACTGTTCGTGTGTCATGTGTGGAGTGCAGCTCTTGGCCATCACTGCTGTCCCTCGCTCACTCTAATGAGAGCAGATGAATTAGTGCTACGTGACACGATTTTAGCAGGGCTTCCTCCTTCCCTCCCCCTAGTCCTTTTCCTCTGTTAGTGACAGCTGTGTGGCGGGGGGTGGGGACAAGGACACTAAGAAATGCCAGTTCAAATAGTTCTGTGAAGACTGAATATTTTTGAAATATGAAATGTTTTCATGATATTCCTGGAACGTTGCAATTCAAAAGTAATAGGTAGGGAGAAGGAGCATTATAAAGATATAAGAAATTAGCTGAGTTTGGCTGGATAGGAATTAACTTCTAGCATCTCTCCTATCCCTCTATTAACCTGTAGCAATCTAATTAAAATGGAAATTTCCTACACTGGAAAAGTAGTGTAAAAATGTTTAGAGAGTTGCTAGCTAGATGAAATTGCAATTTTTGTGTGTGTGTATATTTCATGTAAATAAGAAGATCACTTCTACAGCACGCTTCTCTGTGTGACAAAGATCATGTACGACAAAAGGATGTTTGTGTGTCCTGTTTGGAAATGACAACCATTGCATTCAGTTTAGTATATAGGAAATTTCTTTCATCCAGGATGGTACTGCTCACTTTACAATATCATGTTAAATTCTAACAGTGGTTTAATTATTTGAACACCAATAGAAATCCCATAAGGAGTTCAAGTCTTTCCTGAGTGTTTGCTGACTGATGGGAGAACACAATTTGTGTAACTAACATAAAAATAAAACAAATGAAAGTGATGTAAATAACTGGAGTTTCAGCTGGTATCAAAGATAACAAATCAGGAAGAGCGGAGACTAAAGAAGCAGGATATTCAAAATAGTTAAATTAAATTGCCCACAAAAAAAGAATGAAGTATATACATACCTGAACATTTATTATTTAAAATGCACAAATGACTACAAAATAATTTCCAGTAGACAGCTCTATGTGATCATATGGTTTCACTTAACTTCTTATATGTAACAGAAAAAGCAACATGTATGTCATGTATTGTGAATGAACTTTTAAAAAAAGTCAGGCATTGCACAATCCATTTAAGCAAAAAATTGTAAGAGTTATATTAACAGTATAGCTGAACTTGTCTCAGGAAGAGTCCTTGTCTCAGATAAAAACCAAATAGCTATGCAATTTGCAAGTTATCTCTCCAAATCTGAGCCTGGCCTTTTGAAGTTACATTACTTTAGTAATACAACAAACAAGTGTGGACTGTTAGTTACAAGACAAAAGAATGACAACATTTTTGCTGTAAAATAGATTGATAAACCCGCATTACCCCAAACAGAAAGGAGATTTTTCACTGTATGTTTCTGCAGCTATGACAAAGGTGTGCTGCTTTTTGTGGCTGTGGCTATGGCTGTAAATACTTCAATAAAGCAACAACAGAGTTTAAAGAATTGCATTTTCCTATTTGCTTTTAAAACATCCTTTAGTTATTTCAGTGTTTTCAAGCTACACAGAAGGAACACATACGGCTTTGGCCACAAGAATTTCTAGGAGACTTTAAATGTTCCTCTTTCTCAGGTGCTGAAATAAGCCCTTAAAACATAATAAAAGCCTCAAAAGGCAACTATGATGAAAAATTAAAATATCAGTCATTCTCACTGTTACACCTTCACACAAAAAAAACACCCTCTGAACTGAATGAGACCACCGGTCATACCTGTATCAGCAGAATGCTAACTCCAGAGCACTTCACTGACAAGAAACGACTTCACATTCAAAGCACTTGTTGGTGAGAAGTGGGTAGGGTTTTCTTTTAAAACAAACCCCGAACTTTAGTCCTATAATATTTTTCAAGTAACAAGTACTGTAGCAGAAGCATCCTCAAGAAACAAAGGGCACAGTGATCTAGCTAATAGTGTTGTGGTGACCTTTGAGACACCGACTAGTCCGTCAAACACCATCTGTGATATGTACAGCATAGTTAAGACGAGAATTATTAACTGGCCTAGAAACTGAAGAGCCATTTCATTCTTAAAAAGAATATGAACTGAATTCACTGAACTTGTACAGCTTCGGCTTCTGAGTGCCGCCAGTTATGAAAACCTTCTACTTCACAGGATAGGATCCAAGGATTATGTTGAATATATGGCACCTCTTAACTTAAATTCATCCTGAGTTTTGGAAAACTAAAATCAAAGCAGCACTGTACCACAAATCACCTTTACTATCAGCAAGACCTCCTCTGCCGCTGACAGAGATCATAGATACAGTAAAGTTCCTAGAAAACACAGGACTACTGCCTAATGGAAATGAAAGACATGCATTAAAAAAGGCTTAGCTTTCCCTAAAAATATTAGTTCTAGTTGGCGTAGGATATGCAGCACCAGCATACTGATTCAGCATCCTCAGATTTTAATCGTGCAACCCCCTTCACATTGCTGGATGAGAGCAGAAATGACAGCAAATAATGGGTCAGAAGAACTACTTGCTGCTAAACTGGAAAGCTCCTTTCCTTACTGCCTACAGTAAAACAGCCCATTAAGAGTTGCTTTTTGATTAAAAACAAGTAAGTAATTTCAACTATGGCAAAGTGACATGTTTTAACTTGACATTTTGTTAAAGGATGAGTACCCTGCAAAGCTCATAAAAGAGTGAAGAGATTCAGTGGAACATTAAGATTTACTATATATACTCAGTGCCACTGTCACTCCTGTGCAAAACACGTCAACCCGGAAATATCTGACTCAACAGCCCTAAGGTTATTTAGAATAGAAAGTGAGATTTTCACATGCTTCACTTTGATGCCATGAGAGCAGCTGCATTAAGTTCTCTCAGTGGTTTTCAAAACCCAAATAAAATGCTTGCTCTGTGTTTTAAAAGTTACTGTGCAAATGTGTGCCACCCACCCAGTCTGCAATAGCTTACATTCACCATTTTCAGAAAAGATAAACACAGCAGAGAAGGAAATGATAATATAAAAACAGCTTGGCACGTGAAATGAGGAAAAGCATTGTAGACTTATCTGGCAAGACAAAGCACACAAATGTTATTTTGTGAAATTAATAGCATCTGAAATTATACTCCCATCCCAGTACTCTTTCCCCAACCTCATGCCCAAATTAAAGGTATTTTATCTAATTCCCAGTTCAGAGGTTGCTGAAAGTGGTAAGTCACAGCTGTGTTGACACTGAACTTCTTGAACACAGAATACCAACGTCACACTGACACACTTTGCAGATGCTTCGTTACAAGCAGCACCAGACACTTGATTTGAAATACCTAACCTAGCTGTAAAACAAACTGTTAATCTCCAGCCTCTTCTCCAGTTAAAGTCTTCTTTACAGTTCTGGAAACACACCAACACCTTACTATGTTTATGCTAAATTTATCTGCATTTTGATTGGAATTTGACAGTGACCAGTGGTTCAACTTAATGGTACCTCTGACACTGCTGAGAACAGGCCCCACTTACTCATCGTTTTAACTAGATGCTCTCTTTTTGTTCCCACAGAAATCTGTAACATAGTGGCCTTCAGTTTAAAATACAAACTAATTAACTATCCTTTCTGTTGAAAAATGTTGGTATACAGTTGATATCTGACTTGCCTGGAGAACTTCAATTATGAACAGACAGTTTTCCTTGCAACCCATTAGACAAAAAAAGCACTGGACGTCAAATTCTGCACACAGCTAAATAATGCCTCTTTATAGCAGGTATCAGTATTTGCTTTGTCACACTTTGTTTCAGAAAATTGTATTCTCAAAGTACTCTTCTTCAGTCAACAAAATTACAACGACCTATGTAGGTGAGTATACTGTAACTGACAAGAACGGAAATTACAACATCTGCACAATAACTTCACTTCTGAAGACTGCAAGCATTTCAACCAGTTCCTGATAAGCCATTTAAAATTTGTGCTGGAGCTAGAAGCATTGGCTTCAACAACTTGCAAAAACGAATGACAAAATTTAGTACTTTAATCATAAGTTTAATAATTACAGCAACATCTGAGGTTTTACCTTCACAAAGACAGATACTTTCTAGAATACAGCTGTCTAACATGACAATGCTGACTTCTGCCTCATGTTCTGAGTAGTTTTATGATAGTCAATGACTATCATATGTAAAACTTACTGCAAAGCTCTAGCAGCACTATGTTTCTTACAGAGCTGACCAGCAGCCATATTTCACCCCAATTAGGAAGCAGGGACCACGCTTCTCTTAACTGTATTACAATAAGCCAACTCAAAAACCTACACTGCAATTCAGCTAGCATTGTTTAAAACTTTACTTTGTTTTTTTAAATATTTTAAACTATGGGGTTTTATACGGTCTTGGGGCCAGGAATGACTATATTTCTAGATGGCAATTTCCGTATCTACATTATGGTAGTAGAAGAAAAAATATCCTGAATTCCAACCTAGAGAACATAATGGATAAGAGCAATATATATATTAAAAAAATAGAACACATTTTATTTGGTACCATGGAACCAGTGACAGTTTTGCAGTTTTTTTACAGTGAATCTCAGAAAGCATAAACGGTTTAACAATGGATATTATTCGTAATTCAAAATGAGAGTCCTTATCAATCAATTACATACATAAGAATATAAAGAGAAGCTATGTACACTAGATGATACCTGAAATGATTACAGATAATATTGCAAAAATCCATTCAGAGTAGGTAAAGTAAGATACAGGTATTTTTAAAGATTAAATTATTTGGAACTCAGATCATTTTAAGGACTGCAGAGTTAGCTTCAAGGGAAATACTTTTCAAATGGACTACTACTATGATTTTTCTATAGATATGTCCAGACTCTGTATTACGGTGGTTGCATAGATACATTATTCATGTACTTGATTCATTAAAAAATTATTTACAAGGATGCTGTATTATTGTAATGTGGAGTTTTTGCATGGAGGCTGGGGTGCATTATGACTTTAATTCAAAGGAGGAAGAGAAAGGATTACAGGATTCATAAAAAGCATGTAGACGAGATTCAGACTGGCACACAGTGTGTGATAAAAATCAAATATGGAACATAATGGGACATATGGAAACATATCTTTTGTGCAGGGAAGGATGAATCACAAGTTCACAGCTGGAATTTATGTGGATCCTTATTTAGTGGAGCATCTGTAGCCACTGTTTAGCTACATTCCCACATCAACAACAAAACGGTGCCACAGAAGAGAACACATGCATCAAGCTCCAGCTGGTATCTGCGCCCACCACTCCTTTCTTTTCCCTGAAGCCACATTTAGTCAGTTTTCTTTTTACAGTTTGTGGGTGCATAAACATGCATATGCAAGTCAATGGATAGAATCAAAATGCCACACCTGACCACTGCTGAATTCTGGAAGGGATGGGGATGTGGTGTAGAAGGGATAGGTTCAGAAAAAAACCCAGTCATTTAAAATCAGTCTCATGTCTATAGCTTTACTTTATGCATTTTACATATTTATGTACTTCATGTACGTTACATGTTAGAAAAGTTCTATTTCAGTTTGGTATCACTGAAAAAGGGTTTTAAAAATGCAAATTGAAAAATCATAGAAAACGTGATTTATATAGATCTATTTGGAGAAAACCAAATTTCAACTTCATAATTATAAAACTGCGTATATATTGAATTGCTTTAACAGTTTCAGACCTGACTTTTAGCTTCCCAACATTAGCGAAAAGCAAAATAAGAATGTGGACAAAGACATCATCTCATGTCTAAGCAACTTTCATGCAAAAGATACATAAATACCAACTAAAGATGTTTAAAGTGGGATTAGTTTTGTTTTGGGGATTTGTGATGTTGTTTTACTTTTAAAGATCATTGCTGACGATGCTATGAGTTAAATAATTTCCTTCCACTGCCTTCTGAAAGATTTCCATAATGAAGATATAGATTAATGAAACATACATTTTTATGCAAGAATAAAATTGTATTTTAAAGTAAAAATATGCCCAGCACTGAGTTATCAGACGATTATTTTTTTTAAGCAGCTAGCATATACCACACAGTCTTTCTTAAATGTGTAATTAAAATTTTGAAGAACCTAGATTTTAACGGTCATACTTCTACAAATACTGCATAATTTGAAACTAGTATACAATGCTCTAAAATTTGGGGAAGGAATTAGAGCATTACTTCTACAATTATTTCTTCACTTAAGATGTATTTTAGACGAGCTCCATCACGGAACAAGCAAAACACAAATTACCTCTTCCTGAGGAAAGACTGTAGGAAAAGCCCCCAGACCAGCTCTGTGATTATAGACTATATTTGTATTGATTCCAGTGAGACCAGGACTACACACTTAAAATAAAAATTTTCTAGTGTTGTAAAGTGTTCTTTTTCCACAGAAACCTTTTCAGCAGAAGAGTCTGAGATACCTTGGTTTTGACCTGTGATCGTGTACTGACAGGCTGACTACCTCCAACAAGCTTTCACAATGAAAAAAAAATAGATATTCTTCTAAATAAATTGTCAGGTAAGTCTGATGATGTAGGAAAATTCACTAACTGTTTTTACTGTTGTCTGAACATTTTTCCATGTTTTTGGTTGTGTTCTGAAACCCAGCTTTTACTTCTCTCCTTAGACAATCAGATTGAGAAGCCACTAATGAAACTACCCTCATTAACAAGAAAATACAACCGTATGTATGTATGTACTTCAATTTTTCCTCAATTTTTAAGGAAAAGAAAACAAAAAATGCCATTTACAGTAAGTGCTATGCCAAAACTGCAGGGGTAGCATTTTCCTTGGAATGAACATTCACTTATCATGAGGGAGATTCTACATTTATCAAGTTCTCGTAATAACTTATCTTTGAATTGCTAAATACTAATTTAATATTACAGCTTATGCAATCAAATTTTTTTATTTTTTTAATATTTAAGGGAAGACAGTGTCTTCAGAATGCTCTATCAAAAGGTAAAAAAATACACACACTTTCAAGTGAATTAAAATGTTTCAGTTGTCTTTCTCATTTATCCCTGCAGAGAGAAATCAACATCTCAGTAGATTCCAGAGCAGTATTTCAGGAGGTCTTGCAAAATAGTGTAATAATATTCTATTTAGATTACTTCGTCTTTTGTGTTTAAAATGATTTTGTATTCTAGGAAAGAGAGAAGCAAAGTGGGAAGAAACTGGAAATTACACATGGCACAAGACAAACAGTCAGCCATATATATTTCTTAATGTAAAACAGTGTTTACTATTCAGCTATCACTATTCTAGTAGAAATCCAGCATTTTTTTAAAAGTAGAACAATGATAAGAAAATGTAATAAGTAAAATCTATGATAATGAGATCCCATGTCAGACAGACAGATGCCATACCTTATTTCTATACATGAACAAAAACATATATGGTGAGCTCAGGTTGTTTTTTTTCTAGCAGAAATGAAGTGATTGATAGCCTCCAGGATAAAATTTATTTTCCTTTAACAATCTGATCATTCTTTCTCATTCCCTCTCTCTCTTCCCCCCCGCCCTGAACTGAACTTTAGCATTGCATTAACAATGGACTGGTGGATAGGAGGATCTATTAAAATGAGTAACTCACTGCGTAAGGTACTTTTCTTGCAGTATGCTCCATCTGCATGAAGCCAATGTTTTGGTGTGCTGTCTGCTGCTGTAACCAGTTCTCTCCCAGATATCAATGAAGCTGTGCATACATTTTATTTTTTTATGCAAATTATGGCTTTGGAGAGGTCATGCCTCAACACCACTGAATTAATAAGCAGCCAATCTATGATATAAAGAACATATTTATAATCATCAATCACCTCTCAGATTATTACATTGTTTGCAGAACATTACAAAAACTGTTAAGTATCAGGCATTTCTTCATGGCATTCTGCATAAAGATGCAGCAAAGCATATGAATAAATCTATTTTGGGGGAAGCTTGTATAGAGAGCACTTTTCCTGCTATCTTTAAGGACACCAGCAGTTAAAGAGTGAGCTGTTTCATAAAACTGTTTGTACACCGATGTTTGAGTTATACTTGAGAGACATGGTAATTTAGAAAACAGTTTTTTGTTTAAGGTTTTGAATACTAAAAAACCCCACCCCAAACCCTGATAAAACTCCATAAATAAATTATATTATATTTAATCTTGAACCAAAAATAGAATCCTTACTATTTGTAGCACAAATCATAAAGTTCTTATACAGCTGTTACGTTTTTCCTGGTTTAGAAACAGTAAGCCAGAAGTTGTTTTTGCTTTTCATACCTGCTTTCCACAACCCCTTCTTCTGTGCATTCTAATTTAAAAGAAAAACTAATATTAGATAAAGCAACACATAATTTGACAGCCTACCAGTTAAATTCTGACAGGGTCAATAAAATGAGAGCTTGCAGGAGTCCCAGATGAGGAACACTTTCATGAATGCCTCCATTGTGTAAACTCTCCGTATATCCTGCCTGCAAATGACAGTCATATGCCACCAGCTGCAGGAGGCATTCCAGCAATGTCAACTGCTGTGGGGCATTAAGGCAGGGTAGATGACTTGGTACTTCTTTATATTTTTCCCTGGCTAGAGCGAGGGCTGTCATGCTTAACTCATTTAAGTGTTATTTTTCTAAAGACTATGGTGTTTATTTAGAAATGTAAGAAAATATATAATTAAAACCTTCCTAATGGAGCTCCTCATTTTAATAGTAGATTTATTATATAAAGCCAGCTGGAAGTAATTATTTTTTTCTTTGCATACTCTTCATTAGTTTGTACCTCCCTCCTCCCCAAGACATCTATTTCAGATGTTCTTATCAAATTTATGTATTTTAAAAAGTAAACTGTTCAGGGAAAAAAACAACCACTAAAAGTTACAGTAGGAAATGTGAAAACCCCAATGTCCACTACTGAGAAATACAGCTGCGGCCACTCCTGAGGAGACTCTTTTCCTATAATGAACTCCATTTTACAGATTGCCATAAAATTTAAGTTTTAGAGAATTCCGGCTAGAAAAAAAAACCAAAAACTTGGCACATTTTTAATGAAGAACTAAGTCTGGACACAGTGATACAGGTCTGTGGTATTAATTGGTTTTAAATAACTCACTGATGTTCAAGCTGATTAATTTTTGTCTACTAAGTCTGTGTAGAAAAAAAGTGTTCAAGCATTCTGTGAGTTTAATTTTCCCATTTTTCTTGATATTTATTTTGTCAAATAAACACAAAGCTCATATTTGAGATATAGGAATACAAATATACTGAGGGCTCCTTTTTAAATATTAGCAATGCCTTGGTTAAGAAATTGTACAAAGCAGAGATCAAACTGAGATGCTTTTCAGCACCTTCCATGTGATAAGCCAGGGCATCACACATTTTTATCATGCTCTTGCATACAGACACACTGAAATACAAAACACTGAACTCAGCACCTACATTCAGCCATCCTTGGAAGGGATGTTTCTCCTTTCTGCCCCTCATCTATTCCTGTAGTCCCTTATAATCAAGATTGTTTTAATTATTCAATTACTACCAAGAAGAGTTTTTCTTTTAATACATGTTCAGATATATATATACACACAGAGAAAAAAAAAAAAAACAAACTGTAGGGAAAGAAAAATGAGGAAAGGCATAAATAAATAAAGGATATCAATAATGATCTATCATAAAATGACATTTTGCCGTTGTACTTCCGCAGGAGCTGTAACATCTCACAAGACATCCCTCTGAAAGCAGCAATAAAACTGCAGTACAGTACACAAGGTCTTGTATTCTGTGCAGGCAAAGGGCAATGAATATGCTAAAAAGAATCAATCTGCATAAAAAGATCTGACAATAACATCTTCAGGTTGGTTTGGGTTTTTATATTTTTTTTTTTATTAATGAGAAAACAAAAAAGATAGAACACTTTGGGAAGTCAAGTTTTTATGTGAACTAGAATAATTCCTTTCAAAATGCTACTTTATTGGTTAAATTATCTTTTTCCTACTGTGCTGCTACTTTTCCTATGGAAAAATTGGCAGTTCTAGTTAGCAAGGAGTCTGGTAAACACTTCTCTTCCAATTTAGTTTCATGTTGAATTGCACTGCCCAAATTTCATTTTGAGATTTCTGGTTCAAAAATTTCAAACCTTCAGAGGCAAACTGGAAGCAACCAGAATTTTGCACTGGCTTCCAGGGTAACCCACAAAAAACTGAGCTTTCAGTAACTTACTTACACATAAAATCATACACAGGCTCATAATGTCTAAAAGCTCAGACTTGACCAGAGACTTTAAAAGAGAATCTGGTTTAATTTCTGGATTGTGACAAAACAGGAAGCCAGGTTTACATTTCTTTAAGAAAGTGCAATGCCTAACCTTTTTTTTTTTTTTTTTTTTTAAATGATGTTCATCTCCTTAGCGTCTAGATAATAGAAAAGACTGAAATACACAAGAGCAACTTCTTTACCACTGTAGAATCTTGTCTTGCAAAATACTGCACATTTAGCTTCATAAAAGTTACACACATACAGAAGGCTTACAGAATTGAGCTCCCAGTTACAGCTCACGCTGAAGGCTAATACACTGCTATCTGTAATTCTGTGCCTAAACTATATGCTGTCCTTGATGCATGACAGGGCCTCCAATGACATGAATGGAAAACACATGCTCAGATCATGGTGAGGATATGATCCTTTATATTCTATTTTCTTCTCACTGGTACACACCAAATGTTGAATTGTTCCTATGAAAAGAACTACACTGTATGATATTTTCATTCAAACTGCTCAAAGGCAGAAGTATTGCATTTTAAAGTTATCGATCTTTAAGAAATACACTATGGGACACACGGAAAAAATACACAGGCAGAGAATTGGGTCATCTATCTCGTTCCCTGGAATTCTGGTTAAATAGTTTAAAAAGAACCACCACAAATAGACAAATTGTGTTCCTCAGGTTTGTCTCACTGTTCCCCAAGTTGTTAAAAATTACTGAGAAAAAGAATTAAAGCTTTTTCCAACGTTAGTCACAGTAGGTATCACAAAAAACCAGAGACATTTACCACGCCACTCAATTTCTTCTAGAAGGGGCATATTCCAAAATGCGCAGGTAGGCAGACTGCAGCACCGATCTCTACTGATGTGTTTGTGTTGTGGTCCATTTCCAAATAAACATCATCTCAAGTATCACAGTAAGTTTACCTGCCAGTGACAGTACATTTCAGCTTTAATGACAGCCCCAGTGTAAATTTTCTCACTTTCCATAAAGCTTCTTAAAGTATCACTTATTATTCACTTTATAAGAAAAGCTTGCTGACTTCTGTGTTGTGCATGGGAGGGAATGGCAGGATCGTAATCGTGTCATTTCCTCTTCTGAACTCCCATGCTCTGTAAGTGGCAGATGACACTCTCTTCTTTCCTTTGCACAAGTCCACAGCTACGCATCATCAGTAGAGGATGGGGATGCAATGGCTTCCCGAGAGAGTCAGAATAGCATCGATGGTACGTTGTTGGCCAGTTCACACTGATCAAAGCAATTCTGAGATGCTCACCCTCCCGCCCCGCAAAAGACATGGCCTCTCTATGGCAAAATGCTGTGTGACACAGTCGTACAAGTGGTACTATTTTCTTTGTCAGTCAAGGAAAATCATTTAAAAAACAGTTGTCAAGTACTGCAGTAAGGGAAAGAAGGCATCAGGGCATTACTACAATGAGTGGGGTAAGCAGTAACAAAGCAACAGATGCCTGTCCATAGGCTGATGTACAGTCTCTTATTTTGGACATTTGTGACACAGAATGATGTTAAGCTACAGCATGCATTTTGCCTCATTGAAAAACTGTACATAAATACACAGACTTTCATTTAATAAAACTGCTGTTTAAGTTTACCCCTTTCTCTAAGAAGGCTGGGCAAAAAAATAAAATCCCTTTAATTACAGTTTATCTAGATGCTGAAATTTTGTCATTATGCTCTCTTAATTATAGTAAAAAGCTGCATTAGTGATTCTCTTTCTGAACTAAAAGATTAAGAGACAGCAACAATGCAATTCTCCCTTTCTCCCTCTTCTCTGTTTCAGCCTTCTCTTTCCTGAGCCAGTATGATTCATCACCTCCTGGGTATACTAGGAGCCCCAAGTTTGGAAATTCTTCTAAACTGCGAAGAACCATTAGTTTACAAGGCAAATCCTTTTACAAAAGCACATGCACTATTGTTTGAGAAAAATAACTGAGCAAAGACAGCTATACACAGCATATGTGTTGAGCATTTCTAGAAAAAAAAAAAATAAATAAAAGCTCTTTAAAGCTTTTGTTTCTGATCGTACTTTATGACGGCAGTTCAGTGAACAGAGTGTTCCTTTGCAATCAGCACAGTGTCACAACGACCTGGCAAATGCGAATGCTTTCACTATCACTACAGTCCCTGCAATCTTGCCTCAGCTGTGACCCATTCACTTTTGCCCCAACTTCACTAAGATGCCTTACTCAGCATCTAATTAGTTAGGGAAGATTTGCCTTGGCTCTTAACACTGACATGAGAGCAGGCGACTCTGCTGCTGTTATATACCAAATCTGTTCTGTCACTACATTAATCAAATCCCCATAAAACTATATGTGAATAAGTAACTACTAAAATACAAAGTAGAAAAATAGAAAATAGAAAAAAAACTATACATTTTTAAATGTTAAACAATAGTGCTTATTGCACAATATATTTGAGCACGTGCTTTAATATACGTTTCAGTGCTTCATGCATATTTTACAGTTTTGTGCATAAATATCTCAAAGTTAAGCAAAGATCTGACAGTGTTGTTAGCACATCATCAACTAAAATATACAATGGCACAAATATGTTCAAACTGTGTGTGTATATATGTGCGAGATTAATATGTATAGCGAGGAATGGGAAACATTTTGCTATGTTTTAGCTCTCCTGCAAATACTAAACACAGTAAGAGAAGCTATTGAGAGGGGTTTTTTTTATTTTTAATCATGTATCATGCACATAGCCGTGTATCTGTCACTGCATGTACTTGTATGTCTAGTGCTATATGCCATACAAAACATCCTGTGCTTTTGTCACATAGAATATTTTCTAATGCCTCTATTCTGAGGCGCATCAGAAGCAGCACAAAATTCTCGATGCAAATATTTTTAATTTGCTAAAGGGACATGAACCATTACAGGTCTAAACTATGCTTTACCAAACTACCCAACAAAATCAAAGCAAGTGTCTGAAATGAGACAATGTAACCTGATAAAGCTTCTGAATTCATACTAGCACATGAACTTATTCATGAACAACAACAAAAAAAACACCTGGGGTCAGCTCATCTTTAAAATGGTGTGATAAAAATATATATATAAAATAAAATTATTACGTTTGCTGACACTTACTGACAAAGGTGATTGTTAGCTACCGTAAACTACAAAATGCATTTTACCATTGTTAATCTTCCTCCCAAAATGTTCATAATAAATCAAGGTATGGAATTATATAGCCTGTTGTTGAATTAAGTTTGAACTCTTTTTGCATGTACACCTATATTAAAAGAATAGTTATATGCTACAGTAAAACAGTTAAATACTTAATAAATGTTAAAATTGCATACAACCTCTATGACCAGCAACCCAGGAGCATTTAAAAAGCTTTCACCTTCAATCCAATAGACATTACACTACGCTCCTATTTTTAAGTACTGGTTCAATAAACAGTTTATGTGCCTATGTCTACATCAATGTTAGGAACTATCAGATTGAAGAATACAAGTACAGCTCAAAACAGGCAGTGCACATTGTATACAGTTTAATATTTCTAGCAATATTAATGCATACCCCACATATTTTAAGTATTATTTAGTTTTCCTTGGAATAAGCATGCATTTATGCAAGGAAAAAAAGTTGAATTTACTGTACCATATCTCTCGTGAACAGACGCGTCTATATTAATATACATCATTGATTTAATTTTTAGTTTTCTTGGCTTCCCGCTCACCTATCTAGAAGTGATTTCTCTGGTGATAACTAACACATCATGCTAATGAGAGAATCTAATGTACAATAGAGAAATGTCACTACTAATAATATTTGCATGAAGTTAAATAAAGCAACTGTAAGAGAATGTCAGACAGTTGTTCTTTAATAAGATACAGTTACACAATGAAATTATGTTGTTAATTTTGTTACATCATTGAGTGAATCCTAAATTACTATATAATGACGCACAGATCCATTTATAATTCTGATATACTGCTTTTTCACTCTCACATTGAAAAAAACCGTCTGGAAAAGCTATTACCTTTTTATCTGAAACGGATTAAACATGCTTCTTTCTTAACAAAAAGGTACATGGCTCTGGCATTTTGTGTCACTGTGGGTTACAGCCATTTCTCTTACGGTCTCATTTCTGAAATGACTTAAAAGTATTTTAGAACATTACAGCCCTTAAGGTAACTGGATGAAGAAAAATGACATTTCTTATTCTGACAAATGCACAAAACATTTATGAAAGCAGACAATCACAAAAGCCTGCTTTTTTTAATCAATCAAATCCAGACCTTCTTTTCTGTTGTTAACAACTCCTTGCCAGAACTAGAATGGGCAGTGGGTGCCCTGGACTTAACCAGATGAGCATGGAAGAGAAGCCAAGGGTTTCTGCTCATTCTCGACCTGTCACTGATCAAAGTGACCCAAAGAAGCACTCCTTTTTAAAAGTTAAGATTTATGCCCTCTGAGGTTATCAGACATTCTTCTGTATACAGAATGGGATGACCCCTTTCAAGTGAATCACACACTTTTACATGGACAAAAGGTGCATAGGCAAAACAATGCAGTCAAGTGGCCATGTCATAAACTTCTCACAGGTAATTTAGGAGACTATTCCTCTTCTCCTCTCACCCCACCAAAATCTAAATTTGCTCTGGAATGTGGAGATGCCATTTTTTTGCGCTCCCATTCTCTAAGAAAATAATCCAAAAATAAATGCCATCATACTTGCTATTAATAGACCAAATCTCTACAATCAATCCTAATTTTTCTAAGACACATACAGTTCTTTGTCATAATGAAGTAGGTTTTCCTTTTATTCCGAGAAAAGTTATTCATTCCTACAGTATGCAAATAGCAGTGCAGTATGAGCTGAGAGGTAAGAGGAGGGAGGGATTGCAAGGTTTTGTTTTGTTCTAAATCATTCTTCTTGCCATGCTTCAGTCTTTGTACTAAAAACCTGCTTGAGATTAAGTTACAACTCCAAGGAAAAGTGATGGGGCTTGGGATTTGTTTGCTTCTAAAAAACATGTGGAAAGCCAGCATTATACTTAGAAATTTAAAAAAGAAATGTCTCTAGAATTACTATGTATAGCTGGAAAAGTTTCATTAAACAGTTCTTTCAAACCATGCCAAACTTTGCTTGCAAGTTATGTACATTTCATAACTTCATGTTATTTGTACTCCTGAAAACAATTTTTCTTAAAGCACAGGAAAAATTTTAAAAATACTTACATTTTCAGAAGATGGATTGAAAATACTTAACTAACAAATGGATGAAAATAGGTAACAGAAAACAATATTCAAAATTTTAGTGATTTAGAAAGAAACATTGGCACTTAGACACAAATTTGCAGCTGCACTTGCACACAGTCTGTGCTTATAGTCTGTGCAAGCTAGCAAGTTGTAACAGCCTTAACAAATCAGAAATATAAGACAAAATATTATCCTTGAAGAGGAGAGAAATGTGCTTAGCAAAATAACTTACCCTCCTCTTAAAAGCATGATGAAAGCGTATTTGGACTGAGTATGTTTAGCACATGATAAACAAACAAACAAAATATGACAAGGAGATTAACACAGTATGTGAATGTGTTAAGTACAGACTTTTAAGAAATAAATCTGTTCAAAATTACCACCTTTGCAGTGCTACTGTGTGTGTATTCCAATGGTAGGATACACAGTGATGCAGCATCTACTACACATTTAGTCATTTAGTACATTACTTCTCTCCTTCTATACAGAATACAACATGACCATGCATGTTCAATAATGTACAAAATCCAGTTAATACTCAAGAATTAGCACATTTAAAATATTATTTAAAAAAAAGAAAACAAAACCCCAACAGCCTCGCTTACGTGAATAAATGTTTGGCTTAGTCTAATGAGCTAGTGGTCTCAAATTATTTGACCCCCTTACACATTGTGATGCTCTTTTATTTAGTTTTGTTTCCTTTCTCTGTCAGTGTTTAACATTTTCTAGTATTCCAGAGACCACAGAGGCTGAATCTGTTGAAAAAGGTCTAATACTGAACAGGCAATCTAATACTATCTATGAGGTTCAATCGTCATTTATCAATTGATCGTTATCTGGATCTAGTTATGTTAACTCTTTTGTGGCTGAAATGGAAAGAACATTTTCTCCACCCCAAAAATTTAATCTCACTTCTTACTAAAAGAATACAGCAGGTAATTTGAATAACTGCTTTCTATGCTATTGCTCAATACCAATATAACCAAATAGTTATGTATCACTGACATGCATACAGCTGATAAGGCTTGTAAGCAGTGCAGTGGCAGTTCACACTTCCTAGTGCCAAGCAATGTTTTTGAAATGTGCATCTCTACCAGGAAATGAACTTTTTTACTTTCAAGAATGGGAAACTGAACAGAGTTGCTTATTTGCCTTATGTTGATTATATTCTATACCAGTGTACTGTATCAGCAGTAATCAGGGTCCCTCTACAGGATATATCACAATATTCCTTATTCAAATGCCTTCATTCTGTCCTGAGCTATACTGTTTAAACTGTTGTCCATAGACAACCGCTATTGGTTATTAACTATCTGCTTTGGAGTTTTTCTTGGCTTTAAAGTTTTGTGTGTTGTTTTTTTTTAATTAAATTACCATTTTATGGCCAGTATTCAAGCATGCTTTGTTACTGTAAACTATAAAAAAAACCTAATTACTTTCCCTCTCTTTTCTTACAGGACAACGCCTCTCAGGTAAATGAGTTCATTCATCTTATGTCCAACATTAAAGAAAAAATCTAAGATTAATACACAAATCATTTACTAACTCCTCTTTTGGCTAACACAGTATTTCAATTATTATCAGTCAGTGTCAGACCATAAATGGAAACTAGTTTTCAGAAAGGCAAAACGTCCCCTGGTAGGGAGTCACCCTGTTAAAAACCTCCAGGTTGAACTTCCCTCCCCTGCTTGAGCCCCGTCCAAGCTGAAAGTTTCTCCCTCTCTTTTTTCCTTTTTTTTTTTTTTCCCCCTCCCTCCCTCCCCCCCCCCCTTTTTTTTTTTCTTTCCCCCCTTTTCCTTCATCCAGAAGAGCCAAGCAATTGTGCAAGATTAGCTATAACACACAGGGCGCGTATCACCAAGCGCATGGTACAGAGACACTGGCTCCTGTGATTAATTATCAGTTATTACTGGCCTCGCAGTAACATTTTCGCTTTCCCGTCAGAACCGGCATACCAAGCTGCCTTAAACGCGGCCCCCGGTGAAGGAGCAGCTCTGGGGAGGACGCCAAGGCACAGCTCCGCAGAGAGGGGGGGGGAGAGAGGGAGCGAGCGGGGAGGGGGAGCGGGAGAGGGACCCGAGGACTGAAA